>NC_066581.1:374262787-374973626 GCF_024323335.1 Lathyrus oleraceus | reverse complement strand
AAACAAGCACCAAGACAAATCTGTAGGGGACAAGAGAAGTCCCAAAGTATCTGCAGGGAGATCCCAGTGTCAACTGAGAAACAAAAGTGGTGCATAAGCACGAACTGCTGTAGAAGCAAATCCACACAACTCCACTGGGGGACAATCCACTGAGGGAGAATGATATCATCCAGATAGAATCTAACTGCATAAGCAACTCTACTGGGGAAAAAACTGTCGGCTACTCTCTTGGGAACAACCACTGAGGGAGGACAGATCAAACAAGGATATTCTGCAACAACCACTCCACTGGGGAGAATAACATAGCAAACTGATCACAACAAGTAGATTCTGCAATATAAGCCACTCTACTGGGGATCACAAACAGTCAGGAAATAATCCGTTCACTGGAGGCTAGAGCCATCATCCGACCATATCGGGATTGAAGGAGTATTCAACAGGCGAAACTGCCACAACAAACATTCTGCAGACTAAGCTGAGGAAAAGATGGTTGCAATACTGGGATGTCAACCCAAATCAACCACTGAGTAGGAAAATAAATCCTGCTCTGCTGAAGAGAAAAACTCTGATGGAGAGATAGCAACAATTCCACAGACGACTTCGCCGGGGAAAAGGTAAAGTACCGGGTATCAAACCACTGACTTACCAAGTCTTCAAAAGAAACGATCGTGCTGAGGAAACAGACAAATTCCGGGCACACTGCATGGGGAAAAGAGGTAACAACTCCACTTGCAACCCTGGTGGGGATATCAATAACAGCTCTACTTGCGACTCAGAGGGGAATATCAACAACGGTTATACTCGCGACTCCGAGGGGAGTATCAATCAATCAGTTATACTCATGACTGTGCTGAGGAGACAAATAAAGTCTGGGGATACGACCCACTGGAGAAAGTGACGGGGCACCAAGATGACAAACCATCAACCGCCGAAACTTCACAAGAAAACACCCATGCTAGGGAAAACTGCTGCTGGAGAGAACGAAGTCTTCAACAACACATCACTTGCGACTGTACTGGGGAACACCCCAACAACAACTGTTTGAGGAACAACCTCAACAAAGATCTGAAGAAAGAAGATACCACCAAACCAGGAATATGAACAAATGTCTTACCTGTTGGGAATCATGCCACCCTCGGGAGAGCACTGAGATATTCTTGAGTATCCTTTCAATCTTGTGAATGTTCACTTTGTTTAAAACAAAAATTTTGAAAAATTTGATTTGTTTAAAACAATGACATTTTATCAATTTAAAACATGCAAAACATTTGTTGAATTGAAACAAATAAGAGTGCAAATAATTGGATAAAAAGCTCAAATTGATTTGATAGAATGGTAGTCTGCAAATGGCAAGACTCCATAGATCTGTACAAATTTGAAATCAGTGATATATATTGGAAGAGGGCTACATTGAACATAATGATCCTTTCTCTACCAATTTGAATCTCGATGTATCCGAAGCTTCAGTTGACGACGAATCGAGAATCTTCTGACGAAATGACGACTGATGAACCAGAAAGTCTTGTCAGGATGCAGTTACTTGCCAAATCCCTAATTTTTGCCTAGATTGCCCCAGAGTGAGGTACTCAATCTAGCGGGATGCAAATATTCCTTTTTTTCAAGTCTCTAATTTTTGCCTGGATTACCCTTGCGGGTTCTCCACCGAGACGCTCATTTTTGCCTAAGCCGCCCTTTCGGGTTTTCAACTTAGCGAGCTATTCTGTTTTTTCATTTGTTTTTTTTTCATTTGCATATACTTTTTTTTTTAGGCAAAGTATCTCTTAACTGCATCTGAATTCACAGGACGAGTGAAATCCTCCCCATCCATTGTTGTAAGCATCAAAGCTCCGCCTGAAAAGGCTCTCTTAACAACATATGGACCCTCGTAGTTTGGAGTCCACTTGCCCCTGGAATCGGGCGCGAAAGACAAAACTTTCTTGAGCACAAGGTCACCTTCTCGGAACACACGAGGCTTGACCTTCTTGTCGAATGCTTTCTTCATTCTCTGCTGATATAACTGACCATGGCACATGGCAGTTAATCTTCTCTTCAATCAAATTCAACTGGTCATAACGACTCTGAATCCATTCAGCATCAGTCAACTTGGCTTCCATCAAGACTCGCATTGATGGGATCTCCACCTCTACTGGGAGAACGGCTTCCATGCCATAAACAAGAGAGAAAGGGGTTGCCCCTGTTGAAGTGCGTACAGACGTACGATATCCATGCAAAGCAAATGGCAGCATCTCATGCCAATCTTTGTACGTGACAGTCATCTTCTGGATAATTCTCTTGATATTCTTGTTAGCAGCTTCAACAGCCCCATTCATCTTAGGTCTGTAAGGAGAGGAATTATGGTGTGCAATCTTGAATTCAGCGCACAACTCATCCATCATCTTGTTATTCAGATTGGATCCATTATCAGTAATGATCCTCTCTGGCACACCATAACGGCAAATCAGCTGGTTCTTGATAAACTTCACAACCACCTGTCTGGTTACATTCGCGTACGAAGCGGCTTCAACCCATTTGGTGAAGTAATCAATTGCTACGAGAATAAACCGATGTCCGTTGGACGCTTTCGGCTCAATCATGCCGATCATGTCGATTCCCCACATAGAGAAAGGCCATGGTGATGAAATCACATTCAGGAGTGTCGGAGGAATATGAATCTTATCCGCATAAATTTGACACTTGTGACATTTCTTCACATACTTGCAACAGTCAGACTCCATTGTCAGCCAATAGTAGCCTGCTCTCAACATCTTCTTAGCCATGGCATGTCCATTGGAATGAGTACCAAATGAACCCTCATGGACCTCAGTCATCAATAGGTTTGCTTCGTGTCTATCCACGCATCTGAGCAAAACCATATCAAAATTTCTCTTGTACAGCACTTCACCACTGAGGTAGAAACTGCCTGACAACCTTCTCAAAGTTTTCCTATCTTTCACAGATGCCCCAGGCGGGTAGACCTGGTTCTGGAGGAAATTCTTGATATCAAAATACCAAGGCTTGTCATCTTTCACGTCTTCAATTGCAAATATGTGAGCGGGTCTGTCCAAGCGCATCACAGTAATATTGGGAACATCATTCCACCATCTGACAACTATCATGGAAGCAAGCGTTGCAAGGGCATCTGCCATCCGATTATCCTCTCGAGGAATATGATAAAATTCAACTTCTGTGAAGAAAGTTGAAATTCTCCTTGCATAATCTCTGTATGGGATGAGACCTGGTTGATTGTCTCCCATTCACCTTTGATCTGATTGACAACCAAAGCTGAATCACCATAGACATCAAGATACTTGATTCTCAAGTCAATGCATTCTTCAAGTCCCATAATACAGGCTTCATACTCCGCCATATTATTCGTGCATTTGAAAGTTAGCCTTGCTGTAAATGGAATGTGCGATCCCTGGGGATTAACAATTACTGCCCCAATTCCATTTCCATATTGATTAACAGCGCCATCAAACACCATCGTCCATCTGGAACCAGGTTCTGGACCTTCATCAAGTGTAGGCTCATCGCAATCTTTCATCTTCAAATACAGAATTTCCTCGTCAGGGAAGTCATACTGAACAGACTGATGATCTTCAATTGGCTGGTGCGCTAAGTGGTCAGCCAAGATACTACCTTTGATAGCTTTCTGAGCTCGATACTCAATATCATACTCAGACAACAGCATCTGCCAACGGGCAATCCTCCCAGTTAAAGCAGGCTTCTCGAAGATATACTTAATTGGATCCATTCTGGATATCAACCAAGTTGTATGATTTATCATGTACTGGCGCAAACGCTTAGCTGCCCAAGCTAAAGCACAGCACGTCTTCTCAAGCATAGAGTACCGAGACTCACAATCAGTAAACTTCTTACTGAGGTAGTATATAGCAAACTCCTTCTTCCCTGATTCATCTTGTTGACCGAGTACACAACCCATCGAGTCTTCAAGAACTGTTAAGTACATAATCAGAGGTCTTCCTTCCACTGGCGGAGACAAAATCGGAGGTTCGGACAGATAATCTTTGATACTGTCGAAAGCTTTCTGGCAATCCTCGGTCCAATCATGAGACTGATCTTTCCGGAGGAGCTTGAATATCGGCGCACATGTGGCAGTCATGTGGGATATAAATCTGGAAATGTAGTTCAAGCGGCCAAGAAAACCTCGGACTTGCTTCTCAGTTTTGGGTGCGGGCATCTCTTGTATTGCTTTGACCTTTGCAGGATCAACCTCAATACCTCTTTCACTTACCACAAAACCCAACAACTTGCCGGAACGGACTCCAAAAGTACATTTGTTCGGATTCAGACGAAGCTGGAATTTCCTCAAACGCTGAAAAAGCTTCAACAAATGCTCAATATGCTCAACTTCCGTTCGGGACTTAGCAATCATATCATCAACATAGACTTCTATCTCCTTGTGCATCATATCATGAAACAAGGTAGTCATAGCTCGTTGATACGTGGCTCCGGCGTTCTTCAAACCGAAGGGCATCACTCGATAACAGAATGTTCCCCAAGGTGTGATGAATGTTGTCTTCTCCATATCCTCTGGTGCCATCTTGATTTGATTATATCCGGAAAATCCGTCCATAAAGGAAAAGACTTTGAATTTAGCTGTATTGTCTACCAACATGTCAATGTGTGGTAGAGGAAAATCATCTTTTGGGCTAGCTTTATTCAAATCTCTGTAATCAACGCACATACGGACTTTTCCGTCCTTCTTAGGAACAGGCACAATATTGGCCACCCATAGAGGATATGTCGAAGTCACCAGAAACCCCGCATCAATTTGCTTCTGAACTTCCTCTTTGATCTTCACTGCCATATCTGGATGAGTTCTTCTGAGCTTCTGCTTCACAGGCACGCACTCAGGCTTCAAAGGCAGGAAATGTTGCACAATATCTGTATCTAAACCCGGCATGTCTTCATAGGACCAAGCAAAGATATCTGAATATTCTCGTAGCAAGCTGATCAAATCTTCCTTAACAGACCCTTCAAGAAGTGCCCCAATCTTCACCAGGCGCTCACAATCTTCAGATCCCAAGTTGACTGTTTCCAAGTCTTCGAGATGCGGCTGAATGATCTTCTCTTCGTGCTCAAGGAGACGGGTGATCTCATCAGGAATCTCTTCAACGTCATCTTCTTCTGCCTCAAATACAGGGAATTCAAAATTGGGAGATGGCGTTGGATCATTATGTTCAATGGGTTTTAGGATCAACCTGCATAATGATTTTGGTTAAGAAAAAATTCAGATTTTAAACAAGCAAATCATTATGCAGATGAAAGATGTTGCTTTTACAGCTTTTATTTTGTTTTTATGGTTTTTTGTGATCACTGATTTCATAAAGAAAAGCAAAAAGTGAAAACAAAGGAAAAACAAATGTTTTGACAATGCAAAAATTGAATGAAAACATCATTGTATATATGCTTTGCCAACAATGTCATCACTTCTCCTTTTGGCATGGGAGAAGGGTTTTAAACAAAATGAACAATTACTCTGATCTATGGATAACTGTAGGAACATCCACAGCGACCCAATTGTGGCAGACACCACCAGGAATAACAAAATTGTTCAATCTTCTGCATCTTCTTCTTCAATGATGCAGCAGCAGCTTCCTCTTCTGCAGGTTGATCAGCATGGATGAATCCTCCACTGGTGAACAGACCTTGCTCATTGCATGCCCCAGAACCATAGCCAATGCCAGCCCGGGATCGGTTATCTTCAAGTTCAAGCACTTTCCCTAATCCAGCGACTGCACCACATTCAATGGCCAGCTTAGCATCACGGTAGGAAGTGAATGAAGGAGACTTCTTCTCGATTGGTTTATCAATAGATAAAGCTTGGAACTGAGTTCCAACTTCATCCTCTGCATCAATGTACGAGAAAGAAGACAAGTTACTGACCAGGAGAGCCTTTTCTCCCCCTACTACAACCAATTTCTTGTTTTTCACAAACTTCAACTTTTGGTGTAGGGTGGATGTCACGGCGCCAGCCTCGTGAATCCATGGTCTGCCCAAGAGACAGCTGTATGATGGGTGAATATCCATTACTTGAAAAGTGATCTGGAAATCACTTGGTCCAATCTTGATTGGGAGATCAACTTCCCCAATCACGGTCTTACGCGACCCATCAAAAGCTTTAACAACAACCCCACTCTGCCTCATAGGAGGACCTTGATATGACAATCGAGAGAGTGTGGATTTTGGCAATACATTAAGAGACGATCCAGTGTCCACCAACACATTGGACATTGCATCAGATTTGCAATTCATAGATATATGTAAAGCCATGTTGTGGTCTCTTCCCTCCTCAGGGAGATCAGCGTCACAAAAGCTCAGAGTGTTGCAAGCGGTAATGTTTGCAACAATGCTATCAAATTGTTCCAGGGTGACGTCGTGATCGACATATGCCAGGTCCAAGACTTTCTGCAGAGATTCCCTATGGGCTCTGAATTCAGCAATAGAGAAAGAATGGAAATCTTGGAGGGCGTGTGTAGAAGCTGGTCTACAATATTGTACTCACTCTTTCTGATGAGCCTCAGCATCTCATCAGATTCTTCATCAACAATGCCACTCGGGCCAACTGAAGAAACAGGAGTCTTTTGTACAGACGAGGAGGGTTTGGCAACATCAAGTGCCGGATTCTGAACATTCACAGCATTCCCTACAGGGCGCTCAACAGATTCAGAAGAAACAGCAGGAGCTTTGGCAGGCGCAAAAAACACGACCACTTCGGGTCAACCCACTAACATCAGCAATAGTGGTCACGGAAGTAGAAGGCAAAGGTACTTCAACCCCATCCTGGACAGCAACAGGATTGTACCGGAAAGGTACAGCTTTATCAGATGAATACGGCACAGGGCCGGCTGGTTTGATAATCAAAGCAGGGGAAGCCTTAGGCTTGTTGCTATTGTAGCGAATAACAACGGGCTCTGGCAGCTTGAACACCGGGGAGATGACACTCACTTCGGGCTCAACAACATCCACATTGCGATTCTGGAGAATCTCAATGGTACCTTCATTCAACATCTTCTGAAGTTCACAGCGAACTTGGTCACAACCCAAGCGATTGACCGAACAGACGCGGCACTGGTCATGGTTATGCTTCAAATAACTGTGCTGACACAGCATCTTATGTAAATCAACCAACGACTGCCGGATATGGCTGACATACTTCACCTTGTACTTCCCAAGGTCTTCCTGGATCATATTCACAGATTTCCCATGCGAAGGCAATGGGTTCCTGGTGACATTCGGTTGGAGTCTTCAAAACTCAGAATTCCGCTTCTCATGAGGTCTTGAACCTTATTCTTCAGCGGGAAACAGTTCTCAACGTTGTGGCCCGGAGCACCGGAATGGTAGACACAATGCTGGTCTGGTTTGTACCACCATTGCGGATTGGCAGGAATAGCAGGAGGATCCCTGGGTGAAACCAACTTCCTCTCCAACAAGGAGGGATAAAGCTCTGTATATGTCATCGGAATAGGGTCGAAGCTGACCTTCTTCCTATCATAGTTCACATTTGCCTGATTGGTTGTACTTCCACGAGGCTGGTAAGCCTGTTGCTGTGGACGCTGCTGTTGCTGTTGATATTGCGGTTGTGGATATTGCTGCTGATGCTGATACTGTTGAGCATTATCCTTGAATACAGGTGCCACACTAGCCACCTGATGCTGATGTTGGAATGATGTGCAGGCTTCCTCTGAACAGAGGGTCTTCGATGCTTGGGCTGAGACTGCACAGCATGCGCTTCACCTTCTTTCCTCTTAAACGCTCCATACCGCTTAGAGGAAGAACCATCATCTTTAGCTAATCGTCCTTCACGGACGCCTTCTTCAAGACGCATCCCCATGTTCACCATCTCGGTGAAATCAGAGGGAGCGCTGGCCACCATTCTCTCATAATAGAATGACCCAAGAGTCTTCAGAAAGATCTTGGTCATCTCTTCTCTTCTAATGGTGGAGTGATTTGAGCTGCCAGCTCACGCCATCTCTGGGCGTACTCCTTGAACGTCTCTTTGTCCTTTTGTGACATAGACCTGAGTTGATCTCTGTCAGGCGCCATGTCAACGTTGTATTTATATTGCTTGACGAAAGCTTCGCCAAGATCATTGAAAGAGCGGATGTTGACACTGTCCAGGCTCATGTACCAACGGAGAGCAGCACCAGACAAACTGTCTTGGAAGTAGTGGATCAAGAGTTGATCGTTGTCTGTCTGCGTGGACATCTTTCTGGCATACATGACCAGTGTGCCAAAGGACAAGTGTTCCCTTTATACTTCTCAAAGTCTGGGACCTTGAATTTAACTGGTATTTTCACACCGGGAACTAGACAAAGTTCGGCTGCTGACTTGCCGAAGAGATCTTTGCCTCTAAGAGTTCTCAATTCCTTTCTCAGCTCGAGGAATTGATCGTTCATTGCATCCATTTTCTCGTGAACATCTGAGCCCTCAGACGCTTCAGAGTGATAAATGGTGTCGTCTACCCTCGGCATGGTATGCACGACAGGAGGAACAGGAATAGGGACCGGGCTAGATGCCGGCATTTGAGCAAATGTTGGAGCTGGCAGATCAGGCATAAAGCCAGGAGGCATCCCCCAAGGAAAACCGGGAGGCATGGCATTTGGCTGATGGGCACTGACAGGCACCGATGAAGTAGCTATCTCAGATATAACTGTCCGCTGAACCGGAGTTGCTGGCTGTTGGGAGCAGGCTGATTCTGGGCAGCAAGAAGTTGCTCCATCAGAGCGCCAAGTCTGGCGACTTCATCTCTCAAACTCTGGTTCTCTTGTTCCAATTGCTCCATAATCCTTGCAGAGTTGACTCTCGTATAATACCGGTGAGTCAGCTTGTCTTCAAAATAAATGAAGATCAAGGGTTAGAACCGGAAGACCAGAAAAATGGGTACCTGTTTATGCAGAATGATGCATGAAATGCTTGTGCAAATGCTTTGATTTTCAAGGAACCCTTAGGGTTTGTTTGCAATATTTTGAATATTTAAACATTTTGATTGCTCATGGAAAATATTTCATTCAAAATATTAAGACAAAGAAGTACAGCATTCTTTTAAATATTACAAAGAGAAAAGGTAAATAACATCCTATGGATCCCTATTAGCTCGGGATGCTGGAAGACGAGAAGTGTACAACTTCTTGATCTCTCTCTCATAGGCAGCCTCCATATCAGCTTTCTCCTTTGCAAGTTGATCATACTTCCTTTTCCAGAATTTGGAAGACTGAGGAAGCAGAGAAGTCCAAGTGTCGTTCGGATCGTCGATCACTCGGTGCTCGAGAAATTCAATCATATCATCTTTCTCCTTGAGCTGCTGCAGCAATTCCTCTCTCTCGCGGATCCAGGCACGCGAAAGGTCTTCTTCTCTCAACTCCTCTACACGTTGGGTAGGGAGGGTTGAAGGCCCAGCCACATCCAACAGTGTAGGTCTCGGATGATCATATGGCATCAGGTAGGTAGCAGCCCTCTGTCTGACCCAAGAGGTATAGGGCTCCAAAGCAATGCAGTTCTTTGGACCCAATTCATTCCTACTCTTTATGCGAATATTGCGCCAAGCGCGGACAAATCTGGCTTTCAGGCCTTGGGGATCTTTACCCTCCTGAAAGAACACACCTTCTAACAGAATGTTATGGGGTTTATCCTTTAGGGGGAACCCAAGCTGACGACGTGCAAGCGTAGGGTTGTAGGTAATCCCACCACATGTACCAAGAAGAGGCACATTGGGGAATTCACCACAAGAATTGATGATCTGAACGGTATCATACACGCGATCATACCAGGTGATATCATCATTGGTGAGAGACATGAGTCTCTGAGACCACCGTAGACATCCCTTGTTCTCCTTGAAAGCAACTGTCTGCGGCAAGTGCGAAATAAACCACTTGTACAGCAGGGGTAAACAGCAGACAATGACTCCTCCATTCTTCATATTCCTCAGATGCATGGAGACATACGCATCACCCAACAAGGTCGGAACCGGATTAAGGACTGAAAAGATCCTAATGGCATTCATGTCGACGAACTTGTCAAAGTTGGGAAACAGCACCAATCCATAGATAAGCAATACGAATAGAGCCTCAAAGGCATCCTCACTCATGGCCTCCCCATAAAAGGTTGCTTGAGCAATAAGGAACTCGGAAGGAAAACCCTGAATTCCGCCTTTGGTAGTCAGATTAGCTCTAATCAGATCTTCATCTATATGCAACAGGCTGGAAATCTCTCGAGCAGATGGAATACTCTCTAAGCCACTGAACGGCACTTGATCCAGAATAGGAATCCCAATAAGGTGAGAGTATTCTTCCAAAGTCGGCAACAACTGGAAGTCCGGAAATAAGAAGCAATGATAGAGCGGATCATAGAACTGAGCAAGAGTGCTCATCAATCCCTCATCCACTTGAGTAGTCAACAGCGGCAGAAGCTTCCCATATCGAGCTTTGAAACCCAAGGGATCTAATACATATGATGTCAGATTCCTTAACTCTTTTACATCGGGCTGCTTGAAGCTGTACTTCTTTGTATGCCTTTTTGGTCTTTCCATGTCTGAAAATTTTGCAAATAACCCTTTAAGTTCCTTGAAAATTTTCTCTTTTTGATGACATGAATGCGGATGAATGCGTGAATGCATGAATGCAACAAACACACTCAAGGATCAAGCAAAGCACACCAAACAAAGGTCGTGGGAAAGCTCTATGTATCCCTAATATCAATCATCCATTTTGGTGGATTTAGGTTTTCACCTTATCGACACCCAAGTTCCATTGATATTAACGGTACATGAACCGGTTCAAACATTCTTAATATCAACCAGCCGCTTTGGTGGATTTTAGGTTTTACACCTGATCCGGGATCCATTGATATTAACAATGTTTGAACGACTCAACCACGAATCACGGGTTTGTTGAGAGTCACGAGCATGGAGTCTCGGTTAAGAACCACCCAAAGGGAGTGTACTAGGGTTTAAACCTGCCAGACATGTTCTATCAGAGGTTCCCATAATCATCGTTCCATCTTTCGAATATTATCGGAGGAACGAATACTCGTATTCCAAGAATATTCTCAAGAGAAACTCTTATGAGTGTAGTATCGCGTAACAATCGTATCAGAACTGACATCTGAACGACCTCCGCACTACGGTCCTAAAAATAGGCCAAGATGGGTTTGGTAAACTAAGGTCCTTGGCTTCTGCGGAACATGATTGAAAGAATAATGCCTAACCACAAATAACTTGTGTGACATTATTAGTTCAACATGACCTCCACCAAGTGAATGGGCTCGCAAGTCAACTGGCTAAGGACTACTCCACACCAGTCGACAAGACTATGCCATTCTCCTATCCTAGAGAGCACTCGAGTTCGGGTATAGAACTCATCTCACAGATCACCAAAGCACACAGCAAATGTATATCAAGCAATTCACACATTACAATCAATACATTCATCCCAAATTGTACAAAAATATGTCAGATAAAGAAATAATATATCACAACAAGGGTGAAAAGTAGGCAATACCACCAAGGATTCTGGTGAGATCCCCAGCAGAGTCGCCACTTTTCTGTAGCGGTGTATTCGTCGCTATATGATCTATCGATTAAATCATAAGCTATGAGATACATTGAAATTTTCGAGTCGCCACCGCACTTTTATTTATCCAAAGGATTGGCTAAAAAGCGAACAAAAGCCTAAGAAGTTTTACACGTAGAAAACTAATAAAAAGATCAGAGATTCTGGGTAAGGGGTAAATTACGCAATGGGAAGGTGTTAGGCACCCACTACGTCCTAGGTACTCCTAGGGAGCCCTTTTCACACTTGTTGTAAAAGATTATTATTTATTATGACAAAATATTGTGCAAACATGATTGGGATGATGAGAAAAGAATATACATTTTTATTATTATTGGGTTCGAACGGATGAACCCGTTGCCTACGTACCTTCCATCAAAGGTAAGGATCAGAACGCCGTAGTTCGGCTAAAAGATTTCCAAAAGTGGGTTAGGTTCAATTTTAAACACAAACCCTAGGTCTTACGTTATCCACGGGAGAAAACTCAACCTTATACAAACAACAACGTCCACCATGTGAGAACAGCTTCAACTGGCCAGGGAGGGGTTAACCCTATAATAGGCGAGGAAGACTTACAATTCAATCACTAAAGACAGAAGGTGAGATTAACATCAACCACTAAGATAAATCAAACCTATAGCTCATGTATGAAAAGATTAATGGACAAAGCCAAAACAAGTGAGTGAGTGAAGTTACTGATTATGGTTATGAAAATGGAGTCAAAGTATGATTAAGATCAATTCAAATAAGTATTATAAAATGGAGTTTAGAAAAAAGTCAAGGACTTGAGTCCAGGTTTTTAGTTAGAAAACATGAAGATGTTTGCACAACACTTATGTCAAGTTTTAAAAGATAAAGTGTGAAAAGGTTCTAAGACGTAATGAATGATGAATGGATGAAGGATGGATAGTAAAACTTCTTAGGCGGTTCACTTCTTGAAATCATATGGGAGATGATTCAAGTGTGTCCTTTGGAATAGCAATTAATAATAACAAACAAGCAAAGCAAGCAAAAGCGGATATCGGATGCCAATCAATGGTCTTAAACCAATCTCCTAAAACAAAATGGGATATCAGATGCCACTCAATGGACTTACACTAATCTCCACAGACAAAGCGATAAAAGCGGATACCGGATACCAATAGATGGATTTACACCAATCTCCTAAAACAGAAACGGATATCAGATGCCACTCAATGGACTTACACTAATCTCCACAGGCAAAGAAATAAAAGGCGGATACCGGATACCAATAAATGGATTTACACCAGTCTCCTAAAACAGAACAGGATATCAGATGCCACTCAATGGACTTACACTAATCTCCACAGAAGAAAACAAGAAATGGGACAGGGAAGTCAACTGCCAATTCGTCTGGACTTAGGTTAACTCCACAGTATGCTCACAGGAAATCCAATGCCACATCACAGGGACTTACAATGGATCCTCACATACAAGAACAAAAGCATCAACAGGATCACAGGAATGCAAATGCCAACTTACAGGGACTTATAATTGCAACCTCTCATACAAGCAGATGAACAAACTATGATCACAGGAAAACAGATGCCAACTTACAGGGACTTACAACTGCAACCTCACATACAAACAGATAAAACAGATCAAATTATGATCACAGGACAACAGATGCCAACTTACAGGGACTTATAACTGTATCCTCACATACACACAGATGCATTAAGCAAAGATAAGATGAGTGGCCAAGATGATGGTCTTACAACTCTATCCCTCCATATCACAGGAGCAAATGCCAAAGCAATGGACTTACAATTGTCCTCAATGGGCAAACAACAATGATAACATCACAAAACAAATGAGATGATCATGCACTAATGGCAATTGATGATGATGATAAATGCATAGCATATAAGCAAACAAGTGCATATGAAGTAATCAATCAAGCAATGAATATCAGACAGCACACTCTATAGCCAAACAATGGGGCTCATACAAGAGGGTTTGACTTTGAAAGTCTACTGTAATGGGTAAAGGTCGCTCTTAACCTGGCCATTGAGGGGCTCAGGTGAAGCAGATGAAAAGGAGATGAGGGGTGTGCCTCATTGCTTCAATCTCATATCAGAGAGAGCATCAAAGAAAGTGTGGGAGTTCAGAAAGTAGGAACTCTCTCCACATTATTGACTCGATTAGATCTTGGGTATTTATCTCATTGCTTCAACCAAGTGATGGGAGCAAAGAGAGGACACACTGAATAGTGGGGGATATATTGCTTATCCCTACCTTCCACCAATTGCCTTACTTGAAGGACTTTTCCTGCTTAGGACAAATATAAACAAACACAGGCATTGCCTCTTAAGGAGGACTTCAGACAGTTTGCCCGGTCAAATAACAGACCGGGTCTCCAGACTACATGAAGAAGAAGTATTTATACCTCAAAGCAAATGCTAAAAAGCAAAGCAAGCAAGCAAGTTCAAAGAACTTAAGCAACTAAAGTACCTGCAAAAGTCAAACTCATTAGCAAACAAGTCAACAGTCAAAACCAAAAAGAAATGAACCAATAGTCACACAGTGGGACCAATTGTGCAAGGCACAAAGACTCAAGCATATGAGTCACCTACAAAACAAAGTGTTAGCACATGATAAACAAAACAACTCAACCAAAATTGAAAGGTCTTTGGGGCATTGGTGCTCAACCTGAAACAAACAGCTCAATTGTAAGCTTACAAGACCACTAGGACTAGCCTAGGGTCAAAGATGAAAGAAAAAGTCAAGGCAGCAAGAAAAATTCAATCAAAGTCAAGCTCAATCATGTAGGAAAGTAAACACAATTGGATTCAAACTTATATCATGCATCAAAGTCATTTCATATGCAAAAGAATGCAAAGCATAGCAAAGGAAGCATGCAAAAGTCAACAGCAAAGACTTCATCCAAAAGTCAACTCAAACATTTTCAAAAATTATGAAATAAATCACACTCAATCCTAACATCTAACATAGCAAGCATGTCAAATTTCATGGCATTTGGATGAGAGGAAGGCAGTCAAATAAAATCATGAAGTCAAACCAAATTCAAGTAAGCATGGTGAAAGTCAACAAGCATGGGTCAACTTCAAAAAATCATATCAATTTGAAAACAGAAGAGAAATGAATGAGATTAACACCATTGCAAAGCTTGAGATGTCTAGTTATCACATATGAAATTTCATGGTCATACAATAAGATTTGAGAATTTCACAAAAGATTTGGCAAGGCATAGCACAAAAAGTCAACAAATGACTAAGCATGGAAGAAAATTCACAATCAAATGGAAAACAGCAAGATTAATTCCAAGAAAAATCATACATGAACTAGACATACAAGGGATCATTCATGCAAAATTTCAAGTGATTTGGATGAGAGGAAGCATGTGAACAAAAATGGGAAAAATACATGATCATGGCATAACACCAAATGCAACACATAACTTCAGAAAATCATAACTCTCAATCCACAAGTGATAAATGCACAAACTTTATATGGAAATGAAGATCAATGTGTCTAGTTTCACCACAAAAAATTTCAAGCTCAAAGGATATGTCATGAGTATTTCACAAAGAGAATGGCACAAGGTATCAATCATGCACACATGTGAGAAAATAATTGTCAATTAAAACCAACCAATGGAAAATTAATTAAAATTCACAATTAAATTCTAAACTCATTTGTGAACATGTGGAAAAAAATTTCATAATTTTTTGATGAAAATTGAATAAGAAAATGATTTGTGAAATTGGGTGAAATATTGGATGAAATATGAAACAATAGGCATGGCAAATGGTCAAATAAAGTCAACCGGTGGCAATTGGGTAATTTCTGCCAACTTAAATGAAACGACACAGCATTGGCAAACAAAATGAAATGTTCTCATTGGCTGGAACCAATGGAACAGTGCTCATGCGCCAATGAGCTCAAAATTCTGGGTTCTAAAACCCTAGGGTTTTAACAGCCAGGCATGCTTCAAACTTAAGTTCATGAACAACAACCAACAAACAGCATAGCATTCAAACATCATCCCCAAGCTCAATATCAACTGAAATTCGAACAAACCAACCACTAACATGGCAATGGTGAAGTTCATACTACACACAAACAACAGCAACAACATGGCATTGTGGAAAAAATCTGGGCAGAGTATGAGTTTGAACAACAGCAGTATGAATTCATCATCATGCAATCAAAACAGCAGCACATAACAGCATAGCAGTGGTACTCAGCAGCGACACAAAAATCGACCAGCCACAACAGCATTCAAACTCATGTATCATTAACCAACAACAGCACACAACCTATTTCTCATGGCATAAGTTTGAAAACAACAGCATCATGGAATTTCAAGCATGTTCATCATCTTTAATAAATAACATTCGAAACAAACACCATTCAAAAGCATGGCATAAATGATTCATGTAGCAAGCAAGTCAACAGTATACAACATAATCGAATGGATTTTCAGGGCAAAATTCATGGAGTTTCAAAAATGCAGCATGGTCATATCAGCAGTGGTATCATCATTTGGTTCACCAACATCATTATCAATTGACATTCCAGCAAACCAACAACTAACAAGCATGTTTCATGGGAAATTCTGGATAGCTCATAAGTTTGGGACAACAGCAGCATTTGCTCATCATCATCATGTTATCAAACAAAACAAACAACAGCCAATGTTCATGCAGCATTGAGATGGTAACAAGGTTAATCATGACATGAACAACAAGGCAAACACAAGCAAGAAAAGTTATGGGCATGGTTTGGTTGTAGCAGCATCAATTTCATCTTCATGTTCATCATAAGCAATAGCAGGCAACAGCACCTAACATATTTCACATTGGATTTTCTGGACATGATGTGTGGTTCAGTACAACAGTGCACTCATCATCAAGCAGTTACAATAAAATCCAACAATAGCACATGGACAACATGTTATAGCAAGCAGGGTTCAACAACATCATCACATAAAATTTGGGCAAGCAATCACAACAGCAAGGTTTAACTAGCATGGTTCATCATGTAATCAACATTGAGGTCATCAACATCATCATCTATTGAGATTCCAACAAATAAACAACTAACAACAGCATAAAGCATTCCTCATTCAATGTTATCATCATGTAATAATTATCATCAAGCCAACAGCAGGAAAATCTCAATGTGCTTCATGTCATAAGCATCAAAACAAAACAAGCAGGAACATTCCTAGGCAAAGCTTTCTAAGCTGCAGCAAGCAGTCATCATCATGTCTCATCATCAAATAAAATTCAACAACCACATGGAAACCACAAATGTAACACAACCATGATGATCATATAAAAACAGCAGTCAACATACATGAGCCAGTTTTCTTTTAAAAAACAACATGATGTTTGGTTTAAATAGCAGCACACATGTATTCATTTTCAAACAGCCAACTTCAAACAGGCACAATCAATCAGCATGGCCAATGGCAATTATTATGCAACATCAAAGTAACAACAAGCCAAACACAACAAGTGGAATTTCCTGGACAAAAATTACCATTGCAAAGTAACAGCAAGCAACATCATCAGTTAGATTTCGAGCAAGACACAAAATGGCAGGGCCTATGTACTTATGTGACATCAAAACATCATTAACCAACAATAAACAAGCATAATCATGAAATTCTCTTGGCAGCTTGAAAACAGCCAAACAGCAGGGATAAACATCATGGTATCACCAACATCAACATAAACTCACTTAACATGGTAAGCAAAAGGTTCATGCAAATTTTAAGCAAACACACCAAACAAAATCAAGTGGAAATTCTGGTGAGAGTAAGGTTTAACATCAGCAGTATTCATTCATCACTATTCAAACATGAAAATTTCGAAATGCCCAGAACACTCAATCAAGTACACCAATAGAATCATCATATCATGTACATCAACATTTCAGTAATGGATTTCACGAAGTCAGCTTAAACAAACCAAATCGAACCAAAACTTATTTGAGCATAAACAAAGAAGTTCAAATTTCTCACAGCATACTCAACCATTTCACACCATTTGAAGTTCATGAGAATCAGTACAACACCAACTAGCTAAAACATAGCATGGCATATAGAATGAAGAGATCGAATCACTTACTTATTTCTGAAGAAAACTGATGTGCAGTGTTGTTTTGGTGATTACAGCTCGAAACAGATGCTTCAAATGCTTGGAAAGGATGAATGGTTGGATGACTTTAGCTCAAGGATGCTTGGAAACAAACAAATACCCATCTGCCATTGTTGAGCTTGATGAAAAAAACAGAATGAGAAATGGCTGCAGGTGATGAGTTGTGCTTGGAAAATGCTTCAAGATATTGTCTAGGTCAAGGAACAATCAAAAAACTGCTCGAGTATTTGGAGTTTTTTTGACAAAAAAGGCAATCAAGCCAGAATGGGAAATGAGAGAATGTGTATATTTCTGTGATGGCTGCTGTCTAGGGTTCCACGAATGTCAGAAAAATGCACTTTATATTGTCTATTTTAAATTGGTTTAAGGAATGATAAGCTGGATTAGTTTAATGAGCTCCATTTGCCAAAATTGCTAACTATGCACAAAGTGGAAAATGGGAGGTGTTTGTCTGCACAAATGGGCTCTAAACAGGCTGTCATGGACCAACCAAATGCTGTTTTTGGTTGTACAGAAAATGTTGTACTGGTTTTACTTATGTGAAGCTTCTTGCCAATTTTGTCAATTTTGCATTTTGTCCAAAAATGATGGCATAAGGGTGAAATGATGGTGGTTTATGGCTTGAGGCAAGTTTCAAATATGGTTTAAAGCATTTCCCAATTGACCAAATCAAGAAAAAGTCAAAAACTCAAAAAGTCAAAGTTTGGTCAAACTTTGAATTTAAATGCAAAAGGTCCAAAAATGCCATTTTGAATGGTGAGGTTTTAGGTCATGAAATTTATATTTTTGGAAAGAGGATGAAAAATGTGGTGTGTAGGAAAAAACCCCACCAAATTTGGCCTTATGGTTGGAGAGTTATGGCTTGTTGAAGTTCAAAAATTGGTGAAAATGATTTGATCATATCTTGACAACCACACATGGGATTTTGATGTTCTTGGACTTTTTTGAAAATGGGAAGACAAGATCTTCAACTTTCATGTTGGGCAAAAATTCATTTGGAGCTTGTATCATGATGTAAGTTTAAGATCAAGAAGTTTCCATTTTTGGCAGTTGAAATTACAGGTCCACTTTCTATTTCTGGAAAATTTTCTGATTGGCTTGATTTTCTTCCATGATGAGGTTGAACATGATAGATGAGACTTATACAAGCATGAATGAACTCCTTCAAATCAATTCTATCCATCAAATCATTGATTAAATCAACTGTTGACCAAGTTTGACTGTCTGTTGACTTTTCTAGGGTTTTGGACTGATTGAACTTCTTCTGATGATTTCCAAACCCTAAATCCTTGAGACCTTGATTTCAAATGATGTCCCAAGATGTATGAACCTTTGATTATTGATCATGGTGCCCAAATTCTGCAAGAATGGCCACCATCCATTGCTTTGACTGATCAATGACTGATTTTGACCTAATTGCTGATGATTGCTTCCACTGCAAGCAACAAGGTTAAACAGACAATATTTTTGTACTTTTTGAATGATAAACATATGAAAGCAAAGATATACAAATGCAAAGTATGCTTGGTGATCAAGAAACAAATCCACAAGGCAAACTATCCACCAGGAGGAAAGCAAAGGCATGCATTGATCCTTGAGGTTATGATATGAATGATATGGGCCATGAGGGATCTTAGGGCCCAAAATTGGGGTCTTACAAAAGGCAAATGGCTTAATGTGATTGCGCTAGAATGAAACCGGGTGAAATAGGAACGAGAAGCATTAGGTTGAGATATAATAGCATGATTTGAACTGGTTTGTACAAAGAAGAGATCTATGTTAATGCTTATTGCTTGTGTCGTCACTGTATCTTTAGTGTTTTACTTGAGTATTTGTCATCTTAACGAAGTACCTAACAACCACGTACGAATGAGAAATGTGTTATGTATTCGCGCTTAACTAGTGTTTTCAAATTTTATACTGATTATTTGCTTGAGGATAAGCAAAGATTCAAGTTTAGGGGAGTTTGATAACGCGAAAATACATTGTATATTTGCCTTGATTTACACTCAAAAATCGTACCACTTTCATTTATATTCCGATTATTCCACAAGTGTTCGAGTTATTTTTGCAGGTATTTCAATTCCCATGTTTAAATGAGAAAAGTATAGAAAAGGAAGGAAAATAAGAAGAAACAGAAGAGAAAACAGCAGAAAAGCAGAAAATACAAATCATGTGCATGTGACGACCATCACAAACCCTGTCATGACCGTCACGCCCTAGTTGTCACGACCGTCACCAGCCCACCACGACCGTCATAAGGCCAAAAGCAGCATATTGAATTTGTCAACAGAAGTGATCCACACGCCCTTATTTCTCGTTAATCAGCCCACTTTCCCCTGGATTTCTCACTCAACCAAGTCACCCTTATTTCTCTCAACTACCAAGACCAAATGGAGAATATAAAAGGATGGAAGTTGGAAACCTACGAGCACGCGTAATTTTTCTTCCCTGAAGCCAGCTTTCAAGACCTTTCTCTGCATTTAGTTTCCACAGCAATTCTGTTTTTCTTTTATTTTTCTTCAGCTACATTGTTTTCTTTTACCGCAATTTAGTTACCGTTCCGTTCAGAGTTTCCATTTTCCCTTTCCCTTTCCGTTTTTCATTTAGCCAAAGTAGTAGTTTCCTACATTGGGGAACTACTGCAGTTTATTTAATTTAGTTTAAGCAATTATTTTGAAGAAGCAGAATCCTACCGACCTGTGGAGGACTGCTCAAGTACTTCATGATTCAGCATATTCTATTAATCCAATCTCCATGTTTTTATTCAATTATTATTGTTATTGCTTTATTATTATTATAATCATGTTTGCTTTATTGTTGATCTGTTTATGTTCGTCCATGTTTGCGTTATTTAACATGTCCGGCTAAACCACCATATCGGTATGTAAACAATTTAATTAGACGGGATTTAATAATAATTGGTGTATAACTTCTTTTCTCAAACAATATTTTTTGCTGTGGTTTTTAATTTAAATTTAATTAACTTTGTCACAAGAGTGAGAAGCTATTTAATACGATTTTGCCACGAGAGTGGGAAATTAACTAAGGTGAGAACCGACAATCGCGAGAGCGTGAGGGTCGAACTGGATAGTAAAGACTAGGCATTGATTTTAAAAACAACGAGAGCACTTTAAAAGCAATTAGAACTTATTTATTTTCAAAAAGTATTTTTAACTTCAAATAGGACAGCGAGAGCGTACATTCTGACTTAAAAGTATAGTCCGAGTCAACAATCACGAGAGTGTGAGATAAAGCTGTTTAAATAAGTATTTTCTACTAAAAGATATTTGGTACTTAAAATATACATCGGTGACTTATCGAATCCCTGACGATTAATGTGTTGCATACTGATATCCCACTGTAACACCTCAAAATTTGTCCTCCACTCTTGGGACTAGCTTAGCATATTGCATCTCATTTTTTTTAGGACATTACGCATTACATCTTTGCATATCATGTGACAATGAGCAATTCATCCTCCTAGGTCTTTATCAGAAGATAGAGGGGTTAAAAGATTCAAGCCTGAGGGTCTCATGAATTGATCACTAATCATTTGAGGTTTGTGCTTCAATTAGGGTTTCTTGGTTCCTCAAGGAGGTTGAGTATTATCTTGGTTGAAATGGTACATCATCATCATCCTCATGTCTATGTCATTAGCAAAGATTTCAGAATTCATGTTCAGCCTCCTTGGGATTAGGGTTTTGACCTCTGGTCAACCCTAATCAGTTGAATTATACCAATCAGGGTTTTTCAAGGAGATGAGGTCTTTATTGAAATGGAGATCATCATATGGGATTTTATTGAGCTTTTATAAGCTAGGGTTTCATTTTGGTGCCATTTCATCAAGTGGTTGAGGCTCAAAATCATCTGTGCATGACCAAGTCATCTATCAACCACAAAAGTCAACTGCCAAGTCAACTGTGGATTTGGAGGTGGGAAGTGGCTAGAAATACTTCATTCATGTTCAAACAAGTCTCATTTGACATTTCAAACATCAACATTGAAGAATTTAAAGTCAGGTCAAAACTTTCCAAAAATAGAAAGTGACCTGTAATTTGAACTTGCCAAAAATGGAAAGGTTTTCAACTCAAGATTACATCATCAAGAAAGCTTCAAATGAAATTTTGTTGAACATGAAAGTTGTAGATATTTCTCTCCCATTTCCAAAAAGTCCAAGATCATCAATTTCTCATGTGTGGTTAAGGAGATATGATCAAAACTTGACAAAGTGTACATTGAACTTCAAATGGGCATAACTTCTCAACCAAAACTCCAAATTGGATGGCTCTTTTTGCATTGTTCTTATTTTGATCTCTAGTTTCCAAATCTTGCATTACATGACATGCATTATCATCACATGAATATTTGTAAATTCACTTGATTTTTGGAGGGAAAATATGGAATTTAAAATTTGTGCATTATTTGAACATTGTGCCATTGCCTTTAGCTCCAAAACAGATTTTGGAGTGAATTTGATCACAAACCCGTGCACTGTTCACCATGCATTTTCATGCATAGGGTGAAAATCACAATTTGCATTTACACTCCATCTTGCTAATTCCATTTGCATTGGCTTAAACTTGATTAAGGCATGATTAGTAGAACATATATAAGCCTAATCTCTAACTGTTTTCAGCATGAACAATCACAATTACCAATTCTAGATCTAGAATCACAAAAATCTCAAAAATTCTCTCTCACTTTTTCTCCAAAATTCTGCAAACACTTGCACTTTTCCTTGATATGTTCATGATCCTGAGCTATTATTGAGCATCTTTGGACGTGGAAACAGAGGAAATCACTGCATTCGAGTTCATGTTCATAGTTTGAAGCTTTCATGGCAGTTGGAGATTCAGTTCGTTTCATGCATTGTTAAGCTTCCATTTCATCATCATCCATCTCAATAAGCATACTGGAAGAGGATTGAGGCGTGGTAAAGCTTGGAAACACGTGATTTCAAGTGCTGCTCATCAAGAGGTTACATTTTCGACCTCTTTAATTCTCAAAATCATTATGTCTATCTTGTAGATCTTAGAATGGTGATGAATCTGCACTTTGAATCAAGAAAAATGATGCTATATCCATGAAGATCCGTGCATTTAAAGTTTTGATGATGAACTTTGATTCCTTCGACCCATGCGTGTTTATGTGTTTTCTCATGAAATGTTCATAGATTCTTGTTGTATGATGAATGATGAGTTGATTGATGTGCATGTTTTTGATTTCTGGAACGTTTGAGCAAATTCTGGAAAATAGGATGAAGATATTCATCGTGTTCTTCATGATTCATAGCCTGTCCAGTTTTCCTGCGTTTTTTCCTGCTTAACGCATAGCTTACATGTGGATTTTGCTGCGAGTTCATCTTGATTTCCTGCGGATTTTTCAAATTAATGCTGGCGCGCGCTTAGGGTTTGTGTGATAGAACGCAGTCGTTTTTGCCAGCGTGCGCTATGTGGTTTCAAATGTTGCCAGGGTTCGATCCTTGGCCAGTGTAGTTTTTCAAATACCTTCACATATTTTCCATTTCCCTCCTTTGCCATATGATTGCTTGTTCATACATTTTTTTATTTTTCTTCAACTTCACAAATTCATAACAAATTGAAAACTAAACCAAATTCATCCCAATTTTTTGCATCATGATCCTGATTCTTTCTAGTTTTTTATCATCATTTTCCCATAAATTGTGCATGGCTGAATATTTTTTGGTGCTAGGATACTTGAACATGTATGCATTCTTGACCTTGCTGTGCCATATCATTTGTGAAATGCTGGTTTTTAATCCAATGAATCTGAAAATTTGCATGATAAAACTAGACTCATTGCTTGACATTTTGGTGTTGATTTGGTATTTTTACCATTTATCATTTCTGTTTTATGATCATGTGAAGTTGGTGTGACAATTTTTGTCACACCTTTTGATGTTCAACTTATATGATGTGTTTGCCATGCCAAATGATCTCCAATTGCCTTGATTTTTTGTATGATGCATGCTATGGATGTTGTGATTGCTAATGATTTTTGTTGGAATTTTTGGGATCATTTCTGATTTAATTGAGATTTTTCATTCTGGATGGTCACACTTGAGCTTTTAAATGGCCTTGAACTTCATTTGATTGTGAAATGTTTGTTCCTTATCCAATGCTTCTGAATTTTTGCACACTATTTCTAGACATGTTGAGTGTTGTTTTGGCTTTGGTTTGAGGTTTTTACCATAATCCATCTCTGTTTTATGCCTATGCTAAGTTGGTGTGACAATTTGTGTCACACATGTGCTTGTTGTGCTTGTCTTGACTTATGTTATGTGATTGCCATGCCTAATGATGTTCAATGCCTCTAATTTTTTATGTGATGATCATGTTGTATGTCCTGTTTACTCATGAATTTTGTCAAGATTATTTGAATCATTTTTTATTTAATGTGCATTTATTTCTTCTGATGTCACAATGTGGTCATAATTTGCATACTTTGCCATGTTTGATTCATGAAATGCTTTTGGTTAATGATTTTGACATGGGACCTTTTGGAATGTGTTTTTGATTGAATGAAGTTGATTCATGTTAAATTTCATGTTCTGTTTTGAATGTTTGACCCTCTTTTGACCCTAGGCTTTGACCTAGTGGTTTGGACTTACTGTTTGGATTGTGGATTTCAGGTTAAGAAGCACATTGCCATGATTGGAGTTGCTCACTCATTTGAGTTGATTAGTTGATTGATGTTGGCTAATATTGAGTTGTTTTGTAGGTTTTGAGAACAAGTTCCATTGGGCTTGTGGCTTGCACATTGTTGCTTGATGCCTTATCTGTCTGATTGTGTGATTGACTGTTGTTTGTCAGATTGTTTGACTTGTAAACTGATTGGTTTAGATTTTTTCAGGTACCTAAGTTGCTTTGAGTTCTTTTGAACTTGCTTTGCTAGCTTGTGGGTTGCTTAACCTAGGTATAACTCTCTGACTTCATGTAGTCTGGAAGACCTGTCCTGTTATGTGGGCAGGCACCTGTCTGAAGCCCTCCTTAAGAGGCAATGCTTGTGAATGTTTATTTTTGTGCCAAGCAGGAAGAGTCCTCTTAAGAGGCAATTGGCAGATAAAAGAGATGTGCAATCCATCTCCTGCTATTCAGTTGTGTCATTCATCTTGCTCACACACCTTGTGTTGATGCACTTTGAATCAAAACCCAAGATCTATGTTGTGTCAGTCATCTGTGGAGAAGAGTTCCTACATTCTGAACTCCCACATTTTCTATTTTGAGTCAAGCTCTCCCAGGCCAGGGATAAGAGCTGTGAGGTCTTACCCTCACTTCCCATTTCATCTACTTCACCCTAACTCTCAATGTTAGGGTTAAGAGCTAACTACACCCGATTCCAGTTGGCTTGTGTTTCACAGCCTAACCTTGTATGAGCCCCAATTGTTTGCATATAGTGTGTGTGCTTGCTTTTTGTGCTTGTATGTGTTTGCTTGTGCTGTTTAGGATAGCTTGCTGCCTGTGCAAGTTAGATAGAAACCTCAACCTAGGACCATGGTGAATTTACATGATAACTATTAGGCTCGAGTCAGTCTCCCTTTTAGTTTGTCATTTCCCAGTCTCTGGTTAGGAGAAGTTTCTCCCCTGTTAAGGGGAACTACGTCGCCCTGATCCTCATACCAGATGAGGTACGTAGGCAGGAGATCGTACGAGATCTCTCCGGGCACCCTTTTCCTTTTTTGTGTGTGTTTGCTGGACAGCTAGCAGGCTCGAGTACCAGACTCCCTGTTAACTTGTTTGTTCAACCTTTTTTTTGCTTTTGACGACTCAGCGTCCGGTTAACCTCTTGTTTCTTGGAGTCTGACGTAAGTCCAGCGATTGGCGGTTGGTTTCCAGTGTGTGTCTGTTGGTTCGAAGTCTGATGTAAGTCCAGCGATTGGCATTCGGTTTCCATGTTTGCCTGTTTGTGTGGAGTCTGACGTAAGTCCAGCGATTGGCAGTCGGTTTCCTGTGTTTGTTTTGTTTGGCGTGCGTGAGCCGAACTACGGTAGCTCTGATTCTCATTCCAGATGAGATACGTAGGCATAGGATGCGATATCCTAGCGAGCCCGTTCCCCCTTTTTCCATCTGTGTTTTATTCCAGTGTGTGTGTGCATTCTTTTGAGCAGTGTTTAGCAACCTTTCTTTTGAGCGTGGATCCCGTCGAGTACGACGGATGCGTAGGGGTGTTAATACCTTCCCTTCGCATAACCGACTCCCGATCCCATCTCTCTTTGGTCGCGAGACCATGTCTTTTCCAGGTTTACTTCGAGCGTTTCCTTTCCCTCCTTTGGGATAAATAACGCACGGTGGCGGCTCTGTTGTTTCTTTTTTCCCGCCGGTTGTTTTTCACGGATGCGACAGCTGGCAACTCTGCTGGGGAAATAGAAGTTGACCTCTGGCTGGTCCATCTTCCCTAAGCGAGTCTCTCCTAGCGTTCTCTAGGATAGTTTAGGTTGCTTGTGTTGCTCTATTTATTGCATTTATGATGATTATGTTGTGTATATATTTGCATAAATGTTTGCATGCATCATACTATCATTGTGATGTCTTCTGTACAGGTTGGTTTCTCTGATGTGGGGTGGGTGTTCTGAGTGGGGCTAAAACCCAGGCCCGAGTATACACCTAGGATTAGTGTGCTCTCATGTTGCCTCTCATGTTAGGTCAACATGTTTTGGGCGACGTGACATACCACAAGCCGGACGAGGTTTATTTGAGGGAGCTCTTCCTTTGTGGAGTATCCACTTTGGTTGAGTTACCTCATCTGAGCTGGTGACTTCGGTGACCGATCTTTCCCGGATCTTTGGTTTAGACGATCTTAAGAGAGCTACAACGGCACACCCGAAAGGGCAAACCCGTTGAGTATCTTTGCCCGATTGTCGATACCATTATCCACCTTAGGATGACCTGATTAGAATTCACCTGTGAGGGGAGGGTTGATTCTTACAGATGCATGTTCTGATGGTGACTCTTTGTTGGTGACTGTGGGGTTATATTTATAAGTCGGATTTATGGATTTATTTCCGAGACGCCGGAGTTCTGTCCGTGGTATTTATCAGTGGGGATCCGTTTATTTCAGGATTCCCTGGGCTGGTTCAGAGGGTCTTGTGGTTATCTGTTCAGAGGATCTCTGGTGATGATGGTGATGCATCTTCCGTTCCGTTTATTTCGGAATCCCAAGTCGGATTTGTGGTTACATATTCCTTCAGATGATTGTGATCAGTTCAGAGGCCGTAACTCAGTGCAGTTGATGATCAGATGACTTGGAGGATGGCACAGTGCATTGCATTCATACATCAACATCATTCACATTTTGCATTTATCTGCATCTAACTCATGTTTATCCATATGCAGGGGACATTCTTGATTGAGATCCTGGTTGAGAAACTTCTTTGTTCCAGACATGAGGACCGGCTTGAAAGATGACGTCGTCTACAGTTTCTTCGATCCAGAGATTGGTGTGCTGAGAGATATGATAGCATTGATTACACCTGACCATGTGGGGATGTTCCGTGAGGCATACGGTGGTATTTTGAAGTTGGTTTTCAGGCTCACAGACAGTGATAGGAGCGTCATCCATACTTTTCTCCAGTTCTATGACCCGGGCTTGAGATGCTTCGTGTTCCCGGATTACTTATTGGGACCCTTGATGGAGGATTATGCTAGCATCCTGAGTATTCCGATCAGAGATCAGATTCCGTTCTATGTCACTAAGGGGGAACCTGATGCTGTTGAGATTTCTCGTGCTCTTTATTTGAGCCCAGAGATGATTAAGGGGGGTTTGAAGGAGAAAGGAAAGTTGCCCGGTTTTCATTTGAGTTTCTTGGAGGCTAAAGCCAAGGAGCATGCTGTTGTGGGTAATTGGAGGTCGTGTGTGCTTTGCTTGCTGTGAGCATTTATGGGACCATCATGTTCCCTAATCAGGAGAATTTTGTAGATATTAATGACATCCGGGTGTTTATGCAGAGGAATCCCATTCCCACTCTGGTTGGGGATGTGTATTACTCGGTCCATAATCGGAACGAGAAGCGGTGTGGGGGATTTATCCGGTGTTGTGCTCAGTTGTTGTATAAATGGTTCATGGGGTATTTGCCTTCCAGAGGTGCCTTTGCTTTTCTTGACCCTACTGTCAAGTGGTCAGTCAGGTTGATGGGTTTGCGGGCCAAGGACATAGCTTGGACTCACAATGGTATGGCTGGACGAGATTTCATTTACAGTTGTGGAAGTCTTCCCAATGTGCCTCTTATAGGAGTTCAAGGTTGCATTAATTACAACCCGGTGCTTCTTAGGAGACAGATGGGGTTTGCTGAGGAGGGTCCTCCACTCGGGCGAGAAGTTCAGGAGTCTTTCTACTTCCCAATTGAGGGTAATCAGACAAAGTTGAGGCAAGTGTCTGATGAATGGCGTGATATTCAGAGGAAGGGCAAGGTTCCTTTTGGTAAGGTTAACAGCAGGTCTTTTCCTCCATTCGATGATTGGCTTAGGAAGAGGATTGAGCTCACACATCTACCATTTCCTGGAGGTGATCCTTGGTGTCCTTTGATTGAAGGGCCACGTTCGTCTGTCAGTATGGAAGAGTTCCTTGAGATGAAGAAAGCCAGAGATCAGCTGCAAGCAGAGAAGACTGAGTTGGAGATGAGTGTTGCTAGAATTCAGATGGCTAATCAGGAAATCAAAGGGAAAATAGAAGATTAGGATAAGAGACACGCTATTGAGGTGAAGCGCTTTGAGATAGACACCGCTTATTATCGGAAGGTCAGCCAAGCTTTGGAGTCGTCTACAAAGGAGCACGACATCACTAAGGAGAAGTTTGTTAGAGCCTTGAGGGATATTGAAGATGAGAAGAGGAGACAAATCCTTGTGAGAGATCAGAGGGAAGACAGAGTTAGAGTCCTTATTGCTGAGTGGGAGGCAAAGTTGAAGATTAAGGAAGCAGAGAACGTGAAGATCATTGTCGAGAGAGATCACTATCTTGCTGAGAGGGATCATTACTTCAGACAGATGAAAATTCACCAGAAGGAGATAGGGAGATTGCAGCAGGAGAACACTGAGCTCAGGTTCGTCGTGAAGTTTACCAAGATGGTTGATGATGCAGAGTCGTCTGTGGGGCCTTCATCAGATTAGACCTTTCTTATTTGTGTTAGATTACTGTCAGGCCTGTTGACAGAATTCACTTGCTTGTATTTTCTTTCTGATTCTGGAGAATTGTATTTGATTTGTATCAGACTCGATGTATGACTCTCGCACATATGGCGCCCTTTTGATATACAATGGTTATTTTCATTCGGTGATCAATCTTCAAGCTTTATTTGCTTTCATGTATGTTCTCACATCGCACACACGTGGTTGGGTGGTATCTCTGCTAAATCATATATCCCTGATCTGTATGATGAAATCAAATGATGAATGTCAGAATATTGCTGCCGGATTATTATCTGTCTCGATGAAACCAGGATCGAAAAGACAGAGTGTTCCTCATATGGATAGACATTGCATTCATGCATGAATCATAATAACTTGTCTTCTATTTTGTAGGTGTCGGTTTCTAACGTGCTTGGTTGTTTCAGGAGTCATTGCTCGTGCGCGTAGAGTCATTCCCTTGCACACAACCCGTCCGTACAGATACTTTACCAGACGCAATACACCCAGGCTGATGGATCTACCCAACGCAGATTTTCTCGAGCTGAAGGAGAAAATGAACGAACTGATTAATGTCATGCAAGGGTTTGCCGTCAGGCAGAAAGCACTTGCTGATAAGGTGGAGAAGCTCGAGCGGGCTTCAGCTGCCAACAGTGGTATCAACTTGGAGGGTGTCTCCAACCATGGCCTTGGTGGTTCCAGGGATGGAGGAGATCTTGGAAAAAAAAAGACAACTGCGGGCGTGGTGATCAATAATGGGGGTGGTTTTGGTGCTGCCACGAGTGGTAGACCAGGTCCGATGGGCAATAATTTGAAGGACAATCTGTTTCCTCCTTTCTTTGGGGCTGAGGAGGATAGAGAAGAGGACAGAGAAGCAGACCAATTCTCCATGTTAAATGAACAATTTGGCCAATATGGTGTTCAACCACCAAACAAAGAGATTCAGGTGCTGGCGGAGAAGATAAGGGCATTGGAAAGCCATGCTACTCCAGTGTTTGTTAATATGTCGAATATGGGGCTGGTTGAGGGGATTGTGATTCCACAGAAGTTCAAAGTGCCTGCGTTTGACAAGTATAATGGGAGTTCTTGCCCGGAAACTCACCTTCAGACCTTCGTCCGTAAGATTTCTGCTTATACCATGGATCAGAAGCTGTGGATGTACTTCTTCCAAGACAGTTTGTCTGGAGGGTCTTTGGAATGGTACACCAAGCTGAAATCTTCTGACATTAAAAGCTGGCAAGATCTTGGTGATGCATTCTTTAAACAGTACCAGTTCAACGCTGATATGGCTCCTAGTCGTACCCAGCTGCAGGGTATGTCTCAGAAGCCTAATGAGGGGTTTAAAGAATATGCCCAGAGGTGGAGGGAGCTGGTTGCCCGAGTCCAACCACCGTTGGTAGACCGAGAAATGTCAGATCTGTTTATGGGTACCCTTCAGGGGACATTTGCAGAAAGGATGGTTGGTTGCCCGGTTACCAATTTTGCTGATATAGTGGTGGCTGAGGAAAGAATTGAAAGTTGGTTGAAGCTGGGGAAGATACAGGGTAATGCTTCATCGTCTGGATCGAAGAAGCCCTTTGGAAATGGTCAGAGGAAGAAGGAGGGTGATACCAGCGCTGTGTATACCCAAAGAGGACAAAGTAGGGATCGTTACTACCAGCACACTGCTGCGGTAACCATTCCTGCTGATAATCAGCCTGCACAACAGCAGCATCAACAACCGCAACAACCACGACAGCCATTTCAACAGAGACCGCAGAGGGCCGGGTATCAGGTGCGAGGGCGAATGAATGATCGTCAATTCGATAGACCACCTGTGACCTATTCATTCTTGCTTAAAAAGTTGAAGGATTTGGGGTTGGTCCAGCTGAGGACGTTGGCTCCGTTGAGACCTGATCAGAGGCCTCCCAGTTTTGATGAGAACGCCAAATCTGAATTTCACTCAGGTGCTGTAACACCCTTCTAAAATACCCCAAATATTTAATTAAAACAACATATATAAATCAGAGTAATTATGCCATTTAAGGGTGTCACACAAACACTTCACACCATGTTCCAAATTATCCGGTCATGCTCATTTATTTAATCAAATAAAACATTTGCATAATCCGCAGCGGAATAAAATCCAACATCAAAACAAAACATGTAACACATTACATGTAAACTTATTCAACAATCAACAGTGAAAAACAGGTAAAACATCCCGTCCCGATGTTACATCTATCAGAGCATGACCCACTAAGGAACTACACTAGACTCCAAGGACTAGCTTCTACTCAATCACGGCTCGTTACCTGAAAAATAGTGTAAGGGTGAGTTCCTCAATCGATATAACAAGCATTATAAAACATCATGTAATGCTAAGTAAATAACACATTTCATCACCCTAATCATATACACTTTCAGTAACGGCACACCAACTCAACATCATACTCAACAGTAACATAAAGCACATGTATAATCTCAACTCATACTCACATCAACACAAAACACACGTATAATATTGGAATGCATCCATTCATATTATATGTCATACATACATTATGCAATGAGACTCCATGCATGCGGTACCGACTATTCGTGAACATATAGTTCAACTTCACCGATCAAATCCAGATACGGCTACCAAGCTCACTAGTCCCACTCATTTGAGACCTAGTGACTCACATCACTAATTCCTCACCATGGGAATTAGCTACCACCCCGAGGGCCATGCTATGCACGCTAATTCACCTAGCATGCAAACATCATCAACAGTCCAAAATGACCAACATCACTAATTCCTCACCATGGGAATTAGCTACCACCATAAAGGCCACAATATGCACGCTAATCACCTAGCAATGCAACATCAACAACAATTCAAGAATAGACATATGCTCACACTCTAAGCCATAAACAGTCTATTCACAATGCATACATAACTGATACATTCACAGCATTATGCATACCATCACACATTATCAACACATTTTATCACAAAAGCATATTACATCATGCCAAACAACAGTCACAGTATTAGCACACTCTACTAATACCTATACTACTCAAAACAACGGAAAATGATCCCAACTACATCATACATCAGCTAAGTTACATCACTCAGCCTAAACAACCAAAACTGCACAACAACAGCTCAGAAAAACCACAAGTCTGCCCATACGCGTATTGCCTATGCCCATACGCGTATGGCCCATTCCTCAGCCAAAACCCATACGCGTAACACCATCCCATACGCGTATGCTACGCGTACCACATTCCCCATACGCGTACCAACAGAGACCAAAACACGTTCAAAACATCATCTTCCTCATCCATACGCGTACTGCCTAGTGCCATACGCGTACCAGGCCATCTCATACGCGTATTGCCTAGTGCCATACGCGTATGACCAGAAACCAGAATTTCCAGATCTGTAATGGCTTTCTCTGCTACGAAACCTATCCAATCCAACCTTCCACAGTCCAAATTATACACAATACTCGTTCATATCATCTAACACGAATCATATCTTATTCAATCTCACAATTTCTAACACTATTGCATCTAATTCCTACGAATTCCTTTCAATTTAGTCCAGATTTCGTTCATCCCAAAAGTTCTCAATTTCATCATGCATCATTCAAATCACAGGCAAATCAATGGTTTATCACTACCCATTACATATTATCCCATAATGCCCATTAAACGATGATAAACCCCCCTTACCTGAGTTAATCCGGCAAATCTCTGAGCTCCAAGCTTTTCCTTCCTTCAACCCTCGTTCTCTGGCTCTTTGCCCTTTTTCTCTTTCCCACTTTCTGTCTCTTTTTCCTTTTCACGTGAAAAATAACTCTTTTTACCAAATGGGACCTTTTTACTGATTTCTACTTTTATTCCAATAATAATAATAATAATCCAATAATATTCCAATAATTATTATTTCAATAATAATAAAAATTCCAATTATTTAATTAAATTAATAAATATTTTATTAACTCAATTTAAATAATTATCTTATTTTATCGGGGTGTTACAACTCTCCCCCACTAAAAGAGTTTTCGTCCTCGAAAACATACCTCAAGTGAATAACTCAGGATAAGACTCCTTCATCTGACTCTCAAGTTCCCAAGTCACATTGCCACCTGCTGGTCCTCCCCAAGCTACCTTTACCAAAGCAATCTCTTTACCCCGCAACTGCTTCAACTCTCGATCTTCGATCCTCATAGGTGATGTTTCAACAGTCAGGTTATCTCTCACCTGTACATCATCTATTTGGACTACATGCGACGGATCATGAATGTACCTCCTCAACTGAGACACATGAAAAACCTCATGCAAATTCGTAAGCGACGGCGGTAAAGCGATACGATAGGCTACCTCCCCTATCCTCTCCAAAATCTGATAAGGACCAATAAATCGAGGTGTCAACTTCTTCGACTTCAAAGCTCGACCAACCCCAGTTATCGGAGTAACACGGAGAAACACATGATCTCCCTCTTGAAACTCAAATGACTTCCTCCTCTTGTCGTGATAACTCTTCTGACGACTCTGAGCAATTCTCATCTTCTCCTGAATCATCTTAATCTTTTCCGTAGTTTGTTGAACAATCTCCGGTCCAACCACAGCACTCTCACCGGACTCATACCAACATAAAGGTGTCCGACATCTCCTACCATACAAAGCCTCAAACGGTGCCATACCAATGCTCGAATGAAAACTATTGTTGTAGGTAAACTCAATCAAAGGTAAATAACAATCCCAAGCACCTCCTTTTTCCAAAACACAAGCTCTCAAAAGATCCTCTAGTGACTGAATCGTCCTCTCAGTCTGACCATCAGTCTGCGGATGATATGCAGAACTCAATCTCAGCTTAGTTCCCAAAGCCCTCTGCAAACCTTCCCAGAATTTCGATGTAAATCTAGGATCTCTGTCTGAAACAATACTCGACGGAATACCATGCAAACTTACAATCTTCTCAATATACAACTCGGCTAATCTTTCTAACGGATAATCCATTCTGATCGGAATGAAATGAGCCGACTTCGTCAATCTATCCACAATCACCCAAATAGCTTCAAAGTTCTTACTTGTCCTCGGTAACCCAGAAACAAAATCCATACTGATACTATCCCACTTCCACTCTGGAATAGCCAACGGTTGCATTAGCCCAGACGGCTTCTGATGCTCAATCTTCGACTTCTGACAAGTCAAACAAGAATAAACAAAACTCGCAATTTCTCTTTTCATTCCCGGCCACCAAAATAACTTCTTCAAATCATGATACATCTTCGTAGCTCCAGGATGAATACTCAGGCCACTACGATGTCCTTCCTCCAGAATGCTCTTCTTAAGCTCTGTAACATCCGGAATACACACCCGATTACCAAATTTCAAAACACCATTCTCATCAACTCTGAATTCACCACCTTGACCTTGATTCACTAAAGTCAACTTATCAACCAAAAGCACATCGGATTTCTGACCCTCTCTAATCTCACCCAGAATACCACTCGTTAACTTCAACATTCCCAGTTTAACACTATTGTGAGTACTCTCACACACCAAACTCAAGTCTCTAAACTGCTCAATTAAATCCCATTCCTTAACCATTAACATAGACATATGCAATGACTTCCGACTCAATGCATCAGCCACTACGTTTGCTTTACCCGGATGATAATTCAAACCAAAGTCATAATCCTTCAGAAACTCTAACCATCTCCTCTGTCTCATATTCAGCTCTTTCTGATCAAACAAATACTTTAAACTCTTATGGTCACTGAAAACCTCAAATCTTGACCCGTACAAGTAATGCCTCCATAACTTCAGAACAAACACCACAGCTGCCAACTCTAAATCGTGCGTCGGATAGTTCCTCTCATGAACCCTCAGTTGTCTCGAAGCATATGCTATAACCTGCTTATTCTGCATCAACACACCACCCAAACCCAACAATGAAGCATCACAGAAAACCTCAAATGGTTCCGACGAACTCGGTAATATCAGAATAGGAGCAGTAGTTAACCTTCTCTTTAACTCTTGGAAACCTTCTTCACATTTTGAGTCCCAAACAAACGCTTGCCCCTTTCTAGTCAACATCGTCAACGGTAACGCCAACTTAGAAAATCCCTCAATGAACTTCCTATAATAACCTGCAAGTCCAAGAAAACTTCTTATCTCAGAAACTGACTTCGGAGCTTCCCACTCAGATACCGCTTCTATCTTAGAAGGATCAACAGCAACACCACCTCTTGAGATCACATGACGAAGAAAACTAACCTCTTCTAACCAAAATTCACACTTAGACAGTTTAGCAAATAACTTCTTTTCTCGTAGAACTCCTAAAACCACTCTCAAATGCTCAGCATGCTCTTCTTCAGATTTCGAATACACCAAAATATCGTCAATAAACACCACAACAAACTTATCTAGGTACGGATGGAAAATCCTATTCATATACTCCATAAATACTCCAGGCGCATTAGTCACACCAAAAGGCATTACAGAATACTCATAATGTCCATACCTTGTTCTGAAAGCAGTCTTCTGAAAATCCTCAGCTTTCACACGTATCTGATGATATCCCGATCTCAAATCTATTTTGCTGAACACACTCGCACCAACCAACTGATCCATCAAATCATCAATCCTCGGCAAAGGATACCGATTCTTGATCGTCACTTTATTCAGTTGCCTGTAGTCCACACACAACCTCATAGTACCTTCTTTCTTCTTAACCAATAACACTGGTGCACCCCACGGTGACACACTCGGACGAATAAATTTCTTATCCAACAGATCTTCCAGCTGACTCTTCAATTCAGTTAACTCAACAGCGGACATACGGTACGGAGCCATCGATATCGGCCTAGTACCAGGTACCAAATCAATCGAGAACTCAACTTCACGCTCTGGCGGCAATTCATTCACCTCTTCCGGAAACACATCAGGAAAATCACACACCACGGCTAGATCGCAAATCACCAGTTTATCTTTAGCTTCCAAAGTCGCTAACAGCATAAACAGCTCTGCCCCATCTACCACTGCCTCATTCACCTGCCTTGCTGATAGAAACAAACTTTTTCCTTCCTCATTCTCAGAAAAGATCACAGTCTTATCAAAACAATTGATAGAAACTCGGTTAAACACCAACCAGTTCATACCCAAGATAACATCAATCTGCACTAGTGGAAGACACACTAGGTCCATCCCAAAGTCTCTACCAAAAATACTCAAAGGACAATTTAAACAAACCGAAGTAGTAGTCACTGAACCCTTCGCAGGAGTATCAATCACCATACTTCCAGGCATCTCAGATATCTCTAATTTAAGTTTCACAGCACAATCCAAAGATATAAAAGAATGAGTCGCACCTGTGTCAATAATAGCTACAAGAGGAAAGCCATTAATATAACACGTACCTCGAATCAAATGATCATCTGCAAAAGTCTCAGAACCCGATAAAGCAAAGACCTTGCCTCCTGACTGATTCTCTTTCTTCGGCTTAGGACACTGTGGACTGATATGACCCACCTCTCCACAGTTGAAACAAGTCAGAGTCTTCAACCGGCACTCTGCAGCCAAATGACCACCTTTACCACACTTGAAACATTTCTTCTCAACACTGGTACACTCATGGAAACGATGTCCCGCCTGACCACATCGGTAACACTTAGCAGAAGCACTAGAGTCCCCCCCGCTAGGCCTCTTCATCCCACTCTGTCTCTGAAAACCCTTGCCAGCTGCATACGGTTTTCCACGATCATTCTGATTCTTGCCTCTCCTATCAACCCTCTGCTGATAGCTCTCCGCTCTGGCTTTGGAATCCTGTTCGAAAATCCTGCAACAGTCAACCAAGTCAGAAAACACTCTGATCCGCTGATATCCAATAGCCTGCTTAATCTCGGGACGTAACCCGTTCTCAAACTTCACACATTTTGAAAATTCCCCAGTAGCCTCGTTATAGGGAGTGTAATACTTCGACAGCTCTGTGAACTTAGCAGCATACTCAGTAACAGACCGATTGCCCTGCTTCAATTCCAAGAACTCTATCTCTTTCTTTCCTCTAACATCCTCTGGAAAGTACTTCCTCAGGAATCTCTCTCTGAACACAGCCCAAGTGATCTCAGCATTCCCTGCAGATGCCAACTCAGTGCGGGTAGCAACCCACCAATCATCAGCTTCCTCTGACAGCATATGCGTACCGAACCTGACCTTCTGGTTATCGGCACACTCAGTCACCCGGAAGATTCTCTCGATCTCCTTCAACCACTTCTGAGCGCCATCTGGATCGTATGCTCCCTTGAACATTGGAGGATTGTTCTTCTGGAACTCACTCAGTTGACGAGCAGCTCCCATTCCCACAACATTCGGATTCCCTCCAAGTACTCCAGCTAGCATACCCAAAGCCTCAGCAATCGCAGCATCGTCTCTACCTCTTCCCGCCATCTCTATTCTGAAAACCCAACAAACTAAAACAATAAGTACTGATAGGGTTACACAACACCTATCCCGTACAGGGGAAACAGAATAATTACGACTCGACTCGACCGACTATGCTCTGATACCACTAATGTAACACCCTTCTAAAATACCCCAAATATTTAATTAAAACAACATATATAAATCAGAGTAATTATGCCATTTAAGGGTGTCACACAAACACTTCACACCATGTTCCAAATTATCCGGTCATGCTCATTTATTTAATCAAATAAAACATTTGCATAATCCGCAGCGGAATAAAATCCAACATCAAAACAAAACATGTAACACATTACATGTAAACTTATTCAACAATCAACAATGAAAAACAGGTAAAACATCCCGTCCCGATGTTACATCTATCAGAGCATGACCCACTAAGGAACTACACTAGACTCCAAGGACTAGCTTCTACTCAATCACGGCTCGTTACCTGAAAAATAGTGTAAGGGTGAGTTCCTCAATCGATATAACAAGCATTATAAAACATCATGTAATGCTAAGTAAATAACACATTTCATCACCCTAATCATATACACTTTCAGTAACGGCACACCAACACAACATCATACTTAACAGTAACATAAAGCACATGTATAATCTCAACTCATACTCACATCAACACAAAACACACGTATAATATTGGAATGCATCCATTCATATTATATGTCATACATACATTATGCAATGAGACTCCATGCATGCGGTACCGACTATTCGTGAACATATAGTTCAACTTCACCGATCAAATCCAGATACGGCTACCAAGCTCACTAGTCCCACTCATTTGAGACCTAGTGACTCACATCACTAATTCCTCACCATGGGAATTAGCTACCACCCCGAGGGCCATGCTATGCACGCTAATTCACCTAGCATGCAAACATCATCAACAGTCCAAAATGACCAACATCACTAATTCCTCACCATGGGAATTAGCTACCACCATAAAGGCCCCAATATGCACGCTAATCACCTAGCAATGCAACATCAACAACAATTCAAGAATAGACATATGCTCACACTCTAAGCCATAAACAGTCTATTCACAATGCATACATAACTGATACATTCACAGCATTATGCATACCATCACACATTATCAACACATTTTATCACAAAAGCATATTACATCATGCCAAACAACAGTCACAGTATTAGCACACTCTACTAATACCTATACTACTCAAAACAACGGAAAATGATCCCAACTACATCATACATCAGCTAAGTTACATCACTCAGCCTAAACAACCAAAACTGCACAACAACAGCTCAGAAAAACCACAAGTCTGCCCATACGCGTATTGCCTATGCCCATACGCGTATGGCCCATTCCTCAGCCAAAACCCATACGCGTAACACCATCCCATACGCGTATGCTACGCGTACCACATTCCCCATACGCGTACCAACAGAGACCAAAACACGTTCAAAACATCATCTTCCTCATCCATACGCGTACTGCCTAGTGCCATACGCGTACCAGGCCATCTCATACGCGTATTGCCTAGTGCCATACGCGTATGACCAGAAACCAGAATTTCCAGATCTGTAATGGCTTTCTCTGCTACGAAACCTATCCAATCCAACCTTCCACAGTCCAAATTATACACAATACTCGTTCATATCATCTAACACGAATCATATCTTATTCAATCTCACAATTTCTAACACTATTGCATCTAATTCCTACGAATTCCTTTCAATTTAGTCCAGATTTCGTTCATCCCAAAAGTTCTCAATTTCATCATGCATCATTCAAATCACAGGCAAATCAATGGTTTATCACTACCCATTACATATTATCCCATAATGCCCATTAAACGATGATAAACCCCCCTTACCTGAGTTAATCCGGCAAATCTCTGAGCTCCAAGCTTTTCCTTCCTTCAACCCTCGTTCTCTGGCTCTTTGCCCTTTTTCTCTTTCCCACTTTCTGTCTCTTTTTCCTTTTCACGTGAAAAATAACTCTTTTTACCAAATGGGACCTTTTTACTGATTTCTACTTTTATTCCAATAATAATAATAATAATCCAATAATATTCCAATAATTATTATTTCAATAATAATAAAAATTCCAATTATTTAATTAAATTAATAAATATTTTATTAACTCAATTTAAATAATTATCTTATTTTATCGGGGTGTTACAGGTGCCCCTGGACACAATGTAGAAAATTTCAAAGCTTTTAAGCATGTGGTCCAGGACTTGGTGGATTCTAAGGCAATCAACTTTGCTCCATCTCCGAATGTGAATGCTAATCCCATGCCTGCGCATGGTCAAATGGGGGTGAATGCAATTTCAGAGGGTGGAAGAACAATCGGGCTGATGAGTATAGACCAGTTGAAGACTCCGTTGGCTGAGGTCAAACGATAGTTGTTGAAGAAAGGGGTCTTTCTGGGCTGTGATGACTGTTGTGCTGCGTGCACTGTTGTTCCCGATGGGTGTATATCGTTGAGGGAGGCTGTCCAGAGGCTGATGGATGAGGGAAGCCTCAGGTTTGAGAAGATTGATTCGGGGAAGGAGGATGTCTCTACCATAACCATCTACTTCGACCCGGTTGATTTGTCAACGCTGGAAGATGCGGCTCCAGTTACTATCACGGTACCTGGGCCAATTCCTTATGACAAAGATGATGCCGTGTCGTGGCATTATGGTGGGGAAGTATACTGTAATGGGGAAAAGTTGGAGGATCAGACTGCGGATGAAACCACCGTTTCAAAGGTGGATAATGTCGGACCTAGTGGTTTCACTCGCAGTGGAAGGTTGTTTGCCCCTGATGCTTTGAGAAGTGGGGAAGGAGAAAAAGAAAAGAAAGATAAGGCCGAGGCTTTAGCCAGGGCAAGAGGAAAACAAGTGGTGAATGAAGGTACTCATGTGGTGACACTGGCGCCTGGTGGGTCGGAGAAAGAACTTGATGAAGAAGCTGAAGAATTTTTAAGAATCATCAAGAAGTCAGAGTACAAGCTTGTTGACCATCTGCAGCAGACCCCATCCAAGATCTCAATCTTGTCGTTGTTGTTGAGTTCCGAGGGGCATAGAGAGGCTTTGCTGAAGATACTGAAAAGAGCCTATGTTCCCCCAGGAGATAACAATTAATCAGTTAGAAACGGTGGTGTCATATGTCAATGCCAGCCATAGGTTGGGTTTCACTGATCTTGATCTAACTGTGGATGGGAGGAATCATAATCGGGCTTTACACATTGCTATGGAGTGTAAAGGAGCCGTGCTCTCGCACGTGTTGATTGATACCGGCTCTTCTTTAAATGTGTTGCCAAAGAAAGCCTTGGCGAAACTGAACTGTGAAGGGTTGCTCTTGACGCCCACTGACCTGATAGTGAGAGCTTTCGACGGTTCGAAGCGGGCAGTGTTTGGGGAAGTGGAGCTCCCGGTGAAGATCGGGCCCGAGGTGTTCAAGTCGGTTTTTTATGTCATGGATATTCAGCCGGCATACAGTTGCCTGTTGGGTAGGCCGTGGATTCATGCGGCTGGGGCAGTGACTTCGACTTTGCACCAAAAATTGAAGTATATCTGGGACGGGCAGGTCGTCACAGTCTGCGGAGAGGAGGATATCTTCGTCAGCCACTTGTCATCGTTCAAGTATGTTGAAATGGACGGTGAGATATGGGAAACGCCAAGTCAAGCATTCGAAACCGTCAAGGTGGAGAATGCTCTTTTTGCCAAAGAAGAGGAGAAACCGTCCATTTCTTCGTATAAGCAGGCCGCTGAGGTGGTGAAGAGTGGAGAAGCTCCTGGTTGGGGAAAGATGATGGACATCGCCGCCAAGAAAGACAGATTTGGAGTGGGTTATCAGCCGGGCCGAGGCTCGTCTGGACAAGGTAGAGGACGTCGTCCTTCGTTCACATTCACCAGTGCTGGAATGCTGGATCCAGATCACATCTGTATGGTGGGTGAAGAAGTTGACAGTGACTGCGAGATGGATCAATGGATAAAGCCGTGCGTACCAGGGATGGAAGTCCAGAACTGGAAGGCCGAAAAGATCATCATTGTCACTCTACTTGAAGAGTAATATTTTCTATTTTCAATTTTATTTGCATGGAAGCCATACGTTTTGCCCGAAACGTAATGGTTCATTGTAAGGGTCACCTCATCTTTCATTTTGCAATATTTGCATCATAAATAAATGGATGTTTTTCAATTAAAAGCGGTGTTCCCTGTTGTCGCATCACGCAAAAAACCGGCGGGAAAAGAAAGAAACAACAGAGCCGCCACTGGGCGTTATTTATCCCAAAAGAGGGAAAGGAAACGCTCAGAGTAAACCTAGGAAAGGACATGGTCTCGCGACCAAAGAGAATGGGATCGGGAGTCGGTTATGCGAAGGGAAGGTATTAGCACCCCTACGCATCCATCGTACTCGACGGGATCCACGCACAAAAGGAAGGAAAATTGGTTGCTAAACACTGCTCAAACACACACACTGGCTGAAAGAGACAAAAGAAACTGACTGAAACTGACTCGGCAGGATATCGCATCCTGGGCCTACTTAGTCTATCAGGCATAGACATCAGAGTCGAAGTAGTTCGGACTGGGGAGACGACACATGCTCGCTAGGATATCGCATCCTATGCATACGTATCTTCTCGGACGAGAGAAGAATCAGAGCATTCGTAGCTCGGCTGACACGCACACAAACAAACACAGGCACACACAGGCAAACATGGAGCCCGAATGCCAATCACTGGACTTACATCAGCATCCGAACCTAAGCACACACACACTGGAACCCGAATGCCACTCGATGGACTTACATCAGCTTCCAAGCACACAACAACATAACAAGTTAATAGGGAGTCGGGGACTCGAGCCTATAACTGTCAAACACACACTCAAAAAGAAAAAAGGGCGCCCGGAGAGATCAGCTCAATCTCCTGCCTACATACTTCATCTGGTGTGAAGATCAGGGCGATGTAGTTCCCCTACGCAGGGACAAAGGACTAGCCTAACCAGATAACAGAGGGAGACACAACACTAGGGAGACTACGACTCGAGCCTAGATGTTGTCATGCAAAGTCGTCCCTAAGTTAAGGTTTCTAGCTAACTGGCACAAGGGCCAACCTATCCTAGACATGACTTGCACAGGAAGCAAGCCACACACACACCTAATTTGCACAGGAAGCAAGGAGGGTCTCGATTGCAACTAGGGCAAGAGAAAGGGGAGGTCTCAATCGCAACGAGGGCGAGAGAAGAGAATTAGTGTTAGTGGTTAGTCAAACTCGACAAGACATCGCATCTCGTGCCTACGTATCTCATCTGGACATGAGAATCAGAGTTGCCGTAGTTCGGCTACGGAGGGACAAAGGTCTCGATTGCAACTAGGGCAAGAGAAAGGGAAAGTCTCGATCGCAACGAGGGCGAGAGAAAGGAAAAGTCTCGATCACAACGAGGGCGAGAGAAAGGAAAAGTCTCGATCGCAACGAGGGCGAGAGAAAGGAAAAGTCTTGATCGCAACGAGGGCGAGAGAAAGGAAAAGGCTCGATCGCAACGAGGGCGAGAGAAAGGATCGCAACGAGGGCGAAAGCAAACAAGGATTACTCTAAACTAAACCTAACTTGCACAGGAAGCAAGTCAAACAAACATACAAGCACAGGTAGCACACACTATATACACACAAGAGGCTCACACAAGGGTTAGGTTTTAGTCGAGGGGTCATATCAACCTCAACAAACAAACCTCTGGAAATGGGTGATGGTGCTCTTAACCTTGACATTGAGAGCCAAGGTGAAGCAGATGAAAGGAGATGAGGGGTGTGCCTCATTGCTCTTATCCCTGGTCAGGGAGAGCATTTGACAAGAATGTGTGGGTTCAGAAAGTGGGAACCCTTCTACACATTTGATACTGACTCAACTGTGCAATTGCACAAGATCTTGGGTTTTTATCTGTAATGCATCAACACAGTGGTGTGAGCAAAACGGAAGACACACTGAATAGCAGGGGATAGGTTGCTTATCTCTTGGTTCTGCCAATTGCCTCTTCACTTAGGAGGTCTTTGACTCGGTACAAGGACAAATTAAACATACACAAACATTGCCTCTTAAGGAGGACTTCAGACAGTTGCCTGGCCAAGTAACAGGCCAGGTCTTCCAGACTACATGAAGAAAAAGGAATTATACCTCAAGCAAGTTGCTAAATAGCAAAGCAAAGCAAGTTCAAAGAACTAAGCAACTAATGGTACCTGAAATAGTCAAACAAATCAGTACACAATTCAACAGTTTAAATCAGAAGGAGGTAGAAACCAATCAATCAAAACAGACAGGCAAATGTGCTAAGCACAAGACTCAAATCATATGAGTCAAGCCACCTACAAAACAAAGGTTAGCTCATGATACACAATCAAGCTTAATCAACTTGCAAAAAGTTTCTTTGAGGCATTTGTTGCTCAACCTGAAACAATGAACTCAAACATAAGCCAGGAGACCCTTAGGACAAGCCTAGGGTCAAAAATGAATGAGAAAGTCAAAACAGAAAAGGAAAGTCAATCAAAATCAAGTTCAAACATTTAAGAAGCAAACCCAATTGGTTTCATGTTCATATCATGCATCATCATCATTTCATAAGAAAAAGAAGTCAAAGCATGGCAAATGAGGGCTCATAAAAGTCAACAGCAAGACTCAGCTCAAAAGCAAACATAATCAATTCCAAAAATCAGCAAATAAATCATGGTCAATCACAATCCATAACATGACATGCATATAAAATTTCAGCTCAATTGGATCATGGGAAGATAGTCAATGAAAATCAGGAAGTCAAAACAATTTCAAGCATGCACAAAGAAGTCAAACAAACATGTATCAACTTCAAAAAATCATAACTCAATGACAACAGATGAGAAATGAATGGGATCAACACCAATGCAAAGCTTAAGATGTCTAGTATGCACATGTAAAATTTCATGATCATCCAATAAAGTATGAGAATTTCCCAAATGGAATGGCAAGATGTATCACACAAAGTCAACATTTGACTAGGCAGGGGAGAAAAATCTCAAACAATTAGGAAATGGCACAATTAATTCCAAGAAAAATCACAAGTCAACTAGACATATAAGAGAAGGCTCATACAAAAAATCACATTAATTGGAGGTCAGGAAGCATGTCATCAGAAATCATGAAATTGCATATCAATGGTGTGACACACATTGTCACACCCTAGTTCAAAAATTCATATCTTAACAACCACATATGATAAATTCAAGAACTCTACATCAAAACAAACATGAATGAGTGTAGATTAACCACAAAAAATTTCAGGGTCATTGGATACATCATTACAATTTCACAAAAGGATTGGCAAAAGGTATGAAATATGCATACATGTCAAGAACCCTAATACCATTAAAAATCCAGCCATCCAAAAAATCATTAAAAATCATGATAAAATAATAGACATTCATGTAAATATGATGAAAAAAATTTCATGAATTTTGGAATTGAATTGCATGAGTTATGAATTTTGGAAGATGAGGTAACAATTTGGAACAAATGAACAAAATGAACATGGTTTACTAAGTCAACATGTTGACCAGTGGCACAATGGTAATTCTGGGCCTCATTAAACAAAACGCAGCGCATTAGGGCGAAGAAACCAAATGTTCTGATTGGTTACTCAATGGAACAGTAACATGTAATGCAAGACACGAACAGAAATCTGGGCATGTTTAAGAAACTAGGGTTTATCATTGCTACAGTATCACTTCATCATCTTCAATCAATCGAAAAAATCAACACGCCCAGAAATAGCAATTAAGCACACCATTCGAACAAGTGGACCAAGCACATGCATAATCCAACCATAGTTTTCAATAAATCGAAGCATACAACACACATCATGCAAGAACATGTTTGGTTATGAAAGTTAAAATTCAGATTTCTCTTAACACGAGCAATCATTTCAAAAGATACAAAGCTCAATGGACTCAGCAAAGCAAGATCTACCAGAAACGTCTCATGATTTTTGAAATAGAGAGAGTCAAAATCTTACTTGGATTTAAAGCAAATGGAGAAACAGTGGTTATTTGGATGATGCAAGCTCAAACAGGTGAAGCTGATGGTTGGAAATGATGAATACTCGAAGAAACTTAGCTCAGTGATGCTTGGAAACACTCCAATCTCGATTTGCCATGGAAGGGTTCTTTGAAAAACAGAACACGATGCTGCAGTACAGTTGATGAATGGTGCTTGACAAAGCTTCCAAATGATGGCCAGATGATGGAATAGTCAAGGAATCCTCGAGCTCTTTGAGAGTTTTGGCAGAAAAATGCAAAGGTGTGAAAATGGAAATTTGAGAGAAGAGAGTTTTCTGATGTTTGTGAGGCTGCAGCTAGGGTTTATCTGACAGAAAATGAGTTATATATGGACTGTTTAACATTGCTAATGAATGTGCTAAGCAAGATTATCTTAAATGAAGTGAATTGCCATTTTGCTAATTTGGAACAAATGCACATGGAGGGTGTAAAGTCTGCCCGAGTTTGGGCCTCACACAAGTTCCAAACAACATTCTAAACAAGTCCCAATTGGCCAAAGTGAGTAAAAATGCCTAATTCAAAAAGTCACTTTTTGCACATACTTGAAATTAATGAAGACAAGTCCAAAAATTCCATTTTGCATGGTGTGGTTTTGATGAATGATGAATGCATTTTTGGAAAGAGGGGAACAAATAGAGCTTGTAGGAAAAAACCCCATCAAAATTGGCCAAGTGGTTCATGAGATATGGCCCTTTGAAGTTCAAGAAATTGTGAAAATGAACTGATCATATCTTGACAACCATACATGGGAATTGAGAGTTCTTGGACTTTTTGGAAATGGGAGAACAAGATCTTCAACTTTCATGTTGGGAAAAAATTCATTTGAAGCTTGTATCATGATGTAAGTTTGGGATCAAGAAGTTTCCATTTTTGGCAGTTAAAATTACAGGTCCAGTTTCTATTTTTGGAAATTTTCTGATTGGCTTCAAATCCTTCAATGATATTGTTTGCCATGATATATGAGGCCTATCGGGACATGAGTAAGCTCTCTCTCAAACCAAATCCATCCATCAAAACCATAAAATCAACCACAGTTGACCAACTTTGACTTTTCTAGGGTTTCTGACTGATTGTGCATGAACTGATGACCTCTGAACATCCAACCCTTGACTTAAACACTTCAAATGGACCTCCAAGTCATGTGAACATGTTGGACAAACCCTAGGGCCTTGGCTCCTTGAGAAACACTCTTGCTTGCTTGGTTGACTGATCTCCTGATCAGTTTGACCTAATTTCTTGCTTGGCTTGCACTTGAGGCAACTGGGACAATGCAATGCTATGCAGTGGACCATGATATGCTATGACCTAATATGAGAATGTATGTACAATGATAGGTGCAAATTTGAGGTGCTACACCTGTTTTTCATTTATTTTTGCAGTTTAAAAACAAAAATAAAAATGGCAATGTTTTCATTTTCCTTTTAAATTGTCTCGCTCTGGTTCTAAAGCAATGCATGAATCAACATTCATGCAGATGCGATCATTCGCCTGATCTCGTTGATAACAATCCTGTTACACCCTCAATAAATCGAAGCATACAACACACATCATGCAAGAACATGTTTGGTTATGAAAGTTAAAATTCAGATTTCTCTTAACACGAGCAATCATTTCAAAAGATACAAAGCTCAATGGACTCAGCAAAGCAAGATCTACCAGAAACGTCTCATGATTTTTGAAATAGAGAGAGTCAAAATCTTACTTGGATTTAAAGCAAATGGAGAAACAGTGGTTATTTGGATGATGCAAGCTCAAACAGGTGAAGCTGATGGTTGGAAATGATGAATACTCGAAGAAACTTAGCTCAGTGATGCTTGGAAACACTCCAATCTCGATTTGCCATGGAAGGGTTCTTTGAAAAACAGAACACGATGCTGCAGTACAGTTGATGAATGGTGCTTGACAAAGCTTCCAAATGATGGCCAGATGATGGAATAGTCAAGGAATCCTCGAGCTCTTTGAGAGTTTTGGCAGAAAAATGCAAAGGTGTGAAAATGGAAATTTGAGAGAAGAGAGTTTTCTGATGTTTGTGAGGCTGCAGCTAGGGTTTATCTGACAGAAAATGAGTTATATATGGACTGTTTAACATTGCTAATGAATGTGCTAAGCAAGATTATCTTAAATGAAGTGAATTGCCATTTTGCTAATTTGGAACAAATGCACATGGAGGGTGTAAAGTCTGCCCGAGTTTGGGCCTCACACAAGTTCCAAACAACATTCTAAACAAGTCCCAATTGGCCAAAGTGAGTAAAAATGCCTAATTCAAAAAGTCACTTTTTGCACATACTTGAAATTAATGAAGACAAGTCCAAAAATGCCATTTTGCATGGTGTGGTTTTGATGAATGATGAATGCATTTTTGGAAAGAGGGGAACAAATAGAGCTTGTAGGAAAAAACCCCATCAAAATTGGCCAAGTGGTTCATGAGATATGGCCCTTTGAAGTTCAAGAAATTGTGAAAATGAACTGATCATATCTTGACAACCATACATGGGAATTGAGAGTTCTTGGACTTTTTGGAAATGGGAGAACAAGATCTTCAACTTTCATGTTGGGCAAAAATTCATTTGAAGCTTGTATCATGATGTAAGTTTGGGATCAAGAAGTTTCCATTTTTGGCAGTTAAAATTACAGGTCCAGTTTCTATTTTTGGAAATTTTCTGATTGGCTTCAAATCCTTCAATGATATTGTTTGCCATGATATATGAGGCCTATCGGGACATGAGTAAGCTCTCTCTCAAACCAAATCCATCCATCAAAACCATAAAATCAACCACAATTGACCAACTTTGACTTTTCTAGGGTTTCTGACTGATTGTGCATGAACTGATGACCTCTGAACATCCAACCCTTGACTTAAACACTTCAAATGGACCTCCAAGTCATGTGAACATGTTGGACAAACCCTAGGGCCTTGGCTCCTTGAGAAACACTCTTGCTTGCTTGGTTGACTGATCTCCTGATCAGTTTGACCTAATTTCTTGCTTGGCTTGCACTTGAGGCAACTGGGACAATACAATGCTATGCAGTGGACCATGATATGCTATGACCTAATATGAGAATGTATGTACAATGATAGGTGCAAATTTGAGGTGCTACAGCTGCCCCTATTCAATCAGCTGGGAACCCGAACGGATGATAGCAACGGCTGTCAGACTTTCAGGGTAAACAGGGATTGAATACCAAGAACCGTAGAATTTGCACAAACGGGGATCCACCAATGGAAACGTCCACAGGGATTTGATCTTTATTACTGGGTATTTTTTTTGGTTTTTGTTTTCAAAGGGTACGGCCACATCCAGACATCACAACGATGATGAATGGGAAAAGAAACCACAACTAGATGCCAACGGACAACTAGGAAAAACTCAACGTTTACCAAGACCAACGGAGAGGTAACCAGACATCAATGAATGACTGGAAGGGATACAACCATACGTCAGCGGACGTAATGGGAAAAACTCAACGTTTACCAAGACCAACGGAGAGGTAAATCCACGTGGGGACAGGTACAACTAGACATCATAGGATGACTAGGAAAAACTCGACGTTTATCGACACCAACGGAGAGGAGGAAAACTCAACCAGACGTCATAGGACGAAAGGGAGACTCACGTTTATCGACACCAACGGAGAGGAGGAAAACTCAACCAGACATCATAGGACGAAAGGGAGACTCACGTTTATCGACACCAACGGAGAGGAGGAAAACTCAACCAGACATCATAGGACGAAAGGGAGACTCACGTTTATCGACACCAACGGAGAGGAGGAAAACTCAGCCAGACGTCATAGGACGAAAGGGAGACTCACGTTTATCGACACCAACGGAGAGGAGGAAAACTCAACCAGACATCATAGGACGAAAGGGAGACTCACGTTTATCGACACCAACGGAGAGGAGGAAAACTCAACCAGACATCATAGGACGAAAGGGAGACTCACGTTTATCGACACCAACGGAGAGGAGGAAAACTCAACCAGACATCATAGGACGAAAGGGAGACTCACGTTTATCGACACCAACGGAGAGGAGGAAAACTCAACCAGACATCATAGGACGAAAGGGAGACTCACGTTTATCGACACCAATGGAGAGGAGGAAACTCTACTTCGATTTGAAAATCGGAAATTGGCCTGAACGCCACTTCGGTCTGAATACCGGAAAATTGGCCTGAGTGCCATGAGTACATCGACCTGATCGTCGGAAACTCCTTCGGTCTGAATACCGGAAAAAACATAAGTACATCGACCTGATCGTCGGAAACTTCTTCGGTCTGAATACCGGGAAAAACATAAGTACATCGACCTGATCGTCGGAAACTTCTTCGGTCTGAATACCGGGAAAAACATAAGTACATCGACCTGATCGTCGGAAACTTCTTCGGTCTGAATACCGGGAAAAACATAAGTACATCGACCTGATCGTCGGAAACTTCTTCGGTCTGAATACCGGGAAAAACATGAGGCATATTATCTATAGCCGTCAAAACGTAGATAATACACTCGCATGGAAGATTATCCATAACCGGGTTGTAGGTTGTTAAATGAATAATCGACCGACAGGAAAGGCATCGGTACCAAGACTAGGTATGCAAAGATGACCAATCAAAAGAGGATAAAGTTGCTAACTCGGAGCAAGTATCCAAAAAGAAAGGGAAGACCCAATGGGGACAATACTGCTTGATCAAGGCAAGTATCCAAAGGGGAAAGAATATCAATACCGCAAAGAGGGGATTACATCTACCCGTTTGTAGGCAGAAAACCACGGAAAAGTAACCAGTCATCGATAGGATGAGCACAAAGGGTTAACTCCAACGAGGGGATGAAAGTGGGATTTTACAACTACCAGCTAGTAGGTAGAAAACCACAAAGATAGGACTTACAACTACCGGTTTGTAGGTAGAGGCCAAAAATTCTGCTGAGGATGAGATGAATGAGTGCCGGCTAGTGAGCGACTATTCATTTATGCCCCAGGGAAGTATAGGAGACAGCCAACAAGAAGCCAATTCAGGATCGATCCAAAAAGGCAGACTGAAACAAGACTCATCCTAATGAGGAAAGAACTCAATAGGGAAAACCCATCCCTTGTAGGGAGGGAACGGAAACAACCGTCATCCACGAGGATGTATCTCAGTGGGGAAATGGCAGGAAAGGATAGACACTTTCTGCTTAAGGGGTTGACTCTACATGGAGAGATCAGACACACCCACATCTGCTTAAGGAAAATCTACTGGAGAGATCTGTATCAACAAATAGCAGGAGGTAACAATCAACAGATACCCGGCAACAGCTGCAACATGAGTATCCAAATGCTATGATTATGCATGTATGCTTTATACCTAAAATGTATGATGAATGCTGACAAACAGACATGCTCAAACCAACAGGTCCGGGAATCGATCATCCGGAGAGCAAAACCAAAGTCACCAGAGAGCCAAGAAAATCCACTGGAGACTGGGACAATAGGGAACAATCATCATCCTGCAGGGGAGGAAGGCCACCAGAGGCTTCCGGAGGGATCGTCGGTCACAACCGGAGAACAGAGTTCAACATACTGGCGGACGCGCCACAACAACTCGTGCTGGAAATCAGAGATGCTAAGGAGCAACCAGATCTCTGATGAGGATAGATAGGCATTGAGAAAGCTCATCATGCCAACAACTCCGCTCGGGGATCTATCTGAGGACATGATAGAGCACTGGGATGTCAATCCATAAAATACCGAATCTTCCAAAGAAAGGCACCCATGCTGGTGGAGAGGAGAAGAATGCTCTACTGGAGAGGCGAAAGTTGAAGTCTTCGGTAAACACTCTGCTAGGGGAACTGCCCCACAATAGTATTTCAACAGCAACCTTGTTAGGAATGCCCCTCGGTAGGGCTCAAACAAACCTCTACTGGAAATGCCCCACGATAGGGCCAACAGGGACTTGGAGGAAGAATGTTGTACTGCCGGGAACATGAAGATAAACAACTTCGACCAACACTGCACTGAGCAACCTTGCTGAAGAGAAACCAAAAGAGGTTCGACAGGAGAAAGATAAAGTTATGCTCGAGATACGAACAAAATGTCTTACCTGTTGGTAATCATACCACCCTCGGGAGAGCACTGTGGGTCTCCTAAGTATCCTTCCATCATCGTGAATGTTCACTTTGTTTAAAAAACATTTTTTTGAAAAATTTGTTTATTTTGAAAAACAATGATACTTTATCAATTAAAGCATGCAAAACATTTGTTGAGTTGAAACAAAAAGGAGTGCAAATAATTGGATAAAAGCTCAAATTAATGTGATGGGATGGTAGTCTGCAAAGGGCGAGACTCCATAGATCTGTACAAGTTTGAAATCGGTGATATATATTGGAGAGGGCTACATTGAACATAATGACCTTTCCTCTACCATTCTGAATTTTCGATGTATTCAAAGCTTCAGTCGACGATGAATCGAGAATCCCTGACGGATGACAGATATAGAGCATAGTCTTGTCAAGATGCAGTTACTTGCCAAATCCCTAATTTTTGCCTAGATTGCCCCAGTGTGAGGTGATCAATCTAGCGGGATGCAAATTCCTTTTTTCAATGTCTCTAACTTTTGCCTGGATCGCCCTTTCGGGTTTTCAATCCATCGAGACGCTCCTTTTTGCCTAAGTCGCCCTTTGGGGTGTTCGACTTAGCGAGCTGTTTTGCTTCTTTTTTTTTTGTTTAGGCGAAGTATTTCTTGACTGCATCGGAATTCACAGGACGAGTGAACTTCTCCATCCATTGTTATAAGTGTCAAAACATTGCCTGAAGAGGCTGGACGTTCATAGCTTGGAGTCCACTTGCCCCTGGACTCGAGCACGAAAGACAAGACCTTCTTGAGCACAAGGTCACCTACACGAGGCTTGACCTTCTTGTCGGTTGCTTTTTCACTCTCTGCTAATATGACTGACCATGACACATGGCAGTTGATCTCTTCTTTTCGATCGAATTCAGCATCAGTCAACTTGGGACTTCGAGGGTGCTATTTTCTTTTATTTCTTTCTTTCTCTTTTTTTTATTTTGCTTTTGATTTCTTTTGATTTTGCACCCTCCTCTTTCTTTCTCTTTTTTTTTTCATTCATTTTTTATGCCCCAGTTGGCTGTTATGCTGATTCTCGAGATGCAGCTGAGTGATCTTCTTTTCTTGCTCAAGAAGTCGGGAAATCTCGTCAGGAATCCTTTCATCATCATCTTCCTTCTACTTCGAATACAGGGAATTCAAAATTGGGAGATGACGTCCGATCATTATGTTCAATGGGTTTGAGAAACAACCTGCATAATGATTTCGATATGAAAAGCTTTTTTGGAAAACAAACAAGACAATCGTTATGCAGATGAAAAGATTGCTTTTATTCCTGTTTTTAGGGTTTTTTGTGATCACCAATTTCATGCAAAAAGCGAAAAGGGAAAACAAAAGGAAAAACAAATGTTTAACATGAATTTATTTGAATGAAAATATCATTGCACAAAATGTTGCCAACAATGTCATCACTTCTCCTTTTGGCATGGGAGAAGGGTTTTTAAACAAAGTGATTGTTACTCTGACTTATGAACAACTGTAGGAACGCCCACAGTGACCCAATTGTGACAGACACCACCAGGAATGATGAAATTGTTCAAATTCTCTGCGTCCTCTTCCAGGATAGCAGCATCCTCTTCTTCAGGTTGATCGTCATGGATGAATCCTCCACTTGCAAACAAACCTTGCTCCTTAAGTGCCCCAGAACAGTAGCCAATGCCAGCCCGGGATTGGTTAACCAGGAATAAATCCATCAACAGCACTAAGTCTGGCAAAATCTCCCTCGAGTTCACAATTCTCTTGCTCAGGATGATCCATCAATCTGGCAGAGTCGGCTCTGGTATAATACCGGCAAAGTGCGTCTCAAAATAAATGAAGATCGCAGGGTCAGACCACAGGACGGGAGACCGGAACAAAACACCCGCTGATGCAAATGATGCATGAAGTGTTTATGCATATGCTTGTTTTTATTTCAAAGGAACTCGAGGGTTTTATTTGCAAACTTTGAAATATTTAGCATTTTGATCATATATGAGAATATCTCATCAGATATATCAGGTGAAAAAATTTTCCCGGTTTTTTCATGTTTTGAAATTTTTTGCAGATAAACTCCTTTGAGTTCCTTGAAAATTTTCTTTTTTTCTGATGATATGGATGCAGATGAATGCATGAATGCATGAATGCAACAAACACACTCAAGGATCAAGCAAAGCACGCCAAACAAAGGTCGTGGGAAAGCTCATTGTATCCCTAATATCAATCATCCATTTTGGTGGATTTAGGTTTTCACCTTATCGACACCCAAGTTCCATTGATATTAACGGTACATGAACCAGCTCAAACATCCTTAATATCAACCAGCCGCTTTGGTGGATTTTAGGTTTTACCCCTGATCCGGGATCCATTGATATTAACAATGTTTGAACGACTCAACCACGAATCATGGGTTTGTTGAGAGTCACGAGCATGGAGTCTCGGTTAAGAACCACCCAAAGGGAGTGTACTAGGGTTTAAACCTGCCAGACATGTTCTATCAGAGGTTCCCATAATCATCGTTCCATCTCTCGAATATTATCGGAGGAACGAATACTCGTATTCCAAGAATATTCTCAAGAGAAACTCTTATGAGTGTAGTATCGCGTAACAATCGTATCAGAACTGACATCTGAACGACCTCCGCACTACGGTCCTAAAAAATAGGCCAAGATGGGTTTGGTAAACTAAGGTCCTTGGCTTCTGCGGCACATGATTGAAAGAATAATGCCTAACCACAAATAACTTGTGTGACATTATTAGTTCAACATGACCTCCACCGAGTGAATGGTCTCGCAAGTCAACTGGCTAAGGAATACTCCACACCAGTCAACAAGACTATGCCATTCTCCTATCCTAGAGTGCACTCGAGTTCGGGTATAGAACTCTTACCTCAACTGACTCCCACCCCACAAAGAAAAACAGACAACCAGCCAGGCAGAATGAATAATGAATATGAATGCAAACATTAATGCACACAATCAATGCAATCAATAAATGAAATGAACAAATAATGAATGCAATAAATAAACACAGCACAAAGCAACCAAAACCCTAACCTAGAGAGCGCTCGGAGAGACTTGCTCAGGGAAGATGGACCAGCATAGGTCAACTTCTCTATAATCCCCAGCAGAGTCGCCAGCTGTCGCATCACGCGAAAAACCGGCGGGAAAAGAAAGAAACAACAGAGCCGCCACTGTGCGTTATTTATCCCAAAAGAGGGAAAGGAAACGCTCAGAGTAAACCTAGGAAAGGACATGGTCTCGCGACCAAAGAGAATGGGATCGGGAGTCGGTTATGCGAAGGGAAGGTATTAGCACCCCTACGCATCCATCGTACTCGACGGGATCCACGCACAAAAGGAAGGAAAATTGGTTGCTAAACACTGCTCAAACACACACACACTGGCTGAAAGAGACAAAAGAAACTGACTGAAACTGACTCGGCAGGATATCGCATCCTGGGCCTACTTAGTCTATCAGGCATAGACATCAGAGTCGAAGTAGTTCGGACTGGGGAGACGACACATGCTCGCTAGGATATCGCATCCTATGCATACGTATCTTCTCGGACGAGAGAAGAATCAGAGCATTCGTAGCTCGGCTGACACGCACACAAACAAACACAGGCACACACAGGCAAACATGGAGCCCGAATGCCAATCACTGGACTTACATCAGCATCCGAACCTAAGCACACACACACTGGAACCCGAATGCCACTCGATGGACTTACATCAGCTTCCAAGCACACAACAACATAACAAGTTAATAGGGAGTCGGGGACTCGAGCCTATAACTGTCAAACACACACTCAAAAAGAAAAAAGGGCGCCCGGAGAGATCAGCTCAATCTCCTGCCTACATACTTCATCTGGTGTGAAGATCAGGGCGATGTAGTTCCCCTACGCAGGGACAAAGGACTAGCCTAACCAGATAACAGAGGGAGACACAACACTAGGAAGACTACGACTCGAGCCTAGATGTTGTCATGCAAAGTCGTCCCTAAGTTAAGGTTTCTAGCTAACTGGCACAAGGGCCAACCTATCCTAGACATGACTTGCACAGGAAGCAAGCCACACACACACCTAATTTGCACAGGAAGCAAGGAGGGTCTCGATTGCAACTAGGGCAAGAGAAAGGGGAGGTCTCAATCGCAACGAGGGCGAGAGAAGAGAATTAGTGTTAGTGGTTAGTCAAACTCGACAAGACATCGCATCTCGTGCCTACGTATCTCATCTGGACATGAGAATCAGAGTTGCCGTAGTTCGGCTACGGAGGGACAAAGGTCTCGATTGCAACTAGGGCAAGAGAAAGGGAAAGTCTCGATCGCAACGAGGGCGAGAGAAAGGAAAAGTCTCGATCGCAACGAGGGCGAGAGAAAGGAAAAGTCTCGATCGCAACGAGGGCGAGAGAAAGGAAAAGTCTTGATCGCAACGAGGGCGAGAGAAAGGAAAAGGCTCGATCGCAACGAGGGCGAGAGAAAGGATCGCAACAAGGGCGAAAGCAAACAAGGATTACTCTAAACTAAACCTAACTTGCACAGGAAGCAAGTCAAACAAACATACAAGCACAGGTAGCACACACTATATACACACAAGAGGCTCACACAAGGGTTAGGTTTTAGTCGAGGGGTCATATCAACCTCAACAAACAAACCTCTGGAAATGGGTGATGGTGCTCTTAACCTTGACATTGAGAGCCAAGGTGAAGTAGATGAAAGGAGATGAGGGGTGTGCCTCATTGCTCTTATCCCTGGTCAGGGAGAGCATTTGACAAGAATGTGTGGGTTCAGAAAGTGGGAACCCTTCTACACATTTGATACTGACTCAACTGTGCAATTGCACAAGATCTTGGGTTTTTATCTGTAATGCATCAACACAGTGGTGTGAGCAAAACGGAAGACACACTGAATAGCAGGGGATAGGTTGCTTATCCCTTGGTTCTGCCAATTGCCTCTTCACTTAGGAGGTCTTTGACTCGGTACAAGGACAAATTAAACATACACAAACATTGCCTCTTAAGGAGGACTTCAGACAGTTGCCTGGCCAAGTAACAGGCCAGGTCTTCCAGACTACATGAAGAAAAAGGAATTATACCTCAAGCAAGTTGCTAAATAGCAAAGCAAAGCAAGTTCAAAGAACTAAGCAACTAATGGTACCTGAAATAGTCAAACAAATCAGTACACAATTCAACAGTTTAAATCAGAAGGAGGTAGAAACCAATCAATCAAAACAGACAGGCAAATGTGCTAAGCACAAGACTCAAATCATATGAGTCAAGCCACCTACAAAACAAAGGTTAGCTCATGATACACAATCAAGCTTAATCAACTTGCAAAAAGTTTCTTTGAAGCATTTGTTGCTCAACCTGAAACAATGAACTCAAACATAAGCCAGGAGACCCTTAGGACAAGCCTAGGGTCAAAAATGAATGAGAAAGTCAAAACAGCAAAGGAAAGTCAATCAAAATCCAGTTCAAACATTTAAGAAGCAAACCCAATTGGTTTCATGTTCATATCATGCATCATCATCATTTCATAAGCAAAAGAAGTCAAAGCATGGCAAATGAGGGCTCATAAAAGTCAACAGCAAGACTCAGCTCAAAAGCAAACATAATCAATTCCAAAAATCAGCAAATAAATCATGGTCAATCACAATCCATAACATGACATGCATATAAAATTTCAGCTCAATTGGATCATGGGAAGATAGTCAATGAAAATCAGGAAGTCAAAACAATTTCAAGCATGCACAAAGAAGTCAAACAAACATGTATCAACTTCAAAAAATCATAACTCAATGACAGCAGATGAGAAATGAATGGGATCAACACCGATTCAAAGCTTAAGATGTCTAGTATGCACATGTAAAATTTCATGATCATCCAATAAAGTATGAGAATTTCCCAAATGGAATGGCAAGATGTATCACACAAAGTCAACATTTGACTAGGCAGGGGAGAAAAATCTCAAACAATTAGGAAATGGCACAATTAATTCCAAGAAAAATCACAAGTCAACTAGACATATAAGAGAAGGCTCATACAAAAAATCACATTAATTGGAGGTCAGGAAGCATGTCATCAGAAATCATGAAATTGCATATCAATGGTGTGACACACATTGTCACACCCTAGTTCAAAAATTCATATCTTAACAACCACATATGATAAATTCAAGAACTCTACATCAAAACAAACATGAATGAGTGTAGATTAACCACAAAAAATTTCAGGGTCATTGGATACATCATTACAATTTCACAAAAGGATTGGCAAAAGGTATGAAATATGCATACATGTCAAGAACCCTAATACCATTAAAAATCCAGCCATCCAAAAAATCATTAAAAATCATGATAAAATAATAGACATTCATGTGAATATGATGAAAAAAAATTCATGAATTTTGGAATTGAATTGCATGAGTTATGAATTTTGGAAGATGAGGTAACAATTTGGAACAAATGAACAAAATGAACATGGTTTACTAAGTCAACATGTTGACCAGTGGCACAATGGTAATTCTGGGCCTCATTAAACAAAACGCAGCGCATTAGGGCAAAGAAACCAAATGTTCTGATTGGTTACTCAATGGAACAGTAACATGTAATGCAAGACACGAACAGAAATCTGGGCATGTTTAAGAAACTAGGGTTTATCATTGCTACAGTATCACTTCATCATCTTCAATCAATCGAAAAAATCAACACGCCCAGAAATAGCAATTAAGCACACCATTCGAACAAGTGGACCAAGCACATGCATAATCCAACCATAGTTTTCAATAAATCGAAGCATACAACACACATCATGCAAGAACATGTTTGGTTATGAAAGTTAAAATTCAGATTTCTCTTAACACGAGCAATCATTTCAAAAGATACAAAGCTCAATGGACTCAGCAAAGCAAGATCTACCAGAAACGTCTCATGATTTTTGAAATAGAGAGAGTCGAAATCTTACTTGGATTTAAAGCAAATGGAGAAACAGTGGTTATTTGGATGATGCAAGCTCAAACAGGTGAAGCTGATGGTTGGAAATGATGAATACTCGAAGAAACTTAGCTCAGTGATGCTTGGAAACACTCCAATCTCGATTTGCCATGGAAGGGTTCTTTGAAAAACAGAACACGATGCTGCAGTACAGTTGATGAATGGTGCTTGACAAAGCTTCCAAATGATGGCCAGATGATGGAATAGTCAAGGAATCCTCGAGCTCTTTGAGAGTTTTGGCAGAAAAATGCAAAGGTGTGAAAATGGAAATTTGAGAGAAGAGAGTTTTCTGATGTTTGTGAGGCTGCAGCTAGGGTTTATCTGACAGAAAATGAGTTATATATGGACTGTTTAACATTGCTAATGAATGTGCTAAGCAAGATTATCTTAAATGAAGTGAATTGCCATTTTGCTAATTTGGAACAAATGCACATGGAGGGTGTAAAGTCTGCCCGAGTTTGGGCCTCACACAAGTTCCAAACAACATTCTAAACAAGTCCCAATTGGCCAAAGTGAGTAAAAATGCCTAATTCAAAAAGTCACTTTTTGCACATACTTGAAATTAATGAAGACAAGTCCAAAAATGCCATTTTGCATGGTGTGGTTTTGATGAATGATGAATGCATTTTTGGAAAGAGGGGAACAAATAGAGCTTGTAGGAAAAAACCCCATCAAAATTGGCCAAGTGGTTCATGAGATATGGCCCTTTGAAGTTCAAGAAATTGTGAAAATGAACTGATCATATCTTGACAACCATACATGGGAATTGAGAGTTCTTGGACTTTTTGGAAATGGGAGAACAAGATCTTCAACTTTCATGTTGGGAAAAAATTCATTTGAAGCTTGTATCATGATGTAAGTTTGGGATCAAGAAGTTTCCATTTTTGGCAGTTAAAATTACAGGTCCAGTTTCTATTTTTGGAAATTTTCTGATTGACTTCAAATCCTTCAATGATATTGTTTGCCATGATATATGAGGCCTATCGGGACATGAGTAAGCTCTCTCTCAAACCAAATCCATCCATCAAAACCATAAAATCAACCACAGTTGACCAACTTTGACTTTTCTAGGGTTTCTGACTGATTGTGCATGAACTGATGACCTCTGAACATCCAACCCTTGACTTAAACACTTCAAATGGACCTCCAAGTCATGTGAACATGTTGGACAAACCCTAGGGCCTTGGCTCCTTGAGAAACACTCTTGCTTGCTTGGTTGACTGATCTCCTGATCAGTTTGACCTAATTTCTTGCTTGGCTTGCACTTGAGGCAACTGGGACAATGCAATGCTATGCAGTGGACCATGATATGCTATGACCTAATATGAGAATGTATGTACAATGATAGGTGCAAATTTGAGGTGCTACACCTGTTTTTCATTTATTTTTGCAGTTTAAAAACAAAAATAAAAATGGCAATGTTTTCATTTTCCTTTTAAATTGTCTCGCTCTGGTTCTAAAGCAATGCATGAATCAACATTCATGCAGATGCGATCATTCGCCTGATCTCGTTGATAACAATCCTGTTACACCCTCATATGACTTTGACAATCCGATTTATCATGCCGAAGAAGAAGGCGAAGAAGATTGTGAACTGCCAGAGGAATTAGCCAGGTTCTTGAAACAAGAGGAGAAGGTGATTCAGCCGCACGAGGAGCAAGTTGAGGTTGTGAATCTGGGTACCGACGAGGTCAGAAAAGAAGTGAAAATCGGGGCCGCTTTGGAGGGAAGTGTCAAGAGCAGAATGGTAGCCTTGTTAAAAGAGTATGTCGATATCTTTGCCTGGTCTTATCAAGATATGCCAGGGTTGGATACCGATATTGTTGTACACAAGCTACCGTTAAGAGCAGATTATCCTCCAGTGAAGCAGAAGTTGCGCAGAACTCGACCCGAGATGGCAATGAAAATTAAAGAGGAAGTGCAGAAACAGTGGGATGCTGGTTTCCTCGCTGTCACCAATTATCCGCCTTGGGTTGCAAACATTGAGCCAGTCCCGAAGAAAGATGGGAAGGTGAGAATGTGTGTGGACTACCGGGATTTGAACAGAGCTAGCCCGAAGGATGATTTCCCATTACCTCACATTGATGTGTTGGTAGATAATACAGCTCAATTCTCGGTGTTTTCCTTCATGGATGGCTTTTTTGGCTATAATCAAATCAAAATGTCGCCAGATGATATGGAGAAAACAACGTTCATCACGCCGTGGGGCACTTTCTGTTATAAGGTGATGCCATTTGGTCTCAAGAATGCCGGTGCTACTTATCAGAGAGCCATGGTGACTTTGTTTCATGATATCATTCATCATGAAATTGAATGCTATGTTGATGACATGATAGCAAAGTCCCAAACAGAGGAGGGGCATCTGGTAGATCTGGCCAAGTTGTTTGACCGGTTGAGACAATTCAGACTGAGGTTGAATCCGAATAAGTGCACTTTCGGAGTGCGGTCTGGTAAATTGCTGGGGTTCATTGTAAGTGAAAGAGGAATCGAGGTCGATCCTGCTAAAGTAAAAGCAATAAGAGAAATGCCTGAACCGAGAACAGAGAAAGAGGTTCGTGGTTTCTTAGGTAGATTGAACTACATTTCACGGTTCATATCTCATCTAACTGCCACGTATGAACCAATATTCAAGCTGTTGAGAAAAGATCAGACGGTCAGGTGGAATAATGATTGCCAAGCGGCATTTGAAAAGATAAAAGAGTATTTGCAGGAGCCTCTGATTCTGATGCCTCCTGTGGAGGGACGACCGTTAATTCTGTACTTGACGGTCCTCAAGGGGTTTATGGGGTGTGTATTGGGGCAGCATGACGAGTCTGGTCGAAAAGAGCATGCCATATACTACCTTAGCAAAAAGTTTACCGACTGTGAAACAAGATATTCACTGCTCGAGAAAACTTGCAGTGCTTTGGTCTGGGCTGCTCGCCGACTGAGGTAGTATATGTTGGTTCATACCACTTTATTGATTTCCAAGATGGATCCAATCAAGTATATTTTTGAGAAGCCAGCATTGACCGGACGGGTTGCGAGGTGGCAAATGATTTTGACTGAATATGATATCCAGTATACTTCTCAGAAAGCAATCAAGGGGAGTGTATTGTCTGATTACCTCGCCCAGCAACCTATTGAGGATTATCAACCGATGAAGTTTGAGTTCCCTGATGAGGACATCATGTTTCTCAAATCGAAAGATTGCGAGGAACCAATCCCGGAGGAGGGGCCTGACCCTGAATCCGAATGGATTTTGATGTTTGATGGGGCCGTTAACGTAAATGGTAGCGGAGTTGGTGCTGTTTTGGTTACGCCGAAAGGATCCCACATTCCTTTTGCTGCCCGGCTAACGTTTGAGTGCACCAACAACGTAGCTGAATACGAAGCTTGTATATTGGGGATTGAAGAGGCGATTGATTTGCGAATCAAAAACCTTGTTATATATGGAGATTCAGCTTTGGTTGTGAATCAGGTTAACGGAAAATGGTATACGCATCAATCTCATTTAATTCCATATCGGGATTATACGAGGAGATTGTTGACGTTTTTCACCAAGGTGGTTTTGCATCATGTGCCTAGAGAAGAGAATCCTTTGGCAGATGCTTTGGCTACTCTGGCTGCCTTGATTAAGGTGCAGTGGTGGAATCAGTTCCCCAGTGTTGAGGTGGGACGTCTGGATAGACCGGCTTATGTGTTTGCTGTTGATACAACGCCTGATGATGAGAAGTTGTGGTATTACGATATCAAGCGCTATTTGGAAACCCAAGAGTATCCTGAGGGAGCATCCAAGAAGGACCGAAAGACTCTGCGGAGGTTGGCCATGGTGTTCTACTTGAATAAGGATGGGGTTTTGTACAAGAGAAATTTCGATTGGGTCTTGCTCAGATGTGTTGATGATAAAGAAGCAAGCCAATTGATGAAAGAGGTTCACGAGGGGTCGTTCGGTACCCATGCCAGTGGGAATGCAATGGTGAAGAAGCTGTTGACGACTGGTTATTATTGGATGACAATGGAGGCCCAATGTTTCAATTTTGTGCGGAAGTGTCATAAATGCCAGATTTATGCTGATAAGGTGCACGTGCCTCCAAATCCGTTGAGTTTGATGTCATCTTCGTGGCCGTTCTCTATGTGGGGCATCGATATGATTGGGAAGATTGAGCCGACGGCTTCGAATGGGCACCGGTTCATATTAGTGGCTATTGACTACTTCACCAAGTGGGTGGAAGCAGCCTCTTATGCAAACGTGACAAAGCAGGTCGTTGCCAGATTCCTGAAGAGAGATATCATTTGCCGATATGGGGTTCCCGAGAGAATCATTACTGATAATGGTTCTAATTTGAACAATAAGATGATGGCAGAACTGTGCCGGGAATTCAAGATCGAGCATCACAATTCTTCTCCTTATCGTCCGAAGATGAATGGGGCGGCTGAGGCAGCTAATAAGAATATTAAGAAGATTGTGCAGAAAATGGTCGTGACCTATAAGGATTGGCACGAGATGTTGCCGTTTGCATTGCATGGGTATCGAACTTCGGTGCGTACATCTACTAGGGCAACACCTTTCTCGTTGGTATATGGAATGGAAGCCGTGCTACCGGTTGAGGTTCAAATTCCCTCTTTGAGAGTCCTGATGGATGTGAAATTGCAAGAGGCTGAATGGGTAAGAACTCGGTATGAGGAATTGAGCCTGATCGAGGAAAAGAGGTTGGCGGCCATCTGTCATGGGCAGTTATACCAGCAGAGGATGAAGCGTGCTTTTGACCGAAAGGTGCGACCTCGTGTATATCACGTAGGTGATATGGTGCTGAAAAGGATCCTTCCTCCTCAAAACGATCGTAGGGGCAAGTGGACACCTAATTATGAAGGTCCATTCGTGGTTAAGAAGGTTTTCTCTGGCGGAGCCTTGTTATTAACGACCATGGATGGAGAGGATTTTCCATCCCCTGTGAATGTGGACGCAGTTAAAAAATACTTCGTATAAAGAGACCCGCTGGACGAAAAGAACAAAATAGTCCAGGCAAAAAAGGGCATCCCGGCGAACCAAAAAAAAAATGAAAAAGGTTCGGGCAAAAATTAGGGATAAAAAAAAGAGAAAAATGTACACCCGGCAAGTCGAAAACCGCACAAGGGCGGCTTGGGCAAAAAAGGGTATCCCGGTGGACTAAAAACCCGAAAGGGCGGTCCAGGCAAAAGAGGGATTGAAACGAACAACTGCGTCTGGCATGATCGTTTGTGCTTTGGTTAAGACACATGGATAATCCCCGACAGGGATCGGTTGGAAGCGTCTTGTTCAGAAGGCAGAAGGTACGAAGAGTCTGAGGACATATGGGGTGTAACCGAGTTGGAACTCGATGAGATCACGGTTTCACATTGCCATTAGGATAGATTTTTCCTTTTGTGTGCAATTACCTCTTTTCAGGAATTGCTTCCTTTGTATTGCTCGGTTATGAGCCACACCTTTTCAATCAATAAAATGCATATTCATTCAAATAATTTTGTTTTTGTTTTCATAACCGCTTTGATTGCAAAAACATCCGTTTATTTTGATAAAGAATCTTTGCATTTCGAAACATGGAGATCCCTTCCAATGCATGTTTATAAGATTGAAAGCTTGAAATCTTATTCGGAAGGTTGAGTGGCCCAGGTGTTGAGACTTTGGCATACCTGGGGCACGTTTTTATCTAACGATCTTTTTTGCAGGTGCTGTTAGATATTTTCACTCACTTGCAGGTTGTGATGTGAAGCTTTTGATAAAGGATCCCCACAGAGTCCAATCAGGGATTGAAGAATGGTGAAAAGACGGCGAAAGACGTACGACGATCCTTGAGATTAATCAAGAAGACTCTTCAAAGTCTGAGGACTGGAAAGTTTGTATGAATCCGTGGAGTACGGAGAAGTCGGGAATACAAGGTGATGAATCAGAAAAGTCCAGATGAGTCTGGGAGCTCTCAAAAGTGGAAAGCTGACATTGGATTTAGATGTTGAATACCAGGGTTCGACGAGTCGACAAGTGTTCTGTGCCAGAATTTCCTTGTTTCCCCAAGCAGAGTTGGGATTGTTACCTCCCCAGCAGATTCAAGGTCTGAGTCTTCCCTAGCAGGGTCGGGATGGTTATCTCCCCAGCAGGTTTCAGATCGATGTTTCCTCAGCAGCCAGGCCTGAAGGTTGCTATTTCCCTAGCGGAGGCGTCCGTTGCTGGTTTTTTCCCCCAGCAAGTCAAAGACCGTTGTTTCCCCACAGAGTGCGTTGGTGGTTTATTCCCCAGCAAAGTCCCCAAGCGGGTCGGGTGCAGAGGAGGTTATCCCTAGTGAGGGTGGCCTATTTCCCAGCGGCAGTGCTATTCCCCAGCAGGGTGGAAATTGGAGTGATGTCGGGTTCCTCGGCAGAGTGCCTCGAGCTCCCCAGAAGAATCCCTTGAGGGGGATACTTTTTATGCATTCATCATGTAGATAAGCATAGCATGTTGTATAGCTAATTGTGTAGCATTTCCATGATTATGGAGCATTACGCTAAAAAAAATCATCATGCATCAGCATTGCAAGCATAAGCTAGTCTCAGACCATGGTTACTGTTCAAGGTTTGGTTTTGCTAGATGGTGAAGATGTTACTCTGAGGAGTTTGGCATCGTGATTGTGAATCAACAAGTATTCCCCAGTAGTGCGATATGGGAAGAAGGATTTCTGTCGGGCGGAGATGGAAATGATAATTCAAGAAGTTTCGGGGTTCAAAAAGAAAAGGTAAAGAGAAAAAGTAAATCCCCAGCTAAGCGCAAAGTGTTCGTTGGCTAGGGTTGAATAGAGAATAGCCGGCTCATGGCTTGTTATCCCCAGCATGGGTCGTTGGCACGCGTGCCGCCTCGTTTATCACTATTCATTATTTTTGCCGATGCTGACAGGCATGACGAGTTTTTCGGGTATTTAGACCGTTATGGCGTTCAGGCCAGTTTCCGATTTTCAGATCGAAGAAGTTTCCGACGTTCAGGTCGAAGCACTTGTGGTATTCAGACCAGTTTCCGATTTTCAGATCGAAGAAGTTTCCGACGATCAGGTCTAAGAACTTATGTCACTCAGGCCAATTTCCGATTTTCAGATCGAAGAAGTTTCCAACGATCAGGTCGAAGAACTTATGGCACTCAGGCCAGTTTCCGATTTTCAGATCGAAGAAGTTTCCGACGATCAGGTCGAAGAACTTATGGCACTCAGGCCAGTTTCCGATTTTCAGATCGAAGAAGTTTCCGACGATTAGGTCGAAGAACTTATGGCACTCAGGCCAGTTTCCGATTTTCAGATTGAAGAAGTTTCCGACGATCAGGTCGAAGAACTTATGGCACTCAGGCCAGTTTCCGGTTTTCAGATCAAAGAAGTTTCCGACGTTCAGGTCGAAGCACTTGTGGTATTCAGACCAGTTTCCGATTTTCAGATCGAAGAAGTTTCCGACGTTCAGGTCGAAGAACTTGTGGCACTCAGGCCAGTTTCCGGTTTTCAGATCGAAGAAGTTTCCGACATTCAGGTCGAAGCACTTGTGGTATTCAGACCAGTTTCCAATTTTCAGATCGAAGAAGTTTCCGACATTCAGGTCGAAGCACTTGTGGCACTCAGGCCAGTTTCCGGTTTTCAGATCGAAGAAGTTTCCGACGTTCAGGTCGAAGCACTTGTGGTATTCATACCAGTTTCCGATTTTCAGATCGAAGAAGTTTCCGACGTTCAGGTCGAAGAACTTGTGGCACTCAGGCCAGTTTCCGGTTTTCAGATCGAAGAAGTTTCTGACATTCAGGTTGAAGTACTTGGGGCATTCAGGCCAGTTTTCCGGTGTTCAGGCCGAGGTTGGTATTCAGACCAGTTTCCGATTTTCAGATCGAAGAAGCTTCCGAAGTTCAGATCGATGCAGCTTGCGGCTTTCAGGCCAGTTTTCCGGTGTTCATACCGAAGTGGTATCCAGACCGAAGTGGCATTCAGGCCAATCTCCCGGTATTCAGACTGATATCAATACTCTCATGTTCCGTTGCTCAGTATTCAGACTGATGAGCGGCGTTCAGGCCATGGTTATCCCTGTGTTACCATTTATTTTGGTATACAGGTCAAATTTTTGTTTGGTATTCAGGCCGACTTTCTCCGTATCAGACGGATTTTTCTTTTGAGATCACTTCTTTGCCGATTCTGACAGGCATTGTTATTTATTTCCCATCAGAGTGCAAATTGTTCGTCTGTTCTTGGTATTCAATCACTCTTCACCCTGATCATCTGAAAGCCGAGGCTGTTCATATCGACAGGTTCACAGTGGATTGAATAGGGGCAGCTGTAACACCTCAAAATTTGCCATCCCCTCTTGGGACTAGCTTAGCATATTGCATCTCATTTTTTTTAGGACATTAGGCATTACATCTTTGCATATCATGTGACAATGAGTAAGTCATCCTCCTAGGTCTTTATCAGAAGATAGAGGGGTTAAAAGATTCAAGCCTGAGGGTCTCATGAATTGATCACTAATCATTTGAGGTTTGTGCTTCAATTAGGGTTTCTTGGTTCCTCAAGAAGGTTGAGTATTATCTTGGTTGAAATGGTACATCATCATCATCCTCATGGCTATGTCATTAGCAAAGATTTCAGAATTCATGTTCAGCCTCCTTGGGATTAGGGTTTTGACCTCTAGTCAACCCTAATTAGTTGAATTATACCAATCAGGGTTTTTCAAGGAGATGAGGTCTTTATTGAAATGGAGATCATCATATGGGATTTTATTGAGCTTGTATAAGCTAGGGTTTCATTTTGGTGCCATTTCATCAAGTGGTTGAGGCTCAAAATCATCTGTGCATGACCAAGTCATCTATCAACCACAAAAGTCAACTGCCAAGTCAACTATGGATTTGGAGGTGGGAAGTGGCTAGAAATACTTCATTCATGTTCAAACAAGTCTCATTTGACATTTCAAACATCAACATTGAAGAATTTAAAGTCAGGTCAAAACTTTCCAAAAATAGAAAGTGACATGTAATTTGAACTTGCCAAAAATGGAAAGGTTTTCAACTCAAGATTACATCATTAAGAAAGCTTCAAATGAAATTTTGTTGAACATGAAAGTTGTAGATCTTTCTCTCCCATTTCCAAAAAGTCCAAGATCATCAATTTCTCATATGTGGTTAAGGAGATATGATCAAAACTTGACAAAGTGTGCATTGAACTTCAAATGGGCATAACTTCTCAACCAAAACTCCAAATTGGATGGCTCTTTTTGCATTGTTCTTATTTTGATCTCTAGTTTCCAAATCTTGCATTACATGACATGCATTATCATCACATAAATATTTGGAAATTCACTTGATTTTTGGAGGGAAAATATGGAATTTAAAATTTGTGCATTATTTGAACATTGTGCCATTGCCTTTAGCTCCAAAACAGATTTTTGAGTGAATTTGATCACAAACCCGTGCACTGTTCACCATGCATTTTCATGCATAGGGTGAAAATCACAATTTGCATTTACACTCCATCTTGCTAATTCCATTTGCATTGGCTTAAACTTGATTAAGGCATGATTAGTAGAACATATATAAGCCTAATCTCTAACTGTTTTCAGCATGAACAATCACAATTACCAATTCTAGATCTACAATCACAAAAATCTCAAAAATTCTCTCTCACTTTTTCTCCAAAATTCTGCAAACACTTGCACTTTTCCTTGATACATTCATGATCCTGAGCTATTATTAAGCATCTTTGGACGTGAAAACAGTTGGAGCTTCATGGCAGTTGGAGATTCAGTTCGTTTCATGCATTGTTAAGCTTCCATTTCATCATCATCCATCTCAATAAGCATACTGGAAGAGGATTGAGGCGTGGAAAAGCTTGGAAACACGTGATTTCAAGTGCTGCTCATCAAGAGGTTACATTTTCGACCTCTTTAATTCTCAAAATCATTATGTCTATCTTGTAGATCTTAGAATGGTGATGGATTTGCACTTTGAATCAAGAAAAATGATGTTATATCCATGAAGATCCGTGCATTTAAAGTTTTGATGATGAACTTTGATTCCTTCGATCCATGCGTGTTTATGTGTTTTCTCATGAAATGTTCATAGATTCTTGTTGTATGATGAATGATGAGTTGATTGATGTGCATATTTTTTATTTCTGGAACGTTTGAGCAAATTCTAGAAAATAGGATGAAGATATTCATCGTGTTCTTCATGATTCATAGCCTGTCCAGTTTTCCTGCGTTTTTTCCTGCGGAACGCATAGCTTACATGTGGATTTTGCTGCGAGTTCATCTTGATTTCCTGCGGATTTTTCAAATTAATGCTGGCGCGCGCTTAGGGTTTGTGTGATAGAACGCAGCTGTTTTTGCCAGCGCGCGCTATGTGGTTTCAAATGTTGCCAGGGTTCGATCCTTGGCCAGTGTAGTTTTTCAAATACCTTCACATATTTTCCATTTCCCTCCTTTGCCATATGATTGCTTGTTCATACATTTTTTTATTTTTTCTTCAACTTCACAAATTCATAATAAATTGGAAACTAAACCAAATTCATCCCAATTTTTTGCATCATGATCCTGATTCTATCTAGTCTTTTATCATCATTTTTCCATAAATTGTGCATGGCTGAATATTTTTTGGTGCTAGGATACTTGAACATGTATGCATTCTTGACCTTGCTGTGCCATATCATTTGTGAAATGTTGGTTTTTAATCCAATGAATATGAAAATTTGCATGATAAAACTAGACTCATTGCTTGACATTTTGGTGTTGATTTGGTATTTTTACCATTTATCATTTCTGTTTTATGATCATGTGAATTTGGTGTGACAATTTGTGTCACACCTTTTGATGTTCAACTTATATGATGTGTTTGCCATGCCAAATGATCTCCAATTGCCTTGATTTTTTGTATGATGCATGCTATGGATGTTGTGATTGCTCATGATTTTTGTTGGAATTTTTGGGATCATTTCTGATTTAATTGAGATTTTTCATTCTGGATGGTCACACTTGAGCTTTTAAATGGCCTTGAACTTCATTTGATTGTGAAATGTTTGTTCCTTATCCAATGCTTCTGAATTTTTGCACACTATTTCTAGACATGTTGAGTGTTGTTTTGGCTTTGGTTTGAGGTTTTTACCATAATCCATCTCTGTTTTATGCCTATGCTAAGTTGGTGTAACAATTTGTGTCACACATGTGCTTGTTGTGCTTGTCTTGACTTATGTTATGTGATTGCCATGCCTAATGATGTCCAATGCCTCTAATTTTTTGTGTGATGATCATGTTGTATGTCTTGTTTACTCATGAATTTTGTCAAGATTTTTTGAATCATTTTTTATTTAATGTGCATTTATTTCTTCTGATGTCACAATGTGGTCATAATTTGCATACTTTGCCATGTTTGATTCATGAAATGCTTTTGGTTAATGATTTTGACATGGGACCTTTTGGAATGTGTTTTTGATTGAATGAAGTTGATTCATGTTAAATTTCATGTTCTGTTTTGAATGTTTGACCCTCTTTTGACCCTAGGCTTTGACCTAGTGGTTTGGACTTACTGTTTGGATTGTGGATTTCAGGTTAAGAAGCACATTGCCATGATTGGAGTTGCTCACTCATTTGAGTTGATTAGTTGATTGATGTTGGCTAATATTGAGTTGTTTTGTAGGTTTTGAGAACAAGTTCCATTGGGCTTGTGGCTTGCACATTGTTGCTTGATGCCTTATCTGTCTGATTGTGTGATTGACTGTTGTTTGTCAGATTGTTTGACTTGTAAACTGATTGGTTTAGATTTTTTCAGGTACCTAAGTTGCTTTGAGTTCTTTTGAACTTGCTTTGCTAGCTTGTGGGTTGCTTAACCTAGGTATAACTCTCTGACTTCATGTAGTCTGGAAGACCTGTCCTGTTATGTGGGCAGGCACCTGTCTGAAGCCCTCCTTAAGAGGCAATGCTTGTGAATGTTTATTTTTGTGCCAAGCAGGAAGAGTCCTCTTAAGAGGCAATTGACAGATAAAAGAGATGTGCAATCCATCTCCTGCTATTCAGTTGTGTCATTCATCTTGCTGACACACCTTGTGTTGATGCACTTTGAATCAAAACCCAAGATCTATGTTGTGTCAGTCATCTGTGGAGAAGAGTTCCTACATTCTGAACTCCCACATTTTCTATTTTGAGTCAAGCTCTCCCAGGCCAGGGATAAGAGCTGTGAGGTCTTACCCTCACTTCCCATTTCATCTACTTCACCCTAACTCTCAATGTTAGGGTTAAGAGCTAACTACACCCGATTCCAGTTGGCTTGTGTTTCACAGCCTAACCTTGTATGAGCCCCAATTGTTTGCATATAGTGTGTGTGCTTGCTTTTTGTGCTTGTATGTGTTTGCTTGTGCTGTTTAGGATAGCTTGCTGCCTGTGCAAGTTAGATAGAAACCTCAACCTAGGACCATGGTGAATTTACATGATAACTATTAGGCTCGAGTCAGTCTCCCTTTTAGTTTGTCATTTCCCAGTCTCTGGTTAGGAGAAGTTTCTCCCCTGTTAAGGGGAACTACGTCGCCCTGATCCTCATACCAGATGAGGTACGTAGGCAGGAGATCGTACGAGATCTCTCCGGGCACCCTTTTCCTTTTTTGTGTGTGTTTGCTGGACAGCTAGCAGGCTCGAGTACCAGACTCCCTGTTAACTTGTTTGTTCAACCTTTTTGTTGCTTTTGACGACTCAGCGTCCGGTTAACCTCTTGTTTCTTGGAGTCTGACGTAAGTCCAGCGATTGGCGGTTGGTTTCCAGTGTGTGTCTGTTGGTTCGAAGTCTGATGTAAGTCCAGCGATTGGCATTCGGTTTCCATGTTTGCCTGTTTGTGTGGAGTCTGACATAAGTCCAGCGATTGGCAGTCGGTTTCCTGTGTTTGTTTTGTTTGGCGTGCGTGAGCCGAACTACGGTAGCTCTGATTCTCATTCCAGATGAGATACGTAGGCATAGGATGCGATATCCTAGCGAGCCCGTTCCCCCTTTTTCCATCTGTGTTTTATTCCAGTGTGTGTGTGTGTGCATTCTTTTGAGCAGTGTTTAGCAACCTTTCTTTTGAGCGTGGATCCCGTCGAGTACGACGGATGCGTAGGGGTGTTAATACCTTCCCTTCGCATAACCGACTCCCGATCCCATCTCTCTTTGGTCGCGAGACCATGTCTTTTCCAGGTTTACTTCGAGCGTTTCCTTTCCCTCCTTTGGGATAAATAACGCACGGTGGCGGCTCTGTTGTTTCTTTTTTCCCGCCGGTTGTTTTTCGCGGATGCGACACCCACTATTAATATTTTCTTAAAACTTAACTTCCCTTAGATTTAATTTTTGTTCAACCAAACCTCTAAAAATCATTTCCTTAGCTAAACATAGTAACGTCAATAGTTAGTTTGACCATCGGTCCCTGTGGGTTCGGTATCTTTTAAAACTAAAACGACTGGACTGTGCACTTGCAGTCAAGTACCCGATAGACTATATTTTATATACAGTCACGAGACATATCAGTTTCCTAAGGTGTAATGAATGTGGCCTTCTCCATATCTTCAGGTGACATCTTAATCTGATTATAACCAGAAAATTCGTCCATAAATGAAAAGATTTTGAATTTAGTTGTATTGTCTACCAACATATCAAAGTGTGGGAGAGGAAAATCATCTGTTGGACTGGCTTTTTCAAATCTCTATAATCAACGCACATATGGACTTTTCCATCCTTCTTAGGAACAGGCACACTATTGGCCACCCATTGTGGATATTCGAAGGTAACAAGGAAACCAACATCAATCTTCTTTTGCACTTCCTCCTTAATCTTTACTGCCATATCAGGATGAGTTCTTCTCAACTTCTGCTTGACTGGCGAGAATTCTGGCTTTAAAGGAAATCTATACTCCACAATCTCAGAATCCAAACCAGACATATCTTGATAGGACCAAGCGAACACATCAGAATATTCTCGAAGAAGATCAATCAACCCCTTCTTAGCTTCTGAACACAGTTGAGACCCAATCTTGACTTCCTTCACATCATCATCAGAACCTAAGTTGACTATTTCAATTTGCTCTTCAAATGGCTGAATGGCTTTTTCCTCGTGCTCAAGCAAATGAGATAACTCATCAGATACTTCTTCGTCATCATTCTTTTCCTCCGCTTCAAACACGGGGAAATCAAAGTTTAGAGATGGAGTCAGATCATTACATTCAATGGGTTTGAGAACCAACTTGCATAATAATTTGATATTTTGATTTTAGAGAAATGGAGTGCAAACAAATATTATACAGATGGAAAGATTACTATTTACTTATGTTTTTTGTGATTACCATTTTCAGAAAAAAGCAAAAAGTAAAAACAAACATCATAGATGTGGATGAATAAAAATTGTATTTTATTCATGATAATATTGAAAATTACCAACAATATTTCACTTCTCCCTTAGGCATAAGAGAAGGATTTTTCTTTAAACAATAAAACAAGTTACTGAAAACGATGTATAACAACAGGAACGTCAACAGCAACCCAATTGTTGCAAGTCTGGCTGTGTGTCACAAAGTTGGCACAAGCTTCGTCTTCATCATCATCTTCAATAATGGCAGTTGAGTATTGATCATCCTTGCAAATGAACCCTCTACTGTGGAAAACTTCTTACATAGCCTTGACAATGGTGTTGAATGGACCTTACTGGAATCCCAACCCTTCTCTATTCCTGTTCTCAATAACTCCCACAACGCGACCCCATTCATCGGTGTTACCAGCTTGAACAACCTCTTTGGCATCCTTCAGAGAAGACATGGGTGCCCCAGTCTTCTTCAATTTATCAGCAACAGATAAATCTTAGAATAACATTCCATCTTCTTCTTCAGCATCTACATAGGTGAAGGATGACAAATGCTCACTAACAGCGCTTTCTCCCCACCAACAATAACAAGTTTACCATTCTTAACAAATTTCAACTTTTGATGCAGAGTAGACGTCACAGCACCAGCTTCATGGATCCATGGCCTTCCTAACAAATAGTTGTAGGCCAGGTGAATATCCATTACTTGAAAAGTAATTTGAAAATCACTCAGACCTATCTTAACCATAAGGTACACTTCTCCAATGACAGTTTTTCGGGAACCGTCAAACGCTTTAACCATTATACCATTATACCTTATCGGGGCGCCTTGATACGAAAGTCTTGCTAAGTTGACTTGGGCAACACATTCAACGATGAACTAGTATCAACCAATACATTGGACAAAGCGTCCTCCTTGCAATTCATTGAAATATGGAGCGCCAAGTTGTGATTTCTTCCCTCCTCAGGAAGTTCTTCATCACAAAAGCTCAGGTTGTTACAAGAAGTGATGTTGGAAATAATATGGTCAAACTAATCCATAGTAACATCGTGCTCTAGGTAAGCGTGTTCCAACACTCTCCGTAAAGCCTCTCTATGTGCCTCAGAATTCATTAATAATGACAACACATAAATTTTTTACGGTGTTTGAAGAGACTGCTCCACAACATTGAATTCACTTCTTTTAATCATGCATAACACCTCATCATCATCGTTAGCCTTCAACCCACTGGATTCACCATACTGACAAGTTGGAGCATTAACCGGATCAACTGTAGGAACTTATGCTTTCTTACCTACTGAAACTTCTTCCACAACTTTAGGAGATATCGGGTTGAACACACGACCACTACGGGTCACCTTCACTACATCTGCAATACTTACCACTGAATTTGCAACTGGAAGAGGAACCTCTTGGCCATTCTTAATCTTGGTGGCATTATACTTATATGTCACAACTTTATCAAATGAATAGGGGACGGGGCCCGCTAACCGTATAACCAACGGTGATACCGATCTGTTTTCTTTTCTGCTGCTGTTGTTGTCAAACTTAATAACTACCCACTTAGGGGTTTTCAACACTGGTACAATAACGCTTACATCATTTCCTACATACCGGGATTGTTGAACTTGAATAACATTTTCACCTATCAACTTTTGAATATCCCTTTTGAAAATTACACATCCCCGATGCTACAAATAACACAACCATCATGGTCATGTTCATAATGGCTTACCAGGCATAAATCTTTGTGAATTTCCACCAAATACCTTCAAATATGGCGTACATTAAAAACCCTGAAATTCCCAGGACAACTGTCTACCATGTTCACAAAAGTGTTGCCCTGAGCAGGCAACGGGTTTGCTTTAACACTAGGAGCTCTGTCCTCAAAGGACACCATACCGCTCTTAACCAGCTTCTGAACCTTGTACTTCAAGGGATAACAGTTTTCAATATCATGACCACGAGCTCCCTGGTGAAAAGCACAATGCAAGTCAGGTTTGAACCACCATGGCAACAGTTCAGGAATTTATGGAGGATTCCTTGGTTGGATAAAATTTTTGACTACTAAGGAAGGGTACAATTATGCATATGTCATATGAATAGGGTTAAAATAGACCTTCTTCCTCTCGAGGTTCTGATGATAATTCTTATTGTTGTAGTTGGTACGTTGTTACAACTGTTGTTGATGCTGCTGAATAGGGACTAATTGATTTGTTGAATTATTTATAAAGATTGGAATTACTGATGATACTTGATGCTGATGTTGACGGGACTGGGAATTCTTCCTCACATGAGGCCTCCTCTGCCTCTCTGCTGATACTGCATTAGTTTCTCCTTCCTTCTTTTTGAAGAAGCTACCACCGTATTTCTTACTTGCCGACGATTCATCTTTGGATAATCATCCCTCTCGGACTCCTTCCAATCTCATCCCCATGTTCACCATCTCGGTGAAATCATTAGGGGCACTTGCAATCATACGTTCATATTAAAATAAACTCAACATCTTCAAGAATATCTTGGTAATTTCTTTCTCCTCCAGAGGTGGACTAATTTGAGCAGTCAACTCCCTCCATCTTTGGGCATATTCTTTGAATATCTCTTTGTCCTTCTGAGACATCGATCTCAACTGATCCCGATCTGGAGCCATATCAACATTGTACTTGTATTATTTGACAAAGGCCTCACCCAATTCATTGAAAGTATGGACACTAGCATTGTCCAAGCCCATGTACCACCTAAGTGAAGCACCAGTTAGACTATCTTGGAAGTAGTGAATAAGCAGTTGATCGTTATCGGTCTGAGTAGACATCTTTCTAGCATACATGACAAGATGACACAGAGGGCAAGTATTCCCCTTATATTTTTCAAAATATGGGACTTTGAACTTCACTGCGATTTTGACATTAGGCACTAAACACATCTTAGCAGCACTCTTACCAAATAAATCCTTTCCCCTTAGGGTTTTCAATTCCTTGTGCAACTTAAGAAACAGATCCTTCATCTCATCCATCTTTTCATTAAAATCTGGACCTTCAGACAGCTCAGAATGATAAATGGTATCCTCAACACGAGGTAGAGTATGCATAATAGGAATAGGCATAAACAGGACCAGGCTAGATGCCAGCATGGAAGCAAACATTGGAGCATAACCTTCAGGCACAAAGTTTGGTGGCATTCCCCACGGGAACCCAACAGGCATGGCTGGAACAGACTGGCTAGCATCCACAGGCACAGATGCTGAAGTAATCTCTGAAATAACAGACCTCTGAGGAATAGGAGTTGCATGAGGCGGAAATGGTTGGTTCTGAGCAGCAATCACAGACTCCATCAAGGCAGTGAGTCTGGAAATCTCATCCTTAAGCTCTATGTTCTCTTGTTCAAGATGGTCAATTCTTCTCAAACCATTAGCTCGGGTGTTATAGTAATGAGTTAGCTTGGCTGATACACAGAAGAAGCCTGTTATTCAAATGATGCATGAAATGTAATGTTTTTTTATTGTTTTTAATTTCAAGTAACATATGAAGTCTTACTTCAAATATAATAATCATCAACAATAATAACAATTCAATTGTCCATAAAATCTCTTTTTATTCATAGAATTGGAAGGATTACACTAAGTACAATTTCAGAAACCAAAAATATAAATACGAGAGAGAAAGAAACTATCATCCTAAGGATCCCTAGAAACTGCATCAGATGATCTGGTCAAGGGAGTATACTTCCTTCGGATGCGTCGAATCTCTGACTCAAAGGACGTCTTCATTTGAGCCTTCTCGAGGATAAGTCGGTCAACAATCTTCTTCCAAGCACCGGAAGGCTGAGGCATACTAGAGGAAAATAAATCATTTGGCTCTCTCTGTTTCTTCATTGCATGCTCCTCAAGAACCTCAATAAGTGCATCTTTATTTCGACTCAAGTTGCAACTCCTCATGCTTTTGGTTCAAAGAATGGAACCGCTCTTCCCACAAATCTCTCTCTTGCTTCATTTTGGCAAGTGCGTCTTCCAACTCCTCTACATCTTGGTTAGGGAGAGTTGATGGCTCAACCATAACCACAGACATAGGTCTCTCACAAGCGTACGACATCTTGAGCTCCAAATCTCTCTTCTTCACCCAAATAGTGTAAGCTTCCAAAGTTACACAGTTGCATGGGCCAGGCTCAGATCTTCCTTTCTTATGCACATTGTGCCAAACACACACCATTATACTCTTCAAAAGTTGAGGATCTTTACCCTCCTAATAGAACATACCTTCTAACTGAACGTTATTAGGTTTATCTCTCAAGGGGAACCCAAGCTGACGATGGGCCATAGAACTGCACCAAGACACTTAGAAGTCCCTCAACCACATCAGTAGATAATACAAACAAGAGCTTCCCATGACGTTGCTTGAAGTACAAGGGATCTAATATAAAAGATGATAACTTCCTTAACTCTTTCAAATCAGGACATCTGAAACTGTACTTCTTAGTGTTCCTTCGTCCACAATCCATGGTATGAAAATATTTGCAAACAAGACCTTAGTTCCTTGAAAAAATTATTTTCTGCGATGAATGTCATGATGCACATGTATGCATGAATTCAACAATCACACGAAAGGAAAACACAAACAAAGGTCAAGGGATGGATCAAATCATCATGAATATCAATCATCCATTTTGGTGGATTATGGTTTTCACCTTATCAACACCCAAGTTCCATTGATATTGACGAGACTGATCGGATCAACCAAGAATCAAAGGGTTTGTTGTGAGTCATGAACATGGAGTCGGGTTAAGAACCGTCCCAAAGGAGTGTACTAAGGATAAAAACCTGTAGATCATGTTTTAAAAAGTTCCTAGAGTCGTGATCCCATCTATCGGATATTATAGGTTAGGATGACCAACTCTCAACTCATAGTATTCTCAAGAGAAACTCGTCTGAGTGGAGTATTGTGTAACAACTGTTATCAAGTCTACACTTGAACAGTCTCCGCACTACGTCGTAAATAGACAAAGTTAGGTTAAATGTTCTACAGTCCTCAGTTTCTCGGACCCCCAAATTAAAGAAAGTAATGCTTATCCACGACTTACTCGTGTGACATAAGTAACTCCAAAGAGGTCTCCACTGAGTGGGGGATCTCATGTCAACTCTTTCAGGACTACTCCTTCAAAGACAACATGACTATACCACCCTCATATCTTATATTGCACTCAAGTTCAAGTTAAAACTTATCTCACCACACAAAGATCGCCAAGCACAACAGACAGAGTATCATACAACAATATATACAAACAAACATCAAATATACAAATATATATACACACAAGAAGTAGGCTAAACCCACTGAGGACTAGTTCCCTAGCAGAGTCGCCATTTAATTTCTGTAGCAGTAAATTCATGACCATCAAGCTATGAGTAAACTTGACGTCAATAAAACCAGAGTCGCCACCGCACTTTTATTGTTTTCAAAGGAAAATGGCAAAAGTACGAACAAAACCCAAAGATAAGAAGTTTTCAAATCAAAACTAATAAAATATTAGAGATTACAGGTAAGGGGGTTGGTTACACAAAGGGAAGGTGTTAGCACCCAAAGTGTCCTAGGTACTCCTAGGGAGCCCTTTTTGTGTGTAAGTGTTTTGGTCAAAATGATGTTTAATAAATAAAAGAGTGAGGGGATGAGAAAAGAATTCATTAATTATATTTTTGTGTTTGACAAGATCTTCGGTCTTATGCCTACGTACCAACATAAAAATGAGAGATCAAAACCCCGTAGTTCGTGGTAAAAATTTCAAAGAAGTTGGTGAATTGATTTTAACAAAAGTTTAAAAGAAAAGGCAAAAAAGGCCAAAGATTTGAATGGGGTTGTTAGTTCTTTTTTTTTCTTTTTGAAATTAAAGTCAATATGGTTAAGTTCATTCACAAGTTTGGTTTAAGAAAAAAAGTTTAAAAATCCAGTGGCATAAGGTCAATGTTTCTAACCATTAAAACATGTCTAAGTTGAGAAACACAAACAAAGAAGGTTTTAAAAATAGGGAGAGATTTTGAAATTAAAGAAGTGGGAGGAGATGAAGGGACTATCCTAGACAAAAATTAAAAGTTAAGAGTTGAAAAGATCTGACCAATGGGATGCAATCCACAAGACAAAAATGTCAGATAGAAACTCATTTTCCTTTAGACTTTTGAGAAAGCAATATCGAAGAAAACCATATGAAGACTAAGGCATCAAATAAAGATATCTATTATATCCAAGAAAGCACTCCAATAGCTAGCAGTCTTCAATATCTTCCAATGTATCATATGAAAACAATTCTTATGGTAAACTCAGAAACAATCATCAGATATCAATCATAAAGTCAAAATAACAACTTGAACATAGAGACCATATAATGGATAAACCAGAAGCACTCAAGGCTTGCATCAGATGAAAAGCACAGTCAAGGATATCTCAGTCTCAGATAGTGGCATTGGCCAAGTCCTCAAAGCATAGGGAAGTTGCGTATTTCTAAGTCCAGAAGTTCAGAATAAGGCCAATAGTCCACCAAGATATTTTTAGGGTTTTTGTTGCTATTAGGTCTTTTAAGGTCCTAAAACCACAAACAAAACAAAATCACAAGCAAACAAAATAAGAAGTAAATCACTTAAAAGTAAAGAAACATTACTAAGAAGTTAGTCAAATGTTAGTGAAGAGTTTTAATTATTTAAGTTATTCTTTGGAGAACACTCAACCATCCCTTCACAAATATGAATACATGAACCAAGACATCATCCACGAGAAGGGATCCAACTTGGATAAATCAACAAGTATGCCACTAACTCTCATGAATGGAAAAAAGGTCAAGTTTTCACACAATGCCATGAAGAATGGGAGACTTGCATTCTCACTTAGAAGAATGTTATGCCTTTTTGGACAAATTTAGCTCTATGTTAAGCAATTGTAATTGGACTTATGTAGAAGTCACAACTATTTGAGGTCGGGCAATAAAGATATTGGTATTGATACATGTTAGAGATTTGGTACAAAGAACCAAACTCCTAAAACATACCACACACTAAAAATAAAAATGGGAGGGTCTTATCTTTGTCAGGCTCATGTTGATTCATCTGACACAAGGTCATTGATGAATCAACTAACATTAGACATGAAGAGAATTAATTAGTCAATGATGGATTAGGGAAGAATATGGATGAAGATGAAGAGGGAAGGAGAAATAGAAACTCAAATTGATCATAGGGGGGATTTTATCTTATCAATACTATCCATTCATTTTGGGGGATGAAATGTACATTTCATCAACCCCTAAATCGAATAATATTGGTCATATGGAAGTTTAAATCAACCATTATCAAGGTCAAACAGAAAGTCAGACATCATAAAGTCAATCAAATGGCTCAACAATATTTTTAAACAATTAATCAATTAAAAATCAATTTTAAAATGAATTAAAATGCATTTTTAAATGGACAAAACTTCAAATCCCTGTAAATCATCAAATAAATGGTCAAAGGATTTATCCTATGTCAAACAAGGTTAGAGGACCTTAGACAAAAAAAATAGAATTTTTGGAAAGCCATAAGTATTTTAAAATATTTAAAAACAAGTCAAAAATCATTTAATTCACAAAAAATGTCAAAATTAATCCAAAAAAAAATTAATTCAAAACATGGAAAAGGAAAATATTTAAAGATTTTTGGTGAAAGTCTCATATTTTTTGGATTAAAGAATAATTTCTTATGAATTAAACAAAATAAAAGGATTAAAAGAAAAATCAAAAATTAAAAAGAAATAGAAAAAATGAGGGTCATCAGATCTCCCTCATTAATTGAGGTGGCAGATCTGATGGCCACGCGTGTGATGTCTGTGGTACACTCAAGACAAACACGCTGCAAAGATGGTCATCTGAACCAGGGGCCATGATTAAAACATTTAAACAAGATCAAATGGCTGGAAGGGCGCCAACGCACCACCGGAGCCCTAGCTCCGGTCTTCTTCTCTGGTGGACCTCATCGGACTGGTCCACCACCAACCTCCACAAAAATGGAAAATGAATACATTAATTTAAAGTAAAAATCCTCAATAGTCCAAATCTGACCTCAATTTCTTCCAATTCCACGTATATTGAAAGATACATGGAATTGAAATTTGAGGAGTGTGATATGAGTTGCTTCGATTTAACCTCAAAGTAACTCAATCTTGTTGCATACATTGGTAGGACTTCATCCAACCAAAAATTAATTGAAATGATGGAGAATTGAGAGAGAATCGAAGAGAGAAAGTTTCACAAAAATCACCTTCTGTTTGCAGTGATGAAGCTCGATATGGATCTCAATTGGCTTGGGCTTGCTTCTACTTATTTGCACGAGATGAATTGAGAGCTCAAATGGCTTGGACTCTTGGAGTTTCAACTTCAAAACATAAGTGAAATTGAAACTCGATTTTCAAATAAAAACCTTCGAGATTATCCTTTAATGGAGGTTTGGGGAAGAAGTACGGCAAGGCTTGGGCAATATATTTATAGGCTTTTCAAATGCTTTCCACACACTTTCAAACTTTGGCCAAAAATAGCAACTCTTGGTTACATGCTTGCACGGGCGTGTGATAGGCCCATTAAATGATGCCAAAAGGTCCAAAATCATGTGCTAATCAACCTGAAATGATAACATGGGATCATGCATTAGTGAAATGGAAATTGGACATGGAACATACCAAATGAGGCCATGCATTACACCCATGTGCAAGTCCTTCAAAAATGCTCCAAATGCCATGATCTTGGACTCTTTGGAAAGGTAACATGAAGGGGAACAACTTTTTTGTTTAAGACTTTTCCATTTGGAGCTTGGATCATGATGAATTTTAAGATGGAAGTTGGAGAAATCAAACATAGTTGAAAATTTTCAAAGTATAAAGTCAAATTATCACTTTTTTCCACCTTGAATAACTTTTGTTATGAGCTTCAAATGAAAGTTGTTTCATCACCAAAGTTGTATCTCTTTCATTCCTCTTAAATTTGGTCACAAATTTTACACCATTTGAATCTTGCATGAGGGAGTTATGGATTTTAGAAGTTGAGAAAAATTGTTTGTTCAATGGTAATGACCCAAAATGTCCTATAATGTTTACTCTTTGCACATGCCCTTGCAAGTAGAATTTGACATTTCTCAAAGAATTAAAGTTGGAGAAGACATATTGAAATTAATTATGAACCTTGTATGGCCTTCATATCATAAACATTGAGCAAGTTATGGTTCTTGTAAGTTGACCTTCCATATATGGCACAAACAAAATGACATATAATCTTTCGCCAGACAAAAATGACTTTCTAAGCAAAATTAGCTCTTGATGTCAACATGGAAGTTATTTGAAATGTAATAAAGAGTAACTTTTCTCTTGGAATCATTTTCATATGACAAAAATTGTAGGAGATAGGGTCTAAGGAATCCTAGATTTGACCTGTTGACTTTCTCTGGTCAACCTCCTTGAACCAACTTGCAAACTTGAAGTTCTTTTGATATTTGGGGCTCATGGAGAATCATATATGCATAAGATGATGTAAAATGAAGTATCCCTTGATATCTTTGACCAATTGGTGAAGAAACTTACTGAGGAAGTCACACAAGATACCTAGATGAATTAGGGCTTCCAAGGCAAACAAGCTTCAAAATCTTGATGAATTCTTTATCAACATGATAAATAAAGAACATGGGGACCCATATGGTGAAATATACTCAAAATGGATTTGAGTCCCATACGAGTGACGGTTCTTGAAGTGGGTTCGAGTCCCATGGAGAACACGATATCCACATGAAAGTCGAATCATAAGAGCATGCATGAACTGACCCTTTCCCTAGACGTAGGTCTGATCGGGGATCGATGTTTCGTGAATCTGAATAATGATTTTTTGATTTATGTGATCTCAAGTTACATGTTGTCATATGTTACGAACATCCCTTAAATACTTAATTCTTAGTTACGTTGTGTGAGTAATGCACAAGTAACGAAGGATGCAAACTTGAGTTAGGAATCGATTAGAAACCCTGTAGAGCCGAGTAAACCCATGGGATAGGGGAACTCACTGAGATTATTATCTCACCCCACTATTATTGTTGTTTTTCAGGTGTTATTTGCAAGTTAAATGGAAGAGAGGTTGTTTGTTGATGTTTCGAAGATTTTGGATTATCGGGATCTTTAGATGTGGATTGTGTGCAATAGAGATATTCCACATATGTCTTATTTTTATTTAGGCACTATTGTATGGCATGTGTCATACTTTCTATATTATTTCATGGACATGTATATAACGATGCCGCTAGACACTTGTGTTGTATCAATATCAAATAAATATCTCGTATACTATATTTTTTAGATGTATATTATATGGGGTGTTATAGGAACCCTTATTTATCAAACAATTCAATAAGTGAACTAAACTGAGGTAACAAATCTAAAACTTATCGAACTAAATTAAAATTAACTAATCGCGATAATAGTATTAATTAGAGTCGTCAAACTGGGTTAGCCCATATGAGTCGATCTGCCAAGTTCGAAAAATCATAGAGTTTGGGCCTTAAAAATTAGAGTACATGTTTTTCAAGATTTTTTTAACCCTACACTAAGAATCCTGCCACCCATTAGGGCTAGCACATATGGATCGCGGGTAGCCCTTTAGGCCCACATAACTAAAAATTCAGGAAAAATATATATAATAGTTATACATATGTTGTCTCACTCCAAAATAACACATTGATTTTTCTCACTTCAGTCAATTTTATATATATTCTATTCGATCTTTCTCTTTTAAATATTATACATAAATATAACCAAATTAATATTTAATTGTTTTGTGTTTAATTCACAATTTTCTTATATTCTATTAATTTCTTTTATTTTAAATACTTAATTATAATTATTGTATACAATTTAGATATATATTATATTTAAAAATATAGTATTTATAAAAATAATATAATACTTAAAAAAATATTATGCATAAAATAGTATATTTTTTTATTATATTTATAAAAAATATTATATGATTTTTTATTTTTGATTTAATTTTTGTTAAAAAATAAATAAAAGAAAAACTCGTTTAAAAATCAAATTCAAATAATAATTTTTAAATTCATATGACAACAAATTTTTTTATCTCAAACTTAAAAAATCTAAGGTCCGTCGGGACCGACCATTAAAGACCAAATAACCTTAACTACTTAAACTCAATTTTTCTTATAACTCATTTGAACGTTAAATATTAATAATTATTTCTACCGCTCCTTTCATTTTGTGAAAATATTTTTGAGTTCACTAAATAAGTAACCTAATTTTTTTAAAAAATTGAGTAGATCATCTAAATAAATCATAAAAATAACTTTTAAAGGGAAATATAATTCTCACGAAAATGTCATTTTATATAACAAACATATTAATTTTAAAAAAGTTTTATTATCTTTATTGTGTTTAAACTCAAATAACAATGTTTAGAGAATGTATCTAATTTATATCTTATGGGAAATATAATTCAAAGCTATCAAATTGAATTCAAATTTGTAACATTCGAATAACCCTAACAAAATACTTATTCAAAACCAATGTATCGAATAAATTCATTTTGATTATGAGCAAATTAAATCAGATCAGTTCGATTGAATTTTTGTTATGATTCAATTTAATTAAACTATAATTAAAAAGTTTTTATTCTTCACTATAAATAGCCACCAAAATAGATATATTCCTCCATGATTAATTTCTTCTTTCTTACTTAACTCAAAAGTTATCTCAACTTCACTCCAAAACGCATTGAATTGTAACCGAATACAGAACGCATCAATATCATGGGTGGTGGTTCCATTGTTTCTTCTTCTAACGGTACTATTCCTTTTCATTCTCTTTCGGTAACTAACACTCCTTTTTTAGTTTTTGTTTTTCTCTTTCAATTCCTCCAACAAGTATATAAATTTTTGAGTTTCTTCTGTTTGACCTAATGATCAATCAGGTATGCATGGAGATTTTCCCTTTCTCAGGTACTCTCATGATTCATGAATGATGATGATGATGATGATCATAGATTATTTATTCTTAATTTCATATTGTTTCAATTCTGATTTTTGATTTCTAATGTTTTTCAGGGATAATAGTGTGGAAAGTGAAAACACTTCTTCTTGTGATGATTTTGTAGTTAGTGAGAGGAAGAAGAGAGTTGGTATCAACCAGGAAATCTTGCAAAGTTTCAATGAATTGAAGATTGATAGCGAGAGTTTGAAAAAGGGGAAGAAGAAAATATTGAGGTGTTATTTGAACTCAAATTTTGTTTGTTTTTATCTGTTTAGCCATATATGTTTTTTAATATTAAGCAAAAGCTTCCAACTTGTTTTTTGTTGTTTTCTTGTTTCAAAACTCATTGAAAAATGAATTTAGGATTCTACTCAAAAGCATCGGTTTTTTTACTTTTGATGCTTAGTGTTTTCGGTTTGTTCCATAATAATGATTGTTTATGTGATATTATTCTGCACAAAGTAGTCAATCCCGAATGGCGAGTGGAGCGGTTGATCCCAAAAATGGGATAGCGGGATAGCTTATATTGAGATGGCCGCCATATTTTTGGACAAATTATATGAATAATAATTATAAATATATGAACTGCAGAGAGAAGAACGAAGTGCGGAGAGAGGGGAGGGAATGTTAGGGTTGAGTCTCAACTCAAATTTGAAGTGCAGAAATGTCGGTGAAAGAATGTTAGGGTTGAATTTCAACTTAAATTTGATTGAAAAACTCAAAATTACCCTTAAAACATTTTAAATTTAAGGGCTAATTTCGGTTTTTTAGAGGGAAAAGGTTAGTGAGACAGAAAGAGCACCAGGCCAGGAACTGTTCCGCCCCGGCTCCCGCTATTTACTTTATGGACGCTATAGTGTTCTGCATCGCTAAAGTTCTTCCCATAGACGCTATAGTGTTCTGCATCGCTAAGGTTCTTCCCATACGGCTTCCCTCTGCTCCACTCCGCTATAGTGGGATAGTGCCGCTATTGACTACTCTGCTTCTACACTTGAAGGCTTCACTGGGTGAAAACTTGTAATCCTTGTAGTCTGTAATTGAAATTGTGATGTGTAGTTCATGTTAATTATGAAAACAAATTTCAAATATTTCTGTGAGAGCGTATATGGAGTTGTATCTCAGAATGAATTTTATAGTGAGTGTGGTTTGATTGTTACAGCTATAGGCCCGGAGCTTCAATTTGGAAAGCTAGGGGCTTAAAGGTGTGTGATTATGATATACCAGAGACAACATGCCTCATATTAGTTGGTCCAAGTCTATCTGGGAAAACTAGTCTCATAAATAGAATCTCCAAGGTGTTCGACAACGACAAATTTGCACCCGCGAGAGCACAAGTATCATGTATTCATTTCATTAACATATCTTTTATACATGATCAGACTAAACAACTGTTCATTGTCCTAAGAAATTTTTATTGCATTTATCTTTTGATGCCAGATAACTCACTTATAGGGGATGGAACTTACTTCCTCCATGAGTATATGATTCCGAGAAACTCAAATTCTATCTGTCTGTATGATACACGTAGTTTATCAGATAAGTCTCATGAGAATAACAAAATGCTGAAGAATTGGATGACAAAAGGTGTTCGTGATGGAGAGCTTGTTGTCAGGTTTGAATATTTAAAAACTTAACATTCCCGATATTATACAAAATGTTAATATTTACATCACGTTTTACAAATTCTCTATCAGGAGTATAGATAATCAGAGACTGTGTGAAAGTTTAAAGTGCAAAGGTGACGACAAGAAAGGTTTCATTTCCAGTAAGAGTAGAAAAGTTAATTTTGTAATATATGTCGTTAATGGTCTTTCGGTTCTGAATGCGATGAAGAGTGCCACTGATGCTTCGGAAGCACAGTATATTAAAACGGTTGTTTCTACTTTCAATTACCCATTCCTGTCATTTAAAGGTATTTTCCAGACTAGCTTATGTGCTTTCCTCGTATAAATTCGGACACTTTCTAAAATCAAGGCCACAATCACATCACTGACTGACTCCACTCCCTCTCTTTGATTATTCTTTCCTCTCCGCATATAGACCCTCCACAACAGTGGTCAATCTGATAGTTTATTTCTATTGCCTGCAGATGACAAACCTGTACTTGTTATAACTCATGGGGATCTCCTATCTCTCTCGGACTGTGCCTGTGTTCGTGCATTTTTGGGGGATCTATTGGGAATTCCACCAACAACGCAAATTTTTGACATCCCAGGTAACCCTTCAACTTTTGTTACATTCCATTTCATTGAATATTCTTTGATGTCGTTAAATTAATATAAATTTAACCATTTCTTAATTCTCCTGCAGACAGTGATGACCCTGTGACTGAATCTGCCATAATTGGAATGTTAAGACATACTCTTGAGCATGCTGATAGAAATTTTCCTCTGAAAAGTAACGTTATGAATAAGGTTTGTACTATTTCCCCAAATTTATTGTTACAAGCTTATAACAAAAGCTTTTTTTAGTTGATAACAAACAGTGACCAAAGGCGCATTTTAACAAAACCTCATTGAATTTTCATACTGTTGGTGCTTGCAGGTTTTTAAAATATCTGCATCACTATTCATGATTTTGCTGATACTAGGAATAGGATTTGCCATTGGGTTGGCTCAAAATAAGTTCATGCACCAGTGCCATGCCCCTCAACAGCAAGCACCTCAACCGCAAGCTTGTAGTAGTGAAGTTCATGAAATGCATCCAAATCTGAAAATTTGTAAAAACGAACCCAAGATTGAGCGTCCAGAACCGAAAGTTCCTGAAAAGGAACCTAAGATAGAGTGGCATAAAATTCGGCACATATGGTAACTATGAATGTTACTGATATGGCTTGTATTGTATAAAGCTCTGTTATGGAGTATTTGGCTATCATTGAATTTGAAATGACACTCTCTTTAGTGAAATCCATATGATTTTTTTTACCAAGTACATATTGATTTGAAGTATGTTGAGAACCTTCAAAATTGATTTCAAATACTTCCCAATACCATTCCACCACTAGAAAAATACCCTATTATAGAAGCATTTGCATGCAATTTGCAAAATAAAAGATGTTGAGAAACTTCATATAAAATAATCAAAATTGATAACAATCATTCTAACTTCAACATAAAGAAAACTATCAGAGTAAACTTAAACAACAACAAATTATGACCAAAGTTGGCTAGTATGAAAATATGAATTCCAGAGGAATTCCATCAATTTTTCTTCAATAATTTCTAGCTATAATTCTATGTAAAACTGAAACAAAATTTGAGCAAATTCCAAAACTTCAAAATCCACAACATTTGGAGCTAGTACTAAATTATTTCAAGCAGATTCAATCAAGAATCATTGCTCCTAAAAATATGTAGAACTTGGAATACCCTGCAAGAAGGAAGCCCTTGTCTTAAGGTCGGTCGAGAATCGTCCTAAAACAGCAATAGTGGCAGTACTACTTCCAAATTTTTCAATACCCCTAGAAATCATACATGTGTGGCTTGCCTCTACAACAACTATCACATCTCCACCGATCAGCGGCGAAATCGTTTCAGCTATCTGTCTTGTAAGCCTCTCCTGAACTTGAAGCTTGAAACCGTAAAAATGTACTATGGATTGTAAAAGAGATTTTCCGATCGGACTGAATCCATCTGATAGGAGGTAACCTATGTGAACAACACCGTGAAATGGAAGTAAATGGTGCTCGCATTGTGACCAAAATGATAAGTTCAGCTCAGAGCATATTTTCTTGTTATCCATGTCTACCTTTTCGTTCACGCTTAAAGAATCTATTCCACCATTGAGAAAACCATTCAACTTCATGTCGAAGTTGCTGTTCTGAAAGTTCATTAACCACTTCACAAATCTAGTTGGGGTTCCTCTAAGCTCCTTCCTTAGTGGATCTTCTCCCAAAGATTTAATAACTGAAGTTACTGCAGTGACCATTGCAGGGTTGACCGGTACGATTTTGGAGGAAACTTTGGCTGACTGAGAAGGACACCAGGAGGAGTCCAATGATCCTCTAACATGGATTTTTTCCAGACTGATACCTCTAAATTTAAGGAGATTAAAGAAATCAGCCCATTCGTCTGCATTTTTGTTTTCAAAAACCCCGGAACCGGCGGAAACGAGTGTCTTAACCAATCCTTGGTGGTTTGATTCGAGAAAGATTGATTCTATGTCTGGAAAGTGGATATGTGTACATTGAAGTATGACGGCAACACCAGCTGGCTTTATTCCATGATGCAAAGCAGAACACACTTCATTTGCGAGGCGCTGAGGATCTTGGAGTCGTTTTGCAAATACATCAGCAACACGAGATAGCTTGCTTAAACCGATAACTCTTTCGCCAGAAGGAACATAACCTACGTGACACTTAACCTGGAACGGAAGCATGCATGACTCGCAATAGGAAAATAAGTCAATATCTCGGACGATCACAAGTCCGCCAGCTCCACCAGCATGGCCAACTCTGTTATCAAGACCAGCTTCGGGGAATAAAGCACCTTCAACAATGTCTTTTACCTTTTGCCTGTAACCTGGAAGAAGATAAACAGAAGCTTAGAACAGAACTTTGTGAATTTCATGAGTCAGGTATGAAGTAAAATATTATCTCAGTGGTAATGTTAAGAAAAAGTTTCAAGCTAAAGAAGAAGACCCTTTTCCCATAACTCAACTCTAAGAACATGATAATCCAGAATTCTCAGGGTTCTCTCTCTACATTTTGTAACCTGAATACTTAGCATTCTCACTTATAGATATCAGAGTAGTCAATAGCGGCGCTATAGGGGAGTGAAGCGGAGGCGGCTATGGGAAGAGCCTTAGTGGTGCAGAACACTAGCGGCCGTTATATGGAAAATGGCGAGATAGCAGAGCTGTTCCCGGCCCGGAGCGGTTTCTGGCCCGCTATTCTTTGCCACTATAGGGTAAATAGCAGGATAGCGGAGCAGTTTCTAGCCCGCTATCCTTTCCCCCTATAAAAAACCGAAATCACCCCTTGAATTTTAAATGTTCTAAGAATAATTGAGTTGAGACTCAACCTTAACCTTCCTTCATGTCATTTCTGCACTAAAGTTTGAATTTTGAGATGTAATGTTTTGATTGAAAAGAAGGGTACAAAGATATACCCTTTTTGGTTAAGCAAGCAACTAAGCTTCTCTTTTCTTAAACAACATCTAAACAAACCTATAATTATTGAGTGCCTGAGACATGGCAATGAAGTTGACTGTAACAACCGACAAAAAGAAGTGAAGAAATTTTAAATCAACTATAGTTTTCTATTTTTCCATAAGAAACTACTTATTATTCAGTATACAGTACCAATATCCAAGAACTTCAATTTTGTCCACTCAGAAGAAAAGGACAAACATGTATACAAAAAGTACTAGGGAATTCAGAAAGCCTGTACATAAACAACAAATAAATCCTCAACTATAACAGCTTTTTCTCAAACTTTTTCACAGGAACAAAGATAGAAAAAGATCCAGTAACATATCCAGCTAATTAACATCAAAATTACATCAGATCCAATTTTCGCCACAGCATAATTAAACATAGACTTAAAAGCTAAGTTGATAACTATGATTCAACAACATATATATCTTCAAAGAGTGAGAAAGAAAACATGTTTTCACCTCTTGTTCCTTCACGAAGGGCCTTAGCAACACGGAGTGGAGTCTTCCTAATACCTTCCCTGTTAATATCTTCTCCTAGACCCAGCAGCAAAACCTTGACAGCATCTTCAATGGCAGAAGCATCTTTTCCCACTTCAGAACAACCGTTACTCAATCCATTTTCAAGCTCAACGATGAAACGCCCATCATCTAAACAGCCCATTGAAATAACAGAAATCCCAATAGAAATAATGAAACCAAAAAACAGAGAAAAGAAAAAGAAGAATCAAATCTCAGCAGGGTGACATGCACCCCAAAAGATAAAATTTTAACGAAGACCCAAGTTTTGAAAGCACAAATCACGTCTGAAAATGATAAAGGGTTGTAGAGATCGAGGTTGAAAAACGAAGACGAGGAGGAATAGCCAATGAACAAACAGAGAAAGAGAGAGGCCAAGAAAAAAGGAATGAAAACGAAACAGAAAAAGGGGTTGGTGGTGTGGTGTGGTGGGGTGAGTTGGTGTTGTTGGACCTGATTGGATTTGAATTGTGTGGATCACTCAATCTTACGTTGTTGTTATTGCAAATTGCAATTCCAAATTGCAATTGCACATTACATAGGTCTTGGAATTGGAAGGAGGAATATTATTTAATACTTAAAGTGGGAACCAATTCAAATTTAAATATTATAATAAATAATTCTATTTTATTTTATTTTTTTAATTACTAGATTCTGTTTGGTAAGATTAAAAAAATACTTTTAAATTGTAACCAATTAAATCGATAATTCAAACTAAATCAAACTGAAAAACACCAATTTTTTTTTATTCAGTTCAAAAACCAAACCAACCAATAAAAATCGAGATAGTTTGGTTTGGTTCTCGATTTTTGTTTTTAGAAACCGTCAAATCAATGAACCAAACCGATGACTATAAATACATATTTAATCTTTTATTTAGTCTATTATTAAGTTCAAATTTTGTATCAATCCAACAATTCTCCGTCTTTATTTATACTTCCTTTCTTTGAACAAAATCGAAATCATAAGTCATAAAAATTTGATCTAAACAAATTGCTATGTTGGTTTCTCGTCACCGTCATTTTTATAGGTTATGGTTCCCTTATTCATGTTCAAGTTCTATTTGTTAGTTTTCATCTTCTTTTTTTACCTTTTATGTTTCTTCTTCAAGGAATTTCCTTCTAGTCTTGTTACAAAATAGTTTAGAGGTGTATTTAAGGTATGAAATATGTTAATTTATGTGTATTGAAACCTTTTGTTTTTATTGTTGTGTTTTATTTGATAAGCTTTCAAATCTCTTTCCAAACTTCTTATGTCAAGTGTCAACTTTTATATTGGATAGTAAACTTATTTCATAATACAATGAAAATTATGTTAATGTTTCGTATGGATTAAGAATAACTTGTAAGTTGTTTGAAAAGTAGAGCATGAAATATATTATATGAAATGTGATATTTAAAAAAATAATACCATAAAATACACTAAAAAATATGATAGCAAATAATACACAAATGAATATAATATTTAAAAAATAAAATAAATCAATCCACCAAACCAAACCAATTAGTTTGATTTGGTTCCATTTAAAAAAAACACTAAAAATCGAATCAAACCAAACTGATGGAGATGTCATTTGTCGAAAAATATTTTAACCAAAAATTGATCCAAATCGATGGAGATGTTATTGGTCGGGCAATATTTTAATCAAAATTGATCCAAACTGAATCGATATATATATATATATATATATATATATATATATATATATATATATATATATATATATGTATGTCTTGCTAACTTGTGCCCTTAAGGAACAAGGTAATGATACTACAATTAGAAAATTTGCCCTTAAGGAACAAGTTAATGATACTACAATTAAAAAATTTGTGTTGAATAAAACAATGTTTCTACAAATAAGTCATTAACTTGTGCCCTTGGGCGCATGTTAGCGTTAGTGTATATATATATATATATATATATATATATATATATATATATATATATATATATATAACACTAAAATATATTAAAGGTTTATATATAAATTTTGTAATCAATATTAACTTAGTGTCTTGGATTTGGCATGTAATATCTAGTGGGTGTACTAGTTTTTTTTATTGTAAATATTCTATAGATTTCATCAAGTTGAGTTGATTTCTTGTATGTGAAATAGAGTATTTTGAAGGAAAATCGCAATACAAACTGCAGTAGAAAACAAAAAAAAAATTATTTAGTTGATTCTTACGAATGATGTATGATCAATGATAGAAAGATTATCTCTTGTAACGATTAACATCTTTGATATAGAATCGGATGAATGATCATGAGCGTTAAATGCAGAACAACGCTTCTACTCAGTCCACATGAATAGAGTGTCTTCAGTCTTAGTGCTAGCTGCTACAAATGAAAACTTTGAATGAGAGAGAAAGAGATTAATTATGATCATGGTTTCACAAACCAAATTTTATCAAGTGTTAAAGCTTAGGCACAAGAGTTCTATTTATAAAATCACTTGTGTGGGATGCAAGCTAAAAAGCTCACTTGAGTGCAACGTATCTTATGGTGTACAATATTTCACTCAAACGCATGATACCTTGTTGTATTCCACTTAAGTGCACCATACCTTACGGTGTTCTACAATTCACTTAAGCGCAATGCACCTTACGGTGCTCCTTATGCATTATATCTCTCATCATTTTGTCTTTATGTGTGTGATCTTGTAGGTTCTCATAATGTTGGCAATTATATTAAATCACATATTTAATATAATAAACACTTAGTGGCATCTGGCAACATATCATTGCTACCCAAGTCACAAGAATGTCATTTGTTATAATGAAACATGTCCATGATAATGTTTTTGTGTACAATTACCTTACAGTGTTCTACGGTTCACTAAAGTGTATCATACTGTTGAATGTAATTTTAAGTGTCGCGTTTTTGTTATCGTCTCCACAGGGATTGTGAGATATCACCGCCTTTCGACAGTTGTTTTAATTCTTAGCTTAAGGTAACAATGGGGTTTTGGTATTTGTCACGGTATCTTGCATAAAAGTGTAATAAAATGCGGTAAAAGTTTTGGTTTTAATATTTGAGAAATATTGCCAAAGTTAGGGTTCGACGATCACTTTGCATGTATATGTTCGATCAACAAAACTTATAAACTCCTTTAGATGATAAACTATTTCACAAAGTCCTCCCAATGTGTTTATCTCTAACACACATTGTGAGTTTTCCCATTTTGATCCATTGTTTATCTCTAACACAATCTATCAAAATGACAACTTTTTGGTTCAACCTTATGGTGAACAAAATCATTCATTACTATCTCTAGCTAACAAACAAGATTGGATGAAAACCTAGGTTAAGAGTTGGTAAACATCTCTCGATCATAAACCAACACAAAGAGTTTTGAATAAGAATAAAGTTTTCACCATATATTCACCATTAAAGAGTTTACAAATGAAGATCATCCCATTTACACACAAAGCTAATGATCATCTACATCTAACCTTGACAAAATGAAGGACTTAGCTACTCATTTTCATGGTAGCTTGGTCAACAAGTCTCGGAAGAAGGTTGATCAACATCCGAGTCGAATAATCGAGATTGGATGGGAATCCACCTTCTTTTTGTGAAAGATTGTTAAGAGATGAAGAGAAATGATTTCTAGGTCACAAAAGATCCTAAGAGCAATGCTGGAAAAATATCTAAAAAGTACAAAAGTATGGAGGTGCAAAAGTATGGCTCCAAAAAGTAGCCCTTGCTACTTATAGAGCTGCTACTGAGCTGTCATGCTCGCTAGGCGAGCAGAATGGCTCGCCTAGCGAGCCCCTAAATGAGGCACCTGATGCACCTGCGCCCAGAGAAATAACCTTTGCCAGACTGTCATGTTCGCTGGGCGAACAAAACCTTCGCTAGGCGAAGCCCACGCTTCAACCTTCGCTCCAGCGAGCTTGAGAGGTTTTGCTACTGGAATGCTCGCTGGGAGCTCGCTAATGGCTCGCCTAGCGAGTGAGTGCTGGCTGCGCTTTTCACCAAGTCTGGACGTGTTCGCTACACACTTCGCTGGCAGCTCGCCTAGCGAATTTGTTGATGTTTGCCACTGTAAAATACTGGAGCTTTTCGCTGGGTTCTCGCTGGGCGCTCGCCTAGCGAGTTCTTCGCCACAGCCCTCGCCTAGCGAGCAAGCTGATGAATGCATCATTTCTTTGGTCCCTTTGCCAACTTTCTTGTGGCTTCATTTTCTATTATTTCATGCCTAATTCCTGCACAATAACACACAAATCAAAGGTACCAAGATCGTTTATCATTGTATTGCAATTCATCAAAAACAAAGGTTATTTCGAACACTTTAGCAAGGAAACGGAGTGAAAGATACCCATATTTGATAGCTCAAATAAGCACTTTTGGGTATCTAACAACTCTCCCCAACTATATTCTTGCTTGTCCTCAAGCAAAGTATGCCTCTTGAAGGACAAGAGGATTTGCATTAAGAAAAAGGTTTCTCCGAAATCGGATAAAACGGCTCAAATACAAGTGAATCAGCAGATACAAATTTCCAACGGTTAGAATAAAATAATACACAAGAACTAAGACTTAGTAGCAATGCGAAATATGTATCTATCTACAACAATATTATCTTGAATGAATCACCCTATCTCTCCTCTTCGAATAAGGATTGAAGAAATTACGCGTTTGCAACCGCGGGAATAATCTCACTCTCCAACAAACAATGAAGAAATCAATTCAATTCATACAATGTCTAACAATTATAAATGGTAATGTGGAAGCACGAAGATCACTAAGGGCTTTTCGGTTGAAGCTTGGTTAGGTTAACAAACAAGGGTCATTTCTAAGGCCATTGAAAATGAAATTGTCGATGCAAAAGAGACATTCACTGTACATTATTCACACATCTCAACTTCGTTCCATTTATTTCTCATTTGAAACCTTCACAACTCTTATTTCACAACTCAATTTTTGTTTTTCACTATTTTTATTCCAAGCAAGCATTCATTTTTATTTTCTCTATATTTTTTTTTCTTTCACATCATATTTACAAAACAGATGTTTCTCTTTTCTATATTTTATATATATATATTTTTTTTTTTATGCTTGCTCGGTTTTTCAAGAGTTGTGGCACTTACCGATTCTCATTTTCGTTCTCCCCAACTTATTTCTTACTCACCCTAAGTGAATGCTCTTGACTTTTTACGGCAAAAGAACAATTATCAAAATTTTCCGGGTTTCAAGAAAAAGATTTTTGAAATCTCGCTTTATTTCAAGCTGAGATTCAACTGTTTAAGCTCAAAGGGGTTAACGAATACTCTCTCTGCTCACAGGTAAGTTGTATTTGGAATTGGTTGTGCTCGATAGAAAACAAGTGCCTTGATCATTTCTAATTGCTTCCACATATTCACAATAATAAAAGACAAAGCATGAATCAAATGAATCAACAAAGCTTATTAGAATCCAGCATTTAAGTGTAAAATGGAGGTTTCCTCACAATTTGTGGTTTTAAGTCCTAGATGAAACATTCATTCAATTATGTTGCAAAAAGACAATACTCAATTACAAAAAAGAGTAAAGTTCTTAGTGCATTCTAAAATTCTAGCCGGAGGTAACCATGTACCTTAGCATTGTTCACTTGTTTATTTTTATCATTGCCATCCAAGCTCAGATGCACCTTCATTGGATACTTCTTTGAGGAGCAACCAATCTAGAAGGTTTGACACTCAACCAACCAAAAATTTATTAAAACAGAAGAAATTTAAAACATAAATAATAACATTACTTCAAAATTTAAATTTGTTCATGGGGGACAAAACACCCCAAAAGTACATAGCCAAAATCAAAATACACAAGTCTGAAAATACAATAGAAATAAAACATAATATGAAAAATAAAATAACTTAGCCCTCCACGGACTCATAACCCTCATCAGTACCGGCCTCAGAACCGGTAGCCTCATCATCATCATCTCCATCAGCAGCACCAAAAGAAGCACCAGCACCTGCCCCCTCTCCAAACACAGGTCTGTCCACAGGCCAGCTAGCGTTAAGCAGAAACTGCTCACGCGTCATCAACGAGTGATTACCGGAGGGGTCACGTCCCTGCAGCTGTAACAGCTGCATAGAATCGTGCATATCGAGCATGGCACGCTGAGTTGCCGTCATCCAGTCCCAATTGTAGTTGCAGATCGCCTGCTGCAAAGGATCGGATCCTAGAGTAGAAGTATCAGGACCATCAGAAGCCCCGGTAACCTCAGCAGCTGAACTACCTCTTACATTTTTCGGTTTGCAATACTTGGCCACGTATCGGTCATCAATGGGCGACGGGATCCTTACTTGACCCCTAGAGGGTAGCCTCACCCTCGCTTGCATGCACAAACTCATGATTAGGCAAGGGAAAGCCAGGGGACAATTCACTCGTGCCCCCGACTTTAGCCCGCTTTCAATCACGGACTTCAGCTCATAAGCAATAATCCTCGCCATATCAATCTGGACGTTAGTGAGGATGCTGTGTACCAAGTGTGCCACTGGGATCGGCACTGTAGAAGTATGAGACTTGGGTGTGATGTTTGTCAGAACCAACAAAAGGATCAGTTGAGCCAAGGGAGTCATGTCCTCCCTATGGTATCTCATGGGAACCCCAGATGGGTTCAGCTCAACTGATTTCCCTCTCAAAAGCAGGGCAGCAGAAATTGCATCAGTATCCCGGTGAAGCCTTAATTCTGTGTGGTAGGTGTCTCTCTCCTCGGCTCCCAGCTGGAACGGTTCACCCAGGACACGGTTAATTGCATCCCGATCGAACGCAACAGGACGGCCGGACACTCTAGATGTCCATGTAAATGGCTCGTCATCATCCGGCAGTGCGTTCGCATAAAATTCACGCACCGTTGCGATATCGTAGTGCTCCAGGGGGGATATTAACCGATCCCACTTTTTGTTGTTGATCAACCCGGCGAATGTTCGGTTCGTGCCTTCAGGGTTGATCAAGAATCTCTTTTCTGGTAAAATATTTCGTTTCTCCAAAGCAACATATCTTGCGGCTTGCTTTGGCCCGACAAATTTGTCGGTGTCGAATTGTATTGGTACGGGACGGGAAGTGTTCCCTCCCTTTCTCTTCTTCGAAGCTCCGGATCTGGATTCCATCTGCAAAACATAAAGAGGAAGCAACACAAACACAAAACAGATTAGACAGCAAAACCAGAATTCAAAGTATTGTCATGCTCGCTGCTGCTTCGCCTAGCGAAGTGGCAGCGAATGCTCGCCCCAGGTTCGCCTAGCTAGTTGCTAGCGAAACTTACGGGTTTTGGGTTCTGCTATGTTTACAGTGGAATTTTGGCAAAACCCAAGTTCTCATGGTATCTATTTTAGAACAAAATGATCTATCAAGAAAAGAATCATTCTAGGATACATGTAATTCGAAACCTACATGCAAAACCTAAAGTTCCCCACATGCAAAACCTAATATACCCATTCCCCCAAATTCACCCTAAATGACATGCAACTCAGAAATTTACAAAGTTCAAACATAAAGAAATGGAATTAGGGCAAACCTTAGCAAAATAGATTGATTGAATTCGAAGTGCAGTGGAGGTTGGTATGCAATGTTAGGGTTTAGAGTTTGAGATGAAATGTGAGAGAGTGCTTGTGAGAGTGGTGTGTGAGAGCTCGGTTCAGAGTTTTTTAAAAAAACAGAAAAGTTGCATTTGGGCCCAAAAGAGTGGCCTGCTGATAATTTAAATTAGTGCTGCCACGCAGCGCTCGCTTCTGCTTCGCCTAGCGAGCAGCTAGCGAATCTGCTCGCTACTGTTTCGCCTAGCGAGCATCAAGCGAGCATGACAGGATTTGCCTTTTCAAAAACAGCATACCTGGTACATTCAGCAAGGTTTTAACAATTGGAATCCCACTACAACACAACAGAAAAACTGTAAATACTTACAATGTTGGGGTGCCTCCCAACAAGCACTTGTTTAACGTCGGATAAGCTCGACGGTGCGATGCTCACAGAGGAGCATCCAAAGGAATAGCACAGCTTTCGCGATCCACATGACCGCCAAGATAAACCTTCAAACGTTGGCCATTAATGGTCCAAATGTCCTTCTTTTCCATGTCCTCAATGACAATAGCTCCGTACTCCTTAACTTCTTTGACCCGAAATGGCCCGGACCATTTTGATTTCAACTTTCCGGGGAATAACTTCAACCTGAAATTGAACAAGAGGACCAACTGTCCGGGCACAAATTCTTTCTTTCGGAGCTTTTTGTCATGGTATTTTTTTACCTTCTCTTTGTACAACCAACTTGAGTGATATGCGGCATTGCGCATCTCTTCCAACTCAAGCAGTTGCACCTTCCTTTTCTCACCGGCCAAATCATTTTCAAAATTTAAAAATTTCAGAGCCCGCAAGGCTTTGTGCTCCAATTCGACCGGCAAATGGCAAGTTTTACCAAACACCAATTGAAAAGGAGTTAGGCCAATTGGAGCTTTAAAGGCGGTACGGTATGCCCATAACGCTTCATCCAATTTTTGTGACCACTCTTTTTTCGAATTTGACACAGTTTTTTCGAGGATTCTCTTAGTCTCACGATTAGAGACCTCAGCTTGCCCATTAGCCTGTGGGTGATACGGAGTTGCCACTCTGTGTGATACACCGTAATGTTTTAAAATGCTTTCCAATGGTGCATTACAAAAGTGTGACCCTCCGTCACTTATCAACACTCGGGGGGTTCCGAAACGGGAAAATATGTTTTTCTTCAAAAAAATTATTATCGTTTTCGCATCCGCCCGAGGTGAGGCAATCGCCTCAACCCACTTAGAAACGTAATCAACTGCGACAAGCATATACTCGTTACCATAAGAGGGTGGGAATGGTCCTACAAAATCGATGCCCCAACAATCAAATACTTCGACCTCTTGGATGTTTTGGAGAGGCATCTCGTCTCTCTTACCAATCCCACCGCTTCTCTGGCAACTATCACAACTTTGCGCATGGATATGTGCGTCTTTGAAAATAGTGGGCCAATAAAATCCTGACTGAAGGATTTTAGTGGCCGTTCTCACCCCATTATAGTGTCCGCCGTAAGGCGAGTTGTGACAATGCCAAAGGATGCTCTGCGCTTCATCGCCAGTAACGCATCTCCTTAAAAGGTTATCACTACCCAACTTAAACAAGTACGGGTCATCCCATACATAATACTTGGCATCCGAAAGAAACTTCCTTTTTTGGTTCGAAGTTAGGTCGGGAGGCACAAAACCACTAGCCTTGTGGTTCGCAAAGTCTGCAAACCACGGCCTAACTTGAACTTTGAACAGTTTTTCATCAGGAAATTCTTCCCGGATTTCCTTCTCTGACGCGGTAACCTCCACATTAACTAAGCGGGATAAATGATCCGCCACCAAATTTTCCGATCCTTTCTTGTCTTTAATTTCAACATCAAATTCTTGCAACAAGAGGATCCAACAGATGAGCCTTTGCTTCGAATCCGGTTTGGTGAGCAAATATTTAATCGCCGCGTGGTCCGTATACACTACGACTTTAGACCCTATAAGATAAGACCTAAACTTTTCAAGCGCATACACTATCGCAAGTAATTCTTTTTCAGTGGTGGCATAGTTAATTTGATCCTCATTAAGAACTTTACTTGCGTAATGTATCGCATGAAAAAAAAATTCTTTTCTTTGGCCTAATACCGCTCCGATTGCATAGTCGCTTGCATCACACATTAACTCAAAATTTAAATTCCAATTTGGAGCGACTATAATTGGAGCGGTAACCAATTTTTATTTCAAAGTTTCAAAAGCTTGCAAACATTCATCGGTTAAGAGAAATACCTGGTCCTTAGCTAGCAAATTACTCAAAGGCTTAGCCACCTTTGAGAAGTCTTTGATAAAGCGCCGATAGAACCCGGCGTGCCCCAAAAAGCTTCAGATTCCCTTCACATTCACCGGAGGAGGTAACTTTTCAATCACTTCAACCTTAGCTCGATCAACTTCAAGCCCTCTTGAAGAGACTTTATGGCCAAGCACTATCCCCTCGGTCACCATGAAGTGACACTTCTCCCAATTAAGCACAAGATTGGTCTTCACACATCTTTCAAGCACCGTTTTCAAGTTTGCCAAGCATAGACTAAAGGACCCACCAAATACCGAGAAGTCATCCATGAAGACTTCCATTGTTTTCTCAATAAGGTCGGCAAAAATGGCTTGCACACATCGTTGGAAAGTCGCCGGTGCATTGCACAACCCAAAGGGCATTTTTCGGTATGCGAAAACTCCAAACGGACATGTGAAAGCCGTCTTTTCATGATCGGCCGGGTCAACCGCAATTTGGTTATACCCGGAATAGCCATCCAAGAAACAATAGTATTGTTGCCCCGAGAGTCTTTCGAGCATTTGATCCATGAACGGGAGTGGAAAATGATCTTTTCGAGTTGCGGTATTCAACCGCCTATAATCAATACACATTCGCCACCCCGTTGCAACTTTAGTAGGGATCAACTCATCCTTGTCATTGCGGATCACGATAATTACACCTTTCTTCGGAATAACATGCACGGGACTAACCCATGGACTATCCGAAATCGGGTAAATCATTCCCGCATCCAACAACTTTACAACTTCTTTTCTTACAACCTCCTTCATGGTAGGATTTAAGAGGCGTTGTGGTTGAGCTACCGGCTTAAAATCCTCTTCCATCAAGATCTTGTGCATGCAATAGGAAGGACTAATTCCTTTTAGATCGGAAAGAGTCCAACCCATGGCTTCTTGATTTTTTTTAGCACATTGATCAAGCGGGCTTCTTCATCATTTGACAAAAGGTTGCTTATGATGACCGGCTTTGCTTCGGTCTCATCTAGGAATACATACTTCAAAGTAGAAGGTAATATTTTCAATTCAATAGGCGCTTTTTCGTCATTAACCTCCTTCTTCAAGTCTTCCTCCTCAACTTCCCACGGTTGTAGTTCGTCTAAACCATCAAGTTCCTTTAAGCATTCATCAAGAGCTTGCTCTTCTTCAACGGTGAAAACCTCCAATGAGTCGTCAAGAGCTAACTCCATAGGAGATATCTCATGAATATGCTTAGAAACCTCCAAAATTGCCTCTTCAATCACATTGATGCGAAAGCTATCATTTCTATCTTTTGAATGCTTCATTGCTTCGAATAGATCGAATGTAACTTCCTCATTTTGGACTTTCACCTTCATCAAACCGTCATCAACGTCTATCATCATTCACGCGGTTTTCATGAACGGTCGGCCCAAGATGAGCGGAGCATCATCATCTTCTTCCATATCAATAACAATAAAATCGACCGGGAAAAAGAATTTGTCGACTTTAACCAAAACATCTTGGGCTACTCCATGAGGATGGGTAGTCGACTTATCTGCCAATTGCAACGTCATTCGGATGGACTTAATTTCAATGTTGCCAAGCCTCTTTATAATAGACAAAGGTATAAGATTAATGCTTGACCCCAAGTCAATTAGTCCTTTCCCGACATAGATATCACCAATTTTAACCGGCAAAGTGACTCTTCCCGGATCAACCTCTTTTTTCGGAAGCGTCCTTTGAATAATTGCACTACAGCTCGCATCTAGGACAATGGTCTCCGGTTCCGTATACCTCCGCTTTTTTGTAAGTATGTCCTTCATGAATTTGGCATACTTGGGCATTTGCTCCAAGGCTTCGGCAAACGGAATGTTGATTTGTAGTTGTTTAAAGATATCCATGAACCGGGCGTAATGCCGTTCATTCTCCCTTTTGGATGGAGCATGAGGATAAGGAAGGTTTTGGATTGGAGTAGCGCTCACTACCTCCTTTCCCTTAGCAACTCTAGAACTTCTCGCTCTTTTCTTTTTCACTTCCTCCCCCATTACTTCACCACTTGTATTTTTCTTAATTTCCACACTTTCTTTCTTTTCAACTTCACCATTCTTTTCGTTCTTTTCAACTTCTTCCTCCTCCCTCCACTCCCCCACTTCACCATCAATATTTCCTCCAATATTTCCTCCTCATTTTCTTTCTCATCTCTTTTTTTATTCTCACTGATCAACTCCCTCCCACTTCTCGTCATGATCGCTTTACAATGTTCCTTAGGATTTGTTTGCGTGTTTGCCGAAAAGGAAGGACCGGGTTGTTGTTCCGCGAGTTGCTTAGCAAGTTGCCCAACTTGAGTCTCGAGATTTTTTATAGCCGCGTCATTGCTCTTTTGGTTAGCCATTGACATTTGCATGAATTGTGTCAATGTCTCTTCCAACTTAGAAGTTACGACCGGCGGTTGTTGAGGTTGATAAGGATTTTGGGGAGGGTTTTGACGGCTAGAAGAACCACCTCCATAACCTTGGTTATGGTAATAGTTACTCCTAGGTTGGAACCCTTGGTTCCCTTGGAAATGTTATTGTTGATTTTGAGGGTGTGGTTGATAAGGTTGTTGTTGTTGTTGTCTCGGTTGGTAGTCCCTTTGGTTTGCCATGTAGTTTACGTCTTCGAACCCCGGAGGTGGACAGAATCCGGTGTCATGCTCACCTTTGCAAAGCTCACAACAAGCTATTTGTTTAGCTTTAGAAGGTTCTCTCAACTCTTTTATTTGTTGCGTTAAGAGTTCCACTTGTTGTGAGATGAGTTTGTTTTGGGCAAGGATGACATCGTTCGTCCCAAGTTCAAGCACTCTCGGCTTCTTCAAAGAGTTGCCTCTACTTTGACTCTGAAGATCATTTAGAGCCATTCGATTTATGATATTTGTAGCTTCTTCGGCACTTTTAGACAATAAAGAGCCACCCGAGGTAGCATTCGACAACGTCTTGCAATTTGGTTGAAGTCCATTTTTGAAAATATGGATTTGAGTCAATTCATCAAATCCATGCCCTTTACACTTCCGAAGCATGGATTTGAATCTTTCCCACGCTTCATTTAAGGATTCATTGATTCCTTGTGCAAACACTGAGATGGCCGTCTTGGATTTCATGAACCGGTTATGGGAGAAAAATCTCTCTATGAACTTCTCCTCCAACACGTTCCAGTCTGTCATGACGACTGGTGTTTGATCTAAGTACCAATCTTTTGCTTTGCCGAGCAAAGCGTGGGGAAATAATCTTCTGAACAACGGTAGCTCTTGAGCCTGATCCACTCCGGCCGCCAATGCTATCTCATAAAATTTTGTGAGAAAAGCAAAGGGATCTTCATGGTCCATTCCGGTGAATGGACTTCCATATAATAAATTGAGAGTTCCCGTTTTCATCTCAGCTTGCCTTCCCGCGTGGTTGGCAAACTGAGCAGTGTTTCTTGGACTGTTTATGCATGGAGTGGAAATAGGCGGTGGTGGTGGTTCCATGGTAGGAATGAACGGTGGTGGATGTGTGGTAGAAGAACTTTCTCCTTGTTCTTGACGTTGTCTAGCCTGTTGCCTCCTTCGTCTCGTTTTGCTATTAAGCCTCCTTGCGGTTCTCTCGATCTCGGGATCAAAAAGAAGTTCGTCCACAGGGATCTGCCCTCGCATAAAACGTAAGCTGCACACTAAACCAAACAAATTACAAGCACAAGTCAAAAATTCGAAAGCTAAAAATTAAGCAACCATTACGATGCTCGCAATATCAATTCACAATCCCCGGCAACGGCGCCATTTTGTTGAATGTAATTTTAAGTGTCGGGTTTTTGTTATCGTCTCCACAGGGATTGTGAGATATCACCGCCTTTCGACAGTTGTTTTAATTCTTAGCTTAAGGTAACAATGGGGTTTTGGTATTTGTCACGGTATCTTGCATAAAAGTGTAATAAAATGCGGTAAAAGTTTTGGTTTTAATATTTGAGAAATATTGCCAAAGTTAGGGTTCGACGATCACTTTGCATGTATATGTTCGATCAACAAAACTTATAAACTCCTTTAGATGATAAACTATTTCACAAAGTCCTCCCAATGTGTTTATCTCTAACACACATTGTGAGTTTTCCCATTTTGATCCATTGTTTATCTCTAACACAATCTATCAAAATGACAACTTTTTGGTTCAACCTTATGGTGAACAAAATCATTCATTACTATCTCTAGCTAACAAACAAGATTGGATGAAAACCCAGGTTAAGAGTTGGTAAACATCTCTCGATCATAAACCAACACAAAGAGTTTTGAATAAGAACAAAGTTTTCACCATATATTCACCATTAAAGAGTTTACAAATGAAGATCATCCCATTTACACACAAAGCTAATGATCATCTACATCTAACCTTGACAAAATGAAGGACTTAGCTACTCATTTTCATGGTAGCTTGGTCAACAAGTCTCGGAAGAAGGTTGATCAACATCCGAGTCGAATAATCGAGATTGGATGGGAATCCACCTTCTTTTTGTGAAATATTGTTAAGAGATGAAGAGAAATGATTTCTAGGTCACAAAAGATCCTAAGAGCAATGCTGGAAAAATATCTAAAAAGTACAAAAGTATGGAGGTGCAAAAGTATGGCTCCAAAAAGTAGCCCTTGCTACTTATAGAGCTGCTACTGAGCTGTCATGCTCGCTAGGCGAGCAGAATGGCTCGCCTAGCGAGCCCCTAAATGAGGCACCTGAGGCACCTGCGCCCAGAGAAATAACCTTTGCCAGACTGTCATGTTCGCTGGGCGAACAAAACCTTCGCTAGGCGAAGCCCACGCTTCAACCTTCGCTCCAGCGAGCTTGAGAGGTTTTGCTACTAGAATGCTCGCTGGGAGCTCGCTAATGGCTCGCCTAGCGAGTGAGTGCTGGCTGCGCTTTTCACCAAGTCTGGACGTGTTCGCTACACACTTCGCTGGCAGCTCGCCTAGCGAATTTGTTGATGTTTGCCACTGTAAAATACTAGAGCTTTTCGCTGGGTTCCCGCTGGGCGCTCGCCTAGCGAGTTCTTCGCCACAGCCCTCGCCTAGCGAGCAAGCTGATGAATGCATCATTTCTTTGGTCCCTTTGCCAACTTTCTTGTGGCTTCATTTTCTATTATTTCATGCCTAATTCCTGCACAATAACACACAAATCAAAGGTACCAAGATCGTTTATCATTGTATTGTAATTCATCAAAAACAAAGGTTGTTTCGAACACTTTAGCAAGGAAACGGAGTGAAAGATACCCATATTTGATAGCTCAAATAAGCACTTTTGGGTATCTAACACATACCTTACGGTGTTCCTTATGTATTATATCTCTCATCATTGTGTCCTTATGTGTGTAACCCTGTAGGTTCTCGTGACATTGGCAATTATATTGAATTACATATTTAATATAATAAACAATGAGTGGTATCTAGTAACACATCATTGTTATCCAAGTCACGAAAATGTCATGTCATATGACAAATTTTTTATGTGATAACAGTTTGTATATAATTACCATGTTGTCCTCGTGTCTATATTGAACACAAGGCATAAACCATATCACCCTTGTCCAGTTCAATATTGGACCCTTAGAAATTTATCATATTACACAGAATGGGAAAATTCTATTTAGGTCACTCATGTCTCTCAACATGATTTATGGAGTACCCATCAACTGTCTTTATGGTCATCCAATTACAGACAACGTTTGATCAACAATAAAGTACCTGAATCCTATAGGTCAATAGTTTTGAAACTTGTATTAAATTATTTATTATTAATAAAAGACGCTTCTTTATTATGTTCATTTTTTCAAAATAATAAAGTCCCTAGAATAGCTAGCTTGTTTAGTGAAATATTAAATGTGGCTTAATCATGATATCTCATTAAAAATAATGATTATTCTTAAAGTATTCATAGTCAGGCTTTATTGTTAAGTGGGATAATATTAAAGCATAAAAACTATTATGTGGATAGATTGATCATCACATCTCATGGATCATGGATAAAGAGTTATCAAATCTTCACATATGTATGATTATTAGGAGTAATATTTATAGTAGATTGACTCATTATGAGAATATTACATAAAATGTAATTATCATGAAGAGATTTCAGTTTGATTAACCCCCAAGTGTTATTATCATGAAGAGATTTCATCTCATCATCCAGGATTTCATCCATTCATTCTTGTCTCGACTCCTCACAACTTTGTTATACTCTCTAGGTTCTTCATCCATAACCTCACTTGCAGAGATTAAGGCATAAGCTATAAGATCTGCATAACCAAATCTCTGAGGTGGCTTGATGACTCTTCTCGACCTGTCTCTTGTCAATAGGTAGTCATTATCAATCTCCTCATTTTCATAAGTACCTTGTGCTTTTTCTTCAACTTCATCTTGTTTATTCACTTTGGCATCACTATGCTCCACCTCAACATGAATCTCTTCTTGTTCCATCTCCTTTACAGATATCTTAGTACTTCGAACAACTTCATCAGTTTTCTTGAAAGCCATTTAAGCGTCATTGAAAACTACATCTCGACTTGTGATACACCTCTTGTGACTTGGATCTAGGAACCATAACCTATAAGCTTTGACACCTTCATGGTATCCATGAAACATACATCTCAGAGTTATAGGTTCGACCTTGTCTTGCCTAATATGAGCATAGGTTACACAACCAAATACTATAAGTTTGTCGAGATTAGGTGGATGTCTCGACCAAAGTTATTCAGGTGTCTTCATCCCCAAGGCTCTAAGGACACCTATTTATCAGGTATATTGCAGTCGCAACATCCACATCCCAGAACACCTTCTTCAATCCAACACTAACCAGCATGCATCTAACCCTTTCTAGAATGGTTTGATTAAACTTTCAGCCAAACCATTTTGTTGGGGAGTACCTGCAATAGTTATGTGCCTCGCAATACCATACGGAGCATAATAGTTGTTGAAAGCCTCATTGCAAAGTTCAAGACCATTGTCGGTCCTCAACCTCTTAACCTTCCTGCCAGTTTGGTTTTCAGCCAGAGTCTTCCAACTTTTGAAAATTTCAAAAGTTTCATCCTTAGATTTCAGAATGAATACCCACAAATTTTGTGAGTAATCATCAACTATGAATAGAAAATATCTTGCACCTGAGTGTGATGGATTTCTTGCATGCCCCTAAAGATCAACATGAATGTAATCAAGAGATCCATGTGTTCTTTGTTTGCCTTTGTTAAACTTCACCCCACAGGATTTACCAAATACACAAGGTTCAAAAAACTTCAGTTTTTTCGACCTTGTCACCAAATAACATATTTTATTTCGATAATTCGACCAGGACTCTTTCACTAACATGTCCAAGTCTCTTATATCATAGCTCAGTCTTCGACATAGGTTTTATGGATGTCAAATCAACTGAACCACTTACAACCTCATCCTTAAGGATATACATGCATTGCCACTTCATGCCTCTCGAAACTTCCTTCGACCCCTTCATTACCCTTAGAATAATTTGCTCTCCTTTGAAAACATATCCTTTCTTTTCGAATTTATCAAGAGAAATCAAATTTCTCTTAAAGTCAGGTACATACCTGACATTAGTTAATAGTCTTATTGACTCATCATTGAAATTCTAGTTATCAGACTTTGGATGTCACACTGGTTGTTATGACATCCAATTCTGCACAGACAGGGATTATGCAGAACTTAATTGTAAGTGCAGTAAATAACACAAGTAATTGTTCACCCAGTTCAGTCCAACATGACCTACATCTGGGGGCTACCAAGCCAGGGAGGAAATCCACTATTAGTAGTATCAATTCAAAGCTAAACTCACCCGTTTACAACTTATCACTTAATCCCTACCCAATGCAATTTCAATCTTAATCTAAGATCAGAGTTCCTACTCACTCCCCCTCAATCACCTCAGTGATATTAAAAACACTTTGAAGTCACACTTCAAAAACAACTCTTGGTTATGCTTCACAGCTTAAACCAAGATACACAGCACTCACGCTTAAAAGCTTTGAGTGACACAACACTTACAACTCAATGAACACCCTATGCCAAAGCAATCATCTATTTGATAATGACTTGGCTTACAAGATACGTCTAATTCTAGACTCACAAAAATACAGCAGTGAAGTAAGATGGACACACTAAATCTTCACGCCTCAAAATCCCTGAAACTGAATGGAGGAATGCCTTCCTTTTTATATTGCAGCACCTGGGCTTTTGCACCTGTATTTTCCTGAATTTTAGGTCACATACGTTCCCTCAAATTCAATATTTAGGTTGCTAACAAATAGGCTATTTGTTAGGTTCATTGAATGTAGCTTGGTTGTTGATTTCCTGGATTTTCTCTAAGCTGTTGACTTCCTAAAGAATAGCCTGAGAAAGCTGTAACAGAAAACTGAACAACCTACAATTTAGCATATGCTGTCAGGCATGAATGTCACGACATTCAGCTTGACATCAAGGTCCATATGCTGAGTCTGTTTTCCCAGAAAACAGACTGTACAAATCTGCTGACCTGTACATGATCAATATGACCATACTACAGTACCAGCTTACATTAGTAAATGTCAAAGTGTCCAACTTAACATTTACACAGTTGGCCTTAGGTTAGTTCTATAATTCTCTTGAAGAACAACCTAACTAATATGCTGAAGTATAGCAGAACACCACTCTGCCCAATCTTCAGTAGCTGCTGTCAATGATGAATGTCACAACATCCAGTTTGACATTCAATCAGTAGGCCTTATGCCAGGTCTGGTTCTTCCTTGATAACCAGACTGCAAGTAAATACTAAGTTCTAACAGAGCTTCTGTTCCTTAGTATCTGTTGACAGGTATGAATGTCACAGCATTCAATAATCCTGTGTTAGCTAGTCCTGCAGTAACTACAATGTAGTTACATATACATGTCATGACATCAGTCAAGACATTTGTGTTTTACCATACAATGCAGCCAATTAAACACCTACAAACTCCCCCTTTGGCAAATTTTTGGCTAAAACACTTTGATCCCCATAACAGAGTTCATAGCAGCGGAATAATACTAGCTAATACACTCAGAGTGGCAGCACACTCACACACATGGAAGTTAAATGAAAACTTCACATAGCAGCACATATATATTAGAAGTTGCACCTAAACTTCAACATCAGCTGCAGGGGGGGGGAATCTTCAGATCTGTCATGAGAGTCTGTTTGTAGAGACCCACTCTGTTTGTCAGGGGTATTGGTTTATTTCTCCCCCTTTTTGTCACAAATGTTGCCAAAGTCAACAACATAGGCAGAGTACAATGACAGAGTTCCAGACTTGGTTTTACTTCACAGTTTCAACCAAGTTCACATCCACTTGATCTTGCTTCACAGCTTCAATCAAGTGATCACCCACTTTTGCTTTACAGTAGGTACCACCATATCAGATGCCATGATGTTGTTTCTGACATCCAGAACCACTCCTGCATGAACAGCATCCTTTAACTCCTGCAGGTACAGAGGCCTTCTCTCTGTAGGGTGTCCCCTTACCCTCTTGTATTCACCCTTGTTGCGCGCAGCATAGCTATGATATGTTGACCAATCATAGTCTTGTACAAATCGTTTAATAAGCAGAGATATTAAACAATTTATCCCAAACATCAGTGGTTGCTATAATGTCTCAGAGAGACATATTCCCAGTTTGCTCCTTAAGTTTTCAAACTGAGTAGCATCCAGAGCCTTTGTAAATATGTCAGCCAGTTGAAGATCCGTGGCTACATGTTCCAAAGTGATCACCTTGTCTTCCACCAGATCTCTGATGAAGTGGTGCCTAATGTCAATATGTTTGGTCCTGCTGTGTTGGATGGGATTCTTGGAGATGTTGATGGCACTGAGATTATCACAGAACAATGTCATGACATTTTGAGTGACATTGTACTCAGTGAGCATTTGTTTCATCCAAACCAGTTGGGAGCAACTGCTTCCAGCCGCTATGTATTCAGCCTCTGCAGTGGACAGAGAGACACAGTTCTGCTTCTTGCTGAACCACGATATGAGGTTTTCTCCTAAGAAGAAACATCCACCTGATGTGCTTTTTCTGTCATCAGCACTTCCAGCCCAATCAGCATCACAGTACCCAGATAGGACAGGCTCAGACCCATGTGAGTACAGCATCCCATAGTCACATGTCCCATTGATGTACTTGAGGATCCTTTTGACTTGATTCAAGTGACTCACCTTGGGCTCTGCTTGATATCTGGCACACACTCCAACTACATAGTAAATGTCAGGTCTACTTGCAGTTAGATACAGCAGACTACCTATCATGCTTCTGTACAGGCATTGATCAACACTGGGTCCTCCATCATCTTTGGTTAACTTCAGATGAGTAGGAGCTGGAGTCCTCTTGTGCCTGGCATGATCCATACCAAACTTCTTAACTATGTTCTTGGCATACTTGCTTTGGGAGAGAAACATGGAGTCCTCCATTTGGTTTACTTGCATTCCAAGGAAATAGGTCAGTTCTCCCACTAGACTCATTTCAAACTCAGATTGCATCTGGTGAACAAATTTTTTAACCATTTGTTCTGACATTCCACCAAAGACTATATCATCCACATAGATTTGAGCTATCATGATTTTGCCTTCCTCATCCTTCACAAACAAGGTTTTATCTATGCCACCCTTTCTGTATCCATTTGTGGTCAGAAATTCGGTTAACCTTTCATACCAAGCTCTGGGTGCTTGCTTCAACCCATACAAGGCTTTCTTCAGCTTGTATACATGCTCAGGTTGGTTAGGATCACAAAACCCTTTGGGTTGTTCCACATAGACTTCTTCATTCAGGTAGCCATTCAAGAATGCACTCTTCACATCCATTTGAAATAGCTTAAACTTCAGGATGCATGCTACCCCCAACAGCAATCTGATGGACTCAAGTCTAGCCACAGGAGCAAATGTCTCATCAAAGTCTACTCCTTCAACTTGAGTGTATCCTTGAGCTACTAGTCTTGCTTTATTTCTAGTAATTACTCCTTTCTCATCAGATTTGTTTTTGTAGATCCACTTGGTACCAATGATGTTGGACCCTTCAGGTCTTGGAACCAGCTCCCATACTTCATGCCTTGTGAACTGCTCGAGTTCCTCTTGCATGGCAATGATCCAGTATTCATCAGTCAGGGCTTCTTTCACATTCTTTGGTTCAACCTTGGAAACAAAGCAGGAATTTGAGTTTATTCCTCTTGACCTGGTAGTTACACCACTGGTGGGATCCCCTATGATAAGATCCTTAGGGTGGTCTTTCTGAATTCTGATAGATGGCACTTTGGTAGGTGCTTCTACTTCACATTCAGGAGGAGGTTCCTGTACTTCTTCAGGCTTGACTGGACTGTCAGTTGGACTATCAAGGAATGTTTCAACATCCTCCATGACATCGGTTCCTTCCTCTTTATCATCCACAATGACATTTATGGATTCCATCAGGACATTGGTCCTGTAGTTGAACACTCTATAGGCTCTGCTGTTCGTGGAGTATCCCAGAAATACGCCTTCATCACTTTTGGGATCTAGCTTCCTTCTCTGTTCACGATCTGTGAGAATGTAGCATTTACTTCCAAAAATATGAAAGTACTTCACAGTGGGTTTTCTACCCTTCCATATTTCATACAGAGTGGAGGAGGTTCCTTTTCTCAAGGTGACTCTGTTGTGAACATAGCACGCCGTATTCATTGCTTCAGCCCAAAAGTGCATAGGGAGCTTCTTTGCATGAATCATTGCTCTGGCAGATTCTTGAATAGTTCTATTTTTTCTTTCAACTATTCCATTCTGCTGAGGAGTTATAGGGGAGGAGAACTCATGGCTTATTCCTTCAGATGAGCAGAACTCATCAAACTTGGAATTCTTGAATTCAGTGCCATGATCACTTCTAATCCGGACCACACAACTGTCCTTTTCTCTTTGAAGTCTTATGCACAGATCCTTGAAGACATCAAATGTATCTGACTTCTCTCTGATGAAGTTTATCCACGTGTATCTGGAATGGTCATCAACCACCACGTAGGCATACTTCTTCCCACCAAGACTTTCAACCTGCATAGGTCCCATTAGGTCCATGTGCAGCAGTTCCAGAACTCTGGAGGTTGTGGAATGTCCCAGCTTTGGGTGTGACATCTTGGTTTGCTTGCCCACTTGGCATTCTCCACAGACTCTTCCTTCATCAATCAGAAGCTTTGGCATTCCTCTGACTGCTTCCTTGGATATGATCTTCTTCATTCCATGTAAGTGGAGATGGCCAAGTCTTCTATGCCACAGCTTCACCTCCTGTTCTTCCTTGGCTGAGGAGCAAGTTGTGGAAAAGTTAGAGAGGTCAGGTTCCCACAGATAGCAGTTGTCTTTGGACCTGGTTCCTCTCATAACTTCCTGATTGTCACCATTAGTCACAATGCACTGCTCCTTAGTAAACTGAACATGAAAACCTTGATCACACAGCTGACTTATACTGATGAGGTTTGCAGTTAGTCCTCTTACTAACAGCACATTGTTCAGTTTTGGCACTCCAGAACAGTCCAGTTTGCCCACACCTCTGATTTTTCCTTTGGCACCATCACCAAAAGTCACATAGCTGGTGGTGTGAGGTTGAATGTCTACCAGTAGATTTTCCATACCAGTCATATGTCTTGAGCATCCACTGTCAAAGTACCAGTCTTCTCTGGAAGAAGCCCTTAGGGCAGTGTGTGCTATCCTAGCATACCATTGTTGCTTCTTAATGGGAACACATCGCTTGCGTGTGTTATGCTTAGGTCTGACAGGTGAGGCTCTGTTAGGGAAGCCATGAATCCAGTAGCAGAAGGCTTTTATGTGTCCAAGCCTGCCACAGTGGTGACACCTCCAATTCTGGAATATTCTCTTCTGATGATCATTCATCCTAGCTCCTCGATGTTGAGACATCGGTTTTGACATCTGCTTGAACTTCTGAACTTTAGCCTTTGGGCGTTTGTGTTCAGCTCTTTTTCCAAATCCTAGCCCAGATTTGGTTCCAGACTGCTGTCCCACCTTTAGGATTTCTTCCAAGGTGTCAGTTCCCTTATTCATCATTCTGATGGATTTGGTCATCTGGTTCAGCTTGGAGGTCAGCAGGGCTATCTCATCATTCAGCCCTTCTATGGCAGACAGTTGTTTCTGTCTCTCATCTTCCAGTTCCTTGATGAGTTTCTTCTGCTTTTCACCTTGTGCACGTACTTCTGCACTGGTGGTACACAGCTTCTTGTATGCTGCAGCAAGTTCATCAAAGGTCAGCTCATCTGCACTTGTGTCATCTTCAGAGACACACACACTAGTTAGTGCAGTGACATGTTTGGCAGATTCTCCTTCAGATTCACTTTCAGAATCTCCTTCAGACCATGTGATAGCTAGCCCCTTATTTTGCAATTTGAGGTAAGTAGGACATTCAGCTCTGACGTGTCCATACCCTTCACAACCATGACACTGGATTCCCTTCCCATGGTTGAACTTTTCTTCAGAAGTTGATCTTTTCTTAATGTCAGACGGGATGTTCTTGACATTGGGTCTACCTCTTTGATCAATCTTCTTCATGAACTTGTTGAATTGCCTTCCAAGCATGGCTAAGGCTTCTGATATACTTTCATCACCTCCAGTATATCCTTCTTCTGCCTCCTCTTCAGCATTAGATACAAAGGCTATGCTTTTCTTCTTCTCAGCATACTCACCTAAGCCCATTTCAAAGGTTTGGAGAGAACCAATGAGCTCATCTACCTTCATATTGCTGATGTCCTGAGCCTCCTCTATGGCAGTGACCTTCATAGCAAACCTCTTAGGCAAGGACCTGAGAATCTTTCTTACAAGTTTCTCTTCGGTCATTTTCTCACCTAGTCCACCAGAGGTGTTTGCAATTTCAAGAATATTCATGTGGAAGTCATGAATAGTCTCATCCTCTTTCATCCTCAGATTTTCAAACTTGGTTGTCAGCATCTGAAGTTTTGACATCTTCACCTTGGAAGTACCTTCATGAGTTACCTTGAGGGTATCCCAAACTTCCTTAGCTAGTTCACAATGGTGCACCAGCCTGAAGATGTTCTTAGTGATTCCATTGAACAGTGCATTCAAGGCTTTGGAATTTCCAAGAGCTAATGCCTCTTGTTCCTTGTCCCAATCTTCTTCAGGAATCTGCACACTTACTCCATCTTCATCAGTCCTCGTTGGATGTTCCCATCCCTTGTTGACAGCTCTCCAGACTTTGCTGTCTAGAGACCTTAAGAAGGCTATCATGCGAGGCTTCCAGTCATCATAATTAGATCCATCCAACATGGGTGGTCTGTTTGAGTGTCCTAAATCCTTGTCCATGGTACTAGAAAGTAACTTCCCTAGATCTCACCCAGAACTTCACAGGCAGGGTGCCTGCTCTGATGCCAATTGAAATTCTAGTTATCAGACTTTGGATGTCACACTGGTTGTTATGACATCCAATTCTGCACAGACAGGGATTATGCAGAACTTAATTGTAAGTGCAGTAAATAACACAAGTAATTGTTCACCCAGTTCAGTCCAACATGACCTACATCTGGGGGCTACCAAGCCAGGGAGGAAATCCACTATTAGTAGTATCAATTCAAAGCTAAACTCACCCGTTTACAACTTATCACTTAATCCCTACCCAATGCAATTTCAATCTTAATCTAAGATCAGAGTTCCTACTCACTCCCCCTCAATCACCTCAGTGATATTAAAAACACTTTGAAGTCACACTTCAAAAACAACTCTTGGTTATGCTTCACAGCTTAAACCAAGATACACAGCACTCACGCTTAAAAGCTTTGAGTGACACAACACTTACAACTCAATGAACACCCTATGCCAAAGCAATCATCTATTTGATAATGACTTGGCTTACAAGATACGTCTAATTCTAGACTCACAAAAATACAGCAGTGAAGTAAGATGGACACACTAAATCTTCACGCCTCAAAATCCCTGAAACTGAATGGAGGAATGCCTTCCTTTTTATATTGCAGCACCTGGGCTTTTGCACCTGTATTTTCCTGAATTTTAGGTCACATACGTTCCCTCAAATTCAATATTTAGGTTGCTAACAAATAGGCTATTTGTTAGGTTCATTGAATGTAGCTTGGTTGTTGATTTCCTGGATTTTCTCTAAGCTGTTGACTTCCTAAAGAATAGCCTGAGAAAGCTGTAACAGAAAACTGAACAACCTACAATTTAGCATATGCTGTCAGGCATGAATGTCACGACATTCAGCTTGACATCAAGGTCCATATGCTGAGTCTGTTTTCCCAGAAAACAGACTGTACAAATCTGCTGACCTGTACATGATCAATATGACCATACTACAGTACCAGCTTACATTAGTAAATGTCAAAGTGTCCAACTTAACATTTACACAGTTGGCCTTAGGTTAGTTCTGTAATTCTCTTGAAGAACAACCTAACTAATATGCTGAAGTATAGCAGAACACCACTCTGCCCAATCTTCAGTAGCTGCTGTCAATGATGAATGTCACAACATCCAGTTTGACATTCAATCAGTAGGCCTTATGCCAGGTCTGGTTCTTCCTTGATAACCAGACTGCAAGTAAATACTAAGTTCTAACAGAGCTTCTGTTCCTTAGTATCTGTTGACAGGTATGAATGTCACAGCATTCAATAATCCTGTGTTAGCTAGTCCTGCAGTAACTACAATGTAGTTACATATACATGTCATGACATCAGTCAAGACATTTGTGTTTTACCATACAATGCAGCCAATTAAACACCTACAATCATGGAGCTTGAATTTCATAGATCCAATTCCTACAATCTTGTAGGCTCTATTGCTTCCCAGCAGCACTGATACACCATCTTGATTATAAAACTCCTCAAACACATATTTATTTGGAGTCATGTGTCAAGTACAACCTGAATCCATAATCCACTCATTGCTAGAGTCGCTGCTTGAAACCACTAGGACATTAGTTGATTCTTAACCATCTTGCACAATAGCTGCATTACCATTTTCCACCATGATTATTCAAATGTTTAAGGCACATCTTTCTCATATGACCGTCCTTCTTACAATAATAACACATAATTATAGGAGCATTACCACCATAAGAATTATGTAGAACTTTACCATTCTTCTTCTCAAACATACCGTCTTTCTTCAAAAATTTCCCCTTAACAGACAAACCTTCACCCACAGAAGATGACTCATGCTCCTTTCATTTGTTCAAATCCTTAGAGTACAAGGCTTATTGAACTTCTTCAAAGATCAACAAATTTATTCCATACAAGAGAGTTTATTTTAAATGAGCATGAGACTTAGGTAAAACACACAACAACAACAACAACAACGATTGATCTTCATCATCAATCTTGACCTTGATATTCTCAAGATCAAGAATCAACTTATTGAACATATACAATTGCTCAGCTAAGACTTTGTCTTCACTCATCTTGAATGAATAGAAAGCTTGCTTCGGGTAGAGGCGATTGACCAAAGATTTGGTCATATACAAATCCTAGAGTTTTCTTCACACACCTGCTGCAGTTTTCTCCTTTGAAACCTTCTGGAGAACCTTATCACCAAGGCTCAGTATGATGGTGTTATGGACTTTCTCGATCATCATCATCATCTTCTCCTTCTCCGTTAGGAAAATATCCATCTTCTCTAATCCTTTCAACGCTTTTAACAAACTCTGTTGAGCCAGTAGGGCTTGCATCTTCAAGTTCCACAAACTGAAATCATTTTCACCAGTGAATTTCTCAATCTCATACTTTGTTTAAGACATCTTCTCATCCATGCTCAACCGCACCAAATTGTTGTGAAAGTGTTGCCCAAGATAACAGAGTATGATTGACTTCTTGATTATCAAGAAAACCACAAAGGAAAAGAAAGGAGAGAAGAAAAGAGAAAGAACAATCAAAGTGGTTACAAATTGGATTCTTGATTCAATCACACTTTAGAGAACAATGTTTACAATTGAATTTTAACCACACCAGTACTTTCTCTACCTGAATATGATTATCAAGGATTTATGGAGAAGTGAGAACTAATATGCTATTTATAAGAAAATTAAAGCATATTTTTCAACTAACATACTAAATAATTGACCCAATTAGACATGCTAACTTAAACAACAAGCTAACATATATAACTGCATGCAACAACAAACTTTGACTATGACATGCACATCTTCAACTGCTGTCGAACTATAAAGTTAACCTTGTCTAAGATAGAGTTCGATCCAAATACCACAGTAGATTATGTGTTGTACCTAACTAAGGGTGGATAAGAGTTCTACATTTGATAGAAAAATATTAGTATCAAATTCTACTTTTGTGTTTCACCAAAGCATAATACACATAATATCTTGTGATTTTGGAATATTGTTGTGTCAAATTTCCCTTGTATGATTGGTCAAATGTTAAGAGAATTTCTTAATGCACCCTATATACTACTTAGGCACCATGCGAAAATCCGAAAATGCCCCTCAGATTCTGGAGATGCATCTCCGGATGCACCTCATGCAACACAAATCATTTGTTTCTGAGTTATATCTCAGTTTAACGACTAAAATTTTTCTGCAAATGCATTTTCGAAAAGTCCACTGCAGCTGCATCTGCAAGTTTTGCAATGTCATACAGGATTTTCCCTACAATGTATGGGTTTCAATTCAGCCCCTCATGTTTTGGAAATAAAGGGGATGCATCACCATTGAGCCATATTTTATGTATTGGAAGCACATGCACAACCATAGATCAACAAAGTCAGTTCCATAAAAAACTCGAAGAGGAAAATGTGGATGATTCTGAGGCTACAAAGGAAATTAGAAACCTATTCAATATATTCAACTTAGACCGTATCATGTCGGATTTACCAACCGATGATTTAGTTAACCCCATGGTATAAGAAATATTATATTACAAAATAGAGAATGTTTAGAAGTTCAACTTGTGAGACTGCATTATGAAATAAAATTCTTATAAATATGATCAATGATATAAAAATTGTAAATAAGAGCTATTTTTATAAATTACAATTACTGAACAAATGAAAAGCATATTTTTCCTAATCAATTTTCTTATTAAGTCCTAACAATATCTTTGGATTATTAGATAAAGCAAAATATGACGATGAAAAGGATCCATATGTCAGAATTTGTAAATATGGGGGAAAATAAACATTAGGATAAATATATGCTTGAAAAAGTTCCGAAAATGTATTTCCGAAGATTTTCCATAAAATGCATTTCTAGAATAATTTAAGTCATTGAAACGAAGCGTCTCAGAAAAAAATGAGTTGTATTGCATGAGGTGCGTTCGAAAATGCATCACCGAAAACACATTTTAGAAATTTTGTATGTTACTTAAGAAACATATAATGTGCATTATGAAATCCCTAATGTTAATAAGAGATCTTATATGATCCTCTCATGGCCCAACACATTACCATGCGACTTGATGTTTTAAAATCACATATCTTATGGGATGAGTCACAAACGTGCTACAATGATAATTACAATAGGAAGCAAGGCTGTAAGGCAGAGCAAATTCAAAAAGATTGTCTCAGTTCGAATTGTTCTTTGCAACTCGGGAACATGAAGTTGAAATCACTAGTAATCGTGGATCAGCATGTCACGATGAATATGCACCTGAGCCCTGTACACAACGCCCGTCACACCCTGGGAATTGGTTCCGCCCGAAGCATTGGACCAATGAATACCCATGACTTATGTGTACCACTAGTGCTACAAAGGTTTTTTATGGTCTTATTGGCGTATAACACGGTGGGGTCTTCGACTGGGGTGAAGTCGTAACAAAATAGCCGTAGGAAAACCTGTAACAGGACGGAATCCTTCGCGATGAAAATGCTCTCTTCCTCAAATTAACAGTTATATAAATAGCATCAATTATCAAATAAAAAATAAAGATGAACGCAACCTTTAAAATAGACGGGATACTCATTTCATCAAAGATATTCTTTCATTATATTTTTAATTTATTATGCCATAATAACATTTTTGTACTCTCTATTTTAATTTAGTTGGTTCTACATTTTTAAATCACATAGTTATATCCTTAAATTTATTTATATTTTTGAACTAATAATAATATGATGTAAAGTCCTCAAAATAAATTAATTCTTTTCACATTGTTTATTAAATTACAAAACTAAATTATTTTTAAAACTGAATGTGAATATTTCTTTTAATTATTTTTACAATTTTATTGATATTGATTATTCCATATTATCAAGTTGTTAAATTATTCTACGATAAATAAAATATATTACATTCACTATCCTTTTTTATAGTTTTGAATTAAAAAATAATAAAAATAATATATTGAATAATAAATATATCTAAATTATATATAAATTTATTATATTGATTATTTAATATATTTTGAAATTATATATTTTCTTATAATATGAATTTATATATATATATATATATATATATATATATATATATATATATATATATATATATATATATATATATATATATATATATATATATATATATATATATATATATATATATATATATATATATATATATATTGAGAAAGTGTAAAAACGTAGTACTATTGTTTTTAGTTTAGATAAATAAAAAATACAAAATTAATAGCCGACAGAGACGACCAGATCTAGATCTTGGATTGGATGCTAAAGAAGTATGGTAAAAGGGTTGGTGGGTGTACACTGAAAGCCAATGTGGTAGTTAAATTAAGACTTCATTTGACGTATGTTTCGGACAAAACAAAGATACTCGAAAACCACATGGGATGGGAACCGACGTAACTCAGTAGATTACAGTTCATTCTTCACTTTCATACTCTGGCAGTGTTGTTCTTGAACATCAATTTTTGGTACTCCTTGTATTTGAACAAATGGTGGAATGGTTCGGTTCATCATTTCATATAAATAAATAAAATAATATTTTTATAAAAGTATTTCTTATTAATTATTTGAAAATAATAAAAATAATATTAATTAAATAATAGAATTAGAAAAAGTGTATTTGAAATTGAAATTGATTATTCATTATAAAATATTTTTTTTTTATTTCAAATAATTCATTCATCGTAAAATGAAGAGAATATTAATTAATAATAACGTACATTATGTTTTTTTTAGGGATGACAATGAGTAAGGTTCGGGCAGGGTACTATAATATTCATTTTCATACCCGCGATTTAAAAATATCCACGTAATCTAACCTATATCTGTTTGGGCACCAAAGTTAGCATCTGTACCTGAGTCCTATAGGTATGTAAGTCTCACATCTTGAAAAATGCAATTCATCGCGATGGTTGTGAAAAAATGATTCGAACATGGTCGTCACCGAACTTTATTTATTCTAAAAAGGAAAGGCAAATATCGATAAAACCCTTAAAAAATAGAAGATGGTCATCGCAACCAAATTCAGGGTTTAGGAGTCGATTACACAAGAGGATGTATTAACACCTCTCACGTCCGTTGTACTCAACAAGAACCTTTTAGTTAAACTTACGGTTTGAATGTTAGCTAATGTTATTTGTTTTCTTCGAGTGAATAAAAGATTGAAAAGATAAAAGGAACCTCAAAAGGGGGAAAATAGAGGTTTTTTATTAGTGTGGTCGCTAAGATCTCACAATCTCGTGCCTACGTATCCTTATAGTACAATAAGGAAGTCAGAACATTCGTAGTTCGGGGGAAGACTACGGTTTGTTTTAATGAACGATTGTTTAGATCGCGCTCTAACGGTTAAACGTTGCTTGTACTCGCAACTGAAAGCTTAAAGCGTTTATTTGTATGCACGTTAGAACAGACTAAATAATATTCTTTTGAAAAGATTGTTTGATTGATTAAAGATTTGTTGAATTGAACACGTATCTAGATTACATTCTAACAGTAAAATATGGTTTGTTTACTCACTGCGGAGGCTTAAACGCATGTTTGTACGCGTTATAAAGGATTAGACAAATGTTCTTTTACGCCAGGTTTTCAATGGCACGAGGGCGAGAAAAGTAGGTTTGGTGTGTTCAATTTTTTTTAAAAAGGTGGATGACGAATATTCGGTAAGAACAAGACGTGAGCATTGAAACCAATTATTCGGGGTATTGTCGGAATGCTAGACTCCAACAATACCTTTTTGCATTCAATATACTTAAGAAATTGTTTGATGGACGATGAACATTCAAAAGATTGTTCAAAGGTTCCACCGAAATGCTAAACTCCAATGACCCATTTTTTCATCCAATTTATTTAAGTTAAGTATTTTAGAAACGGAAGAGTGAATGAAAATCTAACGCAAGACGTGTGCCTCAAGAGCAATCATTCAAGGATTCAAGGAATGCAAGACTCCAATGACCAATTTCTTTCATATTTGATTAAGAAACTATTTTACGTTTGGGAGAATATCTGAATCGGGATGAAAATGATTTAATCAAGTTTAGAGAAAAAAGAAACACTTGACATTGAACCAAAGTTTAGTTCACTTTAGAATACAAAAATAATTTAATTCTTCAATATTAATAGATGTCTACTTAATCATTTAATTGTAATATTCTAACAATAATAATGAATAAAACTAAGAATAAAGATCAAAATTATAATGAAAATAATAAAATTTTATTATTAACAAATTTTGAGTAAATAACAAAACAAAAATATCAAAATTAAAATGAGAAAATAATAATTTTACTATATTATTATTATTTTACTTAACTCCACATTTAAAGAAATAATAAATAAACAGGTTGGGGTGTGGGAAGAGGAATTCAGGTGAAAATGCAACAAAACAATCCACAAAGGCCCATGGAAGCCCAGAGCGGACACCCCATCGAATTGGGTTAGGCCAGAGGCCCAAACCCTTATCCCTCGGCCAAAGACCCCAACATGAAAAAAGAGAGAGGAAACGAGGGGAATGAGGGAGGCAGTTGCCTCAACCTCTTTCCCATGTGACACGGGCTTAGGTCAACAGCCAAGCCATCATAATGTGGCAACAAATGGCCTAATGAAAAGGCATGCATAATTTTTTGGAAATCCAATCCACTGACAAAAAACCTAATTACCATGAATGCTCTTCAATTGAATTAAAACGGTAAAGAGTATATCCAAATACAATCCCTTATTTTGTATTCATCTCAAACTTTTATTAATTGGATAATAAAACAAATTTAGTCAACGCAATTTTAAAACCAAAACATGATCCCTCAAAAGAAAATTCCTCTCTATCTTCCTTCGAATTCTCTCTCACTCGACTGAATCATATTCCTTTTCTCCCTCAACTAAATTTCTCTATACTCTCTTATCTTCTTCGACTCACTCACATAAAAAACACATCTAATATGGGTCTTGTACTTACTTATGCAATGCAATTAGTTGGTCATGTTACTACTAGTGTAATTTCGTTTGATTATTTTTACTGATGTGAATGCTTGAACTTAATAACTATAAAAGTTATAAAATGAGACGGTTTATAAACAATGAGAAATAAATGTTTAATAAAATAAAGAAGGGATAGTGAGAATAAAAAGGTTATAAAATGGATAGTATTAAAATAAAAATGATTTTATTTTTAAAAATGAGGATGAAATGTTTATTAAAATGAAGGTTTCTCCTAAACCCACTTCTTGAGAAAACAAGGAAAATGAAGTCCAAATGAATCCTTCTACTTAAGATTGAAATGCAAAACTTGACTCAAATGCTTGACATAAGGTGATGTGATTTTGGTGATCAAAACAGACTTCATGGGATGTAAAGCCCACCACGCCAACTTTAGTTTTCAAGTGGAGACCCCTAATGCAAGAAAAATCTTATAAACTTAACCACAACAAGATGAATGATTCACCGCGATTGCTTGCAGAGACCTTCACAATATTGGATTTTCTTTACTCTCTAACTAAACACCCTCAAATGAAAACAACCATCTATTTTTTAGTCCTAAAATGATAAATTACTTGTAAATGAATGAGGTGAATGTGAAGGAGAATAGCGATCCAAAACACAGCGGAAATTAAATTTTTTCTCCTTTAGTGATCCTTACAAATGGGCATGATCAGTGATAGAAGTTACCTCTTGTGGCGATTGAAACCTTTGATGCAGATCTAAGGAGCGATCACGAACGTTAAATGGTGACAACGCCTCTACTCAGTCCACACGAACAGATTCCTTCAATCTTAGTGCTAGCTGCTACGAATGAAGGCTTTGAGGGGGAGAGAGAGAGAGAGAGAGAGAGAGAGAGAGAGAGAGAGAGAGAGAGAGAGAAACGAAATTTTAACTGAACTAATGCTTCTGCACAAGGGTTCTATTTATAGAACCACTTGTGTGGGTTACAAGCTAAAAATCCCACTTAAGTGTATGTGGCCCATATCTCATGATATGCCAAAATCACTTAAGTGTGTGGTACCTTACCATATTTTGTATTCTACTTAAGTACACCGTGCCTTATAATGTTGTACAATTCACTTAAGTGCACCATACCTTACGGTGTTCCTTAGTTACTCTATCTCTCATCAATCCGTCCTTTTGTGTGTGACCCTGTAGGTTTTCATGACATTAAAAATTATATTAAATCACATATTTAACATAATAAACAGTGAGCGGTATCTAGCAACACATCACTGCTACCCAAGACACGAAAATGTCATGTGATCTGACAAATCCTTTTGTGATAATACTTATGTGTATAATTACCCTTTTGCCCTCATATCTATATTGAACAAAAGGCATAGACCATGTCATCCTTGTCCACTTCAATATTGGGTCCGTAGACATTTATCCTATTACGCAAGATGGATAAATTCCATCTAGGTCACTCATGTCCCTCAGCATGCTTCGTGGAGTACCCATCAACTGTCTTAATGGTCATCCAGTTACGGATAATATTTGATCAGCAATAAGGCACTCGACTCTACATCTAGGGTACATAGTGGTTTCAGGTCAAAGGGTGGTATACACCATTATCACCATGAGAAATAGTTATGACACTTAGCATAATATTCTGTATAGTATTCTCATAGCGGGTCAATCCAGTATAAATATTACTCTCAATATTCATACTTATGTTTAAGACTTGATAACTCCTTATCCATGATCCATGAGATGTGATCATCAGTCTATATACATAATAGTCTTAATGCTTTAATGTTATCCCACTTCACAACAAATCTCTACTACGAATACTTTAAGATTAGTGTCCTTATGTTTAATGGGATCTCATGATTAAGTCACACTTAATACATTAAACCGACTAGCTATCCTAGGGACTTTATCAAACAAACATAATAAAGAAAAAACCTTTTATTATTAATAAATAATTCGACACAAGTATCAAAAGTATAGGCCTCTAGGGCTTACACCAACAATCTCCCACTAGCACTAGAGCCAATCAGACATACTCATAATGCCCATAGATCTAGTATGGCCATCATGCTTCTGCTCCGCAAGAGGCTTTGTCATGGGGTCAGCAATATTGTCAAGTGTAGGTACTCTGCATATTTTCACATATCCTCTATCTATTATCTCTCAAATGAGGTGATAACACCTAAGTATGCGTTTGGATCGTTGGTGAGATCTAGGCTCCTTAACTTGTGCGATAGCACCATTATTATCACAATAGAGATCAGTGGGATCCAAAATTCTAGGAACTATGCCAAGTTGACTAATGAACTTTTTGATCTAAAAAGCTTCCTTTGTTGCACTTGAGGCAACAATATTCTTGGCCTCGGTTGTAGAATCAACAACTGTATCTTGCTTTGAACTTTTCCAGCTCACAGCGCCACCGTTTAAGCAAAACACATAACCCGATTGCGATCTAATGTCATCCTTATCTGTCTGGAAGCTAGCATCGGTGTATCCAATTACATCAAGCTCTTTCTGACCTCCATATACCAAGAATGAGTCCTTAGTCCTTCTCAAATACTTAAGGATATTCTTGACAGCTACCAATGAGCATCACCGGGATCAAATTAGTACCTACTCGTTGCACTTAAAGCATACGAGACATCTGGTCGAGTAGATAACATGGCATACGTGATAGATCCTATTGCAGATGCATATGGAATCTTATTCATGCGATCCATTTCTTCCTTAGTTGAAAGGGATTGTGTTTTTGATAGACACATGCCATGTTGCATAGGTATGAATCCTTTCTTGGAATCATGCATATTAAAGCGTCTCAACACTTTGTCTATGTATGTACTATGACTTAGGCCAAACAATTTATGTGATCTATCTCTATAGATCTTGATTCCTAATATATAGGCTGTTTCACCCAAGTCCTTCATAGAAAAGCATTTCCCAACCAAGACTTTATTTGTTGTAGGGTAGGGACATCGTTTCCAATGAGTAATATGTCATCTACATATAATACCAGGAAAACGACCATGCTCCCACTAACCTTCTTGTAGACACAAGGCTCATCTTAGTTCTTGATGAATCCATATTGTTTTACTGTTTCATCAAAACGAAGATTCCAGCTTCTGAAAGCTTACTTTAATCCATAGATTGATCTTTGTAACTTACATATCTTTTGGGCTTCTTTTGGTATGTCAAATCCTTCGGGTTGTGTCATGTACACATCCTCAAGAAGATTCCCATTAAGGAAAGCAGTTTTGACATCCATATGCCATATTTCATAATCATGATATGCAGCGATAACAAGTAAAATTCGAACAGATTTAAGCATTTCAACTGGTGAAAAGGTTTCATCATAGTCAACCCCATGAATTTGTTTATATCCTTTTGCAACCAGTCTTGCCTTATAGGTATGTACCTTACCATCCATGTCAGTCTTCTTTTTGAAGACCCATTTGCATCCTATAGGGTTAACTCCTACAAGAGGCTCTACCAAGGTCCAAATCTGGTTTATGTACATGGAATCCATTTCATATTTCATGGCTTCCAGCCACTTCTCAGACTCGGGACCAGTTATGGCCTCTTGGTAGGTCACAAGCTCATCTTGATCCATGAGTAATACATCACCTTGATCAGTTATGAGATATCCATATCTCTCAGGTAGGTGACGTATCCTACTTGACCTACGCTGGTCTTGTTCTACTTGAGCAGGTTGCTCTTCCACAACTACTTGACTTTCCCACTCTAATTCCTCCCCAGGTGTATCAATGCTTTATAATTCTTGAATTTATTCAAGCTATACTTTCCTCCCACTGATTCCTTTGGAAATAAAATCCTTTTCTAGGAAATCTCCAGTTCGAGCGACAAACACTTTGCCCTCAGAAGGATTGTAGAAGTAATAGCCTCTTGTTTCTTTAGGATACCCCACAAATAAGCATTTGTTAGATTTGGGCTCAAGCTTAGTTGACATTTATCGTTTCACATAAACTTCGCAACCCCAAATCTTCATGTAAGACATATGTGGTTTCTTACCACTCCATATCTCATATGGTGTCTTCTCAACCTTTTTGGATGGAACACAGTTAAGTGTGTAAGCTGCTGTCAATAGTGCATGTCCCCAAAAGGAGTTTGGAAGATCGGCGTGACTCATCATGGATCAGACCATGTCTAACAAGGTTCGATTTCTTCTCTCAGATACACCATTCCATTGGGATGTTCCAAGAGGAGTAAGTTGGGATAGAATCCCACACTCTTTCAGATGGTCATCAAACTCTAGGCTTAAATACTCACCACCTCGATCTGATCGAAGAGTTTTAATATTATTACCTATTTGGTTTTGTACTTCATTCTTGAATTCCTTGAACTTTTCAAAGGACTCTGATTTGTGTTTCATTAAATACACATAACCATATCTACTGAAATCATCAGTAAATATGATGAAGTATTGAAAACCTCCTCTAGCTGGTATGTTCAATGGTCCACATATATCAGTATGTATGAGGGCCAAAAGATCATTAGCTCTTTCACCTTTTCCTGTGAATGGATACTTTGTCATCTTTCCAATTAAACAAGATTTGCATGTCTCATATGATTCATAATCAAAAGAGTCCAAGAGTCCATCTTTATGGAGTTTGGAAACGCGCTTCTCATTTATGTGGCCTAATCGGCAATGCCAAAGGTAAGTTGGATTTAACTCATTAGGTTTCATCCTTTTAGTATTAATGTTATAAATAGGCATTTCAAGATCAAGGACATATAATCCATTGTTCATTTGTGCAGTAGCATATAATATATCATTCAAATAAATGGCGCAACAATTGTTCTTTATTATAAATGAAAAACCAAACTTGTCCAAACAAGAAACAAAAATAATATTCATGCTAATTGCAGGTACATAATGACAATTATCTAACTGAATTATTAAATCATTAGGTAAAGTCAATACATAAGTTCCTACAGCTAAAGCAGCAACCTTTGCTCCATTGCCAAGTCGTAGGTCAACTTCACCTTTTGCCAAATCTCTACTCCTTTTTAATCCCTGCACATTGGTACAAATGTGAGAACCACATCTAGTATCTAATACCCATGATGAAGAAGTAGATAAATTAATTTTAATAACAAAAATACATGAAGTTAAAGTCTCTAGTCCATTCTTCTTATCTTCCAGGTACTTTGGGCAGTTTCTCTTCCAGTGTCCGGTCTTACCGCAATGAAAGCAGGTGCCTTCCTTTGCTATGCCTCCACTGGCTTCAAAGCAGGAGAAGTGGATTTGGGTTTGGCAACTTCCTTTCCTTTCCCTTTATCACCCTGCTTGGTGGGTTTTTTGTTTTGTCTCTTTCCATTTCCGATCATCAGAATGGACTTCCCTTTTGACTTTAGATTCTGCTCAACAGTTCTTAACATGGCTAGCAGTTCAGGAAGAGATTTGTCCATATCATTCATATTGAAATTAAGGACAAATTGACTGAATCTATCTGGCAACGATTACAAGATCAAATCAGTCACACGTTCCTTTTCGAGGGGAAAACCCAACCTTTTAAGGTTCTCCACATACCCAATCATCTTGAGCACATGGGGACCTATAGGGGATCCCTTAGATAACTTTCCTCTAAAAATGGATTTTGAAACTTCAAACCTTTCATGTCTTGCCTGCTCTTGATAGAGCATCTTCAGGTGTTTGATCATATCGAATGCTGCCATGTTCTCATGTTGCTTTTGCAACTCTGAGTTCATGGTAGCTAGCATGAGGCAAGCAGTTTCATTGGCATTACCGACATACTTCTTATAAGCATCTCTTTCTGCCTTAGGCACAGAACTGGGAGGTTCCTCTTCAGGAACAGATTTCTCCAAGACATACAGCTTTCTATCATGTTTGAGGACAATCCTCAGATTTGATGCCAATCCAGAAAATTTGTCCAGACAATTTTTCCTTATCAAGGATTGATCGTAAAATGTTGTTAGAGGTGTTTGTTGTCATGGTAATCTACATGAAAATATAAGTATCAATAACATATTTAATTAGGCCTTTAATTAAATATGCTCCCAGTATTTTACTCAAAACAAATGACCCTCATCATTTGATTCGGAAAAGCCCGTTGGAAGATTTTCTAGTGGGTCAAGATCCACATTTCACTTTGTTTTAAGTCCACGTAGGCGGATTACATAAATCTAGGTTATTTAGGTAGGAACTCCTTTCAATTGTATCTAATACAACTCTCGAATATTTTAGTTGGGTGAATAACTCCTTATTCCAATCCATCACATGGATCATTTCCAACTCTTGTTTCTAAACATATATAATCTTATTATAATTTGTTTAGTTAAGTTTGACCCATTGTTTTAGCAATTGGATATTACAATTATCCCATCACACCTTACTAATATAGAATATGCACCTCGCGTAGGCGAAACCTACATTATTCGATACTAATCTTGATGAGTGCTAAAACTTGGAAAGCATAAACTTAATATTTAATTTGAGGGAATTTGCAATTATTCTGATCTCACTGGCTTATTTATCATATAAATCGTCTGTCACATGCATCAATATACATTCACATGCATCAACATACATACAAAATGAAACAGTTATGGCCCCTAGCGCAATTATTCTCCCAAGCCAATGAGAGAACCTAAGCTAACCTAAGAACGATATAAGTTTCTCCAAGCAAGATCTTCAAGTTTGTCCTCCTTTGATATTGTATTATTCTCTTTCTTCATAACATTACATTACATAAAAGAAACTCATTTTACATACGAGGGAGTGAGATGAGAAAAGAAGTTACATTAAGAGATTAAAAGAGAGGCACGACACGCAGGTCGTATTTTAAAATCCCCCCCCCCCCCCCCCCCCCCAAAAAAAGGAAAACTAAGGTCATAACCGATCACCACAAGACAATAATAATAAACATATTATTATTATTAATTTAAATTATGTTAATTAAATAAACCAAATTAAATTCCGGCGACCGATCACACTACGCAGAGTTAGTCGGGGGTTCCGCTGCCCGGGAAGCGCCCCGACGCAAAATTTTAATGAACAATTCATTTGAAATCGACGTCGTTTTTCGCATCAACACTTGATACTTTAAAACACAACTCTTGCGCAGTCACAACCCTAATCACATAACTCTTTGACAACACAACCCTTGTACCGTCAAGAACCCTAATGCACCAATTTCAGACCGTCAAACACACCTCGATTGTTAATTCAGTATGATTGATCAACACGTCATTGCTTCACCATACTAATGTTAGATTAAGAAACAAATGACCATTGATCACTCAAAGGAAAACAACCATTAAGTGTTTGAATGAACGAAACAGAAAAAATATATCATATATAACGTATTTTGCATCAGGATTACTTATATCATAAATATAACTTGATCGATCTCAATTGCGTAACCTATGGACGATCGATGTATCGCTGCTTCACCATACTAACGTCGGATTCCGAAGCATAGTCAACATCAATCATCCAAATTGTACATACATGATGCCAAATTTAATTACTCGTTTATTCTTTGATTCATTCTGTCTTTTAATCATATTAATACAGAAAATAAACAACTATTAGATACATGGTTCCGTAAGTGGCTCTGATACCACTGAAAGAGAATAGCGATCCAAAACGCAGCGGAAATTAAAATTTTTCTCCTTTAGTGATCCTTATGAATGGGCATGATCAGTGATAGAATCATTACCTCTTCTGGAAATTGAAACCTTTGATGCAGATCTAAGGAGCGATCACGAACGTTGAATGGTGACAACGCCTCTACTCAGTCCACACGAAGGGATTCCTTCAATCTCAGTGCTAGCTGTTATGAATGAATGCTTTGAGTGAGTGAGTGAGTGAGAGAGAGAGAGAGAGAGAGAGAGAGAGAGAGAGAGAAACGAAATTTCAACTGAACTAATGCTTCTGCACAAGGGTTTTATTTATAGAACCACTTGTGTGGGCTGCAAGCTAAAAATCCCACTTAAGTGTATGTGGCCCATATCTTATGATATGCCAAAATCACTTAAGCGTGTGGTACCTTACCATATTTTGTATTCTACTTAAGTACACCGTGCCTTATAATGTTGTACAATTCACTTAAGTGCACCATACTTTACGGTGTTCCTTAGTTACTCTATCTCTCATCAATCCGTCCTTTTGTGTGTGACCCTGTAGGTTTTCACGACATTAGAAATTATATTAAATCACATATTTAACATAATAAACAGTGAGCGGTATCTAGCAACACATCACTGCTACCCAAGACACGAAAATGTCATGTGATCTGACAAATCCTTTTGTGATAATACTTATGTGTATAATTACCCTTTTGCCCTCATATCTATATTGAACAAAAGGCATAGACCATGTCATCCTTGTCCACTTCAATATTGGGTTCGTAGACATTTATCCTATTACGCAAGATGGATAAATTCCATCTAGGTCACTCATGTCCCTCAGCATGCTTCATGGAGTACCCATCAACTGTCTTTTTGGTCATCCAGTTACGGACAATGTTTGATCAGCAATAAGGCACCCGACTCTACATCTAGGGTACATAGTGGTTTCAGGTCAAAGGGTGGTATACACCATTATCACCATGAGAATAACTTATGGCACTTAACATAAAATTCTATATAGTATTCTCATAGCGGGTCAATCCAGTATAAATATTACTCTCAATATTCATACTTGTGTTTAAGACTTGATAACTCATTATCCATGATCCATGAGATGTGATCATCAGTCTATATACATAATAGTCTTAATGCTCTAATGTTATCTCACTTCACAACAAAGCTCGACTACAGATACTTTAAGAATAATGTCCCTATGTTTAATGGGATCTCATGATTAAGTCACACTTGATACATTAAACACACTAGCTATTCTAGGGAATTTATTAAACAAACATAATAAATAAAAAACCTTTTACTATTAATAAATAATTCGATAAAGTACCAAAAGTATTGACCTCTAGGGTTTACACCAATAGAATGAATCCTAAAGGTGCAAAATATCGGATAAACATGTCAATTGTTGACTTCCTTCTCTCTTTTGACCTTGAGGTACAAATATTTATTTTTTGATTTTGGTTGGTGAATGCACATGGGACTCAATGGCCAACTGCTATGCGAATGAGTGACTTTTTAAACCGAGGGTAGTACATGACCAGATGAAATGGTCATGTTGATGCCGATGAAAATGAATTGTAAAAGACAATACAATGCAAATTAAAGGTAGGAAAAATTTGGGGTATGGAAATAAGCACCCATATCCATTACCTGCATTTCTATTAAAAATAAATAGATCAATTATAAAATATTATATCATTTTAAGTTTTTAAAAAAATTAAAGTTTTCAAAAAATTTAATGTTGAGTTAAACGAACATTAAGTAATGGTTTAACATTCATATACTTTTTAAAATTGATAGAAATTCAATTTTATATAATTAATATAAATTAAAATATATAAATATAAATTAAATTACATAAATATATATTATGCGGTTATGAGGCGGAGTGGGTATCAAAGTACTTATACCCATCACCTATACCTGCTTATCTTTATGGATAATTACCCGAGCTCATGTCCGTATCCATCTTTGCGGGTATTTATCCTACCCATTATAGATAATTTTGCGGGTGCCCATTGAAGATGGTCAAATTACCCTTCCTATGTGTTTTGTACTCACGTACTTAAGTTAAGATACAAAGAAAGAAGGATCAATTTCAAATTTTGTACTACCTCAAGCTTTGTTACAAGACTACTAAAGTTAAGTTAAAATAATCAAAATATAAAAATGATCTTACATTCTCAAAAAAATTAAAGAATGTCGAAGCCTAAACTTGTTCCATGGAACAAGAATTATTATTAAAACAGTGAGATTAATCATGAAAACATGCATTTCATTTTCGGTATGGCGGTGCGGCGTTGACATGTAAGATTAGAATTTTAGCATCTAAATTATTGAAAACATTTAAGTGAAGTAAAAGTGAAAATGAATTTGAATATATGAGAATGATGCGCTTTTCTGCTTATATACTAAGAGCAGTTAAAATCGGCTGTGAGGGGCGCAACACGCTATATGAACTATCGTCTGATTGATTTGGATGGTGGATGATGAGTTAGAGGGTGAAGTTATCTACTTTGGGTGAGAACAATGAAACACATGTTTCTCACGTTTGATTCCTTCATTCTTTTCTCTGAGTCTTTTGGAACAACACCATAAACCTCAAGAACTTAACTTATAAAAAATTGGAAATGTAGCTAATGGGGCTTTCACAAATGGAAATAATTATTCAAAAAGTTTGTGTCATATCTATCATATAAGAACAAATTATGTTATGGAAATTACCACAATACCCTTCTGCCTTCCCACGCTTCCACGCCGCCTGTTTTTCCAACACTCATTCCTTTGTTTTTTTGGCACTCCATGTTACAAACTAAATGGTTTGAAAATTCTAACTATTATGAAAATTCAACTTTTTTTCATTTCTGTTCTTCCACTTCCTCTTTTTCGTCTTTCTTTGCTCTCCACTCTCTTTTCACCATTTATGTCTCACACTCCCTCTTTCATCAGTCTTTCTTACAACCTTCCAAAGAATCAGAAAAATAACCATTCATATTGCATGTTAGGGTTTATAAAAAAAGCTTTCTTTTTTTTCTTCTTCTTACTAACTTTAATGTTGTTTTCGAGGTCTTATTGTGATTTGAAACGGCTTCCGGAGGATCTGAAATCGAAACAATCAAATCTTAAAGTGATAGCTCAATAAGTTTCATTTTTTGGGGTTTTTTCTGTAGCCAACGAAAGATGGAACTAGGGTTTTATGGTACCAACCTTTTTTCTCTTTTTTACTCTTCAATCAAATATAATATTAGGTACCAACTCCATATCTCGCATCTCCAATCCCCATTCCTCATTTTTCCAAATTTTCTCTAACTAACGATTTGATTTTCTGACATAATTTTTCAATCGCGTTTTCGTTGATTAAATTGTTTTTTTCTTATCTGTTATATTATCTACTAAAAATGATTCGGAAGAATCTATTTTAATGTGTAGTTTATTTGTTAGGTTTCATTTTATTTAATTTTATGTGACTATTTGACAGGTTCACATTCAATTCATTACTATTTTTGTTGTTGGAGTTGATTTGAAATGAATCTGTTGATTATGATTTTTATTAATTGTTTCTTCTCTTTGAGACATTTGCATTGTTGGATACATACGTCTGACTTCCCTTTGAGGCATTTACATTGATGCCTGTTGTGATTTAGCTTATCAAGAAGTATTTGTTTTCAATATCGACCATAGAGAGACTCCGATTAATTGTAAGTTGAAATTCCATTTTAATGTGATACTATGATGATTTGTTGACATTTATATACATGCACAAACAATGAAAGGTCTTAAATAGCTTTTCTTTCTTTCATATCTTTTATTATTGTTTATGATCATCACTATAATTGGATCTGAAGGAATTGTTTGAAGTAGAAATCTATTCTAAAGGAATGTCCATAACTGACACTGAAAATTGTTTCTTTGTCAGTGTCCGTGTCTGAAACCAACATCCAAATTGTGATTACGATTAATTTATTCATTATTTCAAATTATTATCGATGGCGATGTGTCAGTGTCGGTATTATGTTTTCACTTCATATGATTTAGATCCATTTATTATTAACCATTTGCATTACTAATTGGTCAAAACCAATATGATATTTTGTATGAAGAATAAAGAATAATGTTTTGTGAGTTTTTGTAGTTTTCAATTTTATTATTCCTGTTAGTTTTTAATTTTTTGATTTCTGTCAATTCTTTGATTCTTATCAGTTTTCAATTTTTTAATTCCTTGCGGTAGATGCCACACCAAGAAGGTTTGAGTCATTGTAGATATAAGAAATCATGAAAATGGAATTGATAACATCATGGATGTTGTCGCCACTGGGGTTTTAAGTGCGATAACAAAAACCGGGACATCCTAGAACAAGAAGATCCGAAGAGTCGCCACCGAATTTTATTTAAGTGCCTCCACCGGAGAGGCGAGGGGAAATAGTCAATAAAACCCTCAAAAATATAAGTGCATGGGAATCTCTAGAAAAAGGATAAATAATCGGTCTCACAATCGAGATTAGGGTTCGGGAGTCGGTTACGTAAGGTGAAGGTATTAACACCCCTCACGTCCATGGTATTCCATGGGAACCATTTGGGTTATTTATGTACATGAGGATTTGTCTATCATTGTTTTATTTTTCAAAAGAATATGTGTGAAAGAGAGAGGTTTCTATTATTATAATGTTCGCCAAGGATTGGAGCCCTTGTGCCTACATATCACTCATTCGGGGATAGAAAATATTTTTTTTGTTGGTTGATTTTACCTTTGAGAAAAAGGTTTTCGGGGTGGTTCCCTAAGGCACAAAAATTAGGTTTGATGGGTTCTGTAGATTTTACCTTAAACAAGGGTTTATGAAAAGAGTTTTTGATTAGATTGCACTAAAGTCTATGGACGGAGGTGAATATTCTAGACAACAAGCCACACGTCTTGGGTCCAAAATAATCAGAGTGGGGGTAGGAATGCTCCATTCTCACTCATTCTCCACCACTTAAGGCTCATGGAACACAATACTAATTGTAGTTATTAAGTATTTTGAGTTTGATTAAGAAAAAGTCGCTTGACGTTGAATCAAGAGTTTGTTCATTTAATTGAAAAATATGGCTTATGCAACATGGACGCAAAGTAACCGACAAGGAAATAAAAGGGCCTCATTATAAGGTAGCCCAAGATAAATCCTTGTGTGTGAAAAAGTGTGACCTATGCTAAACAAAGGATAATGGTCTTACAAATATGTCCCCTTAAGATGATGCCATGATGTCATTCTTACAACCGGAATGTAAGTACAAATGAAACCCAAGTGTTTGAAACAAAGTGTCACAAGAGAGTGAAGGAAAAGCCTCGAAGAAAAGGTCCTAAATATGATCCTTTAAGTCCAAGTTGTTTAAGCACCATGACTTTTTTTGGGGGTCTTATAACTTTATCATGTTTTAGTTTCTTTTAAGTGTATGATGACAAATATTAAAGACAATAGTAAAGTATGTATGATGAGGTTGTACAATGATGATGATAATGATGAATTGAATGACATAATATATAAATAACAACGGTAACAACAATTTTAATAACAATTAACAAAAGGTTAGTAGTAATCAAAATTAACAAAGTTAGGGTTATGTACAAGGGGACCAACATATGGGGATTATCTACCTTTAGGTCAATATATTCAAAATATGGAGCATCAAGGGATAACTTATCATTGATACAAAGTATGGAAGATGATCAATGGATCAACTTACCATAAATTTGTAACAAAGAAAGTTGTTCAACCTCAAGTCCATCTATCAATAGATTGACAAAAAAGAAGACCATACATCCCAAGGTTGAAATATTGATTAAGTTGTTTAGGTTAGCAAGTTATATTGAACCAAATGAGATATTAACAAGTTAGATAAATAAGGTACAATGTTAACAAGTTAGTGTATGATATAAACAAGCAAGTAAAAGGTTAGTGGGTTAGTATAAACCAAATGAAATAACAATGTACCAGATGAATCCACAAGTTAACACATGCAAAGCCTCACCTACATGTACAACGACCCAAGTTGGTTGGTGTAGGGAAACCTATCCATGATTCAAAGTACCATGGATGATCATTTGATCATCCATTAGTAGGTTTGAAACAAGGAAGGTTCAATCAACCCTAACCAAGCCAATATCATGACAAAAAGTAGATCTTATTGGCCCTAAAGTTCAAGATCTCATAAGTCCCTCAAAAAATATCCAAGTGACTTAAAACAAAGCACCAATAAATTCTAGAGGCAAAAATAAGGGGGGTTTATGTTCAACATATTTTCAAAATAATAAAAATTAAAGGGGTTAAAAATAAAATTAAAATGGAAAAAAATGAGAATAAATAAATAAATAAAATGACATAAGTGAAAAATAAATGGAAGTTGCACACACTGGGGGTTGAACCCCTGACCTTGGGGCCATGGGGGGATCAACCCCCTTTGCGACTAGGCCAAAGGCCCAATTGTGATAACAATGCGCTTTCAACAAGTAAATAATAAAAATGCAAAGTACATGAGATACGCGCGCGAACCAGCCAATCAAAGTGGGACACGGGATATTTTCAAATTCAAAAAACGCGGGAAAAATTCATCTTCAACCTTGGAACCTCAGAATTCAAACCCGAAAATAAGTGTTTTTCATGGGATTGAAGCATAAAATCATAACCCAATCATGAAAACGAATCAACCTCCACACTCATGAGCCATTGATTGGCTCTGAGTGTGGAGTATTTTGCCAATAGTCAGAAGAACAAGTTGACTTAAAATAAAAATTAAATGATGGATAGTGGTTAATCAAAGCTGCAAGGTTAGGGCTAATGATCAACAAGTGATTTCGAGCAAGAGGGTAACTTGTTTGAGTGAAGGAGATGAGTGAAACTACCTGGTCGGATTCGGTTTTAGAGTGGAACTCCGATGACAATGGATAGCTCATGGGAGGTGTTTGCAAGGTGAGTTGGTGTTTCAGAAAGTTTCAATGGTGTTGAGGGATGGATTCTGGGTGGTTTTATTGAACTGAAAGGGCTTGAATCTCTGTTTTCAATGGTGGAAACCGGTTTTGCAGCAAGGTGTATTTGGCTCTTCAAGACTGGTTTTTGAGTGAGACACCTTCCCCTATTTATAGGGAAGGCGGTGGAGTGGTTTTGGAGGGAGAATGAAGTGATTTGATTAGAAAAGTATGATGTCTCGAAGCATGCTCAAGTGTGACTTATGGAGGAAGTGTGGCTGAGCTTCTAACCTGGTTTTTCCCTTAACTCAGTTTGTTTTCACTTTAGCACCAAAAAGGAGAGACAAGGAAGGTTGCATTAGAGTTGTGGTGGCTTTTGTTTTTAGCCATTTTGGGAAATTTGAACTTTTTGCACATGGCTCGGGTTCCTTGGTTTGTGACCCTCTTGTATCCAAGTTGACTTCCAAACATACCTAACTATGTTATGCAATGTGTTAGAGGTCAAAAGGTATTAGATCCATGTGGTTTGGGAGCTTGGTGATCCAAAATGAAAATTCTGATTGGTTGTGGTCTGGTTTGTGCATCATGGTGATTTCCAATTTTTGAACCAAGGCCAAATGAAATTGGATTGTGCATTTTGTCTCAATTTTGGGTCATTTATTCTTTTCCATGAACTTGATTGAATCTAAAAAGAACCTGGTCAAAAGGGTTTGTGATTTGGAAATGGCAAGGTATCAAAGTAGTGGTCATGACATGATTCTAGGGCATGGTGGGCATGTTGGACCAGCTTGGCCAATAACAAAATTGAACCCTTTCCTCAATAAATTAGGATTTGAACCTTGAAACAAAGTTGGAGAGGAAGTTATTTAGGACACTTGGCTCTAAATGGAATTCAAAAATCTTGAAAAATTAAGAAGTTATGGTCTTTGGAACTTCCCATAGGCCATTCTAGCCATAATGTAACCAACCAACATGACCCAGTTTTAGGGTTTTTGTGATTTCTTGCTTTTCAAGCTACAATGATGGATGTTTTGACCTCAAATGATCAGACCATGATGGTAAATAAAGTTTGGGAGCTTTGTGGAATGATTTTAGGTCAAATTGGTAGGTGGATCAAGGCATGGAAAGTTGAAAAATCAAGTATGAACCAACTACTTGTAACATGGATTGGGATGATGTTTAAATGATTGACTTAAATTTTAATAGACATGAAATGATATTGAATGAGTGGTAGGGTTATTGGATGGCCAAAAACTAATCAAGTTCAATGGCCAAGAAGTCCCCAAATTAGGGTTTATTGAATCACAAGTTTCATCAAGAACCATGATCAGATGAATTAGGGTTTGAGATGTAGGGATCGGATTGAGATGTATAAAGGACACGGGGTATGAACAAACTTTGGATTTTAGGGACCCTCAATGGCTTGGCCAGGATCCAAGGTGAATCATGACTTATGCAAACCAAATAAGGTAAAGAGCTAGGGTTTGGTCCTTGGGTGACCAGATGAATCTTGAAGCTTCTTCCCAGGGGACTCACCACCCAAATTGAACTTGGGGAGTGAGTGAGATGTATTGAATGATCCTTCAAGCTTTGTGGGATGCTTGGGGATGAGATTAGGGTTAAGGTGGCTTGGGCACACCTTAACATGATCGGAGGATCTTGGGGCTTTGTAGATGAATCCCATGCCTTGGACTTGTGGTTATTAAACATAAATGCATATGAGATGATATATATGGGGTGTATGCTTAAGATTCAGGGCTCAAGAAGATGACATGGGATATGGAAAATTTGAGGGTATGACAGTTTCCCCTATTTAATCTTCTCGAACCTGAAGGTATGGATAACAATGGCTTCCAATGCATTCATGGTAGGAGGGGATTAAATACTATTAGAAGTAACCGAAAATTTGCTTTGCTGGAGATAATGGTAGTATGAATTGATTTGCTGGGGATTATTCATGGTTATGGTGACTATGCATGCAATGCGGGGTATGCAACATAAGTATCTCTTTGACATTAAAGTATCAAGAAGATGGAGGAAGAAACTCCACTGGGGAATAAGAATCTCGGAAAAAGAGAAAGGATGCCTTCCCCTAGAAACGGCTGGGGAGAGAGAGAGAAGGTATTTTCTAGCAACGGATGGAACGTCTAACTCTGGTGGGGAAATATAAATCCAGCGATGATTCCTAGCAACGATTAGAATATGTGACATCTACTGGGGAATCAACCAAATGAATTCAGCGACAATTCTTAGCAATGACTAGAATACCTGATTCAGTGGGGAATAAACAACTAGGTTCAACGATGATTCCTAGCAACGGCTGGGATACCTGACTTAGATGGAGATAAACAAGGTACACTGACTATTCTTAGTGACGACTAGAATACTCGACTCTGTGGGGAACGAAGTCGTTCAGAGAAGATTCTCAGTGACAACTAGAATACCTGATTTGACTGGGGAATACATTTCTCAATAAGGTACAATGATGATTCTTAGCAATGGCTAGAACACCTGACTCTACTGAGGAAAGTACAGAAACTCAATGATGATTCATAGCAACGACTGGAATACCTAATATTTATTGGGGAAAAGAGTATGTCACTAATGATTCCTTATGAAGATAGGAATACCTGACTCATGTTGGGGGAGGAATTTCAAAGATGATTTCTAGCCATGGCTATTAATACTTGACTCAGATTGGTGAACGATCCTAAAATACCTCGGGTTTAATAAAAAGGGGAGAGTTCAATGAAGAATCTTAACAACGGTTTAGAAAAACGTGACCCTACCAGGATGAAAATGTTATGACGACCTTCTGAGGATAGAAGAGGTACAATGACAATTCTTTAGCAACGGCTAAGAATAACCGACTCTTCTGGGGAAACTAGTAGAGAGAAAGAGAAAGTGATAGTTCAATGATGATTCCTAGCAACGACTTAGAAATACCTTACTCTGTTTGGGGAGACATTGAAAATTGACTCTATTGGGGAAAATTCCTAACAACGGTTGGGAAATTCCGAATTTCAATGGATCAATTGAGTATAAGTTTTTAGAATATACTTATGATGCGATGTTATGTATGCAAAATGTCAATGCATGTTTGGGATATTGCAGGGAGATTATGCTAGGTTTGCAAGTTGTGCCAAGTGTGATTGGGCTTGAAGGTGCGGTTGGGGAAAGTACTGACTTTCCGGTATCGGATAATTGGAATTTCCGATATCCAAGCAAGCACTAGGTGCAATAGCTAAGAATTCCTGCTGAGGAAGAAATGATTGGCCAAGTCCACGGGACTACGTGGCGCTTTTTAGGCTGGGGATACGAAATGTGTTTTTGATTACCTTTAGCAAATTTTGAAAGAGATGTAATTTGAAATTGTTTCCCTTAAAGTTTTTATTTGAAAAAGGGTGTTTTCAACAAGAAATTTCCAATCATTTTGAGAAAAGTCATATTTTGCAGACAAAGCAAAAATATTGAGCACGTATGAGGGAACTGATTTTATTGATAAATGGTCCCAAAATTGGGTGATTTTGTACAAAGAAGCAATTCCTAAAAGAGGTGATTACAAAAAGAAATTGGAAAACTATAATGGTAATGAAACATCTTGGGTTTCCACCAAATTCCAACTCTGGTATAGTCTTTATGTCTTTGGCCATCCTTTGATCTTGGTTTCAAAAGGAGAGTGACGGGATCGACTTACTAAGGAAGCCACCAGATTGACTTGCTAAGGATTGAAGAAGGATTCTTGGTGGGATGCAACCTCTCGCTTTTATTAAACCCTAATTTTTGCCTAGACCGCCCTTTCGGATTTTCGGTCTACCGGGATACCCATTTTTTTGCATAAGTCGCCCTTTCGGGTTTTCAACTTATCGGGCTCTTTTTCTTAGTATTTTTTTTTCAAGCGTAGTATTTTTTGAATGCATCCGCATTCATATGGGATGGAAGATCTTCACCATCCATAGTTGCAAGGATTAAGGCTCCTACAGAGAAGACGTTTCTCACAACATATATGCCTTCATAATTCGACGCCCATTTACCCCTTGGATCGATGTGTATGGCAGAATCTTCTTTAATACAAGGTATCCAACTTCGAGGCTGCGGGGGAAGACCTTCTTATCGTGTACCCTCTTGATGCGCTTTTGATAAAGCTGGTTGTGGAAGATGGCTGCCAAACGCTTCTCATCAATCAGGTTCAGCTGGTCAAATTGGGCTTGGACCCATTCAGCTTCATCAAGCTTGACATTGGTTAAAATCCTTAAGGAAGGAGTCTCTACTTCAATCGGCAAGACTGCATCCATTCCATACACGAGAGAGAAGGGAGTTACCCTAGTGGAAGTACGTATTAAAGTGTGATAGCCATGTAATATGAACAGAAGCATTTCATGCCAATCTTTGTAGGTTTCCACCACCTTTTGCACGATCTTCTTAATGTTTTTGTTGGCTGCCTCGACAATGCCATTCATCTTAGACCTGTAACATAATGAGTTGTGGTGATCGATCTTGAAGCTTCGACACAGCTTTTTCATCATCTTGTTATTGAGGTTAGATCCATTGTCAGTAATGATCTTGTTGGGGATCCCATAACAGAAGATAATTTATTTTCTTATGAACCGAGCCACCACTTGTCTGGTAACGTTGGCGTATGAAACTGCTTCCACCCATTTTATGAAATAGTCAATGGCTACAAGGATGAAGCAGTGTCCATTCAAGGCAGTTGGATATATGCGTTCGATTACATCACTTCCCCACATGACAAAAGACAAAGGAGATGTCAAAACATTAAGTGGCATTGGCGGTACATGAATCTTGTCGACATATATCTGGCACTTGTGGCATGTTTGGACGTGGCAGTGACAGTCAACCTCCATAGCCATCCAATAATAGTCGGCCCTCAAGATTTTCTTCACCATAGTGTATCCGCTGGCATGTGTCCCAAAGGATCCTTCATGGATTTCCATTATGATTTGGTTTGCTTCTTGCTTGTTCACACATCTTAGCAAAACTGAATCATAATTTCTCTTGTACAATACCCCTCCACTCAAGAAGAACTTGGAAGATAATTTACAAAGGTACTTCTTGTCGGTGATGGATGCATCCTTATGGTATTCTTACTCTAGGAATCTCATGATAACATAAAACCAAGGATATCTGCCAGCTTCGTCTTTGGTCGCCAAACAGTAAGCAGGCTCGTCCAAGTAGTTGAGGTGAAAGGATGATGCTTCATTCTTCCACTTGACCTTCAGCATGGATGCCAAAGTTTCCAAGGTGTCAACAAGTTGATTATTTTCTCGAGGGATGTGATGGAATGTGATCAAATCAAAGTAAGGGATTAGTTTCAAGACATGCTCCTTGTAAGGGATGAGCTTATGATCTATAGTATCTCAATCTCCTTTGACTTTTCTAATGACCAAAGTTGAATCTCCGTAGACTTCAAGGTTTTTGATCCAAAGATCAATCGCGGCTTCAATATCGGAGATACAAGCCTCCTACTCCGCCATATTGTTTATACATTCAAAACATAACCTTGCGGTGAAGGGGAGGTGAAAACCAGTTGAGGAGGTGATAACTGCCCCAATTCCATTGCCGTAAGCGTTAAAAGCTCTATCAAAAACCAAAGTCCAATGGGACCCGGGCTCAGGTCCTTCCTTAGGGCCGGGGATGTTGCAATCCCTAATCAATATGATATTTTCATCGGGAAATTAAAACGCATAGACTGGTAGTTTTCCATGGGATGATTGATCGGTCACCATTTCCATTGAATTCCCACATTTTATCCGGCATATTTTCATCACTTTGGTAAGATTTGTGGTTGTTTTTAGTTGTTTTAAAGTCATTTAACATGTTTCGTTAGTTTATTATTGCATTGCATTTTGTTACATGTTTGTGTCAAAAAGTTTCTTTTATGCTTTGATTTGGTAGTGTTGGTGTTGCAGGTTATTGCATAGGTTCAAAAGGACTAATAACTGAGTGTTGGATGCTCCGGAAGGCCAAAATATGAAGATGCAGAAGGTCAACACGGGCTCCCGTGTACATCAACATGGCCCGTGTTGTTTGCCAGGAAGGAGCACTCAAAGAGGTAAAATAAGGGGTTAACACAGTCACCCATGTACATCAACACGGCCTGTGTTGATGCCTTTGTAGCTTGCTTTAAAAAACACAACTTTTGAAGAGCAACACGGGCACCCGTGTGAATCCACACGACCCGTGTTGATGGGCGCGGCTGAGAAATTTTACTTTATATTGTGTGGATCTGCCCTGTTCATTAAGGGTATTTTGGACTTCTTGCTGGGGGAAAAATCATCTGAGGCTATTAGAAGACTTTGGAGAGAAAGAGAGGGGGACTTTTGGACGTACGAGAGAAAAACATTGCACTGGAGAATATAGCGACTACGGAGGATTTGAAGACGGCAAGATTCAAGGGCATCAACCATTGAAGATCAAAATCTCCTAATTCTTTGTAATGTTTAATTTCCACACTATGATTTCTTTGTTTACTATTAGAGGGTAAACCCTCCAATACTAGGGGGGTGGTCCTGATTTGATCTTATGTTATGAATTCGAACCATGGATTTTCTTATTACTATGTTACGTATTTCAATTCAATTGTGTGATGTTATTATGCTTTTGTATCGGACAAATACAATTAGATCTATGACTATCAATAACAGAATTATGATTGTTAGGGTTTTCACACAATTGGGTTTATAATTGCATCACCTAGGACTAAGAACTTTTGTAAATCACCATAAACCTTGATATTGTTTATGATTAAAACCAATGATTAGTTGAATGGACATTTGAGTAAGAATTGGAAGTTTAATAGTTTCTTCATTAAGGACTTAAGGAAGAACATTCTGAGGTTAGGTAATTGAATGTTTCATGTGTGTTGAGGAAATCTTGACTTGAATTCATAACTAGTTAAATCAACCACTCACCCTAGCATGTTTCATCTTAATCAATTATTCTTTACTATCTTTTTGTGTTTGTTGTTATAAATTCCCAAAACCAACCAAACCATTGTGTTTTTGTTCAAATAGAATCAGAAGTAAAATAAGTATTTCCTACGCAATCCCTGAGATCGATACTTGGGAATAAAACTCCTTATTACTACATCGGTAAAAATAGTACACTTGCTATTTTTCCGACCAAGTTTTTTGCGCCGTTGTCGGGGATTGCCAAAATACCTATTTTAATTTTTATTCTATTGAAATTTTGTTGCTCGTCAACCAAAATTTTATCTGTGACAATCTTGTTATTCAATTCTAATATTTGTCTAACTTGTTTATGCGAGGTAAGGCCTCATCAGATTTTTCTTTTGACGCAGATCCAGAAAGAACTCTTCACGCTAGACTGAGACAAGCTAAGCGAGAAAAACTGGAAATAGCAGAAAAAGCGGAGGAGGAAGTTGTTTCAGTGCACTTAGAGAATTCAGATTCAGACGCAGAAACAATTCCTGAGGTCATGGCTGCAGATCCACCACCACCAGAGAGACTTCTCGGTGACTATGGTGGAAACAACACTCCGGGTGGTCGTATGACGATTGTAAACCAACCGGTAAATGTAGAACAATTTCAGCTGCATCCCAGCATAATTAATCAACTCGAAAGGCATCTCCAAAGGTTTTTAACTATGAGCACAACGCTTAAAATGCGTGGACATAACGAAGAAGCAATAAGGCTTCGTATGTTCCCATTCACTTTAGCAGATGAAGCCGAAGAGTGGTTCTATTCCTTACCTGCTGGCAGTATCACTACATGGGAGGAGATGGAAACAACATTCTTGCACGAATATTTTCCTGTATCAGTGTCACTGAGAAAAAGATACGAGATCCTAAATTTCAAGCAGAAGGAGGGTGAGTCACTAGGAGATGCCTATAAAAGATTCAAGAGAATTTTAGTGGCTTGTCCTACTCACAACATGGATGAAACTGAGCAGATGCAAATGTTTGTTAATGGTCTTCGAATTCAAACGAGACAAATCCTGACTCAGCAGCTGGTGGCTCAGCTAGCTTTGCAACAGCCACCGGTATGAAGAAGATAATTGAAGCAATTGCCTCAAATGAGCATCTGGAGTTGTATGATAGGGTGTCAAGCAAATCTGCAGTAATTGATTTGAAGCTTTAAACAAACAAACATGTAAAAATTGAAGAAGCAATTGTTGCAGAGGTGGAGAAAAGGTTGAAGGCACTAAACATAGGTGCTCAGAAAGTGGCTCAAGTGCAACAGGCACCAAACGATGTGTGTGACATTTGTAATGTACCACACAATACTGTTCATTGCTTTGCAACACCATAACAGATAGAAGATATCAAGTTCTTAAAGCAAAACAATCCCTACTCTAACACATACAATCCGGGGTGGAAGAATCATCCCAACTTTGCATGGAGAGATCAGAAAGGGAATGTGCAACAGCAAGTACAAGGCCAATATCAAAACCAATATCAACAACAACAACAACAAGTCCCAAAGAAGGCAGATAGGGAGACTGCAATTGAAAAGATGGCAGCTCATAACATCCAGTTCCAAGAGGAGACTCGAAATAATCAGAAGAACACTACATCATCCATAAAAAATCTTGAAATTCAGATGGGTCAAATAGCTCAATAGTTAGCTTCCAGTTCCCAGGTACCTGGCACGCTTCCTAGTGGAATAGTTGTGAATCCACTTGATCAAAGTCACATCAAAGCAGTGGTCACAAGAAAAGGAAAAGCTAATGAAAAACAAGTTGACGAACAGGTCGAAGAAGATGGGTTGTTGGAAGTTGATTTAGAGATTTGAGAAGAGCCAAAACAAGCTGAAGAAGTGGTGGTGAAACCGGCAAGCCAGCAAGAGAAACAAAAACCAAAGATCATTCTTCCTTTCCATATGAGAACAAAGAAGAAAGATCTCAATGTTTTTTTTTGAGAAGTTCTTAGAGTTATTCAAGAAGCTCGAGATCAACATACCTTTTGCTGAAGCTTTAGAACAAATGCCGATATATGCCAAATTCATGAAAGACATCACATCGAAGAAGAGGTCGATTGAGGGCGAGCCGGTTATGCTAACTGAAACTTGTAGTGCTATTTCGCAGGGCCTAAAAATTCCGGTGAAGAAAAAAGATAGAGGTGCTGTCACTATTCCTTGCACCATTGGAGATAGATCATTCAAGAAGGCACTAATCGATTTCGGAGCAAGTGTTAGTATAATGCCCCTTTCGATTTACAAAAAACTAGAGTTAGGAGAAGTGCAAGACACTCGCATGACACTGCAGTTTGCTGATCATTCAGTGAAGAGACCCTATGGTATAGCAACAAATGTTCTGGTGAAGATTTATAAGTTTGTTTTCCCGGTGGGTTTTGTGGTACTCGAGATGCCGGAAGAAGAGGAAATCCCTCTCATTTTGGGAAGATCTTTTCTTGAAACTGGAAGATGCATGATATATATCGAGGAAGGAACTATGACCCTCAAAGTCTATGATGAAAAGCTAAAAATTGATGTGAGAAATACTATGAAATTCAAGGATGACGAAGGTGCAAGTAAAAATATTGAAGTTCTGGATACAGTGTTTGCTCAATCTATGCAGATCACAACACCCAAGCTTCCCTTAGAAAGAGTTTTAAGCTTATCTATCATTGAGGATACTGAAGGAATAGATGAGAAATAATCTGAAGTGGTGTCTATGTTGAAGGCACAACCTCCTTTGATTCATTCTCGACCACAACGGTGGGAAGAGCTTCGACCTAAAGTATCTCCAGAAGAAAAGCAAGATATAAAAAAGGGGATTAAGTTGAAACAATTACCAGAACATCTCAAATATGTCTTTTTAGACAATGAAGAGAAATGTCCAGCAATCATCAATTCAGGTTTGAGAGAGATTCAAGAAGAAGAGCTAATCAAAGTACTCAAGAAATACAAAGGTGTTATTGGTTGGGCGATGGAAGATTTGAAAGGAATCAACCCAACACTGTGTATGTACAAGATATTGATGGAGGATGATCAGAAACCAGTTGTTCAACCTCAACGGAGACTTAACCCAGCTATGAAAGAAGTCATTCGCAAGGAGGTTGTTAAACTTTTAGATGCGGGATTGATTTACCCAATATCTGATAGTTTGTGGGTGAGTCCAGTTCATGTGGTACCGAAGAAGGGAGGAACAACTGTGATAAAAAATGAGAAAAATGAGTTGATCCCCACTCAGACAGTAACAGGTTGGAGAGTCTGCATTGACTACAGGAGACTGAACACCGCAACCAGGAAGGACCATTTTCCCTTACCTTTTATTGATCAGATGTTGGAAAGATTGGCAGGTCATGATTTCTATTGTTTTCTGGATGGGTATTCAGGGTACAACCAAATTGCGGTGGCACCTGAAAATCAAGAGAAAACGGCGTTCACATGTCCGTATGGAATCTTTGCTTATAGAAGAATGTCGTTTGGATTGTGTAATGCACCAACAACATTTCAGAGGTGCATGACATCAATATTTGCCGATATGCTTGAGAAACACATGGAGGTATTTATGGATGATTTTTCTGTATTCGAATCTTCTTTTGAAAATTGTATGTATAATCTGTCACTTGTGCTGGAAAGATGTCAACAAACCAATCTGATCCTGAATTGAGAGAAGTGTCATTTCATGGTGAGAGAAGGGATAGTGCTAGCACATAAAATCTCCCATAAAGGAATTGAAGTTGACAAGGAAAAAGTAGAGGTGATAGCCAATCTCCCTCCTCCAGTTAATGAGAAAGGTATACGGAGTTTCTTCGGACATGCGGGATTCTACCGTAGGTTCATCAAAGATTTCTCCAAGATCGCCAAACCATTAACTAGTCTGCTTGTGAAGGATACTCCGTTTCTGTTTGACAAAAAGTGCAACGAGGCCTTCGATACTCTGAAGCATAAATTGGTGTCTGCTCCTATAGTGATCTCTCCTGACTGGTCTTTACCCTTTGAGATCATGTGCGATGCGAGTGATATAGCAGTAGGGACAGTCTTGGGGCAAAGAAGAGACAAACTCCTGCACGTGATCTATTATGCCAACCATGTGTTGAATCCAGCTCAGATGAATTATGCAACCACAGAGAAGGAGCTACTGGCTGTGGTGTATGCCTTTGACAAATTCAGGTCATACTTATTGGGAACAAAGGTAATTGTTTATACTGACCATGCTGCTTTGAAATATCTTTTTTCTAAACAGGACTCGAAGCTAAGGCTGCTCAGGTGGATTTTGCTGTTGCAAGAATTTGATCTAGAAATTCGAGACAAAAAGGGGTGTGAAAACACAGTTGCTGACCACCTATCTCGAATGTCCCCGATAGAAGAGACTGAAGAAGAACACCCAATCAAGGATGAGCTTATTCATGAACGAATCCTCGTTGTGGTGGGTGTTCCATGGTTTGCCGATTACGTAAACTATCTAGTAGGTGGCATAATTCCTGAAGACTTTGATTATAACAAAAAGAAAAAGTTTCTTCATGATTGCAGGTTCTATTTGTGGGACAAACCATTCTTGTATAAGAAAGGGGTAGACAGACTGATTCGTCGATGTGTCCCGGAAGAAGAACAAAATGAAGTCTTGAAAGCTTGTCATGATTCGGATTATGGGGGACATTTTAGTGGAGATAGGACAACCGCAAAAGTCCTCCAGTCGGGGTTGTACTGGCCTACTTTGTTTAAAGATGCCCAAGTCATAGTGAAGGAATGTGACAGATGCCAAAGAACAGGGAATATTTCTAGGAGAAATCAGATGCCCGAAAAGGGCATGCTTGAAGTGGAATTATTTGATGTTTGGGGGATTGACTTTATGGGGCCGTTTCCACCCTCATTCGGGAAGAATTATATTCTGGTAGTTGTGGACTACGTCTCGAAATGGGTGGAAGTTGTTGCCCTCCCTACTAATGATGCGAGAGTAGTGGTAAACTTTCTCAAGCAAAACATCTTCTCAAGGTTTGGTGTGCCAAGGGCACTTATCAGTGATGAAGGGACACATTTCTTAAATAAGCTCATGGAGAACTTATTGAAGAAGTATAATATGAAGCACAAGATTGCCACTCTGTATCATCCTCAAACGAGTGGGCAAGTTGAAGTATCCAATAGACAAATAAAAAAGATTTTGGAAAAGACAGTGAGTGCTTCAAGGAAAGATTGAGCGATCAAATTAGATGACGCACTATGGGCGTACAGAACCGCCTCCAAAACCCCAATCGGTATGTCTCCTTATCAACTGATTTATGGTAACGCCTGTCATCTCCCTCTTGAATTAGAGCACAAAGCCTTTTGTGCATCCACGTTCTTGAATTGTGATCTTGCAAAAGCCGGTGAATCCCGAATTCTTCAACTTCACGAGTTAGAAGAATTTCGTAATCAGGCCTATGAGAATGCGAAGATGTACAAGGAGCAAACAAGGAAGTGGCATGATTAGAGAATCATTAAGAAAGACTTCTGGGAAGGACAACTGGTGTTGTTGTTAAATTCTAGGCTCAAGTTGTTTCCTGGCAAATTGAAATCAAGATGGTCCGGACCATTTGTTGTGCATAAGGTATCTCCCCACGGAGCGATAGAAATCAAGAATCAAACCAATGGGGATATATTCAAGGTGAATGGCCAGAGGTTAAAGCCATATTACATAGGACAAGAATCTGGATTGATTGACCATGTGCGTCTCACCTAATGAGGTGGACGATCATCGAGCCATGCGACGTTAAACGAAGCGCTTCGTGGGAGGCAACCCACGCGTTTGATTTCTAATTTATTTAGTTTTTCTTTTTCTTTGTGTGTGCTAAAATTTTGTTGTAGGGGAGGAGGATAATTAGAAGGGCAAAGTCACAAACACCTCAAAATGGAAGGAAACCACACAAGTGCAGTAAAACAACAAAACAATTTTCAAATGTTGAGGGAGCCAGATCACCAACACGGGCGCCCGTGTTGAACAACACGGCCCGTGTTAATTGCCCTGAACCAAAGAACTGGGCGTGTGCAGAGAGGAGGAAACCATATCACCTACACGGGAACCCGTGTAGATGCACACGACCCGTGTTGTTTTGTACGGGATGGATTTTTGAATTTTTTTGAATTTTTTTGTTTTAAGTGGTGGGACCCACTTGACTTATAACTCATCTCCACCACTTATCCGTCATTATTCTGGTTTTACAAGACTCTCATTCTCTCTTCCTCCATTGTTAACCTAGCCTCCACCACCAAAAGCTTCACTTTTCACCACTATCAACTCCATAAAACCACATCTCCCTTTCACAAAAACTGTTCTACTCTCCGTCCTCTATGTAGTGACGGTGACCGTTTTTACTAATTCTTTATTTGGGTTTTGAGATATTTTGTAGGTACCCATTATGCCCCCGAAGAGAGCAAGCAAAGGAAAGGCTGTGGCCACATCTTCCAGGCCAAAGCAACGTGCGAGACGCAACCCGAATGCACATGGCATCCTGTTTGAGGAACCAGATCACCATGAAAGGTATACGATACTTGCTTAACAAAGACTCATTCCTACAAGATATATGTGTGATGCAACACTAGATGAGCTAGGATTAAAGGAAGAAGTGCATCGAATGTTTCACAATATAGGTATGCTAGAATTTATGCAATTTGAAGCACCGACTTTTGCACGCATCACTCTTGAATTTTTGAGCACTGTTGAGTTTAAGATGAGACACAGGTGGACTGGTTCCAAAATGGAGTTTTATGGTAAGTTGACTTTCAGATTGTTTGATGAGGATCATGAGTTGTCTGTGGAGGAACTTGGGGGGATTCTGAGACTTCCAGTATCTGGACCCGGAGCACCCCCAGACACTTTTCCAGCGGTTGATTTCTAGAGGGCCATTACTGGTAAAAATGGTTACAACCCGAGTTCTGGCAAGGCTTCTGGGATTCATAACCCTTGTTTCAGGTATGCACAGAAGGGGTTAGCTTACACCTTGTTTGGACGGGGTGATAGCACCGATGTGGTGGCAAAGAGAGAGCTGTTTTCTTACATTGCATGGCCAACAATGAGAGAGTCAATGCAGCCGCTTTTGCTGCTAATCATTTGAAACAAGTTGGCTATGCAAGTACAAGTGATATTTCTGTGGGTGGCATGATCACTCAGATTGCAGACCACTTTGGTTATGGTCGGCTCTTGATGGAAGAACCAACAGTGGCAGGTAAGACAAAGGTTGACATGAACACTCTTGTCAATCAACGAATGATTGTAATCATGCCGACATATTATTCTCTGGTAATTCATAATGTGGAAGTACTTGCGTTACCAGCACCTGATTCTATTAGTATTGCAAATGTTGCTAACTGGCTTTATGCAGCTTCTGCCCCATCTGTAGGGGACACTGTTCAGAATGACCAGGATTTTTCAAGTGATGAGATGGAGGAAGATGATAGACAAGAGGAGAAATTTGTGCCACCCCCACAAGACTCGAACCGACAAGGTGAAGGGTCCTCTTCTATGTCTCAGGACCGATGGGGTTGGATACAAACTGAGATGGGTGTCCTCCGCACCGAGCAAACTAGACAAGGTGTGGAATTGTTCCGACAAGGGACGGTTATGGATGACATGCAAGCTATGATGCAACGTCTGATGTTGCATTTCCCGCATGATCCTCCACCTTCTCCACAACAGTAGTCGCTGTGAGTCCCCTTTGTATCTGGATTTAAACATTGAGGTCAATGTTTAGTTCAGGTGTGGGGGGGGGGGGGGGGTTCCTTTCATGTTTTATTTCGTTTTCATTTTGTTCATGTTTTCCTTCATCGTTTTTGGCTTTCGTTTTTGCTTCTGTTGTCGTAGTATTTTGTTTTTATTGTTTACCTGTGTGTACAGAGTGATGAGAAATTGTTGGACGAATCCGGGATCGATTGTAGTGGATGAAAGACACACCCCATACTTGTTTTGTTAAGGTACCCCGGAAGTTGATGCAACCATGAGAAAGTAAAAGTCAGACACAATTTGGTGACACTGGACCGAGAGAGCGGTATGGTAGAACCGAATTGGAAAAGAAACCACATGACACTAGGAGGCTTCAGAGCTTGTAAGTTTAACCAACATGGTGAGAATACAAAGGCCAAACACTAAATATCATCATGAGAGTTCAGCCAGGTATGACTCTATCACTCTGACTTTGCGTATGTTCTTTTGACACTTCACAGCATGACAACACACATTGAGGCAAGTTGTTTGTTTAGCCCAGAGCCTTTCTAGCTATCCCTATTTGTATGTTTACCCTTCGTGAACCCCGTTGAGCCTTAGCCTTTTTGTTCGTAATAAACCCCACATTAACCAGTAATCATTCATTTCTTCCATTAATCGGCATGATTGTTGTAAGTTACAAAATGTGCAAAAAGCTAAGTTTGGGGTGGTAATCTTTAAAGAAAGAGCGAGTGCATAAGAAGAGACGTGTGTATGTCCTAATAAAAAAAAGAAGAGAAATTCACTTGCCGAGACTTAAGACTATAACACTTGTAAAATGCTCACAGAGAATTGAGTTAAAAAGAGTCAAAAGTGAATAAACCCCCAGATTTATGAGTTAAGCACGAAAAAAAAGAGAAAATCAAACAACATGAATGCCGAGTTCAAAACCATTTGTTATCCATTTCTGTGTCTATCCTACCGTATCCAAGCCCTGTTACAACCGAAAAGACCTCATAAAGTGTGTGGAATCTGTTGTTGTAGTGAAATTAGAATTTATTCAAATTTAAGAGTTTGGTATTGCATGCTGTGTTGTGAGTGTAAACACCCTAACCATTAGAGATGTTGTGAGTATGTGAAAAAGCTTGCAGGTAACGAGGCCTCTGATGTGGAAATATGGTGAACAGTTTGAGTCGGGAAAACCGGAAACTTGATTGGAAAGGAAGAACACAAGTTGTGAAGGACAAGGTTACATTGTGGAAAGTGAATTCATGGGTGACCTGTGTTTGGACTCAATACATCACTTGAGGACAAGCAATTAGACAAGTTTGGGATTGTGATCAATCACCGTTTCCATTGAATTCCCACATTTTATCCAACATATTTTCATCACTTTGGTAAGATTTATGGTTGTTTTTAGTTGTTTTAAAGTCATTTAACATGTTTCGTTAGTTTATTATTGCATTGCATTTTGTTACATGTTTGTGTCAAAAAGTCTCTTTTATGCTTCGATTTGGTAGTGTTAGTGTTGCAGGTTGTTGCATAGGTTCAAAAGGACTAATAGCTGAGTGTTGGATGCTCCGGAAGGCCAAAATATGAAGATGCAGAAGGCCAACACAGGCTCCCGTGTACATCAACATGGCCCGTGTTGTTTGCCAGGAAGGAGCACTCAAAGAGGTAAAACAGGGGGTTAACACGGGCACCCGTGTACATCAACACAGCCCGTGTTGATGCCTCTGTAGCTTGCTTTAAAAAACACAACTTTTGAAGAGCAACACGGGCACCCATGTGAATCCACACGGCCCGTGTTGATGGGCGCGACTGAGAAATTTTACTTTATGTTGTGTGGATCAGACCTGTTCATTAAGGATATTTTAGACTTCTTGCTGGGGGAAAAACCATTTGAGGCTATTAGAAGACTTTGGAGAGAAAGAGAAGGGGACTTTTGGACGTACGAGAGAAAAACATTGCACTGGAGAATATAGCGACTACGGAGGATTTGAAGACGGCGAGATTCAAGGGCATCAACCATTGAAGATCAAAATCTCCTAATTCTTTGTAATGTTTAATTTCCACACTATGATTTCTTTGAATACTATTAGAGGCTAAACCCCCCAATGCTAGGGGGGTGGTCCTGATTTGATCTTATGTTATGAATTCGAACCATGGATTTTCTTATTACTATGTTACGTATTTCAATTCAATTGTGTGATGCTATTATGCTTTTGTATCGGGAAAATACAATTAGATCTATGACTATCAATAACATGATTGTGATTGTTAGGATTTTCACACAATTGGGTTTATAATTGCATCACCTAGGACTAGGAACTTTTGTAAATCACCATAAACCTTGATATTGTTTATGATTAAAACCAATGATTAGTTGAATGGACATTTGAGTAAGAATTGGTAGTTTAATAGTTTCTTCATTAAGGACTTAAGGAAGAACATTCTGAGGTTAGGTAATTGAATGTTTCATGTGTATTGAGGAAATCTTGACTTGAATTCATAACTAGTTAAATCAACCACTCACCCTAGCATGTTTCATCTTAATCAATTATTCTTTACTATCTTTTTGTGTTTGTTGTTATAAATTCCCAAAACCAACCAAACCATTGTGTTTTTGTTCAAATAGAATCAGAAGTAAAATAAGTATTTCCTACGCAATCCCTGAGATTGATACTTGGGAATAAAACTCCTTATTACTACATCGGTAAAAATAGTACACTTGCTATTTTTCCGACCAATGATGCGCAAGATAGTTGGACAGTACACTCCATTTGATGGTTTTTTGAGTGATATGTTAGATGTCGTACTCGGTTAACGCCATTTGCCATTAGGCTACTCTACCGGTTAGAGCAGGCTTCTCAAAGATGTATTTGACAGGGTCCATCTTAGAGATAAAAAATGTTATATGAGTGAGCATGTACTGCCTTAAGAGTTTGGCAGCCCATGCTAATGCATAACAAGTATTTTCAAGCATCAAATAACTACTTTCACAATTGGTGAACTTCTTGCTTAAGTAGTATATAACATGCTCTTTTCTACCAGTTTCTTCATGTTGGTCAAGGACGCATCCCATTGATCCTTCAAGGACGATGAGGTACATGATTAATGGCCTGCTGGGTATAAGACGCATTAAAACATAAGGTTCTTACAAGTACTCCTTGATCTTCTCAAAAGTTCTTTGACAATCGTTGTTCCAAATGACGACTTGATCCTTTTGAAGAAGTTTGAAGATCGGATCACAAGTGGCCGTAAGGTGAGATGTGAATTTAGCAATGTAGTTTAACCTACCTAGGAATCCGTGAACTTCCTTTTCAGTTTTGGGTGGAGGCATATCTTGTATGGCCTTCACTTTTTTGGGATCTACCTCAATGCCCAATTGGCTGATGATAAAACCTAATACTTTGTCGGATCTTACCCCAAACATGCATTTGTTGGGATTAAACCTCAATTTGAACTTCCTTAGCCTCTCAACAACTTTTCTAGATTGACGAGATGTTCCTCTTCGGTTTGAGATTTGGCTATCATATCGTCAATGTAGACCTTGACTCTCTATGAATCATGTCGTGAAAGAGAGTGACCATGGCTCGTTGGTATGTAGCACCATCATTCTTAATCCAAAAGGCATATCCTTATAGTAGAAGGTGCCCCATGGGGTTATGAAAGTGATTTTCTCCATGTCTTTTTGAGCCATTCAGATCTGGTGTAACAGGAGAAACCATCCATAAAGGAGAAAATAGAGAACTGAGAAGTGTTGTCCATTAACACGTCGATGTGAGGTAGTGAAAAGTCATCTTTGGAACTCGCTCTATTCATATCTCAATAATCTACGCACATTCTTACTTTGACTTCCTTCTTGGGTACATGCACGATGTTGGAAATCTATTGGGGATAATTGAAGACTGCTAGGAAACTGGTGTTGAGCTGTTTTTGTACCTCCTCCTTGATTTTCAATGCCATGTCGGGCCGAGTCCTACGTAGCTTTTGCTTTACTGGAGAGTATTCTTCTTTAAGATGCATATGGTGGACCACGATGTCAATATCGAGGCCGGGCATGTCTTGGTATGACCATGCAAACACATCCATGTACTCCTTCAAGAGTTTGATCAACTTTGTCTTTACCTTGTCTCGCAGAGCTGAGCCAACTCAGACTTCTTTTTCTTCCTCGCATGTTCCAAGGTTAACCACTTCCACTGATTCTTCATGCGATTGCATGACCTTTTCCTCTTGCTTGAGCAATCTTACCAATTCTTCAGGGAGCTCGGAATCTTCATCAAAATCTTCACCGGCTTGATTAATCGGGTTATCAAAGTCATACGAGACTATAACAGAATTGTTGGTGGTGGTTGTCGAGGGTGATCTGCACGATTTAGGTTCATTCTTTTTATTTATATGAAAGAAAAAATGATTTGAAAAGAATTTTAAAGCAAAAAGAAAATTGCCATCTTGAAATGGTGAAATAATAAATGAAAGACAAGGATCATAAAATTGAATGTGAAACATAGATCTTTTTCATTAATGATTAATAAGGAATTTCAACGAGGTCCTACAAATGGTTCCCCCAGGCCTTGGGCTTGGCATGGGTTCTTTTGATAAAAGGGAAAACAAACATGGGAAATTACATTTTAATCAGAGTTACTTCTGGTATTGTAATACCCCAAAATTTACCCTTCATTTTTCCTGGAAGCATACGCTTTACACCTCATGCATGCATACATTTTTAGGTCATTTAGCATTTGCATTTCATCATGGCAATCGGAATATTTTTTCAAAAAAAAAAAAACGAAAAACGAAATAAAATAAAATAATAAATAAATAAAAGAAAAAATCTTGGACTTGAACCTCTCTCAAAAGTCCACTAAGCTATCAATATTAGGCAATAAATACTAGAGAGTCAGTGAAACAAATATAGAGTCTATTCCTATTACCCTGTCTGGGAAAAAGATAGTGAGAGAAGAACCCTGGGGAAAAAGATAGTGAGAGAAGAGCTAACAGAGTTCAGAGCAACCTCCAGGCAACTCTGAAAGGTTCATTCTGACTCACACACTTTCAGCTCAAGCAAACCCTTACATTGGTTTGCAAATCCAGCCGTGCCATTTGATTTCAACCGATCTCTCCAATTAGCTTGGAAGGATCTCAGGGTTTATCGTTCCTTTAATTGCTGTTACCTCGGATCTTCATCCGCGTGGTTCCTTCGTCAAGGACTGCCTTTTTGCATGAGCATCCCAAACCCTAACCCTTAATTGATTTTTCTTCTCCTAAACACACATTTACTCCTTCTACTACAGGTGAGTAAGTCTCCAAAGGCCGAGCATCCGGTAGATTGCGTAGTAACGTCGTTCGTCCAAAACCCAATCCATAACCCTGTAGTTAGCCGAACTACGACTTGCTCTGATTCTCATTCCAGATGAGATACGTAGGTATAAGACGCGATGTCTTAGCGAGCACACATCCCCCCAACCCATAGGTCAGCCGAGCTACGAAGACTCTGATTCTCATATTCAGATGAGATACGTATGCAGTGGATGCGACATTCGCGTAAGTCATTTTCATTTAACCCCTTTCTTAGTAAACAACACAAGATAAACTCACACCCTTTAGACAAGAACTACAAAAGTGGATCCCGTAGAGTACTACAGATGCGTAGGGGTGCTAATACCTTCCCTTCGTATAACCGACTCCCGAACCCAAGATTTGGTTGCAAGACCCCGTCTTGTCCTTTGCTTTTTCCAGGTTTACTTCGAGCGTTTCCTTTCCATCCTTTGGGATAAATAACGCACGGTGGTGACTCTTCTGTCATTTTCTCTCGCCGGTTGTTTTTTCGCACACTGTAATTTTTCAGGTTGCGACAGCTGGCGACTCTGATGGGGACCCGGTTTCCCTAAGCGAGTCCCTCCTAGATTTTGTAGTTTGTTTGTTTATTGGGTGTTCATGCTTTTGTACAGTTATTTACCTGCTTTACCTTATTGCATTGTGTACATATCATTTCTGTATCTGTTGGCTGGCTATGGCTGCTTGGTGATCTTTGTGAGATGAGTTCTATACCCGAACTCGAGTGCACTTAGGATAGGAGAATGGCATAGTCTTGTCGACTTGTGTGGAGTTATTCCTTAGCAAGTTGACTTGCAAGCCCATTCACTTGGTGGAGGTCATGTTGAGATCAATAATGTCACACAAGTAAGTTGTGGTTAGACATTACTTTTTCCAATATAGACCTTAGAAGCCGAGGACCTTAGTTTACCAAACCCATCTTGGCCTATTCGTAGGACGTAGTGCGAAAGTCGTTCAAGTGTAAGATTTGATACGATTGTTACGCGATACTACACTCATAAGAGTCTCTCTTGAGAATATTTTTGGAATACGAGTAGTCGTTCCTCCGATAATATCCGAAAGATGGGATTATGACTATGGGAACCTTTTGTAGAACATGTTTGGCAGGTTTAAACCTTAGTACACTCCTTTTGGGTGGTTCTTAACCTAAACTCCATGCTCGTGACTTGCAACAAACCCTTGATTCATGGTTGATCCGATCAGGTATCCTTAATATCAATGAAAATGGGGTGTTGATAAGGTGTAAACCATAATCCACCAAAATGGGTGGTTGATATTAAGGATAACATGATCCATCCCATGACCTTTGTTTGGTGTGCTCTTAATTTCTCTCAAGACAGTGCAACCTGACAGATGTTCAAGCAGATACGGCGATCCTGATTCCCATGCCACTGCACTACATTCACATCATTTTGCATCACATCATTTTGCATTCACAATCATTCACACATGTTTATCCATTTCTGTAGGGTTTGTATCTTCTACTTGATTCTAGTCGGAATTTTCTTGGTTCTCATCAACGGCTTAGTCTTTTTTTTTTACATCGTTTATCTATTGAGAGACTGGAATCAAGGGGGTAGAATACCTTTGGAATTGATAAACATGTCATTGCATTTACATATTCATTAGCATGTCTTGCATAACAGGTACCGCCACAGTGTTCTCAGTTTGTTTGGTGCTCCAATCAGTAGGATAGCTGACCCAGGCATTCACCGGTACGGTACCCGCATAAACCAACAGAGAGTAATGGAAAGCCTACAGGCAGAGTTTGCCGAGATGAAAATCCGCATGAATCAATTCATGGATGTGGTTCAAGGGGTGGCTCAGGGACAGCAAGAGCTCAGGCAGATGATACAGAGGAATCCCCCTGCTCAACCAGAGACGGTGACTGATCCTCCAACTGGAGAGGCTAATTGACCCAATGGACCAGGGCCTATCCCAATCCTACATGTCACCTCCGGTCAACAGCCCGTTCATGATGATCAAGACGATCAGTTCCCCCTGCTGCAGGAAGACTTTGGTATGGGTCATGGTGTGGACCCCATGTTTAGAAGATTGGAAGATAGGTTGAAGGCAATGGAAGGACAGAATCCTCTGGGAGTAGATGTTGCTGACTTGGGGCTGGTCCCAGGTGTGAGAGTGCCACCGAAATTCAAGGTCCCGATATTTGACAAATACAATGGCAACTCTTGCCCGAAGACCCATGTGCAAGCCTATTTCCGTAAAATGGTTGCATACTCCGATGACGAAAAGTTGCTTATGTACTTTTTCCAGGACAGCCTAGCTGGGGCATCCCTGGAATGGTATATGAGGCTGGACAGAGCCCACATCCGTTGCTGGAGGGATTTGGCTGAGGCTTTCGTGAAGCAGTATCAGTATAATGCAGACATGGCTCCGGAGAGAACTCAACTTCAAAATCTGTCTCTTAAAACCAATGAGTGCTTCAGAGAATACGCTCAACGCTGGAGAGAAACAGCTTCCCGTGTTCAACCTCCTATGTTGGAGAAGGAAATGGCTAACATGTTCATGAACACTCTGCCAGGACCTTATTTGGAGCGCCTGGTGGGTTGCAATGCCTCAAATTTTGCTGATGTAGTCTCTATCGGAGAGAGGGTGGAGAATTACCTGAGGACATACAAGACCCAAAGTGGAGGTGGATCCTCATCAGGGGTGAAGAAGCCGTTCATTCAGGGACAGAAGAGGATAGAAGGGGATGCAAGTGCCATATCTTCTTATCAGAATAGGGATAACCGGAGGAATAACTTTCAGAACTATCATCAGCAACCGTATGTTGCGGCTGTAACCATTCTAGCTGCAGCACCACTACAACAACAACAACCACATCGTCAACCAGCTCAGTACCAACCACAACAACCGGGTAACAGACCCGCCTATCAACCGAGGCCAAGGACGATGGACCGGCGTTTCGACACTCTTCCAATGCCGTACGCTCAGTTGCTTTCTAGTCTTCAACAACTACAACTTGTGCAGTTGCGCACTCTGGCTCCTCCCGTTGGTAGGCTTCCGGTGGGTTATGACGCCAACGCTAGGTGTAGCTTCCACTCTGGGGCACCTGGCCATAATATTGAGAACTACAAAGCTTTTAAGCACGTAGTTCAGGACCTCATTGATTCAAAGGACGTTAACTTTGCACCAGCTCCTAATGTCGTCAACAATCCCATGCCCCAGCATGGTGGAGCCAACATTAACATGGTTGAAGGAGAAGTCAAATTAGTCTCTGCGGTCAACAATGAAGATGGGGATAGTGATTGCGACATCTGTTAGACTATGGCACGGATCTAGAAGGGGGGGTTGAATAGATCCCAGTTAAAAACTTGAGTCGACGCTACCAATTTAAAAGAAAAATTGGTTTTAAAATTGTTTTAGGTGCGGAAGCGACCGAGGAAAATTTAGTCTAAAAACGAACCGTTATTGGAAAACCGGATATGCGTTAAGCTAATGGATAAGAGATAAAACGAGATACAATTCACTACACTAGTTGCACAATCAATGATAGAGTTCACTTACTAGCAAGCCTAGTTCCAATGAACCAAAATACCAAATTTAAAACTCAGAGCAAACTTAAGGCAACTTTGGCTTAGGCAATTTTACAAACACTTGGTGTGCATAAACACTCCAAGTGATATTTGAGTTGAGTAAGTAAGTCAATTTATCCTAGTACAATATGTTATTGTACTTAGTATTCCAACAGCTGTTTTAATCACTTACTCAACTTATATCAAAGTTTGGTGAAAATTGCTTAAGCTAAAATCGCTTAAATTTTAAGCTGAAAAACAGATTATGCAGAAAGTTAAAGGAGACAGAGATTTGATGAGGCAGTTCCCCCGCCGTCCTCGCTTCGGGGTACGTCTGCCCTCAATTCTAAAAATAGAATTGAGATGATTTAATTAAATATCACCTGTGAACTTTAACCGTTTATACAAGGATTGCAAAGCAAGTAAACACAGAATTTTCAATGTGTTGAATGATGCTTCCTATCCTTGCTCCTTGATTCAAGATGAATCAAGACCTTCGATCGTTGTTGCTAGACCTCCGATTCCAGCCCCTTTGTTGAAGAATCTTCCGTTCTTCAAACCCTCGGCCCGGCTGATCTCAAACACAACGAGTCGAACCCGAATCCTTCACTTCAATGCCACCGAATCCGCTACTAGACTGACGAAGACTTCCTCTTCTCAATCACCTTCGCTCGGCTGAATATTGATGAAGCGATTCGTCCAAAAACCCCCAAACGCAAACTTGTATTGGAGGATAAAACCCTAATGGTTTTATTCAAGAAAGAACCTGCCAAGACTTCAACTCGAACCCGATTCTTCAATCGCAACTTCGAACCTTATCACCTTCAAGTTATCACGAATCACATCAAAAGTTATTGTGTGCAGTTGATGTATTGTGGACTGTTGAAGATGAAGATGATGAATCTTTGACAACTTTTTCACTCTTTCTTGTTTCCTTGAACACTTGAACTCAAAATAGCAAATGTTGTTTGATAGAAGTGTTTTGACTTCTATATATATAGTAACAGACAAAATCAAACAAACATAACAGTATTTCAAAAATTTGAAATAACTCAGAAAACTGAGATTGCGCGCGAGCGGTCGACCATAGGTCGGCGTGTGCTGACCCGTGGGGCATGCGTCGACCCTATGCGTCGACTCAAACGTTTCATGCGCTGACCCGTGGATAACATCATTTTGCCATGCGCCAACGTGTGGTCGACTCAAGGGGTTTATGCGCCGACCCGTGAGCTATGCGCTGACCCTATGCGTCGACGCATGCAGCTTTGCGCTGACTCCCTTCAGTTTAGGCAGAGCTTTGCGCTGACCCGTGAGCTTTGAGCTGACCCCTATGGTCGACTCAAAGCATTCAAATCTGCAAAGAAACTGTGATTAGTGATTCTTTATGTATTTAGTCATGATCACACTTTGTCTACATGTTTTTAATGATTATGGTAGATTTAGAATAACGTGGAAAAGGATATTGTGGGTAATGTGTTGCATTTGTTCGTAGATGTGCATGATGGTCTTTTGTCATCATCGAAACTTGATATCGTATGTTGTATGACACTTTGTCTTTACATACTCCCCCTTTTTGATGATGACAACCTGTATAAATCGACGTGACGAACATCATGCAGTATTGACACATTTTGCACACTCCCCCTTTCTTTTGTAATCTAAGGCCATTTGCAGAAAGCGAAAGCGACTGTTAGTTGTGTGCATTTTGTCACCATGTCAGCATTTTTCTCCCCCTTTGACAACATCAAAAAGAGAGAGACAGAGTGAGTATTCAAGATTGCAACGAAAAGTTCACAGGCAGTAGTATAGATACCAACGAAATAATATCACACTTATATCATTTCTTAACAATAGTCATTAATTAAGAAGGAGAAAATACATAAGGAAGTTGTGGTGCATAAACAGGCAAAGCAAAAACAAAATACATGCAAAAACAACAAGCAACATGTAATGTGCATATGAATGGCTATTGTCTTAAGTGACGGTGGCCGGGATGGTAGCATACGCCAGGGTTTCTGCTAGGGTCAGCCAGAGTTTCTAGGTAATCACAAACACCTTCCAGATGCCTAAGACTCCCTGTGACCTGCCTATCCAAATCTACATATCGTTCATTTAGGCTTGTGGAGAGGTTTTCGATCCGCTCATTTTGGGTTTGAAGTTGACTGGTAATTTGAGCAAGTCGGTCATCCTGGGATTGCATGAAGGTTTGTTGGGCAAGTTGCATGCTTTGCATCATCTCCAACAGCTCTGAAGAATCAGCAGGATGTGGAGGGGATGGAAGAAATTCTTCCTCAGCATGGTGATACGGTTGGTAAGATTCACGTCGAGTTGTCCAACCCGTATGTTGCCATTCACCCCAGCCACCCCATCGTGGAACAACTTCTTCATGTGTATCCGGCTGCTGTACCCAAGCAGAGCCGGAGTAGTCGTATGTGCCAATGGGTGAAGGACTGTCGTCTCCACCATTGTGAGCATTATCGTGCCTTGCTTCTTCTTCTTCATCTTCTTCTTCTTCTTCATTTTCCACTTCATCGTCTTGTTCTTCGCTTTCATCACTGTCAGCCCTTGGAGGAACGTATCCTCTTCTAACAAACTTATATTTCTTCCGCTCCTTGCACCATATATATCCCATCATAGACATGGTTTTTGTGCTAAATTCTTTGTCAGGTGTGATTGATGTTAACGGGAAAGACGGATGACTAACATTGGCTGTTGTAAGGACTTCTTGGATGAAGGATCCGTAGGCGAGAGCAGTTCCTCGTCCGGAATCCCGAAGATTATACATTCTGCTAGCAATGTAGTATGGCCAGTTGATTTTTATCTTATTTTTCAGGATGTAAATCAAATGAACCTCGGACTGTTCGACTCTGGAGAGACCGCCCTTCTTGGGCCGCAGGATGCGTGAGACAATCCATTGGAGAATCCTTTCCCCGGCGCTCAGTTTGCCCGCAGTGACGGTTCGTGGGAACAAGTCACTCTGCACAAAATCATCAGAATATGGCCGTTCCAACATGTCATTTAATGCACTCTTAAACTCATAGCCATCTATGTGGTGAGAATCAGTCACCTCAGGCAGGGGATTTCCAGCATCATCCACAGACAAATCAAAATATTTGTTCCAGAAATTTGATTTAACTGATACCTTTGTAGAGCCAACTTTGGAGGAAAGCTTGTGTCCGCGAAAGTTCTCATGAAGACCGGAGTAGAAGACTCGGACAAGGTCTTCACTGTATTGAGTGTTGCACTCCAAGAAGTTGATGAGACCTTGATGCTGCAGCAGAGACAGGACTTCCGGTAAGTGCATGCGTTCAGCTTCAAGTCTGTAGAACGCATGTTGTTGCACAACTCCTCGTTTACCGATGTCTTTGTTGAACATTTCGACACGAGCAGGTGGAACGAGTGATACAGCAGATACGGGAAGAGATGCACCGGATGATTCTCGGGGTCTTTTGCCGGAGGGTCTGCGTGATGAGGAAGCCATTTGAGTGGGTTTGAGATTGAGTGTTTGGATACAGAGAGAAGGTTTGATGAGGGTTTTGAGAGTGATTCCTCTAGAGAGGGGTTTTTCCCAATTTATAGTGGAAAGGTTAGGGTTTTGGGAAGATGGAAGATCAAAGACCAATAGCCACTAGGTAGATGCAAGTTACAAAGTAGTGGGTAGTTTGAAAGGTGATGGAATGTAATTGCACATTTAATGATGTGAATGCATGAGAGATGATTTAAATTTTTTGCAGAAAAACGAAATCTTTGAGCGATGCGTCGACCATACCCCTGTATGCGTCGACGCATACTGTTTGATTTTTGAGAAAATGCAAAAGTTATTCAATCATGCGTCGACCATAACCCTGCTGCGGTCGACTCATACAGTTTAAAATTTTCATTTTTCACTACTCAGCACATGCAATGACCAGTTTGATGTATAATTAACACCACAAACAGCAATACACAACCAAAGAGATATATCAGGCGTATATATATAAACAATAACATTTTGAGATAGAATTATTGCAGTCATGAGATTTTGCAGAGAGAGGAAGAGGAACAATATCACCTTAATGCCGGAGTGACTTAGTGAACAGTAGACATGTGCTTACAACAACATAGATTTGTCAGAAGTACAGTATTAAGGTTTTAAGTGAAATAATGTAAACAGCAGATTATAGTGTCCGTTCCGAAATATCGAGAATGCCAAGTTCTCGGCGAATATGAAAGAAAGGTTCAGTGGCTAGCGGCTTTGTGAAAATGTCCGCTAGTTGATTTTCAGTATTTACGTGTTCAAGCACGATGTCACCTTTCTCTACATGATCCCGAAGAAAGTGGTGTCGAATTTCGATATGTTTGGTGCGGGAATGTAGCACAGGATTCTTGGTCAGGTTAATAGCACTCGTGTTGTCACAAAAGATGGGAATACGTTCAAGTTTGAGGTTGAAATCCAATAGTTGTTGCTTAATCCATAGGATTTGGGCACAACAACTACCGGCGGCAACGTATTCCGCTTCGGCGGTTGACAAGGCAACAGAAACTTGTTTCTTGCTATGCCAACTAACCAAAGAGTTTGAAAATAGGTGACAAGTGCCACTTGTGCTTTTCCTATCCGATTTGCAACCGGCAAAGTCGGAATCGGAAAAACCTACCAAGGAACAATCATTACCTTTGGAATACCATAGACCATACTTCGGAGTACCGGATAAATATCGAAGTATCCGTTTAACGGCTTTTAAATGGGATTCCTTGGGACATGATTGATATCTTGCACACATGCATACGCTAAACATAATATCGGGACGGGAAGCAGTAAGGTAAAGGAGTGAACCAATCATACCTCTATACCGTTTCACATCTACTTCCTTACCGTCTTCATCTTTGTTCAAGTTGGTACACGTAGGCATGGGGGTGTCTATGGCCTTAGCTTTTGCCATGTCAAATCTCTTGATAAGGTCCAAACAATACTTTGTCTGGCTCACGAAAGTTCCTTCTTTGAGCTGTTTGATTTGCAGACCGAGGAAGTATGTGAGCTCCCCCATCATACTCATCTCGAACTCGCCCTGCATAAGGTCAGAAAACTCTCTCACAAGATTCATGTTAGTAGATCCAAAAATGATATCATCTACATAAATTTGCACTAATATCAAGTGCTTTCCTTGACGTTTAATGAAGAGGGTTGTGTCAACCTTTCCTCTTGAGTAACCTTGATCTAGTAGGAACTTGCTTAGTCTCTCATACCAAGCTCTAGGAGCTTGTTTGAGACCATACAAGGCCCTTTTCAGTTTATAAACATGATCAGGATACTCATGGGATTCGAAACCCGGAGGTTGTGCGACATAGACTTCTTCATTTATGTGACCGTTAAGGAAAGCGCTCTTAACATCCATTTGGAATAGCTTAAAATCCTTTGCACAAGCGAAGGCAAGGAGAAGGCGTATAGCCTCGAGTCGGGCAACCGGCGCATAAGTTTCCTCATAGTCGATGCCTTCCTCTTGGTTATACCCTTGCGCGACTAAACGCGCCTTATTACGGGTTATTACCCCGTTTTCGTCCAGCTTGTTCCTAAACACCCATCGGGTGCCGATTACTCGATGATCTCGCGGAGGAGGGACAAGGTCCCAAACCTCATTTCTGGTGAACTGATTAAGTTCCTCCTGCATTGATAAAAACCAGTGTTCATCGAGTAGGGCTTCTTTAGGGTTTTTAGGTTCCATCTGCGAAACGAAAGCGAAGTGATAACAGAAATTACTTAGCTTAGACCGAGTTGTTACACCCTTTGAGATATCTCCGATAATGTTGTCGATTGGATGGTCTTTAGAGGACTTCCAAGCTTGTGGAAGATCATCGTTTGAAGGCGGATGATCTACCACGGTTTCATCATGGAGTACATCTTTGTCCTCCTCAATTTTGACTGTGTCGGGTTGATCAATCCCCGGCTCGCCACCATTGAGTATGTCTTTGGTAGATGTACCTGCACCATGAAAAACACTACCCTTTCCGACGTTTCTCGGATTGGATTCATCAAAAGTAACGTGTACAGACTCTTCTACAGTAAGTAATCGCTTGTTGTATATTCTATATGCTTTGCTAGATTGAGAGTATCCGAGGAAGATACCTTCGTCGGCCTTGGAATCGAATTTCCCTAGGTTTTCCTTTCCATTGTTCAATACAAAACATTTGCAACCAAAGACATGTAGGTGAGAAACATTTGGCTTTCGCCCTTTTAAAAGTTCATACGGTGATTTGTTTAGAATGGGGCGAATGAGCACCCTATTCAAAACGTAACAAGCCGTACTAATGGCGTCAGCCCAAAAATATTTTGGTAAGCCACTTTCATTGATCATTGTTCTTCCCAATTCTTCCAAAATTCGATTTTTACGCTCCACAACCCCATTTTGTTGAGGAGTACGTGGAGCGGAGAAGTTATAATCAATACCATGGTTACCGCAATATTCTTCAAATAAGTGATTTTCAAATTCACCTCCATGATCGCTTCTAATTGCAACAATGTTTGTATTTAGTTTATTTTGAGAAAGCTTAGCAAATCGTTCAAAGGCGGCGAATGTGTCACTCTTACTTACTAAGAAAATAGTCCAACAAAATCGAGAAAAGTCGTCCACTATTACGAAACCGTAATAGTTTCCTCCTAGACTTTTAATCCTAGATGGCCCAAATAAATCCATATGGAGAAGCTCGAGAGGTCTCGTTGTTGAAACGATGTTTTTGGATTTAAAAGAGATCCTCGTTTGCTTCCCCTTTTGACAAGCATCACAAAGGTGATCCTTGGTGAACTTAATTTTGGGGAGACCTAGGACTAGATCTTTTGAGACAATTTTGTTAAGTAAGTCAAAGTTAACATGTGCTAAACGCCTATGCCATAACCATGAGTCTTCACTCATTGTTACAAGGCATTTGTCACTTGTTAACGATACTTCATTTAAGTCAAGCATATAGACATTGTTCACACGAAGACCATTAAACATGCTCTTCTTATCATCAGTATGCACAATTTTGCAACAATCTTTTGAAAACGATACATTGTATCCTTTGTCACATAACTGACTGATGCTAAGTAGGTTATGTTTAAGACCTTCGACAAGCAATACGTCAGAAATAGTAGTGGAAGAGGGGTTACCTACACTACCTTTACCAAGTATTGCTCCTCGGTTGTTGTCACCATAAGTTACATATCCCTTCTTCTTAGCCACGAAGTCAATGAAGAGAGATATGTCTCCTGACATATGCCTTGAGCATCCACTGTCGAGAACCCATCTTCTCTCGGTAGTCTCGAGGCATTGTACCTGTGATAAGATAATTAACAAAAGAAGGTACCCAATGGCTTATTGGGTCCTGAGTGGTGAGGAACAAGATGATTGCATTTGGGCACCCATTGATAAATGCCTTTAGGAACCAAAAATCTCCTAAATCTACACTTAGCAATGGAATGACCTTTCTTGCAACAATAAAGACAAGAGAACTTTTCATTTTGATTACTTTTGCTATCTTCATCCTTTACAACATATTTGTATTTTTGATATGGATTAACCATACTTTTTCGAAAATTAGATTTATCAATAGCAAATGTAATCTTGGGCTCAAGAGCCTTGTCAAGTTTGGCTTTTAGGTTCCTTACTTCACTTTGCCAAATGTAACAAGTATCACACCCAAAGTTCATCATTCTACTTTTAAGATCCTCATAACTAGTTTTTGTGCTTTCCACTATAGAAGCCTTAAGTGCCTCAAGTTTCCTTTCGGATTCTTGAATTTTTTGTTCTAAATGAGAAAAAATTTTCTTATTTGAGGCAAGCCTTTTAAAGGCCTCTTTTGCTTCACAGTGTAAAGTTTCAAAAACAGTTTGCAATTCATGATGAGACATACTAGAGGAATTTTCATATTTAGCATGTCGTACCTGTTTCTTCTTACTCTTTTGATGAGCAGAGAGACATAGATTTGCATTTTCATCTTCATCACTGGAGCTTTCATCATCGGAGGAGTCGCTATCGCTTTCCCAAGCAATGTATGCCCTCCTTGGCTTTGATGGTTTCTTATGTGATTTGTATGAATCTTTTTCTTTTGTCTTTTTGTTCATCGGACAGTCCGGTTTGTAGTGACCCGGCTTTCCACACTTGTAGCACGACCCTCTAGTTGTTTTTCCTTTGGAGTCATCATTTTTGGAGAACCTAGATTGCTTCCGGAAGTTAACTAAGTTCTTCTCGGAATGTTGGATGCCGTTCTTTCTCACGTAACGGTTGTAGCGTTTGACGAACAGCCCCATATCTTCACTCTTGTCCTCTTCTTCTTCGTCACTCGATGAATAATCACTTTGCTCTTTTGCTTGAGACTTTGAGGAGGAAGTCTTTAGAGCTATTGATTTCTTTTCGCTCACCTTGGCTTTGTCTTTCTTATCTTTCTTTTCATGTTGTTCCAAGCTTAATAGAACTTGTTCGTGCTCTTGTAGTTTGCCGAACAATGTTGTCAAGTCCAATATGGTAAGATCGTTTGCCTCTTTGATGGCGGTAACTTTCGGCTGCCATTCCCTGTTAAGACATCTTAAGATTTTATTAGTAGCAACATCATTGGAAATAGGTTTACCTAGTGAATGTAATCGATTGATTAGATGAGTGAATCTCTTTTGCATGTCGGCAATGGTTTCCCCTTGCTCCATGAAAAAGAGATCAAACTCTTGCGTTAGTGTATTGATTCTAGCCAATTTAACATCGTTCGTCCCCTCATGGGCAATTTGAAGTGAATCCCACATGGCCTTAGCAGTAGGACAATGGGATACACGATAGTATTCGTCTACCCCTAATGAGGAGATTAAGATGTTTTTGGCTTTCCAATCATAGTTGTATTTCTTTTCATCATCATCGGTCCATTGTGCTTCAGGCTTAGGCACTATTTCATTATTCTCATTGGTCATGGTTATTTCAATTGGACCATTGAGAATAACATTCCATATTTTTCTATCTATGGAATTTATGTGCACCCGCATACAGTCTTTCCAATAACTATAATTTTCACCATTGAAAACGGGAGCTCTATTGTAAGCCCCTTTAGGTTCGTTAGCCATTTTCTATCAACGTTGTATTTCGAAGCACGGAGTGAACCGGAGCTCCTGATACCACTTGTTAGACTATGGCACGGATCTAGAAGGGGGGGTTGAATAGATCCCAGTTAAAAACTTGAGTCGGCGCTACCAATTTAAAAGAAAAATTGGTTTTAAAATTGTTTTAGGTGCGGAAGCGACCGAGGAAAATTTAGTCTAAAAACGAACCGTTATTGGAAAACCGGATATGCGTTAAGCTAATGGATAAGAGATAAAACGAGATACAATTCACTACACTAGTTGCACAATCAATGATAGAGTTCACTTACTAGCAAGCCTAGTTCCAATGAACCAAAATACCAAATTTAAAACTCAGAGCAAACTTAAGGCAACTTTGGCTTAGGCAATTTTACAAACACTTGGTGTGCATAAACACTCCAAGTGATATTTGAGTTGAGTAAGTAAGTCAATTTATCCTAGTACAATATGTTATTGTACTTAGTATTCCAACAGCTGTTTTAATCACTTACTCAACTTATATCAAAGTTTGGTGAAAATTGCTTAAGCTAAAATCGCTTAAATTTTAAGCTGAAAAACAGATTATGCAGAAAGTTAAAGGAGACAGAGATTTGATGAGGCAGTTCCCCCGCCGTCCTCGCTTCGGGGTACGTCTGCCCTCAATTCTAAAAATAGAATTGAGATGATTTAATTAAATATCACCTGTGAACTTTAACCGTTTATACAAGGATTGCAAAGCAAGTAAACACAGAATTTTCAATGTGTTGAATGATGCTTCCTATCCTTGCTCCTTGATTCAAGATGAATCAAGACCTTCGATCGTTGTTGCTAGACCTCCGATTCCAGCCCCTTTGTTGAAGAATCTTCCGTTCTTCAAACCCTCGGCCCGGCTGATCTCAAACACAACGAGTCGAACCCGAATCCTTCACTTCAATGCCACCGAATCCGCTACTAGACTGACGAAGACTTCCTCTTCTCAATCACCTTCGCTCGGCTGAATATTGATGAAGCGATTCGTCCAAAAACCCCCAAACGCAAACTTGTATTGGAGGATAAAACCCTAATGGTTTTATTCAAGAAAGAACCTGCCAAGACTTCAACTCGAACCCGATTCTTCAATCGCAACTTCGAACCTTATCACCTTCAAGTTATCACGAATCACATCAAAAGTTATTGTGTGCAGTTGATGTATTGTGGACTGTTGAAGATGAAGATGATGAATCTTTGACAACTTTTTCACTCTTTCTTGTTTCCTTGAACACTTGAACTCAAAATAGCAAATGTTGTTTGATAGAAGTGTTTTGACTTCTATATATATAGTAACAGACAAAATCAAACAAACATAACAGTATTTCAAAAATTTGAAATAACTCAGAAAACTGAGATTGCGCGCGAGCGGTCGACCATAGGTCGGCGTGTGCTGACCCGTGGGGCATGCGTCGACCCTATGCGTCGACTCAAACGTTTCATGCGCTGACCCGTGGATAACATCATTTTGCCATGCGCCAACGTGTGGTCGACTCAAGGGGTTTATGCGCCGACCCGTGAGCTATGCGCTGACCCTATGCGTCGACGCATGCAGCTTTGCGCTGACTCCCTTCAGTTTAGGCAGAGCTTTGCGCTGACCCGTGAGCTTTGAGCTGACCCCTATGGTCGACTCAAAGCATTCAAATCTGCAAAGAAACTGTGATTAGTGATTCTTTATGTATTTAGTCATGATCACACTTTGTCTACATGTTTTTAATGATTATGGTAGATTTAGAATAACGTGGAAAAGGATATTGTGGGTAATGTGTTGCATTTGTTCGTAGATGTGCATGATGGTCTTTTGTCATCATCGAAACTTGATATCGTATGTTGTATGACACTTTGTCTTTACAACATCGACAACTGGGTGCGTTCGAGGATCCCGGGTGAAGTTCTCAATAATTGGTCTTCTGAGGAGATTGTCCAAGCCACTTGTCTGAAGGAGTAGTTTTCTTTGTTTATTCATGCATATCCAAGTCTTACGTTCCGCCAGGGCGTAATGACTCATTGTAGGGCTCATCTATGTGACACTTGCATTTTTCATCATAAGTAAAGGACGTCTTTTTGCATTCAAATATTTCGTTCCCTGTCTTTCTATTTTTGCAGTTTTTCAAAAAAAATGGCAATGTTTTGTTTAGTTTCCACTTTTTTTTCACACTCATAAGCACATACCATCACTCATGCAGATGCACATCACCGGATCCTATTGATAACGATTCTGCTATGGCTCGCTTCGACTTTGAAAATCCAATCTTTCAAGCTGAAGAAGAGGGTGATGAAGACTGTGAACTCCCTGAAGAACTTACCAGGTTATTAAAACAAGAGGAAAGGGCCATTCAACCGCATCAAGAGTCTGTTGAAGTGATTAATCTCGGCACCGAGGACGCCAAGAGAGAAATCAAGATAGGGGCTGCTTTGGAAGACAATGTGAAGAAGGGGTTGATTGAATTGCTGCAAGAGTATGTTGACATCTTCGCTTGGTCTTATCAGGACATGCCAGGGCTTGACACAGATATTATGGTACACCGTTTGCCTCTCAAAGAAGGTTGTCCTCCGGTCAAGCAGAAGCTCAGAAGAACAAGACCAGAGATGGCTGTCAAGATAAAGGAAGAAGTGCAAAAACAGTTGGATGCAGGGTTTCTAGCAGTCACAAATTATCCGCCATGGGTTGCAAATATCGTTCCAGTACCTAAGAAGGATGGAAAGGTACGGATGTGTGACGACTAACGGGATCTGAACAGAGCTAGTCCTAAAGATGATTTCCCATTACCTCACATCGACGTTTTGGTGGATAACACGGCTCAGTTCTCGGTATTCTCCTTCATGGATGGCTTTTCTGGCTATAATAAAATTAAGATGGCACCAGAAGACATGGAGAAGACAACATTCATAACCCCATGGGGCACCTTCTGCTATAAGGTGATGCCGTTTGGTCTGAAAAATGCCGGAGCAACATATCAGTGAGCGATGGTGACTCTGTTCCATGATATGATTCATCATGAAATCGAGGTTTATGTTGATGATATGATTGCCAAATCTCAGACAGAAGAAGAACATTTGGTGAATTTGCAGAAACTGTTTGAGCGTTTGAGGAAATTCAAGCTGAGGCTTAATCCGGACAAGTGTACTTTTGGGGTGAGATCTGGAAAACTACTGGGTTTTGTTGTTAGCGGAAAAGGGATTGAGGTGGATCCGGCCAAAGTGAAAGCGATACAAGAAATGCCTGAGCCAAGAACAGAGAAACAAGTCCGTGGTTTCTTAGGGAGGTTGAACTACATTGCAAGGTTCATCTCTCACCTAACAGCCATGTGTGAGCCAATATTCAAATTGTTGAGAAAAGATCAGGCTATCAGGTGGAATGATGATTGTCAAAGGGCGTTCGAAAAGATAAAAGAGTATTTGCAGAATCCTCCTATCCTTGTGCCTCGGGTCCCAGGGAGACCGCTGATTATGTATTTGACAGTACTAGACAATTCCATGGGTTGTGTTCTCGGTCAACACGACGAGACAGGTAGGAAAGAGCATGCCATCTACTACCTGAGTAAGAAATTCACAGATTGCGAGTCGAGATACTCAATGCTTGAAAAAACATGTTGTGCACTTGCATGGGCTGCGAAGCGATTGAGACAATACATGCTGTCTCACACAACCTTACTGATCTCCAAAATGGTTCCAGTCAAGTATATATTTGAGAAGCCAACTCTCACCGGAAGAGTTGCTCGTTGGCAAATGGTACTGACAGAGTACGACATCCAGTATACTTCCCAGAAAGCCATCAAGGGGAGTATTCTGTCAGACTATCTTGCTCAACAGCCGGTTGAAGATTATGAGCCGATGAAGTTTGATTTTTCAGATGAAGACATCATGTTCCTCAAGATGAAAGACTGTGAAGAGCCAGTTGTTGAAGAGGGACCTGATCCAGACGAAAAGTGGACTTTAATGTTTGATGGGGCCGTCAACGCCAGAGGAAGTGGAATTGGTGCTGTCATTACAACTCCGAAAGGTGCCCACATGCCTTTCACCGCTCGTCTGACTTTCGAGTGCACCAATAATGAAGCTGAGTATGAAGCCTGTATCTTGGGTATTGAGCAAGCCATTGATTTGAGAATCAAGACCTTGGACATCTTCGGAGATTCAGCTCTGGTAATCAATCAAGTGAATGGTGATTGGAACACTCTCCAGCCTACTCTGGTCCCCTACAGAGATTACACGAGAAGACAGTTGACTTTCTTCACAACAGTAAAGCTGTACCATATACCTCGTGATGAGAACCAGATGGCAGATGCTCTTGACACTCTATCCTCCATGATCAACGTGATTCGGTGGAACCACGCTCCCAGGATCGATGTGATGCGCCTCGACAGGGCCGCGTATGTGTTTGCTGCTGAACTGGTAGTTGATGACAAGCCTTGGTATCACGACATCAAGTGCTTTCTGAAGAATCAAGAGTACCCTGCAGGGGCATCCAACAATGATAGAAAGACTTTGAGAAGATTGGCAGGCAGTTTCTTCTTGAACAAAGACGATGTGCTGTATAAGAGGAACTTCGACATGGTTTTGCTCAGATGCGTGGATAGACACGAAGCAGACATGTTAATGCAGGAAGTTCATGAAGGCTCCTTCGGTACTCATGCCGGCGGACATGCAATGGCTAAGAAATTGTTGAGAGCAGGTTATTACTGGATGACCATGGAATCTGATTGTTTCAAATATGCTCGGAAGTGCCATAAATGCCAGATTTATGCTGATAAGGTGCATGTGCCGCCGAATCCTTTGAATGTGATGTCTTCGCCGTGGCCTTTCGCTATGTGGGGCATCGATATGATTGGAAAGATTGAGCTAACCACTTCCAATGGGCATCGCTTCATCCTTGTTGCCATCGACTATTTCACCAAGTGGGTCAAAGCAGCATCATTTGCGAAGGTCACCAGACATGTGGTTGCCCGATTCATCAAGAAAGAAATCATTTGTCGCTATGGGATTCCCGAAAAAATCATTACTGATAATGGTTCTAATCTCAACAAAAAAATAATGAAGGAATTGTGCCAGGACTTCAACATTCAGCATCACAATTCTTCCCCTTACCGCCCTAAGATGAACAGCGCTGTTGAAGCGGCAAATAAGAACATAAAGAAGATTGTGCAGAAGATGGTCGTTACGTACAGAGATTGGCATGAGATGCTACCATTCGCCTTGCATGGGTACCGTACTTCAGTACGTACATCGACCGGGGCAACCCCTTACTCCCTTGTGTATGGTATGGAAGCAGTCCTACCTATTGAAGTGGAGATTCCTTCTCTAAGAGTCCTGTTGGATGTCAAGTTAGACGAAGCTGAATGGATTCGGACAAGGTTCAATGAGTTGAGTCTTATCGAAGAGAAGCGAATGACAGCCATTTGTCATGGGCAGTTGTATCAAAGTCGGATAAAGAGATCCTTTGATCAGAAAGTGCATCCTCGATGCTTCCAGGTCGGAGATTTGGTGTTAAAAAGGATCCTTCCTCCTCAGACAGATCACAGGGGCAAGTGGACTCCTAACTATGATGGACCGTATATTGTCACCAAGGTTTTTGATGGTGGGGCCTTAATGCTTGCAACGATGGATGGTGAAAACTTCACTTCCCCGGTGAACTCAGACGCAGTTAAAAGATACTTCGCATGAAATAGACCCGCTGGACAATAAAAAGAGTAGTCCAGGCAAAAATGGGCATCCCGGTGAACCAAGAAAATGAAAAAGGTTCGGGCAAAAATTAGGGATTAAAAGTGAAAAGATTGTACACCCGGTAAGTTGAAAACCTGAAAAAGCAACTTAGGCAAAAATGGGTATCCCGGTGGATTGAAAATCCGAAAAGGGCGATCCAGGCAAAAGTTAGGGATTAAGCGAATGACTGCGTTCTGAGTAGTTCTGAATCTCATCTTGTGTCAATGACTAGAAACTTTTGAAGGATAGGAAACAGTCCAATCACTTTTTCAGAAAGCTGATCATCTGGAGGATCTTGAAGACAAGCAAGTCATAGCAGAATTGGAACCCAATAGAAATCCATTTCACATTGCCATTAGATTAATGTCTGTTTTTATCTGTTGTGCGATTACCTCTTTCCAGGGATTACTTCCTGATGTAAATGCCTATTCAGAGGCCGTTCAATCAATAAAATCATGTTATTCAGTATATCTCTGTTTTCATTTTTATTTTTCTGTTTTGTTTGCAAAAACGACGTCCGAATTTTTTGATAAACATTGCATCATGACACAAAAGAGCTTTACAGGTACATGCTTAATAAACATTTAAAATTGCTGTAAATTTTAAGTGCTTTGGATCGTCTATTCAGAACAGGTACCCTCAGGGCATTTCCTTAAAATCCCCTGCAGATGATCGTGAATGTTTTCCCCAGTGAAGTCGCCAACAGATGAATTCGGTATCTTATCCCTGCAGAGCTGATCAGAGCGTTGGATTCTTCAATCCCCAGCAGGTTCTCACTGTTGTGCTTCCCCAAGCGGTTGTTTCAGAATATACACTCCCCAGTAGAGTCGACAACGTCAGACTATATACCCCCAGCGGAGTTGACAGTGCCAGACTGTATCTTCCCAGCAGAAGCGGCTGCTCCTCAGAGTTCGAGGCCAGATCGATAATCCCAATGCCAGATCCATGGTTTCTTTCCTTGAAGCAGAACCTCGGTACCGTATCGGTGTTTGCTTCCCCCGCTGAGTCATCTCTCGCAGATCGTGGTTGCCAGAACCACTATCGCTTTCCCCAACAGCAGGTTTTCAGTACCGTTCTCTCCAGTCAGAATCTGGGTATTTCGTCATTGCTAGAACACCGTGTGGTGGGTCATTTCCCCACAGAATTCTTTGCGCTGTGCATCTCCAGCAGCCTTGCTAGGGTCCAGAAGATGGTGATCATTTCCCCAGCAGATCCCCTTGCCTCAGCTTGGCATTCTACCCAGCATTTCGCATCCCTGCATGTAGAATCATATTGCATTGCATCCTTCCAAATCGCGAAGCATTTCCATTTTCATGGAGCATTACGCCATTGAAAAATTCAAACATACGCATGTAAGCATAAAACATTCTCGGTATCCCAAGTGATAAGCCAGAAGTTGTTTCCAATACTCAGACTGAAGATTGCTCATGACTTACCTTTGTTATCCCCAGCAAGTGTCATTGGCCCATGCGCCGCCTCTATTATCGTTCTCTATTTCCATCGATGCTGACAGGCATGAAGTTTCCGGTATTCAGACCGAAGTGGCGTTCAGGCCAATTTTCCTGATGTTCAGATCGAAGAAGTTTCCGACGTTCAGGTCGATGCAACTTGTGGCGTTCAGGCCAGTTTTCCGATGTTCAGATCGAAGAAGTTTCCGACGTTCAGGTCGATGCAACTTGTGGTGTTCAGGCCAGTTTTCCGATGTTCAGATCGAAGAAGTTTCCGACGTTCAGGTCGATGCAACTTGTGGCGTTCAGGCCAGTTTTCCAATGTTCAGATCGAAGAAGTTTCCGACGTTCAGGTCGATGCAACTTGTGGCGTTCAGGCCAGTTTTCCGATGTTCAGATCGAAGAAGTTTCCGACGTTCAGGTCGATGCAACTTGTGGCGTTCAGGCCAGTTTTCCGATGTTCAGATCGAAGGAGTTTCCGACGTTCAGGTCGATGCAACTTGTGGCGTTCAGGCCAGTTTTCCGATGTTCAGATCAAAGAAGTTTCCGACATTCAAGTCGATGCAACTTGTGGCATCCAGGCCAATTTTCCGATGTTCAGATCGAAGAAGTTTCCGACGTTCAGGTCGACGCAACTTGTGGCATTCAGGCCAGCCCCTCGGTGTTCAGACCGATATTAATAATCTCATATCTCCCAATGTTCAGATCGAAGTCATTTTCGGTATTCAGACTGATGAACGACATTCAGGCCATGGTTATTTCTGTGTTACCATTTATTTTGGTATCCAGGTTAACATTCTTTTTCGGTATTCAGACTGACTCTCACCGTACCAGACAAATTCTTCTTTCAAGACCACCTCTTTGCCGATTCTGACAGGCATTGTTACTTCACTTCACTTCAGTGCAAATTTTTGGGCTTTTATTGTATTTAATCCCTTGATACCTCAAAAGCACGAAAGCCGCTGCTATCTTCTTTCCAGGTCTTCAGTTGATTGAATAGGGGCAATTGTAATACCCCAAAATTTACCTTTCATTTTTCCTGGAAGCATACGCTTTACACCTCATGCATGCATACATTTTTAGGTCATTTAGCATTTGCATTTCATCATGGCAATCGAAATATTTTTTCAAAAAAAAAAAAAAAAAAAAAAACGAAAAAAAAAAATGAAAAACGAATAAATAAATAAATAAATAAAAGAAAAAATCTTGGACTTGGACCTCTCTCAAAAGCCCACTAAGCTACCAATATTAGGCTATAAATACTAAAGAGTCAGTGAAACAAATATAGAGTCTATTCCTATTACCCTGTCTGGGAAAAAGATAGTGAGAAAAGAGCTAAAAGAGTTTAGAGCAACCTCCAGGCAACTCTGAAAGGTTCATTCTGACTCACACACTTTCAGCTCAAGCAAACCCTAACATTGGTTTGCAAATCCAGTCGTGCCATTTGATTTCAACCAATCTCTCCAATCAGCTTGGAAGGATCTCAGGGTTTATCGTTCCTTTAATTGCTGTTACCTCGGATCTTCATCCGCGTGGTTCCTTCGTCAAGGACTGCCTTTTTGCATGAGCATCCCAAACCCTAACCCTTCATTGATTTTTCTTCTCCTAAACACACGTTTACTACTTCTACTACAGGTGAGTAAGTCTCCAAAGGTCGAGCATCCGGTAGATTGCGTAGTAACGTCGTTCGTCCAAAACCCAATCCATAACCCCGTAGTTAGCCGAACTACGACTTGCTCTGATTCTCATTCCAGATGAGATACGTAGGCATAAGACGTGATGTCTTAGCGAGCACACATCCCCCCAACCCATAGGTCAGCCGAGCTACGAAGACTCTGATTCTCATATTCAGATGAGATACGTATGCAGTGGATGCGACATCCGCACGAGTCATTTTCATTTAACCCCTTTTTTAGTAAACAACACAAGATAAACTCACACCCTTTAGACAAGAACTACAAAAGTGGATCCCGTAGAGTACTACGAATGCGTAGGGGTGCTAATATCTTCCCTTCGCATAACCGACTCCCGAACCCAAGATTTGGTTGCAAGACCCCGTCTTGTCCTTTCCTTTTTCCAGGTTTACTTCGAGCGTTTCCTTTCCCTCCGTTGGGATAAATAATGCACAGTGGCGACTCTTCTGTCATTTTCTTTCGCCGGTTGTTTTTTCGCACACTGTAATTTTTCAGGTTACGACAGGTATCTCAATCTTGGTCCACTTGGTGGCACCCCTTCCATTAGTCTCTGTGAAGATCAACTCTGCATCTTTAACATCTTCTTCCACGACACAAACATGATCGTCATCAATGTAGCAGACACTTGAGAAGTATTCAGATAATGGAAGCACTTGTCCCTTTTCAGCTATAAGTGGCGTCTTCTTCAGATTTTGAGAGTTATATCCTAAACCGATGCGATCCTTGTTGTTTGGAAATTCGAGCATCCTTCCCCATCCTAGAGGGTGTCCGTTCTGTATGATGATTAAAGCATCTTGGAGAGAGGCCATTGGAAATTCAACATTCTTGGATTCATCCATTATCAGGCAAACCATTTCGACGTTGACTACCTCGAACGACTAAATTGGGTTTTACTTTATCTCCCCCTCCTTGAATATAGAGGAATGACTCCAGATGACTTACTAGAAAATATTCTTCACCTTCTACAACCACCATCTTTTTGTTCACTATAAATTTCAGCCTTTGGTGGAGCGTTGAAGTAACGGCTCCGGCTGAGTAAATCCACGGTCTTCCGAGTAGGCAACTGTAAGTTGGATGGATGCCCATTATAAATAAAGTGATGAAGAAGGTATGGGGACCAATCTTCATGGGCATGTCTATTTCACCGATCACGGTCCTCCTCAACCTGTCAAACGCTCTTACTACCAGCTCACTTGGTTTCATGACAAGTCTTTCAATAGTCAGCTTAGCCAGGGAGCCTTTGGACATCACATTAGGGGAGGAACCAGTGTCCACCAAAACTCTAGATAGAACTATGTCCACACACTCAATGGAGATATGAAGGGCTTCATTGTGATTTCTTCCCTTAGTGGGGAGCTCCTTGTCATTAAATCCTAACCTTAAGCTAATGGCTATATTGTTGACTACGCTTTCAAACTAGAAGATCGGGATTTCTTGGGGTACATGATTCATCTTCATAAATTTTACCAGAGCATCTCTGTAGGCTTCTGAGAACATCAATAGAGGCAACATCAAGATTTTTGAGGGTGTCTGGTTGAGTTGTTAAACCACTCTATAGTCACTCCTTTTGATGATACACATGAACTCATCTACTTCATTGGTTGTCAGAGGGTCTTGCCTTGGCTGGTATTATCAACTTGCTTACCCTTGTCATGGGCTGATGGACCGCCATTCTCAATCGAAGGTGGTGCTGGTGCAAAGATCCTGCCGCTTCTAGTTACGCCGCCAGTTCTGGCGATGCTTATTAACAGGCCATCAGACTTAATTGGTTCTACTTGTACTCTCTGGTCGTAGATGTAGACTGATATATCATACATCCAGGGGACTGCTCTGACATTGTTGTACGAAAATGGTCTTGGAACTGTTATGATCATTGGAGCGACATGGTTTGCTGAAATCGTTAATTGAGAAAGATTATATGGAATTTGTAGGGGGAAACTTCGTCGTACGTAATTTCGAGGGTTGACACATCTTTGATAGTGGAAGGTCGATCAATTATCAATATTCCTTGATTCATTAGAGTTTGAATGAAAGCCTTAAAAACTTTACATTATTGTGGGTCCTTTAAACAATATTCATAAGTCTGGGCGCAAACTGAGAATGCGTCGCTTCTCAATAGTACATTCTTGACTTCTACGAGTGGGATCTTCAAATCATTGACAGAGGTTATCACCTTCCTTCCACTGTCCAATTCCACCATGTTTACATTTCTCTTATCATAGGGAGGCATAGGGTTGTTGTTTACGTTTGGGCCGTTGGGCGCGAATGTAATTGCCTTGGAGTCAATCAGATCCTGGACTTTGTATTTCAAAACGCTTAACAATTTTCAATAGAGTGTCCGGGAGCGCCATAATGGAACTCACAATAGGCATTTGCATCGTATCCGAGAGGAAGAACTGCTGGTGGGGGTCCTAACTCTCTTAATTGTACAAGAAATACTCTTAGAAGGTACGGAAAAATATGTTTATATGGCATTGGAACCGAGTAAAATCTCCTATCAGGTCTTCTTAATATTTGTTGTTGCGGTTGATATTGTTGTTGCTGACGTTGATGTTGCGGCTGATAACGTTGTTGATTTTGCTGTGGTTGTTAACGCGGTTGATATTATTGTTGTTGTTACGGTTGTTTAATGAGAATAATAAAAGGTTGTTGTTTTTGTTGAACGGGAGCCACAATGGCTACTTGTTGATATGTTGGGTTCCTGGTTCGGATGATGTTTGCGATACTGGTCTCTCCTTCTCTCTTCTTTCCATAAGGAACGAAAGACTTTTTTTCCAAACTGAATGCAATTGTAGAGCTTTGGGTCTTGCCCATCTTGATCATATTTTCGATCCTTTCGCAGGCTAAGACTAGGTCAAAAAAACTAAGGAAGTGCTCCCCACCATTCTATCAAGGTATGAACCCTGTAGGTTACCCATAAACATGTCTATCACCTCTCTTTCCAATAACGGGGGTCGTACCCTGGCTGTTAATTCCCTCCACCTTTGGGCGTACTCCTTAAAGGTTTCCTCAGACCTCTGCGTGAGATTTTGTAGCTGCGTGCAGTTAGGTTCCATATCAGTATTATACTGATAATGCTTGAGGAATGCCTCAATCATCTCCATCCAAGTGAGAATATGAGTTCCCTCCAACTTCATATACCAATCCAAGGATGCTCCATTGAGAGAATCTTGGAAAAAATGCATTAAGAGTCGGTCGTCACTAGAATAGGCATCCATTATCCGGCAGTATGCCCTGATGTGAGTCCTAGGGTCACTGTTTCCCTTATACTTTTCAAAGTCAGGGACTTTGAACTTGGCAAGAATAACGACACTGGGCATTAAGCACATTTCCGCTGTGTCAAGACCCAAAGCGTCTGTATTCTCCATTGCTCCGAGCTTCTCTTAAATAGCCTTTATCTTCTTCTCCATCTCATTGGTCGTCGGACCAAAAGTATCGTATTGGGAGGCAACCCTCGGGATGAAGAAATCATTGTGTTAATCATCTATCTCAACGACAGGAGGATGAAGATTGACGTGTCAAACACCACCAGGTGCGCCTATGTAGACTGGAGGATAACGTGAGGAGGTGAAATCAGAGTCTCGACCACCGGAGGATTCGCAGCATTAGCCCGCTGGTTCATGTCTTCCTGCATCTTCGCCATAACCTCTTGGCCCCTTGCGACCACATGTATAGTCTCCATCAGTTGCCCTATTTGGGTCCGTACCTGGGATATCTCTTTTTGAAAACCAAGGTTCCCGCTTTGTATGATCTAGGGCTTTTGGAAAATTGGGTGTAAGATACTGCCCCTAGAGTCATGAACTTCCTTGACTATCAATCGCTTATGTCAATTTACTTGCCAGGCGGCTACTCGATCAAAGTCATATACTCTAAGTGAGATCTTCATATCGATCCTTATGAGAAAGACACCCCAATGGCATATACTACGTGACCATCGGTCTAGGCTGGCCATAGTTAAAGGTTCTACAAAAGGGGTCTTAGGGTCACTAACTCTAGTAAAGAAAAGGATACTTATGCCGAAAGCACGACGATCATTAATCCCCTTAAGAGAATCTACCACTAATTGAGGTTCTCGTACGACCCTAACGAGGAAGGCACCTCACAGACCAATACTACTTAACCTCTCCTATCTCAAGCAAACTCTCATACTCGGGTGAAAAGTCTTTCACACAAGGTTCTCTTTGCAACGATTATTGCTTCCAAATTTCTTCGTCACAGAATCAAGGATTCAGATCAACAGATAAACAAAGAAAAATATGTACATGTTAGGAACAAAAGCAATATATACAGGAAAAAAAGAATGACGGATAGATCTCCACGTACGTAAAAAAATGAAACAAATACAAACTAGGCTAGATTCGCTTAGGGAAAATTTGTCTATTTCCCAGCGGAGTCGCTACCTGTCGCCACCGGGGTTTTAAGCGCGATAGTGAAAACCAGGACCTCCTAGAACAAGAAGATCAGAAGAGTCATCGCCAAAATTTACTTAAGTGCCTCTACCGAAGAGGCAAGGGGAAATAGTCGCTAAAAGTCTCAAAAAGATAAGCGCACATGAAACGCTAGAAAAATGATAAATAATCGGTCTTGCAACCGAGATTAGGGTTTGAGAGTCGGTTACGCAAGGGATAGATACTAACACTCCTCACGTCCATGGTATTTCATGTGAACCATTTGGGTTATTTAGGTACATGGGGATTTGTCTATCATTGTTTTATTTTTCAAAAGAATATGTGAAAGAGAGAGATTTCTATTATTATAGTGCTCGCCAAGGATTTAGGCCCTTTTGCCTACGTATCACTCATTTGGAGATGAGAATCAGAGCTCCGTAGTTTGGATTAGAAAATATTTGTTTGTTGGTTGATTCTACCTTTGAGAAAAGAATTTTCAGGGTGGTGTCCTAAGACACAAAAATTAAGTTTGATGGATTGTGTTGATTTTATCTTAAACAAAAATTTATAAAAATAGTTTATGATTAGATTACACTAAAGTCTAATCCATATTTTATAAATAATATAATTTACTATTAAATAAATTTAAAAAATGAATTGTCTCTTTTATAAAAAAAAAAAAATTAAGGCAATACAATTTATGTTTAATCGACTTTATAGGTAACCCATTTCAAAAATATGACTCAAACGAGTAGATTGCAATATTATTGAAACTTCTTCCATATATATCTAACTAGTTTGATTGTCGATCAGCATTTATTTAATGCCTTCAATGCTTGGTATGCTTGCTAATTGATTCGTTAAATGAAAGACACAAGAAAGATGTAGGTTGACTAGTCTGGTTTAAGATGGCTGCCTTTTGCCATCAATAATGGTCAAAGCGCATTCATAGTTCAAACTTTCAAACTCCATTATTCAACTTTTTAGAAAATGTTATAAAATTAATCATTAACATCAATTTAATTGAAAAAAAAAATCTCCAATATAAAAAATAAATAAATAATTCATATTTCATATTCCGATAATAACCTTACTAATTCAAAAAAATTATTGTATTTTCATCTATCAACTGCAATTTTTTAAAGATACTAGTACATAAGTATAAATAAATACTGACATCATAAATTCAACCATAGACTAAGAGTTTACACTTATTTAATAAAGTATTGAACTACCACACTCCCCTTTATCCATAGCAATTTAGTATCTATAGTTTGTAGCAGTCTAAGACAAGTATTTTCCATAGGATAGTTTTAAACGAAGAGAAAATACGGTACAATTTAGACTATATAATAGTGAAACACAGTGATGAATGAACGAGACTAGCGTTTCTTAGCTTTGGCATGAGAATTCGCAAGTTCTTTTTTCTTGGCAGCATTATTGGCTTTAACAAACCATGCAGGTGCTCTGTGATTTGCAGCATACTTGTAATCATAGAAAAGTTCCTCACCAGCTTCAATGCGTTCCAAAGCAAATATGGCTACTCGATGGTCTCCACGAACAAACATACCCTATACAGAGTTCAATCATTACGTCAAATCAGTAATTGAGTATGTTCAAGATAATGAGTAACTCATTTGTAAAACAAGTTTTTAGACTGACCCTTGCATAACAGTTGGGTTTTGAGGAGTGGTTTGCAAATTTCAATTTGTCTCCTTTGCGATATGCATCAATAACATACTGGAAGAAATATAAGTAGTGAAATTATAGTAAATTTTTGTCACTTTGTCTATAGAGAAATAAACATATTTAAGCACAACAGAGTTACCTCATCATCCAAGTCAAAAAGAAAAGAAAAGTCTGCACGTTCATACAATTTACCGCGCTTCTCTGCTTCTGTATGAGATATTAACTCCCCTGTATACTCTCCTAAAAAATCATCTTTGTTGGCAGGATTCTGAAATCAATTCAAAATTAGTGATGAAATATTGTGTTGATTGTTTGTATAATAATAATTTAAAAACAAATGAATATAAATGTCTCAACCTTTAAGAAGACTCCCCATCCAGCAACATCAGACCTGCCTAAAAGAATCTGAAAAGAAATAGATAAAATTGTGACACAAATGATGCATTCATGAATTAAATATTTTAAAGAGCATAAGGATTCTTACCCTTCGCTTTTTCCCTAGAAGAAGATTCATATTTTCACATTCATTTTTTCCATGTCGAGGTGGCTCTCCTAATGAACCATCGCCACAACTGTATGTAGTATTCATAGTTAACAATTAGAAAAAATAGAGAAAATCAAATTAATAGAAAAGTAAATTACCTAGCCCAGCAACTTCTGCAGACATCTGGGTCACATTCCCGGTTTGCTGCAAAGCATGGACAGTGTCCATTTCTGCATTGGCCTATAGCACAATGGCATCCTCTGAACAGATTTCCACATTGTTTTGCACACCTATATATATAGAAAAGATAATCAATCCTTTTCAAAACATAATTGATCCACAACAACAACATAGTCTTCGTAATTAATTGATGGACAACATACCCGCAATACTTTTCACAGCAATATTCATTAAGACGACAAGGACATTGTTTTCCACACTTTCCTTGACACTCACAAGGTGTATAATGCGTAAGGAGTATGTTTTCTCCAGCATTCATTCTTTCCGGATTATATGGGCGGGGTTGAGACTTTCGTAAATATTTGAATTGCTTGCTCTTTCCTTTTTTTCTAGATGACCTTAAACTTGATCGCGTCTTATGGTCCTATAAAAATCACTCTTAATACAAAGAAAATTTGATGCTACACGGATAGATAACTATGCCATAAGAGTTGTCCAAATGAATGCTGGCAATACTCACAGTGCACTTTGCAGCAAATTTTCCATTTTCATCCACGGATCTGCGGGCCAACTCTTCGACACGCATGTAGCTGGCTATTTCAATGCAAGTCTTGAATCCAGAAAGTAAGTTTCGAAATATAAGACAACTGCAGATCAATACAAATGTTACCAGGAATAATACTTGATAGAACTTACTTCTTGCCCAAGAAACAAGAATAGTGTACAAATGTATATAAGCAGAAACATGATTAAAAAACTAGCAACAAACTAAGTACTACTAACTGTTCGATGTGAAAAATCAATAAAGATCAATACCTGTTTCTCCCAAACATTTCAATTCCCTTCAAATATAAATCTTTCTCTAAAGGTTTCCAATCTGATATACCATGCATCTCATCAACTTGCCATTCCACTGGGTTGGATAATCGCAACAATTCTATTTTATCTGTGATTTCTGCACGTTCTTTGTTATGATCTCCATTTGCGGTTTCTTTGTTCTCTAGGATTCCCTTCAGCTTTTTATGAGAATTTTGAGATTCACATAATGATAAGTCAGGCAGATCTGAGACCTTAACATCTGAATTGAGATCTAAATGATAATCCATTTCAACATTTTCTGTTTTTTCAATTTCTTTATCCGGAGAAGACTCCACCGTTGGTTTTTTTGATGAAGTATTCACATCCTTTATCTGCAATTATTAAAACAAATTGGAAAGCATGCATCATTAAATAAAAGTTATCATATAGATAGAAGTTGAAACACCAAGCAAATGAGAAGAAAAATACCTTAAGGTAACAATTATCACTGCAGGGTTTACTCTGACCTTTTGGTTCATTCCAAACTGATTGCTTTTCACTCTATGAAATAAACTCTTGTCAATTTACTAATAGAAACATAAGTTAAGAAACAAATGTAGAAGATTTTTTCCTTACAGGATATATTAAGGGTTGCGAACATCCATGTAAAGGACAATCATAGATCTGTAGGGAATTAGAAAAGCATAAACACATAAGATATTTGATATTAAACATAAAGATGATGACAAGAATGCTAGAAATATAGTTTTTAAGTATTTACCATGCAACGACGACAGAAAAGGTGATCAAAAGTACTTAAACTGGCATTCAAACTTTTGTCCAAACATATTCCCGTAATAGATTCACTTTCTCGAGAATTTTTAGCATGCAGGTCCTTTTCCTTGAGATATTTGTACCTCTCCTGCATAAAAATGATTGTTACAAATACGAGTGTTTTTAATATTCACCTTTAGAAAAATAGTTTAAAGGTGGATCATTGAAGTCAATTGAATATAAAGTATTAACCATTTGTATTGTTATTATCAATAAAACTTAATATTATTGCAAATTGATATCAAGACCAATGAAACTTCGCTTGCAGAGGATTTGAACCAGTAAGGTTGAGCTTAAGGATAACTTAAGGCCATGAAACGAGCATCCTTTTTCAACCTATCCCTACCACCACTAAGATGGTGTCTTTGCCTTTCGCTTTGGGTAGTTCCCCAATAAAATCCATCAAAAGATCCTCCCAGATCTCGCTAGGTATTTCAGTGAGCTGCAAAAGACCGACAGGTTTAAGGGCTTGGTACTTATTCTTTTGGCACACATCACACTTCCTAACAAATCTTTCCACATCCCTTCTCATACCTTTCCAAGGAAAGAATACATTAGCTATTCTTTTGAAGGTTCTTAGTCCCTCTGCATGTCCTTCCCCAAACTGAAGCATGGAACTCCTCCAGATTCATAGGAATTCGTGCTGAATTGGTCGGTAAGACATGCCTTTCTTTGTGCCACAAACACTCTTTTTCTACCGTAAAGGTGTGAAGCAGGATCACAGAATCTCAAAATTTGGATTGGATCTAACTCATCCCTACAAAACCGACTTGCAAGGTGAGGATTGTCTCCACTTATAGACACAGCACAAACCGTATCTCTAAGCAATGGAAAGTCCGAGAGAGTCGGGAGCGCTAATGGAACTAATGCTTCAGAACCACAAGAGAGAGATACTACATCTCGACCCAAAACCTTAAGGTGATAGGTGAATGAGTCCTCTCTCACTTTTACACCATAATCTCCCCCTCAAGTGTGAGTCCATCCACTATGTTCATCCTCAAGAGGAAGCTCTTTCATCCCCATACACTTGTATCGTCTTTGCAGGCACTACAACAAGACACGCCGCCTGACCACCACATTGTCAGGAAGACTTTCGATACAAGGAGTCGGTCCCTTAATTGAACCATTGACTCGGATACCAGTTCAGCATTTGGATTTGGCCTAATTCATCCCTAGAAAATCGACTTGTAAGGTGATGATTTTCCTCACTTATAAACACAACGCATGTCATATCTATAAGCAATGTGGGACTAAATCTACCCCTTTAAAGCTAACACAATGGTGTTAGGGGTTGCAATGAGGCAAGTCAAAGTGCCGCAATTAAGGCGATTAGATGCTGACCGCAATTAAGACGTAAAGTCCAACACCCCCCTCACACTTGGGTCTCAATGAGCCTAAAGCGTGGACGATGCGGGAAGCCCAACAATAGATCTAGGATAGGCTCTGATACCATCTTAGAATTTGGGTTGAATCTAACTCATCCATACAAAACCGGCTTATAAGGTGAGGATTACCCCCACTTATAAACACAACACATACCATATCTCTAAGAAATGGGGAGCCCGGAAGGGTTGGGAATACTAATGGAACTAATGCTCCAGAACCACAAGAAAGGGAGATACCACATCTCAACCTAAAACCTTAACGTGATAGGTGTATGAGTCCTCTCACTTATAAAGTACTCAACCTCCACTTTTCTAAACAATGTGGGACTTCCAACTCTCACTTTTACACAACAATCTCCCCTCCAAGTGTCAGTCCATCCATTATGCTCATCCTCAAGAAAAGCTCTTTCATCCACATACACTTGTATCTCCGTTGAAGACACTACAACGAAACACGCCGAATGACCACAACATTGTCAGGAAGGCTTTTGATACAAGGAGTCGGTCCCTTAATTGAACCATCGGCTCTAATACCGGTTCAAAATTTTAGTTGGGCCTAACTCATCCCTTCAAAACCAACTTGTAAGGTGAGCATTACCCCCACTTATAAACATAACACATGTCATATCTCTAAGCAATGTGGAACTAAATCCACCCCTTCAAGGCTAACACAATGAAGGTGTCAGAGGTTGCAATGAGGCAAACAAAAGTGCCGCAATTATGGAGACTAGGGTCGGACCACAATTAAGGGGAAAAGTCCAACACACCCCTTCACGCTTGGGCCTCAATAAGTCTAAATCATGGACGATGCGGAAAGCCCAACAATAGATCTAGGATAGGCTTTTATACCATCTTAGAATTTAGGTTGATCCTAACTCATTCCTATAAAATCGGCTTGTAAGGTGAGGATTTCCCTCATTTATAAACATAACACAAACATATCTCTAAGAAATGGGGAGTCCGGGAGAGTCGGGAGCACTAGTGGAACTAATATTCCAGGACCACAAGAGACGGAGACACCACATCTCAACCTAAAACCTTAAGGTGATAGGTGCATGGATCCTCTCACTTATAAAGTGCTCAACCTCCAATTTTCTAAGTAATATGGGACTTCCAAATCTCACTTTTACACAACAATCTCCCTCTCAAGTGTGAGTCCATCCACTATGCTCATCCTCAAGAGGAAGCTCTTTCATCCACATTGTCAGGAACACGCCGCCTGACCACCACATTGTCAAGAAGACTTTCGATACAAGGAATCTGCCCCTTAATTGAACCATCGAATCTAATATCAATTCAGAATTTGGGTTGGGCATAACTCATCCCTACAAAACCAACTTGTAAAGTGAGGATTACTCTCACTTATAAAGACAACACATACCATATCTCTAAGCAATATGAGACTTAATTCACCCCTTCAAAGCTAACACAATGAAGGTGTCAGGGGATGCAATGTGGCAAGCCAAAGTTCTGCAATTAAGGCGACTGGGGACGGACCGCAATTAAGGCGGAAAGTACAACACATAGAAATTCTTCAATTGACAATACTTAGCCACTTACTCCTCAAATGTTGACCATTCGGCAGAACAAACCATGGATACTGCCTTCATATGAGTGACTCTAGATAGAGCATTAGCCACCATATTCTCCTTCCATTCTTTATATTGTATTTTAAAGTCAAACCCATCAATTTGGCCATCCATGGATACTGCCTTCATATGAGTGAATCTAGATAGAGCGTCAGCCACCATATTCTTCTTCCATTCCTTATAGTCAATTTGCATCAATTTGGCCATCCATTTATGTTGCTCTCCATCTAAAATTCTATGCTCCAGCAAGTATTTCAAACTCCTTTGATCAGTTCATATGATAAAGTCATTTCCCATCAAGTAGTGTCTGCGCTTCTACACATCAAACACTAGCCATTAATTCTCTTTCATCAGTTCATATGATAAAGTGATTTCCCATCAAGTAGTGTATGTATTTCTGCATAGCAAACACTAGCCATTAATTCTCTTTCGCAAACTAATTTTAAAATTCCCTATCAGATAAAAATTGACTAATAAAAGCCAACGACTTCCTTTGCTGCATCAGTGTCGCCCTAATTCCAACACTGGAAGCATCAATCTCAATTTCAAATGGAAGTTGGAAATTTGGCATGGTCAACAATGGAATTCCACCATTTTATTCTTTAATTTTTGGAAAGCATTCATAACTTCAAGACCCCAACCAAAATTCTTCTTCAATAATTGAGTGAGGCCTTCCAATCACCCCATACCCTTGCACAAACCTTCTACAATGCCATGTTGTTCTAGTAAATCCCAAAAATCCCCCCCAACTCTTGATATCTTTCAGAATAAGCCCTTTTTGCATCACTTTCACCTTATTTGGATCAGTTGTCAACCATGTTGTCGTGATAATATGACCCAAATATTCTAATTGTGTCAAAACTACATTTTTTTAGATTCACTTTTAAAGCATGAATCTCAAAGCTTCAAGCACGATTTTAAGGTGGTCAATTTGAATATGAGTAGTGTTAAGAAATGTGGTTGGGTCTAACTCAATCCTACAAAATCGATTGGTAGAGTGAGGATTCCCCCTACTTATAAATACATGTTCAAACCATATATTATCCGATGTGGGACTCTTAACCCTCCCGCTCAGGATTAGACAACTGAAGCATGGAAATAAATGGTGGATGGTCCGATAACAAAAATCATAGTAGATGGACCACCAAATTTTAAATGAGACTCTGATACCATGTTAAGAAATGTGGTTAGGTCTAATTCAACCCTACAAAACTGGTTGGTAGAGTGAGGATTGCCCCCACTTATAAACACATGTTTAAACCATATATTATCCGATATGAGACTCTTAACAAGTAGTATTGTAAACCAATATATCATAAAGAAAATACCAACACAAAATTCCTCAAATAAGGCTTCAAAATTTCATTCATGAGAGCTTGAAATATGGATGGGGTGTTGGTTAACCCAAAAGGCATTACTAAGTATTTATAATGTCTTTCATTGCTTCGAAAGGTTATTTTGAGAATATCACTCATTCTAATTTGATGGTAGCCCGATTTTAACTTCAATTTAGAGCATATGATTTCCCCCCATGATTCATCTATAACCGGAGTAGAAAATTTATTTGGGGTAGTGATGTTATTCAAAGCCCTATAATCGGTACAAAACCTCTGACTCCCATCTTTTTCTTAACTAATATCAAAGGACTAGCAAAAGGTATTACACTGGGTTTGATGAATCTGACAGCTAACATGTCTCTCACAAATGTTTCAATGGCCTCCTTTTATTGATATGGGTAACAATAAGGTATTATGTTGGGAATTTGGGACCCTTCCTTAAGAATAATTGCATTATCACATCTTTGATGGGGTAATTCTGTAGCATCCTGGAAAAAGTCCTTATACTAATCAAGGACACCTCCTTCCACCACTCCGCTAACCTCCTGAGAATACAAATACATCATTCCCAACTACACATAGAAACCTTCCACTCATTTGTTCAACTTTTTGATCATAATTTTCATTGAAACCATGCACCTTGACAATTATGGATCCCCTTGGATTTCTACCTCCATACCTTCCACCATCACCCACATGCATGATCTTTGAAATCAGCTTAAATCCTTCATAAGCTTTCCAACCATTCATACCCCAACACCATATTTACCCCTCTCAAATCAAATAGGTAAAATGTCTATGTGACTTTTATATTAGGAAGCATCAATTCCACTTCACGACAAATCCCTTTTTTTGTATAATGTGGCCATCTCTTACCTGCACCCCATATTCTAATGATTTATCCACCTTAACTCCTAATTATTAAACCAATTTTTGGGGAATGAAATTGTGAGAAGCTCTTTAATTCACTAACACGATGACCTCTTTGCTTGTAACTCCTCCCACAATTTCAAGGATTTTCGTGAGATCGTTCCCAGTTACACTCCCCATGTGCCATTGTAAGTCTCCCTCCTCGGCCACTTGGATTACTATTTCAGCCTTCACCTCCTCTGTTTGACTATCGTCATCTCCAATAAGCAGCATGTGCAAGTGTTTATTCTTTCAAACGTGGCCCAATAAGAAATTTTCATCACAAAACACGATAAATCCTTTCATCAATTTCAGCATCAAAAAATCTCCGAATGAGGAATTTCGGTAATTCGTGCCACCTTGACTACCCTCTAATCACTGCACCACCGACCTATATTTTGGCAGGGATGTGTTTTGACCTATCAGACTTATATTTGAATCATTCTCATTGGTACCCACACGAACAGTTCACGAATAGTTCTCGTTACCAGATCCAAAACCTGGCCCATCTCAATGAGTTCGTAAAGATGGTATGTTCTCACTTGGCTTATTTTCTTAAAAGGCTCGATGCTTCCTTCTCGGCCCATAACATAATTTTTTTCTTCCCCTTTTTTATTCAACTTCATAGTACTATTCAAATCCTCTAAACCATGAAGACGTACTTTTACACGAACAATGTCCCTCAACCCATTTGTGAATGCACCTTTCAACACATCTTCATCAACATGACAAAGATGAGCTCAAATAAGCTCAAATTGCTCAATAAACTCCTCCACCGACTTTGTTTGTAAGCTCATCAATACCTCTCCTCATATGGATTCTCAAAGGTAGCATCCTGAAATCGTCCTAACAAAGCACAACATAACTAAATCCATGTGATGTGTTTAGTACGAGCCTCCTAACACTGGAACCAATTCAACACCTTCTTCTCAAATAAAATTGATGCAGCCAACACCTTCTCTTCATTAGAAATATGGTTGATCTCAAAATAAAACTCATCTCGATAAATCCACCCATACGAATCATTGTTGGAGAAATACAATACCTCCAACTGTTGCATTTGATCCTCCCAGTGATCCAACCGTCGTCCGTGTTCCAACACTACAGTTGCAGTTGTGTCTTCCTCACGATGATTGTTTTTATTTTGCATGATTGATGCATACAATTATGTCATTGCACTATCAAGCAGTTGACATTTCTCCTTTCTCCTAGCGAATTTCCTCGATACGCTTCTCCAAACTTTCAATTTGTTCCATTCTCGTCACTACCATATGATCCCCGTGACCGTGCTCGAAATACCAAGTAATACTCTATAAAACAATAATAGTACAGAAATAGAAGTAAGATGTATATGAGTAGGGTGTCTCAAAATTGAAAAGAATTGGGAGAAATGATGACTTCTATTGATTGAATCTTTTTCAATACAATCTGTTACAGTACATTTACATATATATTTATAGTCATTGTTAATTATAACTAACTAGGAAAGGTAGTTACAATAGCTGGCTACACTTGGCATACTAATTAACTGACAACTGGCTACAGCAGGCACAACTAACTAGTTGACTCATCTAAGATCCCCCCACAAGGTCATGGTGGAGTTTCCCTGGAAACCACCTTGAGCTTGGAACTAAACTGCATGAACTTTTCAGTAGACAGAGGTTTGTTCAGCACATCTATAATTTGAACAGAACCTGGAATATGCACAACACTGAGTTGTTTAGACATAACCTTTTCTCGAACCAATGACGAACATATGCTTAGTACGAGCATAAAGAACATGGTTGTATGCCCTAACAAATTCATTATGGTTGTCATAGTGAATAATAGAGGATGCAATAGGGACATGAAGCTCTTGTAGAAGATTTTGCACCTAGAAAACTTCTACAATATTGAGTGTAATGCTTCTGTATTCAGCCTCTGCACTTGACCTAGCAACAACATTTTGCTTGAGAGACCACCATGTGATTAGATTAGGTCCAAAATAGAGAGCTAAATCGGAGACAGATCAACGATCATCTAGGTCAGTAGCCCAATTTGCGTCACAAAAGCTATTGATAGGAAAAGAATGTCCAAATATGGATGGAGACAGTTGGAGGGCTAGATGTACGGTTCCTTGCAAGTAACAGAGGATGCGTTTGACTGTCTGCCAATGAGAGTCCAAAGGTTGTGCCATGAACTAGCACACCTTATTTACCAAGTAACTTAAAGATAGGCGAGTAATTGTAGCATATTGTAAGACCCCCGCCAATGATCTATAGAAAGAAGGGTCATTGAAAGGAGAAGAACCAATTTTGGATAGTTTGGAGCTAGAGGCCATATGTGTTGCAACTGGATTAGCATCATGCGTGGCTTTTTTAGAAGTAAGTCCCTGATGTATTTTCTTTGTGTGATATGAAGAACACTTGATGGTCGTGTTTTGACTTCAATGCCTAAGAAGTAATCCAAATCTCCTAGTTACTTGAGAGAGAAGGAACAATTGAGTTGTTGAGTGAGAGACTGCAGAAACTAAGGAGAATTTTATGTCACCACTATATCATCCATATAAACCAAAAAGTAAGCAACGATGGAGTTAAATGAGTAGATGAACAAGGAGGGATCACATTTTCTACTTTGGAAACCAAGTTTAGTTAAAGTGCCTTTTAATCTTTCAAACCATTTCCTAGGAGCCTACTTTAATCCATAAAGAGCCTTGTGCAATTTAGAAACTAAAGAGGGTTCAGTGTGGGAAATAAAACTAGTAGGTTGCTCCATGTAGACATCTTCATCTAGAACGTCATTCAAAAAGGCATTATTGACATCTAGCTTCTTGATTGGCCATTTATTTGTGACAACCAAGGTAAGAATTAGTGAATGGTAACCGGTTTAATAACATGAGAAAAAGTTTCATGAAAGTCAAAACCATGCATTTGATGAAAACCCTTGGATACTAACCTAGCCTTGTACTTATTTATAGAACCATCAGTATTTTCCTTTAGCCTAAACACCCATTTACAACCAATGGCTTTCCTATTTGGGGGTAGAGGAACAAGGGACCAGGTATTGTTTTTGAGTAGGGCTTGGTATTCACTCTGCATAGTTGAGAGTCAGTTAGAGTCTTGAAGAGCCTGTTTCACTATTTTGGGTTCAGAAATAGTGAGAAATATGGAAGGAGACAAAGGCGGTAAATGAATTCCAGATTTTGACCTAGTTTGCATAGGATAATGTTATGTGTATAAGGTAAAGTTGATAAATTGGAGTGTGAAGGGTCAAAACTAGTAGGTAATTGTGTGAGTGAGGTTGATGTAGAAGAATGTGTAGGATGTGGAATAATAGGAGATACAAGCAGTTGTATGGGTGAAGCCTAAGCAGTAGATGGAGTGGGTGAGTGGGATTGTACAGCTTGTGTGTGTATATGTGAAGTTTGGGCAATAGATGGTGTGGGTGAATGGGACTGTAAGGGAGAAACATGAGAGGGAGAGACTTGTGTAATAGGATGTGAGGTTGAAGTTGTAGGATTGAAGGTGTGTAAGGGAATGAGGCTTAAGTTGATTGACTTAGAAATAGGATTAGATGGTTGAGCTTTAGGAGAAAAGAGATCATTGTATGGAAACCTAGACTCATTAAAAAAAACATCCTTTGACATATAAAGGCGGCTACTAAGAGAGAGACATTTGTACCCCTTGTGTAAGGTGGAATATCCTAGAAAAAAGACATTCATGAGAACGAAAGTCAAACTTATGGGTATTGTATGGTCTTAAAAGAGGAAAACAAACACAACCAAACACTTTGAGGAAGTGATATTCAGGGTGTTGACCAAAAAGGCGAAAATAGGGAGTATTATTATTGATAGATGCAGATGGAAGTCGATTAATGAGATAGACAACTGTGAGGAAAGAAAAATCCCAGTATTTTAAAGGTAAAGAGGCATGACTAAGTAGAGTTAGACCAAGATCTACAATGTGTCTATGTTTGTGCTCTATGACTTTATTTGGTGATGTGTGTGTGGGCAAATCAGCCTATAAATGATCCCTAGGTCTGTTAGAAATTTTGTAAATGGTATGAATTCACCCCCTTGTCAGTTTTGAGAGATTTTATTTGGAAACCAAATTGAAGTTCAGCCATAGCTTTGAACTGTTTAAAGATGGTAAGAGACTCAGATTTGGTCTTGATAAAGGTAAATCCATGTAAACTTAGTGGTTGCATCTACAAATGTAATGTAGTATTTATGATTTGTGGAGGAAGATATAGGGGTAGGACCCCACAAGTCACTGTAAATAAGTTCTAACGGTGTATTATATTGAGTGAGAGAAGGAGGAACATATAAACGATGGCCTTTGCCCATACAACAAGCTGCACAAAATTCAGAATTGGACTTATTGATAATAGGAATATTACAATCTTTCAATAAAAGCTGTAAGGTATTGGGATTTGGATGTCCCGACCTTAAGTTCCAAGTAAATTAGGAATTGGGGAGAAAAAAGTTAGAAGTAGATTGAAAAACAGGTAAATGAGTACATAGAGAAGAACTAGACATTAAACAAGAGGGAGATCTTGATCTCGACAGTTGTAAGGGTAGCTTTGAGAAATCCTACAATCGATCACTGTCAATCGAGCCTTCAAGCAAGATATGATTATTTCCCTGAGTTTTCACAAAAATTTATCAGCATGAAACTCAAAATAGACAGAGTTATCTTTAGCAAACTTACTCACACTTATGAGATTTTTAGTGATGGAAGGGACATGTAAAATTTTATTAAGGATGAATGAAGTATTAGGACTAGATGAAGAAGAAACCATAGATGAACCAGAGGAGAGAATTGGCAGACCTTGACCGTTTCCTATGAAGATCTAGTCAGGACCTTTAAAGGGAGCATATTGATGAATGTTTTGAGAATTGTTTATGACATGGTAAGATGCCCCAGAGTCTGGAACCTAAGAGTTGTTTGTGTCAGAGTTGGTCGTGGTAAACATGACATTAAGTGGAGATGGAAAGTGTTAGGGGTAATTGGTATGATAGATTTATGGTGTGTATGGAGGTCTAGGTTGTGCGTTAGGTCTAGGAGAACCATAAGAGAAACCATTGGAATCATATGGATTATTATAAGCATTTCGGAAGGCTGATGATCCCATAAACTAAGGAGGCACAAAAGCATAGAACTGTTGATTGAACCTATGATAGCAGTTGGTAGCAATATGACCAAATTTGAAACAAACTTGGCATTGAATAGAACCATGGCGACCACGACCACCACGAAATATAGTACGACCACCTCTACCCAACACATATCCAGAATGATTAGACACATGTGATGACTCATAAGAAGGTACCTGTGTAGATGAACTACCATCAGGCGCACTAGAAACAGCATCCAAAACTGGATTGGCTTAAGTGAGATTAATTGAAGAGATATCCACAACAAGAATCTTCTTAAGCTTTTCATAACACGTCTCATGAGCAAGAAGCAAAGCCTCACCTTCTTCAAGTTGAATATCTTTGAACTTGCTCTCAATAACCAAAACAAATGGTCCAAATTAATGGGGAACACCTTCAAGAACAACATCAATATGTTGCTGAGCAGGAATAGAATCACCTACTGAGGCTAACGAATCCACTAGAGTGTTAATGCAAAGAAGATACTCTTTAACCGTCGATTCACCAAGAAAAGTCACGCGAACCTCAGATCATAGTTGTCATGCCTTTGCACTGGTGAGTTTCTGAAAGTGAGCATGAATTTGTTCCCAAAGATCAACAGATTTGGTACATCCAAGAACACGAGACATAAACGAACCGGATAAGGTTGATTACAACCACAATAACAACCATTGATCTTGACGAATCCAAGCGCGATAATGAGGATTTTCTGCTAGAGTTGCAGAATTAGGGTTTTGCACAAATTGGGAGGGAATTGAGGGAAAAATGATGTAATCTTGAATATTAAGAGTGTTGATAATTGGATCTACTTGTTGACGCCATATTAGAAAGTTTTTTCAGTGAGTTTTTATGAGATTTTCAATTGAAAGGTAAAGCGAGGAGCTCCGCCACCGGTAGAAGAAACCGGAGGCAGCGATGGTGGGAAATTATTTTCAAAATTAGCCATGATGGATCGAACCAAGGATCTATGATACCATCTCAAAGTTGAAAAGAACTAAGAGAAATGTAAATTCTATTGATTGAATCTTTTTCAATACAATTTGTTACAGTACAGTTACATATATATTTATAGACATGGTTAACTATAACTAACTAGGAAAGGTAGTTACAACAGCTGGTTACAATTGGCACACTAACTAACTGACAATTGGCTACAGCTGACACAACTAACCAGTTGACTGTTGGCTACAGCTGACACACCTAACTAGATGACTCATCTAACAGGGTGTATTATTATTGAATCAGAACTACAATGGATGCAGAGAATTCTCCTTGGAAGAAATGGAAACAAAAATGAAAACATAACAAATGTGACTCTTAAGAGAGACCATCCTTACTAATGTGAGAACAACCATACACTCAACCCATTTTCGCTGATTCTCAATCATTATGGTGAATTTGGTCCATGACTTTCTAGAAAGACGGTTAGGTTGGGGGTGCCTATCGCAGAGAAATTCTAAAGACTTTATCACGTTTCATACTAGAGAGATGGTATGGTTGGTCATATGGTGTGTGGATGGGTGGGTCATGGATCTTAGATGAAGGAGAGGTGTGTTTGAAGGAGGAGTTGCTTGTCTCTTTGTTTACGACTCTGAATGAAGCTCATTTATCCCATGATGAGGACTCCTAGTTGTGGAAGCATGACTCTTTGGGCATGTACTCGATTAACTTTGTTTATTTGGTGCTTCCCGAGGCTTCTCGTGTGGGGGAAGCCGCCTGAAAGAGGTGATTAGGACTCTATCGAGTTTGAGAAAAAGTTGGGTGTCCAATAAGGTCAAAGTTCTTTTTTGGCAATTACTTCTGGATAGAGCTCCGACTCGATCAACTTTTTGCAACTTGTGATTTTATGTATAGTGTGTTTAGGTGGTTAGGATAGGAGATGGTGATTCCTTTGAGTATTATTATTATTGTTGATATTTTCTCCTCATTTAGGGTGGGGAAGAGTGTTAGATCTGGTTTGGCTTTGATTTGAAATTCGGTTGTGCAACTCATTTGTAAAATGAAAATCATGTAACGACCTAATCTTCCCGGGAAAGGATTATTATTGTTCAAAATTTAATGGATAGTATATTGGTTTTTTCCTCCTGAGAGTGGTTTCTCGCTAGATCTGGGGATTTTTCATATTCTCACTCTGAGTGGGAAGGGGATTCTAACTAGTGTTTGGTCCGATAATGTTGTGTTGTTAGCGGTGGCGATCCAGTATGAGCTTGGCTTGGCCCTTTATCTTAAGCGCACTTTAGTAGATTGACCGGTGGTTCTCTCTACTCTTGTTGGCTTGTGCAAGTGTGGGGGTGTTGGCATGTTTTGGATAGGGTAGATTTGTTGTTGTATTTCTTGGTTTGTTATTTTTATCTCAGTTTTTTTTCTCATTTTGGTACTTTTTGTTTTGGTTCAGAATACTCCTAGTACTACCTGTAATCGTTTTTTCTCTTTTTAATATTTTTTCCATTGAGAAAAAATCATACAAGTCTATGAGATCCGCCAATAAACTAAACCATACAACTCTGAATCTCTTTGCAATGAGTACTGAAGTTAATAATTATCATGATATTTATAGGGAAACTTTGCAATGAGTACTAAGGTTAATAATTATCATGAAAACATTAATGTATGTTATACATTCAATTTTACCTGAATCTCTGAGCAGGTGCCCCCAATACATCTTTGAACAACACTCAATGCTTCCTCAGTAAAATCGTGTTCCTCAAATGCCATCCTAACATATTCAATAATCAAATAGTAGTTTTAGTAAATGAGAAACTTAAAATGAAGTGGAGAAATGATGCACAATGAGTTTAAATATGGTGTTAAATTTAAACATTTTGTTGTGTGGCAATGATAAAGGACTTATTCAACTGTAGGTCCAAGGAAAAACATTGGAGAACCAGCAAGGCATCTATATCATTACCAAATTCAATATGGAAATTGAAGATTCATATCACTTATAATAACAAATATTGCCACTAGGATCTCTAGCTCTTATGGTTATTTTATACTTATTCACATGTAAATAAAACTTCTAAATGTAAGTATAATAATACATATCCATTTTGAATTACCATAGAATTTGGTCTTCACCCTGAGAAAAATCATGTTTAGCTTCTCTATTCTCTTTGCACTCTTCTTCGGTGTCACTACATATCCTTGTTTCACCACAATGTTGATCATAGTATATGTTTCTTCTTGCCGCAAATGATTGATCTTTGGTCATTCTCTCATTCCTATTTTGTGCAAAAGATTTTAATAAAGCAATGAATACACAATGAAAATGACACATGAATGATGGCATTAAATATATATTTTAAAGCAGAATAGAATTTAAGAATAAACATTTGTTTTCAATTTTTAAAAATGCACATTATAGGATTTCTAGATCTTTAAAATGTCAAAATAAGACTCACCTGGCCAAATTTAACCAAAATGTATATGTAGGTATCTTTTCAGTGTATGGTAACTTGAAACTTTTCTCAAAGGATACATCTTGATTTTGTATTTGTTCTCTCCTTCCTAAACCTTGACGGAAACCACTAAACTTACTGATAGGATTGCCAATTCTTGAAGAAAGCATTTTAGCGTTAGCTTCCTCGGTCTGTAATGAGGTATTTCTTGACACCGCTGCCATGACCTCAGAAAGTTGACACCGAAGATTCTCCCTATTTATCCAAAGTTTATCCTGAGGAAATTAAAAATTAAATCAAAGCTAAATATCAAGGTTAACAAAAAGAACCCTTGTCCACCATTCATATAGAAATTGGGAAAATAAATCCGAATAATATAGAATAAAGTATTTCAAGCATACCACTAAAGTATGGGGGAAAAGGCAAGAAAATGGCAGAGCTCATTATGAAACCCTAAACAACTAATTTGAAACATGGTTTAATTTTGATAGATTGTTATCAATATTGGAATTATCCAATTTTCTGCAAAAATAAATAAAGAGGAAATCGACCGATAATTCCATAAAAACAAGTTAACTCAGGACCAAGTACGTAAATGTCCCTAGGAGATCAACTTGATTTCCCTCAATTTACAATGGAATGAAATTATATCAAACATAATGGCACAAGCTAGATCAATTCAAATAATCATCGACCCAATTGAACTTACTTTAATAGATTTAAATCGCTCGTCTTGGATCTTTTCTTTTAACGAATGTATTTTGTTCTTCAAAATTTGATGATCGTCAATAGCTGCCTCTCCATGTTGTTTCTGTCCCTGAAATAAAATATCACTGATACATAGAAAAATACATGCATCTACACAGCGATTTGATGAAATGATTATTTGGTTATAACACTTCTTGATTTCATTAGAAAAAAGTAACGTGCAATTGTCGGATTTGAATTTTAAAAATCGCTACCATATATATGAAAATGAGAAATGAAAACCTAAAAGGAATGGAATTAAAGAAAGAAAAAGTAAATAGGAGAATGGAAATCGATACAAACTTTAGATCTTGATGTTGAAGTTATGCTGTTTGAGGCCATTGATGAATCGAGAAGAGCGCAACGTAACTTTGACGAAAGCACAAGAATTAAGAGTGTTAACCGAGCAAAGGAAGCAATACAACCCTTTAAATATGAGGAAAAAACCCGACATTGAACAATATCCTGAATATATAATTTTTTTTAGTAAAAACAATAATTAATGCATCTCGATGTTTTACTTGTTACTCCTTATTTTCTATGGGCTCTTGGGCCACTACTCTAAATGCCGGTATTTTTTCCTTCAAAAATTATATTTGTTTCTATTACTACCATATATGAAATTTAGTATATGACATTGTTTTTTTTTAAATCAAAGTATTTTAAACAATACCATTTGAACCACAACCCAAGGAGTCCATTTAAAAGACAATTGAAGATAACTTCATGCTTTAGGCAAGCCATATACTGAGTAGGGAACACTCGCGTTTTGCTCTAATAGGTTACATACACTTAAACATCAATGAAAGCCACAAATAAATCTTCATTAGCTATCTTTGTTTAGGCTACCACAAGTTTCTATACGGTGAATACACCATTGTTAAACTTGAAGAAACCAATAAATAACCAAAGATACTTGGACCTCACATGTATTTCCTTTAGACTTTATTTGGGAGTTTGGAGGGAAAGGGAATGGTGAAGTGAAATGGATTGAGGGATTTAGGTGGAGAGGGTTTTGGAAGGTTTAATTTTATTAATAATACAAAAATCCCCTAGTTTCGAGGAACTAATAAACTGTATTGGAGGAGGGGTTTGGAGGGCTTAGATAAATTCTTCAATTATAACCTATGCTGTTATAATATTTTAAAAATTAAAAATAGATTAATGGTGAACATCTATTTATCGTTCTAAACAAAATTATTTTTTCAAAAAATGTTAAAAAATATTTCTCTATTTTTTCTTTAAATCTCCTTCCTCGGAAGCTCTCCCTCCCTCTTCCCCTCCTAACTCAGGGCCTTAACAAAAAATAGGGGAAGAATCTGAATAGAGGTCGATTAAAAAAGACGTCTAAAGTTGGGTTCGTTCCTGACTTAAATTAAGGCGACTTAACAAGTTTTGAGCTCTTAATCCAGATTTTGAGTTGACTTTAAAAATTTCTTCTTAGTTCAAGTAAAGCATTCACCAAATTAACATGTATTATTTTAATTTTTCTTAAAAAAATACCATTTTAGCCACGACTTAATCGTGGCAAACGACCTTTAAATAAAAATCCAAGCCTTTTATAGGTGCCCGCCAAATATCCAAAAGCAAGCAATTTTGCCTGATTCCAATGACATAAGGACTATTATTTATTTTTCTTAAAAACTAGCAAGTAATCAAACAAAAATAGATAAAAAAGAAAAATTCCACAAATAACACAACTCAAATCCGAGCACAAAGCGTACTAGTAGTGGGGGAAACAAAAGAAGACCATCCCACTACTACTATCCTACAAACACCAAGACAACAAAGTCTAATACACATGAGGGTCGTAAGGATTTCAATACCAAAAAACAATTATCAGCTAACTAAACAAGGATTATAGCACCAGGAAGTAACATAGACATTAACAACAAAATGAAAACTGAAGAGAAACTGGCTAAAAACCAAAAGACAGACTCGTTTACCATTTAATCCTTATCAAAGAATAACCGTTCAACATAGTCAAATAAAATATCCTTAATTCCATACCGTTCCAATTACAATTAAAGGAGGCACTTGACCATACAATCCTAGTATAGATATGCAATATTTAGGAACTCAAGTCTACAAAGAAAGTAAAGAAACTTGAAATTTATACCTTTGTAATCACTTCTGCCGAACTAACTCATATTTCTTCTCTTAGTTCTATGATAACAACATTTCTCAGAAACTCACCTTCATCAATACCACACTTATTTGGTAAGCCTAACAGAGAACTGTGTGAATAAAAAAAGATATCCATACACAAGTACTTGTTACAACAAAAAGGAATATGCTATTAAACTCGTATACTTAATAAAAAAAACTAAATTTAAATAAAAAATATATAAATGCACAATATAGAAACATAGTTAAAGATAATAATAAAGATTCAATTACTAGAAATGATAAAAAAAAAAGGGACAGTTGCATCCTTTTCGCGCCAAGAAGAATATAAAGAAAACATCATTAGTACTACCCAAAAATAACGTATTAGCAAGATACGAAAAGAACATCATTGACTAATGTTTAATACTTAACAGTTAACTATAATGGTGTCTGTCTCCTCTCTCACATTCTCATCATTAAGAGACGGTGAAGTGTTCTATCATGCCCTGACTCTTAATCTCTTAACTCCTTATCATTCTTTTTATGTGTTTTTTCATTTCTTTTATTCATTTTCTAAAAGAAAATAGGGAATAAAAGGTTTTAAAAAACTGTGTATGTTATACTGTTATTGTTGTGTTGTATCATGTGTGTATCGGTTCCCTCCTCCGTACTTGGTGACACCGATACTTTATCAACTTTGGAGTATCAAGACTTCATAAGAAGTATAAATCCAGGGTGCATGAATTTCCAGAATAGCCAAAGACACAATTAAACTAATACGTTGGTTTAGAGTTAACATTTAACATGATATGAATAATCCCTACAAAATTTACATATTTGATCAGAAGAAGGATTTTCTCTGGAAAAGAAAAGTATAGGCTCTTACTTTGGCAAAATTAACCAATGCTTTCTCCTCAACCTCTTCCAAGGGAGCAGTTTCTCGAGCAGCCTCCTCACATCTATCATCTTCTTACAACAAAATATCATGATAATTCATACATGAAACCAATTATGAAATGTACTTAATTTTCTTAAGGACTTTGTCATACCCTAATTTTTAACCATAATGTCCCACATATCATTGGCATCCTTGAACACAAACAAGGTCACCTCTTGGTCCCTCTCCCTCTCATCTTTGGTTTGCTTCTTGTAGGAATTACCAATCACCTATTTGTTGGTGTTTTACCTTTTTGTTTATATGATTAATTTCTTAACTAACCACTAATCAAAATAGCAAAAATATGTTCTATTTCCTTAAGTTTATTGTGCAAGGTAAGGCTTTTCAATCAAGAGCATCTCAAAGTTTTGTTGCTTACTTATCAAGGAAAGTCAAAGGTTCATGTGTTTATTTCCATGCCTTCTTCAATGAACAACTTTAAACTTTGAGCAATTTAATCAAGATGAAATAAAATATACCTTATTTTAAGGTCATATGATCACCCATGTGCTTTGAAATGCAAGGAGAGTCCAAATACACAAGCTTGCTCCAAGTGGTTTGACCAAAAAGTCAACATTTGAAGTCAAAGTTCCAAGGATAACAACTCCTTCAATTATCAACATTTTTTAATGCTTATTTTTGCATATGACTCTTCTCAACATCCTTTACAACTTATCTTTACATGATAAGAGCCAATTATGCTTGGAGGATCATCAAACGTTTTGAGACATTATATGTCATTTGTGGACTTAGTGAAATTTGACCTATTTTCAAGTGACTTTTTCTCAACTTTCAAAGATCATAACTTCTTACATTTTCAACATTTGAGGTTGTTTCTTATTGCACAATGTCATGTGTGATTCCCTATACAAGTTTTCTTCAAGGACCAAGGTCAAAATATGCTTGGAAGGCTATGGAATTCATTGAGACATTACGGGTCATTTCCAACCATGGAACACTCGAAATTTTCTAAGTTATATGATCAGTTTTTCATGCCAACTTCAACATGACATGACTTTATGCTCAAACATCCAAATACAACCTTTCTTGGCACATTGTAATCTTTGCTATGATGTTAAAACATTGCAAAAAGAATATGATAAAAAAGCCTCCTGAGTAGGATGCCTCACTGGGTTGAACATAGTGACTTGGAACTGAAGAAATCACCATTGCCCGAAATTTGAACTTCACTAATCTCAATCCCAAGCCAAATTATCATGTGCTTTGGACCTAAACATATTTAACCAAGTCTCCAGAAGTTAATTGACCCTTGAAACACGTCATTTGGCTGAGTTTTGATGAGTTGCAAGTCACACTTTTCTCATATTCTGATCAAATTTGTTTTGCACGAATTCGACATCATTCCACACATATTTGGATCCAAACATCTTCCCTATAAATAGAGGAAGCTACTACATTCATTTCCAAGCTTTTGAGAGCCTAGAAATCTTTGCTGCAACTTGAAATTTTCTAGAAAAAATCAACTATTGTGTTTTGAGTTTCAACTTATTTCAATCCAATTTCTTGATTCCATTAGCATCTTCGGCATCCTCTAAAGCTTTTGAATTAATTCCCAAGCTCTGATACCTTCTAAAGTGCCCTAACCAGATCGAGCTTCATCAACTTCTAATCACCATTTGGACAAGGTAGTTATGAGTATCATTTGAACTCAAACAAGTTACCACAATGTAGTCCTTCACTCTCTGATGCTTTCCCCTAATTTAGATGGCGTTAATTGATTGTGTTCATCATTTAATTTAATTTTTCGTGGCTTTCTTATTTATGAAATATCTCTAAAATTCCCTTTGCTCAATTTAGATAAATGAATTTGGATCATAAGGTTGAATTCGTAATGAGAAGAGGATCACAATGGTGGTGGTATCGTTTTCTGAATTTACCAAATGATAAAACTTCGGTGAGAGCTCACCGGAGTGTTCCAGGTCGTCTGATTTTGGTCAGACACGTTGGACAAAAGAAATGTTCTGATTGGATGGATTTGAATTGGATCCCATGTGTTGTTTGTAGCGCGTTCCATCGTGCATCCTAATCTGATGAGTGTTGGATTTGTCACGTCAATTAATGAGGCGTGATCCAACGCTCAGTGTTTTTTTTTCCTGATTTTAATTCTTTTTCTTTTATTATTTTTAATTTCTTTTTCTTTTAAAATTCATTGTAATTTCATTTTTTATCCAAAAAATCCCAAAATAATTTCTAAAATTCTCTTTTATTTTTCTTCATCTGATTTTTATTTTTCCATATTTTATTTCATTGGTTTTCTATTTTTCATGAATTTTCTCTTTTGTCATTTGCTTTAATTGGTTTAAAAATACTTATATGCATTTTTAAATTCTGAAAAGTTTATTATATGCTTCTTATTTTGTTTCCAACCTCCCATAATTTTATTGGCCATTTATTTGGTGTCATGAAGTATGAATTGAAGTAATGGACCATCCTCCTAGCCTTTGTGCTTGATCATTCTATAATGGTAAATTCTTGACCATCAAGCTATGGATAAACTTGACATCAATAAAACTAGAGTCGCCACCACGCTTTTATTGTTTCCAAAGGAAAAGGACAAAAGTACGAACAAAACCCAAAGATAAGAAGTTTTCAAATCAAAACTAATAAAATTCTAGAGATTACAGGTAAGGGGGTTGGTTACACAGAGGGAAGGTGTTAGCACCCAAAGTGTCCTAGGTACTCCAAGGGAGCCCTTTTTTGTGTGCAAGTGTTTTTGGTCTAAATGATGTTTGATAAAAAATATAGAGTGAGGGGATGAGGAAAGAATTCATTAATTATATATTTTGTGTTTGACAAGACCTTCGGTCTATGGCTACATACCAATATAAAAACGAGGGATCAAAACCCAGTAGTCCGTGGTAAAAATTTCAAAGAAGTTGGTGAATTGATTTTAACAAAAGTTTAATATAAAAAGACACAAATATGGCCAAAGATTTGAATGGGGTTGTTAGTTCTTTGTATCTTTTTGAAATTAAAGTCAATATGGTTAAGTTTATTCACAAGTTTTATTTAAGAAAAAGTTTAAAAATTCAATGGCATAAGGCCAAAGTTTCTAATCATTTAAAAATGTCTAAGTTTGAAATCATAAGCAAGGAGGATTTTTAAAAGAGGGGGATATTTTTAAATTAAAGAAGTGAGAGGAGATGAAAAGACTACCCTAGACAAAAATTAAAAGTTAAGAGTTGAAAAGATCTGACCAATGGGATGCATTCCACAAGACATGAATGTCAGATAGAAACACATTTCCTTTTGACTTTTAAGCAAGCAACAAGCATAGCAACATCCAAGCAAATAATATGAAGACCAAGGCATCAAATAAAGAGGGCCATAACATCCAAGCAAGCAATCCAATAGATATAAGTCTTCAATATCTTCCAATGTATCATATGAAATTATTCCTTGATCAACTTAGAACAATCATTAGACATAAACAATAATAACAATATAACAATTGAGTACAAAGACAAAGTGACAAATGAATCAAGGGCACTCAAGGTCTTGCATCAGATGAAAAGCATTGTCAAAGGTAACTTTGTCTCAGATAGTGGCATTGACCAAGTCCTCAAAGCATAGGGAAGTTGCATATTCTAAGTCCACAAGTTCAGATCAAGTCCAATAGTCCACCAAGATGTTTTTTTAGGGTTTTTGTTATTATTAGATGGTTTAAGGCCCTAAGACCACAAACAAAAACAAAGGCAGACAAATAATATCTACAATCATAAGATATGGCTCAAGTGAGCAAAGTGAAAAAGAACTGAAACATAAACATCTTGCATGAAATGTAAATGGCAATGAATGATAAAGATACTGAAATTTAAATGGCATTAAGTAAAATTACTTGAACATAAATCAACATTAATAACAAGTTATTTAATGGTTAGTCAAATGTTAGTGAAGAGTTTTAATTGTTTAAGTCATTCTTTGGAGAATACTCAACCATTTATTCACAAGTATGAATCCATGAACCAAGACATCATCCATGAGAAGGGATCCAACTTGGATAAAGCAACAAGTATGCCATTAGCTCTCATGCATGGAAAAAGGTTAAGTTTTCACACAATGCCATGAAGAATGGGAGACTTACAATCTCACTTACTAGAATGGTATGCCTTGCGGGACAAAGTTAGCTCTATGTTAAGCAATCATAATTGGACTTATGTAGAAATCACAATTATTTGAGGCCGGCAATAAAATATAGGTGTTAATGCATGTTAGAGATTTGGTACAAAGAACCAAACTCCTAAAACATACCACACATTAAAAAAGAAGGAGGGACCTATCTCAATCTAGCCCATGTTAATTCATCTGACACAAGGTCATTGATGAATCAACTAGCATTTGGACATTAGAGAAATCATTGGTCAATAAGGGATTGAGGAAGAATAGGGATGGAGATGATAAGGGAAGGGGAAATAGAAACCCAAATTGATCACAGGAGGAATTTCATTTGATCAATACTATTCATTCATTTTGGGAGATGAAATGTACATTTCATCAATCCCCTAAATCCAATAGTATTGGTCCAACAAAATTCAAATCAATCATGACCAAGGCCAAACAGAAATTCAAACATCACAAGATCAATTAAATGGCTCAACAAAAATTTTAAACAATTATTCAATTAAAAATCAAATTAAAAATGAATTAAAATGCATTTTAAAATGGACAAAACCTCAAATCCTTTCAAAACACCAAATAAATGGCCAAGGGATTTATCCTAGGTCAAACAAGGTCAAAGGACCTTACACAAAAAAAAATCAAATTTTTTGGAAAGTCAGAAGTATTTTAAAATATTTAAAAACAAGTCAAAAATCATTTAATTCATGAAAAATATAAAATTAATCCAAAAAAATATTTTAATTCAAAATCTGGAAGAGGAAAATATTTAAAGATTTTTGGTGAAAGTCCCATATTTTTTGGATCAAAAATAAAATTTATATGAATTAAATAAAATAAATGGATTAAATAGAAAATCAGAAAATAAAAAGAAATTAAAAAAAAACAAGGGTCATCAGATCTCCCTCATTAATTGAGGTGGCATATCTGATGGCCAAGCGTGCACTATCCACCATAGTCTCTAGTCAACGCGTGCACACAGATGGTAATCATAAGGGACACTCATGATTAAAACATTTGAACAAAATCGAAAGGTTGGGAAGACGCCAACTGTAGTGGGGTATTCGTTACCATTAGAGATATTGACTAAATCCAAGGTAAACCATACAAGTCGAGTCGCCACCGCACTTCTATTTATCCAAAGGAATGGTTAGAAAGCGAATAAAAACCTAAAAGTTTTATCGAATCAAAAACTAGTAAAAATGTCAAAGATCTGGGTAAGGGGGTTAGTTATGCAATGGGAAGGTTTTAAGCACCCAAAACATCCTAGGTACTCCTAGGGACCCCTTTTCATAAGTGTTGTTCTAGTCTAAAGGGTGTAGGTATATCTAAAGTACTATTTACTAAAAGGAAGGTTAAAAGAAAATGACTCGCAAGGATGTCGCATCCACTGCCTACGTATCTCATATGAGTATGAGAATCAGAGTCTTCGTAGCTCGGCTACCTATGGGTTAAAGAGAAGTGTGCTCGGTAAGACGTCGCGTCTTATGCCTACGTATCTCATCTGGAATGAGAATCAGAGCAAAACATAGTTCGGCTAACTAGGGGTTAAGGATTGCCATCTGAACATGGACTTACAAAAGAGGACACCAGCTGTGTCAAAGGAGGGTGGGCAGTGTGTTCAACGTCCTAGCAGTAGGTGCTGCAGCTCGTTGATTCGAGTTTTAGGCAGTTACCTCTTTGCAATAGAACGGACTGACATGCCACAAGATCGGAGACGCACGGAAGGTCTAAAAGTGGGGAGGCTCTGCTCTAGAGTTGTCAGGCAATATGGACCTATGTGTTAGGATTTACAAAGGGGAACATCTACCTAATGTTAGCATGCAAAGAATAGGGGAATTCTACCTATGTTATCATACAAAGGGTTCTACCTAATGGGTGCTACCTAAACGGAACAAGAGTCGACGGATGGAACGCGGAGAGGAGTTACGGATAAGGGTAGATGGCGATGCCGGAGGCAATCGACTTACAGGTAGATGGCGATGCCTGAGGCAATCGACTTACAAGAGGATGGATGAATGCGTGCTAGTTCTGTTAAGTTTTGAAAATGATTACTCGACGTTGGATCGAGCTTTTGATCTTATTTTGAAATGGTTATCGGATGTTCGTTTTAATTCTTGTATTAACAGGTGACTAAAGAAATAAAGAAATAAATATTATACACTTTATGGGAGAGGGGTACATTTGTTATGAATGGGGATTGTTCATGGCAAACAAACAATAAGAATATATGCCTCATACATCATACAAGTAGGGAACAGTTATCAATCAGATCGAATAAATAAACAATATATAATCAAACCAAAGAATCAAATAATGGAGGATTTAAACAATGCATGGGAGTATGAACATGTTAAATAATCAAGTAAAAGAAAGCATGAATGAGAGAAACAAGTATAAAAGATAACAGATGAATCAAACAGATGAAAATATGCACACGAAGGGTCCACTGAATAATTTAATTAGGAAATGAGGTAAGGACCAAATAAAATCAAGGTAAAATGCCTCTAATACATGGCATATGAGATGAACGAGTGAGGATCAAAAGATCTCTTCAATTGCCATAAGCAATCCCTAAGTCAAACATCGATCATAAAGAAATCAACTGAAAATTCAAGTCAACTTAAAAAATAACAAATATATAGCAAATTAATCAAGAAAGTTATGAAAAATTAAAATAAATAAGGTGGGGCCAGGACATCATCATCCTCCAAAAATATTTTTAAAATAATGAAAATTGGCACGTGAATTAATTAAAACAAAACATAGGTCAAACCAAAGGTCAATTAATAAGACTAGGTCAGAAATAAATCAAGAATAAATAGTAAATTAATCAAGAAAATTATGAAAAATTAAACTAAATAAGGTGGGGTCAGGACATCATCATCCCCCCCAAAATATTTTTAAAATAAAGAAAATTGGTACATAAATTAATTAAAATAAAACAGAGGTCAAACTAAAAGTTAATTAATGAGACTAAGTTAGAAATAAATCAAGAATAAATAGTAAATTAATCAAGAAAATTATGAAAAATTAAACTAAATAAATTAGGGTCAGGACATCATCATCCCCCAAAAAGATTTTAAAAATAATGAAAATTGGTACGTGAATTAATTAAAATAAAACAGAAGTCAAATTAAAAGTCCACCAACCAAACTAGGTCAAAAATAAATCCAAAATAAATTGAAAATGTGAAATAAAATTCCAAGAAAAGGTTAGGTTGACCATGAGATAGTGGTCAACCTTCATACCAAAAATCAAAAGTTAACAATAATTTTAAATCATAGAAATAAAATCAATAAAAAAAGTGTGTTAAAATGGACCATTTAGAATAAATAATTAAAATAAAATATTAATATTAAAAAAATACAAAAATAAAAATTATATAAAATTAAATAAAACGTTAAGAAAAGTGAAAAATATTTTTGGATAATTTTATGGACGAAGAAAATATTTTAAATAAGAAAAAGAAATATGAAGATGGAAGGATTAATGGTGATGAACATTGTAAGGAAGCGTAGATATATCAAAACATGGCCATGGAAGAGATGATTACCTAATGGAAAATAGAAATGGAATGGAATCTGATATGTGATGAAGCTTTGCCTCCTTGCCCCGAAATTCCAATGCTCCTTTAGGGTTAGGGTTTCAGCTTCTTAAATAGGGTGGATTAGGTGTTCTCATGGGCTTTTTAATAAGTGATTTATCCATAAGAATAAAAGTGTGAAGTGAGGTGTAAAATATTGTTATTTTGGGCCAAACTTAAGTGAATGGATGTCCAATACATGGCCAAAAGAGGTAAAAAAAACGTGACTGGTTTGTGCAGCATGCTTAGAAAATCTGATTGGGCCAGTCAGGCCAAAAATCTGCCTAGAAAATCAAGTCATGGTGCCCACTTTAAATGAATGTATCTCTCAAACCATGGATCCAAATGAGATGATTCCAAAAGGATGTGAAAGAGGACGTGGCAAGGTACAATTGTTGTGAAGAAAGTATTTTCAAATAATTCCTTGAAGTGCAAGAAAACTGGCCAAGAAGTCTTGACAAATTTTGAAGACTTTGGACTTAGAAATTTTTCTAAGTGTCCTAAAAAAATGTCTCACTTTGACTAAGCATAACTTTCTCAATTCTAATCCAAATGGAGCAAACTTTATATTTCTAGAAATCTTGGAACAAGAGGAACAACTTTCATGTTGGAGAAATTTTCAAATGGAGCTTTTATCTTGATGCAAAATGGGCTTAAAGTGAGTGCAACAATCATGAAAACTTGCCCTAAATGGAAAGTCAACCATTTCCAAATTAAGTAACTTTTCCAATTCCTGATTAAATGATGAATCCATGATCCAACCTTGATCTAATTTAACATGTAGGATCCCCTAGGCATGGATTTTGAGATTCCACTCTCAAAATGTCAGGAGTTGACTTTTCTAGCCCCACAGTTGACTTTTCCCAAACTGTCTGATTCCCGATTCCATTGATCAATTGAAGCACTTCTAGCTCAAATAAAGAGCTGATTTTTTGTATGTAGACCCTTATGGACATATGTAGGGCCATGGAAAAGATTCTCACCCAAAGAATCAGAAATAAACTGATTTTATACCAAACCCTAGTTTTAGGGCAAAATGGTCAGGAACTGATTGCACTGATTGCCAATGGATCTTTCTGAGATAATTGTGAATCTTCCTAGGCCAAGATGCCTCTCTAATCATGACATAGATGAGATCCTCTACTTCCAACCAAACATTGCCTGTTGCATGTAGCCATGAAACCCTAATTTCTGATTAAATCCAGATGAACACTCTGATAGCTTTGAATCCTTCACTGATGAACTAAGGACCATAATAAGATACTTGGACCCCCCTGAGACCCTTGATACTTGTATACTTAGAAAATGAAGTCCAATTCTCAATCTTGCTTTGTGTGGGCTCCTTCTATTAAGGAGTGATCGATCAAAACATGATCTCCATGTCACTAATGCAGTATGCAATGAGTATGACCTAATATGATGCTAATGAAGTGTAAAACATAATCCCATGCTTCCAGGAAAAATGAAGGGTAAATTTTTTGGTATTACACCAACGTACCACCGGAGCCCTAACTCCGGTCTTCTTCTCCGGTGGACCTCACCGGACTGGTCCACCACCAACCTCCATCAAAATGAAAAGTGAACACCCTATTTTAAAGAAAAAATGCTCAGGAGCTAAAATATGGCCTTAATTTCATCAAATTCCAAGTATATTGAAAGATACGTGGACTTGAAGTTTGAGGTGCATGATCTGAGTTGCTTCGATTTAACCTCAAAGCAACTCAATCTTGTTACCTACATTGGTAGGACTTCAGCCAACAAAAAATTACTTGAAATAATGGAGAATTGAGAGAGAATCGAAGAGAGAAAATTTCACAAAATTCACCTTCTGTTTGCAGTGAAGAAGCTTGATCTCGATCTCAATTGGCTTGGGCTTGTTTCTACTTGTTTGTAGGAGGTGAAATGGAAGCTCAAATGGTCTGGATTCTTGGAGTTTTAACTTCAAAACATAAGTGAAATTGAAACTCGATTTTCAATTGAAAAACTTCAAGATTAACCTCTAATGGATGTGAGGGAAGAAGCAGTGAAAAACTTGGGCCATGTCCCTTTCTTCTGAGCAAGAGAGCATGTATATATAGGCTCCATGATTCATTTCTACACCAATCCAAAAAATGTAAAAAATAGAAATGTTAGTGCATGCTTGCATAAGCGTGTGATATGCCCATGAAATGATTGGAAAAGGTCCATAGTTGTGTATGAATGACACTGAAAGCTTAACATGAGGCCATGCAATTGTACTTGAGAATTGGTCGTGTGATTTGTCCAAATGGGACCATGAAATGTAACCATGCGCAAGTCCTTGTAAAATTCTCCAAATGCCATGATTATAGACTCTTTGGAAATTTTACATGAAGGGTAACAACTTTTATGTTAAAGAGTTTTTCATTTGGAGCTTGAATCATGATGAATTTCGAGGTGGAAGTTGGAGAAGTCAAACATGGTTGAAAATTTTCTTACAAAGTCAAATGACAACTTCTTACACCTTAAATAACTCTTTCTATGGGCTTCAAATGAAAATGGTTCCTTCACCAAAGTTATAACTCTTTCATTTATATTCAATACGGTCACAAATTTGAAACCATTTGGATCTTGCATGAGGAAGTTATGGATTTTAGAAGTTGAGGAAAATTACTTGTTCAATGGTAATGACCCAAAATGACCTATAATGTTTCCTCTTGGCACATGCCCTTGCAAGTATAATTTGACATTTCTCAAAGAAGAAAAGTTGGAGAATACATATTTAATATGATAATGAAACTTGGATATACTTACTATCATAAAAATTGAGTAAGTTATGGTTCTTGGAAGTTGACCTCCTAACTAGGGCACAAACAAAATGACCTATAATGTTTCACCATACAAAATGACTTTCCAAGAAAAATTAGCTCTTGATGTAAACATGAAAGTTGTTTGGAATGTCATAATGAGTAACTTTTATCTTGTAATCATTTTCATATGGTAAAAATTGTAGGATATAGGGTCTAGGGAACCCTAGTTTTGACCAATTGACTTTCTCTGGTCAACCTCCTTGAACCAACTTGCAAACTTGAAGTTCTCTTGATATTTGGAGCTCATGGATAATTGATATATGCTTTATATGATGTATAATGAAGTATACCTTGATATCTTTGATCAAATGATGAAGAAACTTGTTGAGGAAGTCACATAAGATACCTAGATGCATTTGGGCTTCCAAGGCAGACAAGCTTCAAACTCTTGATGAATTCTTGATCAAAATGGTAAAAAAGAAAATGGGGATCCATATATGATTCTTTGAACCATTGTGAACCTTTCTTTGATTTATCCCTTGCATTTAGGGTCTCAAACCCTAGATGTGAGCTTGGTGAGGCACATGTGGACCCACATACTACCTACAAAAGAAACAAAATTATACATAGACATATTTTTGGTATTTTGGTTAGTAAGCCAAGAAAAAAAGTATGATACAAAGTGCTTGGTGATCTCTCCTAATACAAACCCAATGAATGAGGGATTAGGAGGATGCAAAGGTGTGATCCCAAAGCCAATGCAAATGATGGGATAACATGAGAGATCTTAGGGTCAAAATTGGGGTCTTACAGCTGCCCCTATTTAAGGACATTCTAGCTGAGGATGTGAAGGTAAAATCTTCATATCAACTTAGTAGAATGGACTTAAATAACAACATCTAGAAACAAATTTTGGTCCCTAAGAGACCCCATGATGCATATGATATAAATGTTAAGATAATCTTTGCAGGGAGTATATTTCCATAAAGGAAAAGAATCCGGAGAGACTGAAAGTCCACGGGAGCATAATGCATTCCCTAAGGAAAACTCACTGGGGAGACCGAGACTATGGGGACAAAATCTATGCGTAGGCCAGGCTATGACCTTAAAACTACTAAAGACACGAGGTAATTTCCACGAAAATAAATCAATGGAAAGACTCGGTTGGGGAACAAGGAAATCTGCATGTATTGGGATAACACCAATACAACAAGAAACACCAGCTAGGGAAATGCATAAATCAGGACAACGCTGAAATACTCAAACGCAAAAGGGAATTCGATTTCTCAAAGAAATACGAAACCAAACTCAATTGGGGAAGATAATATTCAACACAGGAGTAAAATATATATATTATCGACTACTGGTTACTGGGTAGGGAGATAATATACTCGGGCAGAGGGACATCTATCATCAGTTAAGATGAACATAACAAGGATGACTCACTGAGGAAAATGAGGCATATTCATTACCGGTTACTGGGTAAGAATGACCTACTGGGGGAAAAGAGACCAAATAGGATTACAACTACTTGTTACTAGGCAGAAGACCAAAGAGAGAGTATCTGCCATCGGTTAAAGTGAACATATCAAGGATAAACTCAAAGGAAAGAATATCCACCACCAGTTAAGATGAACATATCAAGGATAGACTGCCAGGGAAAATAGGAATCACAATAATCGATTACTGGGTAGAATACTAAAGAGAGAGTATCCATCACCGGTTAGAGTGAACATATCAAGGATAAACTCAAAGGGGAGAATATGATTTATATCTACCATTACTGGTCAGAATACCGCAAATAGGAATTACAACTACCTTTTTACTGGGTAGAACACCGCAAAGAAGAGAAAATTTGTCACTGGTTAAAGCGAACATATCAAAGATAAAGTCTCTGGGGAAAGAAGGAATTCCAACTACCTTTTACTGGATAGAATACCACAAATAGGAATTACAACTACCTTTTTACTTGATAGAATACCACAAATAGGAATTACAACTACCTTTTTATTGGGTAGAATACTACAAATAGGAAGAATATCTGTCATCGGTTAAGATGAACATATAAAGGATAAACATGCTAGGGAAACATAAAAACGAATTCGCTGGAGAAAAAACAAAGAAGTACCTTACCTTTTACTGGTTACTGGTGTAGCAGTAAATTCATGACCATTAAGCTATGGATAAGCTTAACGTCAGTAAAACCAGAGTCACCACCGCGCTTTTGTTGTCTCCAAAGGAAAAAGGAAAATTATGAACAAAACCCAAAGATAAGAAGTTTTCAAATCAAAACTAATAAAATACCAGAGATTACAGGTAAGGCGGTTGGTTACAAAGAGGGAAGATGCTAGCATCCAAAGTGTCTTAGGTACTCCTGGGGAGCCCTTTTTTATATGTGCATGTGTTTTTGGTATAAATGATGTTTGATGAAATAGAGTGTGGGGATGAGAAAAAGAATTCATTGATTATATTTTTATGTTTGACAAGACCTTCGATCTTGTGCCTACATACCAACATAAAAATGAGGGATCAAAACCTCGTAGTTCGTGGTAAAAATTTCAAATAAGTTGGTGAATTACTTTTAACAAAAGTTTAATAAGAAAGACACAAAGGGCCAAAAGTTTGAATGGAGTTGTTAGTGCTTTTTGTCTTTTGAAATTTAAGTCAATATGGTTAAGTTTATTTACAAGTTTGATTTAAGAAAAAGTTTGAAAATTCGTTGGCATAAGGCCAAAGTTTCTAATCATTAAAACATGTCTTAGTTTGAAATCACAAGCAAAGACAGTTTTTAAAAAGAGGGAGAGATTTTGAAATTTAAGAAGTGGGAAGAGATGAAGAGGCTATCCTAAGCAAAAATTTAAAAGTTAAGAGTTGAAAAGATCTGACCAATGGGATGCAGTCCAACAGACAAGAATGTCATATAGAAACCCATTTTCCTTTGGACTTTTATCAAGAAATAATTAATAAGCAATGAGTAATATCCATACATCATGAAGATCAAGGCATCAAATAAAGATAGACACATCCAAGCAATCAATTCCAATAGCTAGTAGTCTGCATTGTCTTTTCATGTATCAGATGAAACATCCCTTGATCAACTCAGAGCAAAGCATAAGGCACAAGATCAAAATAAGTATTAAGCACAAAGACAGAGTAGCATACAAATTCAAACAAATACCAAGGTTTGTGTAGCGGTAAATTCATGATCATCAAGCTATGGATAAGCAAGACATCAAATAACAAGAGTCGCCACCGCGCTTTTATTGTTTCCAAGGGAAAAGGGAAAAAGTACGAACAAAATCCAAAAGCAAGAAGTTTTAAATCAAAACTAATAAAATGTCAGAGATTACAGGTAAGGGGGTTGGTTACACAGAGGGAAGGTGTTAGCACCCAAAGTGTCCTAGGTACTCCTAGGGAGCCCTTTTTTGTGTGCATATGTATTTTGTACAAAATGATGTTTATAAACAAATAGAATGAGGGGGTGAGAAAAGAATTCATTAATTATATTTTGTGTTTGACAAGACCTTCAGACTTGTGCCTACGTACCAACATAAAAATGAGGGATCAAAACCTCGTAGTTCGTGATACAAATTTCAAAGTGGATGCATTGCTTTTAACAAAATTAAGTTTGAAAGGCACAAAGGCCTGAAAATGGTTTAAATGAGTTAGTTATTTTTGGATTTTTAAGGTTTTAGGTCAAGTATAGTTAAGGCTATTTACAAGTTTGATTAAGAAGTTTGAAAATGCAATGGCATAAGGCCAAAGTTTCTAGTTTGCAAAGTGGTCAAAATTTAGAAAATAACAAGTTCAAACAAAGAAGGTTTTTTTGAAAGGAGCGCAAGATTTTTGAAATTAAAGAAATGGAGAGGAGATGAAGAGACTAATCCTATGCACAAAATTAAAAGTTAAGAGTTGAAAAGATCTGACCGATGGGTAGCAATCCAATAGACAAGAATGCATATAGAAATCCAAATTCCCTTGGACATTAGAATCAAGCAACAAATAATGCATACAATATTAACTTGAAGAGCAAGGCATCAACTAAAGATAGCCAGATCCAAGCTTATCCATTCCATGATCTTCTTCCGATTAAGCCCATGTAACAGGTGAATTCCATAAGTCACAGATTCAAAATAATAGCTTCAAAATGATCATGTTGCAGATGAACTCAAAGGGATCTTCAAAGATGTATCAGATGAAGTTTCAAATTGCAAGCACTTGGTTACACAAATGTTGGCATTGGCCAAGTCCTTTAGCATAGGGAGGTTACCTAAATTCTAAGTCCAATTTGTCCAAGATCAAGCAACAGTCCACACAAAAGTTTTTTAGGGTTTTTTGTTCTTATTATGTACATTAATGGTCCAAGACCACACAAACAAACAAAATATACACAAGCAAGATATATCACACAATATGGTCCAAATGGACAAAGGGAAAATGGCATTAACATAAACAATTAGAATGGTATGAATAATGGAAAATGAATAGAACTTAAAAATTAAAGTGCATTAAAATACAGGACTTGAAATTAAATGTTAGTTGTTAGTGAGTTAGAAGTTAGTATTGTTTTGCTTTTGCTTTTCATTTTAAGCCATTCTTTGGAGAACACTCAACCCAATTATCACAAGCATGGATCCTTGAGCCAAGACATCTTCCAAAGGAAGGAAAAAAGGCCAAGTTTCCATACAATACGATGAAAGAGGGGAGACTTACAATCTCACTAACTAGAATGCTATGCCTTTTTGTGTCACAAATTTAGCGATATGTTAAGCAATCGTGATTGGACTTATGTAGAAGTCACAACTATTTGAGGTCGGGCAATAGAATTTTGGTGTTAATGCATGTTAGAGACATAATATAATGGACTATGCTCATGAAACATACCACACATAAAAAGAATATGCAAAAGAAGTGGCCTAATCTCATCCATATTTATGTTGATTTTGCAATCAACTAGCCTTAGGACTTAGAGATATCATAGGCCAAATGAGATGAATGCATAAATAAGGGGAATGAGATGAAGAGGGAAGGGAATGAATCAAAACTTAAATTGGTCAAAGGAGGACTTTTACCAAATTAATATCATTCATTCATTTTGGGAGATAGAATGTACATTCCATCAATCCCCTAAATCCAATGATATTAACTTAACAAAGTCAAATCAACCTTGACCAAGGCCCAACAACATGAGTCAAACTTACACAAATCATCACAATAGGTCAACACAATTATTTGGCATTTATTCAAATTAAAAATACTAAAATAAGGCATTTAAATTAAATATGGTTTGTCAAATTCCTAAAACCTCATCAAAACACCAAAGAAATGACCATGAGATTTATCATAGGTCAAACAAGGTCAAAGGACCTTGGAGAATTTTTTTTAGAATTTTTAAAGACTTAAAAATATTTTTCAACAATTAAAAATATTCACAAAATCAATTAAATCATGAAAAATATTAATAATGATCCAAAAAAATAATTTTAATTCAAAATATGAAAGAGGAAATTATTTGAAATTTTTTGGATCAATATTAAAATTAATATGAATATTAAAATCAAAGGAATACAAATTAAAATCAAAAAATCAAAAAAATGTGGACCACTTGATCTCCCTCATTAATTAAGGTGGCATATCAAGTGGTTTGAAACGCGTGTTCCACCAAACACACGAGTCAGCGCGTTGTACCAAGGATAATCATAATGAGCGCTCAGGATTAAAACATTTTGAAAGGATCATATGGCTGGGAGACGTGCCAATGCACCGCCGGAGCCAGAGCTCTGGTCTTCTTCTCCGGTGGACCTCACCGGACTGGTCCACCCTCAACCATCACCAAAATAAAAAAGGAGGACATGATCTGGAAAAAAAATGGCATAGAGCACGAATCTGACCTCAATTTTAGCTAACTCCACATATATAGAAAGATATGAGGAGTTGAATTTTGAGGTGTGTCAACTGAGTTGCTTCAGTTTGACCTCTAAGCAACTCAATATTTTTGCCTACATTGGTAGGACTTCAGACAACCAAAGATCCAAGAGAATTAATGAGAATTGAGTGAGAATCGAAGAGATGAAGTTTTCTGAAAATTACCTTCAATGTTGTGCAGAACTTGAGTTTACTTGCTTCAAACACGATATGATCACACTTGAGAAGCTTGCAGGGAGTGGTTAGCAATGGTTTAAGGCTTTGGATCCTGGAGTTCTTAAATCTCCAACAATTGAGATTCAAACTCAATTTTCAGATTGAAAATTATCAGGTTTTCCTTTAGAATGAGAGGGTTTCAATGGGGGGCAAAGCTGGAGCGCAATGTGTGCTTCAAATGAGCTCAGAGGCCATGTATTTATAGCATTTGGGATTGATGATTGCACACTTGTAAATTTGCTAAATTTGGCAATGTGATGCACAAGCTTGCATGGGCGTGTACATGCCCATGAAGCAATCTATTTTTATCCAATTGCAACTGAACTAGAGTTCAAATGATGCTTGATTGGCAAGGCAATGTGAAATGGAGTTTTGGACATTTGATTTCCTCCAATGGTGCAGATCTGTTAAAGCCATGCGCAAACCTAGCAAATTTCATCCAAAATGCATGAATTTGGGTTCTTTGGAAAGCTTGGATCAAGGGGAACAAGTTTGATGTTGAAAGCTTTTTCATTTGGATCTTGGGTCGTGGTGAATATGAAGGTGGAAGTTTGGAAATTTCAACATGTTGAAAAAAATTCTTAGTGTCAAGTCATATATCTCAATATTCCATCTTGCTTAACTTTTTATGTGAGCTTCAAATGACAAACGTGTATTCATCAAAGTTGTATCTCTTTCAAAGACATTCAAAATGGTCACCAATTTCATGTCATTTGGATTTAGAATGATAGAGTTATGCATTTTTTAAGTTTGGAAAAATCACATGTTCAATGGTATAGGTAAAAAAAATGACCTATAATGTATCCTCATATCATATGCTCATAAAAGTTGAATTAGCTCTCACTGTAAACATCAAAGTTGAAGTATACATCTTGAATTTGACTTTGCAACTTGGAAATATTTCATCTCATAAAAATTGAGCAAGTAATGGCCTTGGGAAGTTGACTTTCAAATTAGGGTTTAAACAAAATGACCTATAATGTTTCAATACAGAAAATGATTTTCCAAGAAAAACTAGCTCTAGGTCTCAACATGAAAGTTGTTTGGAATTTTATTTAGAGTAACGTTTCTCTTAGAATCATTTTCATATGGTGAAAATTGTAGGAGATAGGGCCTAGGGAGACCCAGTTTTGATCAGATGAATTCATCTGGCCAACCACCATCAACCAACTTGCTAACCTTCAATTATCTTGACTTTCTTGGCTCATGGTAGATCATATATGCATAAGATGGTGAATTTTTAAGTATCCCTTGAGAAATTTGATCAATTATTGAGATGGCTTGTTGGAGAAGTTACTCAAGATACCCAGTCAAACTAGGGTTTCCAAGGCAAATCATCTCCAAACTCTTGAAGAAAACTTGATCAATATGACATGTAGAGATCATTGGAACTCATATCTGATGCTTATAACCATTCTTGGATCAAATCATGGGTATGCTCTTTGTCATGAGGGCCTCAAACCCTAGGTATGAACTTGATAGATCAATGGTGATCATGCCCTATCTACAAAAGAGTTAGGCAAATGAAAAGATATATTTTTGGTATTTTGGTTATTAAAATGATAATATACAAGTATGATACAATCACATGGTGCTTAGTGATCTCTCCCAAAACAAACCCAATGAAAGAGGGGTAAGGAGGATGCCAAGGTGTGATCCCAATGCTAGTGCTTATGATGAAATTGCATGAGGGATCTTAGGGTCAAAATTTAGGGTCTTACAACTGCCCCTATTTAAGGACATTCTAGCTGAGGAGGTGAAGGTTAAAATCTTTGGCTCGACTCAGTAGAATGGGCTTAAATAACAACATATATAAACAAATTTTGGTCCCTAAGAGACCTCATGATGCATATGATATGAATGTAAAAGTTAATGCTCTGTGAGGAAATATTACCATAGAGGAAAAGAAATCAGAGAGACCGAAAGCCCGTAGAAGTATAATGCATTCCATGAGGAAAACTCACTAGGGAGACAGAGACTCTGGGGGAATAAATGAGGTTATGCGTAGGCCAGGCTACGACTTAAAACTCTTGGAGGACTATAGGAATTCCATACAAAATGGAAAGACTCAGCCAGGGAAAAAACATTTGCAAGGAAAACGGGTAGATCAGGATAACACTGAAGTACTCGAATCATGCAGGAAAAGTGATTTCACTAAGGAAATGCACACTCAACTCAATTGGGGAAGAAATAAACTTCAACACAGGAGGAGCAGAAATCTATTATCCACTACTTGTTACTGGGTAAGGAGATAATAGAGATCTGACAGAGAGGACATCCGTCATCGGTTAGGATGAACATATCAAGGATGACTCGCTGAGAACCACCAGAAGGGAGTATTCATTACCGGTTACTGGGTAAGAATAGCCTTGTTGGGGGAAAAAACTGCAGAAAGTGGGATTTACAACTACCAGTTACTGGGCAGATGACCAAGGATGAGAGTATCTGTCATCGGTTAGGATGAACATATCAAGGATATACTTAACAGGGAAGAAAACTTGTCATCGGTTAGGATGAACATATCAAGGATATACTTACCTGGGAATGTCGAGGAGGATACCCGTTATCGGTTAGAATGAACATATCAAGGATATACCAACTGAACAAAAAGTAGGAATTACATCTATCGAATGCTGGATAGAATACAAACAAAGAGAAAATCTGTCACCGATTAAGATGAACATATCAAGGATAGACTCTGTCGAGGAGAGAAAAAATAGGAATTACATCTATCATTTACTGGATAGAATACCATGAAAGAGAAAATTTGTCACCGGTTAAGATGAACATATCAAGGATAAACTCTGCAAAGGGGAAAAAATCAGGATTTACAGCTACCGGTTACTGGGTAGAAGACCGCAAAGAGAAGGAAACCCGTCATCGGTTAGGATAAACATATCCTTGGCGGAGTTTATATTTCCTCAAACGCTGTAATAGATTCAACAAATGCTCAACATGTTCCTCTTCATCAATTGATTTAGCAATCATGTCATCGACATAAACATCAATCTCTTTATGCATCATATCATGAAAAAGAGTAGTCATTGCTCTCTGGTAAGTTGCACCAGCATTCTTTAGACCGAAAGGCATCACTCTATAACAGAATGTTCCCCAAGGTGTAATGAATGTGGTCTTCTCCATATCTTCGGGTGCCATCTTGATCTGGTTATATCCGGAAAATCCATCCATAAACGAAAAGACTTTGAATTTAACAGTATTGTCTACCAATATATCAATGTGTGGCAGAGGGAAATCATCTTTCGGACTGGCTTTATTCAAATCTCTATAGTCGACACACATGTGGACTTTTCCATCTTTCTTCGGCACAGGCACAATATTGGCCACCCATTACGGATACTCAGTGGTTACAAGGAAACCAGCATCAATCTGTTTCTACACTTCCTCTTTGATCTTCACAGCCATATCAGGATGCGTTCTTCTCAACTTCTACTTGACTGGTGGGCATTCTGGCTTCAACGGCAATCTATGCTCCACAATATCAGAATCCAAACTAGGCATGTCTTGATAGCACCAAGCAAACACATCTGAATACTCTCGAAGAAGATCAATCAACCTCTTCTTGACTTCTGGACACAGTCGAGACCCAATCTTGACTTCCTTCACATCATCCTCGGAACCCAAATTGACTAACTCGACTTGCTCTTCGAACGAATGAATGGTTTTTTCATCTTGCTCAAGAAGACGAGATAATTCATCACTTACTTCTACATCACTTTCCTCCTCGGCCTCAAACACAGGGAATTCAAAATTTGGAGAAAGAGAAGGATCATTATATTCAATGGGGTTAGGAACCAACCTGCATAATGATTTGATATTTTAATTTTAGAGAAGTGAATTTGTGACCAAATATTATGCAGATGGATAATTATATTGTTTATTTATGTTTTTTGTGATTACCATTTTCAGAATAAAGCAAAAAGTAAAACAAACATCATAGATGTGGATGAATAGAATTAATCTTATTGATGATCAATTTGAAAACGCCCAAACAATATCCACTTCTCCCTTAGGCATAGGAGATGGATTTTAAAACATATAAAAGAAATTACTTAGATCGATGCAAAATAATAGGAATATCAACAGCAGTCCAATTGTTGCAAGCCTTTCCATGCATCACAAAATTGGTGCAGTCTTCCTCTTCGTCATCCTCTAGCACAACAGCTAAGTGTTGTTCATTGCCATGAATGAACCCTCCACTACGGAAGCTAAGTTGCATATCTTTAGACCTTGCAGTTGATGAACCTTTCTGGAACCCCAAACCGGTTTTGCCTTTGTTGTCGGAGACCTCTACCATGCGCCCCCACTGATCGACATTGCCTTCTTCCACAATCTTCTAAGCATCTTTCAATGAGGACATAGGTGCCCCAACTCTCTTCTCAGCAGCAATAGATAAGGCTTGGGATGGAGTTCCAACCTCATCCTCAGCTTCCACATAAGATAAATATGACAAATGGCTAACCAATAACGCCTTCTCTCCACCAACAATCACTAGCTTGCCATTCTTGACAAATTTGAGCTTCTGGTGCAAAGTCGAGGTAACAGGTCCTGCCTCATGGATCCATGGCCTTCCCAATAAGCAACTGTAGGCCGGGTGGATATCCATTACTTGAAAAGTAATTTGAAAATCACTTGGACCTATCTTAACTAGAATGTCCACTTCACCAATAACCGTTTTGCGCGAACCATCAAAAGCTTTGACAATTACACCGCTATACCTCATAGGCGCTCCTTGGTAAGATAACTTTGACAAAGTTGACTTCAGAAGCACATTTAGTGACAAACCGGTGTCAACAAGCACATTTGACAAAGCATCCTCTTTGCAATTCATAGAAATGTGCAAAGTCAGATTATGATTCCTTCCCTCCTCAGGGAGTTCTTCATCACATAAGCTGAGATTATTGCAAGAAGTGATGTTAGCCATAATATGATCGAATTGATCCACTGTAACATCATGTTCTACAAAAGCTTGCTCTAGAACTCTCTGCAGTGCTTCTCTATGTGCTTCGGAATTCATGAGCAAAGACAACACTAAGATCTTTGAGGGGGTTTGGAGCAGCTGATCTACCACATTAAACTCGCTCCTTTTGATTAACCGAAGTACCTCATCATCATCATTGAGTTTCAAATTACTTCTTCTTTATTCTTTGGGAACACCGGCCCAAACACTCGACCACTACGGGTCACCTTAGTAACATCAGCAATGCTCACCACTGAAGTAGTTATAGGCAACGGTACCTCTTGACCATCCTTCATCCTCGTAGCATTATACTAATACGGCACAACTTTATCATATGAATACGGGACTGGGCCCGCTAATCGGATTACCAACAGCGATACTGATCTTTGATTATTGTTGTTACTGGAGTCATACTGGATTACCAACTTCTCAGGATGCTTAAAAACAAGCACTATGACATTAACATCGTCATCTACATGATGGGATTGAACAATTTGGATCATGCCTTCATCCATCAGTCGTTGGATGTCCCTTTTCACAACTTCACAGCCCCTCGGATTAACACTACAAACAGCACAACCATCATGGTCGTGCTCACAATCACTTATCAAACAAATATCCTTATGCATCTGCACTAAGGACCTCCTGATAAAACGCACATCAAAAACTTTAAACTCCCCAAGACAACCATCCACCATATTCATAGAAGAATGCCCATGAGCGGGCAACGAGTTTGCTTTTACATTCGGTGCACGGTCCTCGAAGGACACCATACCACTCTTCATCAGCTTCTGAACCTCATACTTAAGCGGATAACAATTTTCAATATCATGTCTGGGTGCTCCTTGATGAAAAGCACAACGGAGCTTAGGTTTATACCACCAAGGAAGTGGATCTGGAATCTGTGGCGGGTTTCTTGGTTGAATCAGGTTCTTGAGAACCAAGGATGGATAAAGCTCTGTGTAATACATAGGAATCGGGTCAAAAGAGACCTTCTCCCTTTCAAAGTTTTGTTGTTGATGATTTTTGTTGGTATTGTTGTTGTTGTAGGTGTTCGTTCGTTGTTGCGATTGTTGTTGTTGACGTTGTTGTTGTTGAACTGGTGTTGTTTGTTGATTAGAAAATACCGGGATGACAGAAGATACTTGATGATAATGATGTTGACGGGATGTTGGATTCCTTCTGATCTGATGCCTCCTCTTCCTCCCACTGCTTATAGCATTCGTCTCACTGTCTTTCTTCTTACCGAAATTGATACCATACCTCTTGCTTGTTGATGCCTCATCTCTTGACAAACGTCCTTCTTGGACTCCTTCCTCAAGTCTCATCCCCATGTTTACCATTTCGGTAAAGTCACTGCGGGCACTAGCAATCATTCGTTCATAGTAAAATGAACTCAGAGTTTTCAAGAAGATCTTTGTCATTTCTTTTTCCTCCAAAGGAGGAGTGATCTGGGCGGCCAACTCCCTCCATCGCTGCGCATACTCTTTGAATGTCTCTTTGTCCTTCTGAGACATAGACCTCAATTGGTCTCTATCTGGCGCCATGTCCACATTATACTTATACTGCTTGACAAAAGCCTCCCCCAAGTCATTGAAAGTGCGAATGTTGGCACTGTCCAATCCCATGTACCAACGAAGCGCAGCGCCGGTCAAACTATCTTGGAAGTAGTGATTAAGTAATTGATCATTATCGGTCTGAATAGACATCTTGTGAGCATACATCACAAGATGACTGAGCGGACAAGAGTTACCCTTATACTTTTCAAAGTCAGGCACTTTGAACTTGAAATTCTGGTACCATATATGAGATGTCGAAGGTAATGTCACGACACTAATATTTGAACAATATAAACAAGATAAAAGATAAAGAACAGTAATACAAGTGACACAAGCAATTGTTAACCCAGTTCGGTGCAAACTCGCCTACGTCTGGGGGCTACCAAGCCAGGAAGGAAATCCACTAAACAGAATTAGTTCAAAGACTCTCAGTAAACAACTTCAAGTTATAGTATTTTCACCTAATCTCTACCCGTGTGACTTCTATCTAAGAACTCTTAGATACGAGATCCTACTCACTCCCCCTCAATCACAGCAGTGATGTAAAAAAAAATTACAATAAAAGAAGACACTCTTCAAGAACACATACTTGATCTTTCTTAAAAGCTTCAACCAAGTAGACACACACTCATGCTTCAAAGCTTAGAGTGGACAAATTACAACTCAAAAGTCAGTCCAATTCAAACATCTATGGATGAATGAATGGCTTACAATACACACGACCACACAAGACTAAAACCCTTATTCTCTCTCAATATTTCGTTCGTTATTTCTTGTGTATTAAAACCAGGTTTTCCATGCCCTATTTATAGAATCGTTTGACTGGGCTTGGACAACATAAAACCCTAAAACTATTTTCCATTCATATCTTCTCATGACAGTTGATCATATCTTGTTGGAAAATAAATCACTCTGGTTTTAATTACTGATTGAAGGCGCGTTCAATCATCACATCAATCACACAGAGATTAGCATAAAAAGCGCAATCACACAATACCTAACATTCAGACTGAATGTTCTGTATACAGATGTCTTGACATCGGGTCTGACATCTCAGTAAAATCCTGCACATTCACATTTTAAACACCCTGTAGGAACATGTTATCTCATGTCAAGACAACACTTGTGACAACTTGTAAACACTCTAGGTTTTACCAAAATTGATGCCAACACATAGAACCAACAAACTCCCCCTTTGGCAAATTTTGGCTAAAACATACATCAGACCATTTGTTTCACAAGAGTATAATCACAGTATCAGTTTTAGCAGCAGAAGTAATAAAACACACATTACTAGCTAAGATAACAACTAGTAAACACATATTAATCACACATGCGCTTGTGCTCCTCCTCCCCCTTAGTCTACTCAATATAGACATCACCTTACCACCCCATCAGACATCACCTGTACTAAATAGATTATCTCCAATATACATCCTCTTCAACATCATATGTCATCTGTTTATAGCACAACTACTTTAGCTACTTCTCCCCCTTTTTAACCAAAAGAGACCAAAGATACAAAATAAATGTATATTAGTCAAACAGAATGTCACACAGAATGTCAAGGCATATTGTTAGGTGTTACAGATACACAGCTATACAAGCTGAGATAAAAATCCAGAAAAAACAAAAAGAACCCAGAAAAAATACATCAAGGCATCAGAACATGACTGTCATAAGAACCACCAAATCCATCACAGCACACAATCAGAACAGTGGGGGACAACTTCAACAAAACTAGTCATAGGAGCTTTCATCTTCATCAACTTTAGAACCAGAACTGCCACTTGATTCATCTTGAGATTCATACCTCTCACTAGAGGTTTGGGCTTCTGTTTCCTTAGCTTGTCCAACATTATCTCTATCAGCTTGATCCAAGCTTTCAATCAGAGCCTCCAAAGCTTCTTTCCTTGCTTTTGCCACCTTTATCCCTGTATCCAATTCTTTACAAGTTTCTTTCAGTTCAGCAATAAGACCACCTTGTGAGGCTGGCTTCTTCACATCAGATGTCATTGACATGACTGCCTTCAAATGATTTTTAATGAACTGATAGAGGAGGTTTTCTTCTACTAGGAAGATCATTTGTGCTCAGAATTCCAGGTTGCTGGCTCAGGATAATCCCACAAATCATTGAGGGAAAAGCTATGGGCAGCTTCACTGCATTTGTAGAAGCATGTTTGACAATTTGTTCAAACATGAATCTACCATAATCAAATTTCAGCTTGGTTCCAACAACAAAGATGAACCTTCCAAGGGCATTTGAGATTGTAGAGATGTGATTGGTTGGCACCCAATTTGTTGACCCTATCTTGTGCAGAATAGCATATTTCACAATCAACTTCTCAGCAGGAAGATGCTTCTTGTTAGGCCACTCCTTGACCTGTCTTGCAGTAATTTCCCTACAGACCTCATTGTCTGTGGCTTCCAGTTCACATGCACCTTTTGTTCCTCTTCCTAAAAACTTGTTAATCACAGTTGGAGAAAAATTGATACACTTCCCTCTTACAAACACCTTACAAAATTCCTTGTTGTTTTTGTCAGCAATGTCCTCAGGAATGTTGACCACAAATTCTTTCACCAGTCCTTCATAACACTGAGATAACCCAGCAACATTTTTCATTAATCCAGCAGTTTTAATCAGGTCAATGACCTCTTTGACCTCCACAGCATCCTTGCCCAGTTCTCTCTCCACAGCCACCCTTCTTTGGATTACAAACTTCCATTTTACTGCTCCATCTTCAAGATGGAAAGAGATGTTGTCCAGGTGTACATCAACAACTTTTATAGGGGATTTCCTAACAATTGTCCTCTTGACAGGGGAGATGTCAGGGACATCTTCTTTGACATCTTCATCTGACTCATAAATTTCTCTCACTTTCCTCTTCTTTACCTCAACTTTGCTCCAAGAATTTGAGGGGCCTACAGCAGTAGCCTTCTTAGCGGTTTTGGCTGTCATCATTTCAGCCATAGACCTACCCTTTCTGGTCTTCATCCTCTTATCCACACTAGGCTTCAAGTGATGAAGCAAGCTATCATCTTCATCATCCGAACTCTCAACTTCTAGGTCAATCACCTTCTTTGAAGAATCATGCTTCTTAGACTGAGAAGCATTGGCAATAGGTGATGCCACAGATTTCTTACTAGACAAAGTTTACCCTAAAGAGCACAATCCTTCAGCAGCTATATCTTTTTCAGATCTAGAGGAATCATCCTCCTTCTCATTGTGAGGTCCATCCTCAGGAGAGGGGTCCCTTCTTGATAGAGGAGTAGAAACTCCATTTACAGAGTGTCCTTCATTGAGGATTCTCGTGACAAGGTTCCTTATAACACGATCAGTGTGATGCATGTCGTCCTTAGAACTAGGAGTATAAGTAGAGGTGGAGGTGATATTGGAATTGTTACCTTGAGTAGGGCATGCAGTGGAGGATGAACCAGGAGCATCGCCTGGAATGACAGACAGGGGAATCACGTCCAAAATATCTTCATTAAGAAAGTCCATAGAGGGTGTTCTATCTTGTGCGCAGGTTTGGTAGTTTTAGAACCAGATGGTGAAGGATGTTATGACATCTTGTTGTTCTTGTGGAAAGGTTTATGTTGCCCTAGCAGAGAAGGTTGATAAAGTCGAAGGAAGGTGGAAATGTTTAAGTAGAGGTTGCGTGTGAAAAGGCTATAGATGGAAGTTCCAATACTAGATGATGATTTACCATAAATGGGGCACTTTATTTTAAGTGGGAAGACAATATTTTTATTACCTTTTCCACTCCAAATTAATTTCTACAAATTCTCATAGATACAAATCCCTAATTTCCCTCTTAGACATTCAAATTTATTACCATCCAAAGCCTTTGTAAATATATCAGCTAACTGCATTTCAGTAGCAACATGCTCCAGGGCTATGATTTTATCTTCCACTAGTTCTCTAATGAAATGATAATATCAATATGTTTTATCCTGCTATGCTGAATAGGATTCTTAGAAATATTTATAGCACTCAGGTTATCACAGTATAATGTCATGACACCTTGCGTGACATTGTATTCAGTCAGCATCTGTTTCATCCAAACCAGTTGAGAACAACTACTTCCAACTGCTATGTATTCAGCTTCAGCAGTGGACAGAGACACACAATTTTGTTTCTTACTAAACCATGATATTAAGTTGTTCCCCAAGAAGAAGCATCTTCATGATGTGCTTTTCCTATCATCAACACTTCCAGCCCAATCAGCATCACAGTATCCAGTCAGCATAGATCCAGATCCATGAGTGTATAACATCCCATAGTCACTGATGCCATTGACATATTTCAGTATCCTTTTCACTTGGTTTATGTGACTGACTTTTGGTTCAGCTTGACATCTAGCACAAACACCTACAGCAAAAGCAATGTCAGGTCTGCTTGCTGTGAGATATAGCAGACTACCTATCATGCTTCTGTAGAGACTTTGATCTACACTAACACCATTTTCATTATAGAGACTTTCAGATGAGTAGGAGCAGGTGTCCTTTTATGACTTGCATTCTCTATGCCAAACTTCTTAACAATGTTTTTGGCATATTTGCTTTGAGATAGAAAGATAGAATCTTCCATCTGTTTGACTTGTAGCCCAAGAAAATAGGTCAGCTCTCCAACAAGGCTCATTTCAAATTTAGACTGCATTTGTTTAACAAAATATTCGACCATCTGATTTGACATCCCACCAAACACAATATCATCCTCATATATTTGAGCCACCATGAGTTTTCCTCCTTCATTCTTAACAAATAAGGTCTTGTCAATGCCTCCCTTCCTGTATCCATTGTTAATGAGAAACACAGTTAGTCTATCATACCAAGCCCTAGGAGCTTGTTTCAAACCATAAAGGGCTTTCCTCAACTTATACACATGCTTTGGAAGATTTGGATATGTAAACCCTTTAGGTTGTTCAACATACACTTCCTCATTTAAGTAACCATTCAAGAAGGCACTTTTTACATCCATTTGGAACAGTTTAAACTTCAGAATACATGCCACTCCAAGCAATAGTCTAATGGACTCAAGGCGAGCTACATGGGAAAATGTTTCATCAAAGTCAACTCCTTCAACTTGAGTGTATCCTTGTGCTACTAATCTTGCTTTATTTTTAGTAACCACCCCTTTTTCATCAGATTTATTCTTGTAAACCCACTTTGTTCCAATAACATTTATTCCTTCAGGTCTTGGAACCAGTTCCCATACTTCATTTCTCTTGAATTGGCCTAACTCTTCCTGCATGGCATTGATCCGGAATTCATCAGTCAAGGCTTCCTTGACATTCCTAGGCTCAATCTTGGAAACAAAACAGCCATGTGAGATCACTTCCCTTGATCTAGTTGTGACCGCTTTATTTGGGTTTCCTATAATAAGATCTTTAGGATGATCCTTCTGAATTTTGATAGAGAGTCCTTTATTAATTTTGTCAGCTTCAGGTTCAGTTTGAGTGAGTTTACTCTCATTACTTTTGTTTGGGAAATCAGCTGGGGCATCATTTAGAGATGTCTCAACATCGTCTGTGACATCAGTCTATTGATCATCAACCACAACATTGATAGATTCCATCATTACTTTTGTTCTGGAATTAAAGACTCTAAATGCTCTGTTGTTTGTTGAGTAACCCAGGAATATTCCTTTATCACTCTTGGGATCCATCTTCCTTCTTTGTTCACGATTAGTCAAGATATAACATTTACTACCAAACACATAGAAGTATTTGACAGTAGGTCTTCTTCCTTTCCAGACTTCATATAAAGTAGTAGGAGTCCCTTTCTTCAAGGTTACTCTGTTGTGGACATAGCAGGCTGTGTTCATAGCTTCAGCCTAGATGTGGTAGGGCAATTTCTTAGCATGAAGCATAGCTCTGGAAGATTCTTGGAGAGTTCTATTTTTCCTTTCTACCACACCATTTTAATGAGGGGTAATGGGAGATGAGAACTCATGACTAATTCCTTCAGATGCACAGAATCCAGCAAATTTGCTATTCTCAAATTCTTTCCCATGATCACTTCTGATTCTTATAACCTGGCTTTCTTTTTCTCTTTGAAGTCTTAAGCAAAGATCTTTGAATACCTCAAATACATCACATTTTTCCCTTATAAAATTGACCCAGGTGTATCTGGAGAAGTCATCCACCACCACATAAGCATACTTTTTCCCACCAAGACTTTCCACCTGCATAGGTCCCATCAAGTCCATGTGGATAAGTTCCAGCACTCTGGAAGTGGTGTCATGTTTGAGCTTCTGATGTGACATCTTTGTCTGTTTTCCAATATGACACTCCCCACAAACTCTTCCTTCATCAATCTTTAAGTTTGGGATTCCTCTGACAGCTTCAACAGATATAATCCTCTTCATTCCTTTAAGATGCAGATGGCCCAATTTTTGATGCCATATCTTCACTTCTTCTTCTTTGGCTAGAGTACACATTGATGAATAACCAGTTTCTTGAGAACTCCACATATAGCAGTTGTCCTTAGACCTGACTCCTTTCATGATCACTTCATTTTCTTTATTAGTAATCAGACATTCAGTTTTTCTGAAGTTTACAGTTAGACCTTGGTCACATAGTTGACTGATGTTGATTAGGTTTGCAGTCAGTCCTTTAACAAGTAGGACATTGTCAAGGTTAGGGACTCCAGGGCAGTTTAGCTTTCCAATCCCCTTTATTTCACCCTTTGCTCCATCACCAAAGGTTACATAGCTGGTGGCATGAGGATTAAGATCAATTAGTAGGTTTTTGCTTCCAGTCATGTGTCTGGAGCATCCACTGTCAAAATACCAGTCTTCTTTGGCTGAAACTCTAAAGGAAGTGTGAGCTATCAGGTTAGTAACACCAGTCCTAGGAACCCATTGTTTTCTGTTGACATGGATGTGATGTTTGGGTCTAGTTTGATGATGAGAATGACTAGGATAGCCATACAACTTATAGCAGAATGGTTTTATGTGGCCAAATTTTCCACAGTAATGACATCTCCATCTTTGGTATTTTCCTTTATGTTGTCTTCCCTTATGATGTTGTGACACATGATGTGACATCTTTGGTTTGCTACCAGTATGACTATACTCAGGTTTGGATTCATTGAACCCAAGGTCAGACTTGTCTCCTGCCATTTTTCCAGTCTGGAGAATTTTGTCTAAGGTGTCAGATCCATTGTTTAGCATTCTGACATACTTTGTCATCTCATCCAGTTTGGAGTTCAAGAACACTGCTTCAGTCTTCAACTTAGAGATGGTTTCCAAGTGTTCTATCTTCTCATTCTCCAGTTGTGTTATCAATTTCTTCTGACTTTCCACTTGTTGACACACTTCTTCACTTCTGTGACACAACTTTATGTAGGTAGTGGCTAACTCATCAAAGGTTACTTCATCATCACTTGAGTCTTCATCAGAACCCCATCTTCTAGTCAAGGCAGTCACAAGATTTGCAGACTCTCCTTCTGTTTCACTTTCATTAGACCAAGTGGCAGCAAGACTCCTCTTCTGTTTCTTGAGGTAGGTCCCACATTCAACTCTAATGTATCCATACCCATCACATTCATGGCACTGAACTCCTTTTCCTTCTTTGGACTTTTCATCAGATCTTGTTCTTCTTCCAGCATTATTGGACCTACTGATGTCAGATGATATGTTCTTGACATTAGACTTAGACCTTACATCCATCTTTTTCAGAAGTTTGTTGAACTGTCTTCCTAGTAATGCTACATCATTTGCCAGATCTTTATCAATATCTTGACCACTTTCTTCCTCATTCTCTTCAGTGTTTGACATGAAGGTTATGCTTTTGACTTTCTTTTCAGATCCATCACACATTCCCAACTCAAATGTTTGGAGGGATCCAATTAGCTCATCCACTCTCATATTGCAAATGTCTTGAGATTCTTCTATGGCTGTCACTTTCATGGCAAAGCTCTTAGGAAGTGACCTGAATATTTTCCTCACTAGTTTTTCATCTGACATCTTCTCACCCAGGGCTCCTGAGGCATTAGCAATTTCAAGGATATTCATATGAAAGTCATGAATATTTTCATCTTCTTTCATCCTCAAATTTTCAAACTTGGTAGTGAGCAGCTGCAATCTAGACATCTTCACTCTAGAGGTGCCTTCATGAGTGGTTTTGAGAATATTCCAAGCATCTTTAGCCACCTCACAGTTGTTCACCATTATGAAGATGTTCTTATCAACCCCATTGAATATAGAATTCAATGCTTTAGAGTTTCCAAGGGCTAGTTCATCCTCCTCCTTGGTCCATTGTTCCTCAGCCTTCTTATCAGTAGTAACTTCTCCTTCCTTAGTAATAACTGGATGTTCTCAGCCTATTAGAACAACCTTCCAAGCCTTATTATCCAAAGATTTCAGGAAGGCTACCATTCGAGGTTTTCAGTAGTCATAGTTAGATCCGTCCAGAATTGGTGGTCTATGAACAGATCCTCCGTCTCTATCCATAGTTCCAGAAAGTAACGTCCCTAGATCTTACCCAGAACCAGAGCAGGATGCCTGCTCTGATACCAATTGAAATTCTGGTATCAGATATGAGATGTCGAAGGTAATGTCACGACACTAATATCTGAACAATATAAACAAGATAAAAGATAAAGAACAGTAATACAAGTGACACAAGCAATTGTTAACCCAGTTTGGTGCAAACTCACCTACGTCTGGGGGCTACCAAGCCAGGAAGGAAATCCACTAAACAGAATTAGTTCAAAGACTCTCAGTAAACAACTTTAAGTTATAGTCTTTTCACCTAATCTCTACCCGTGTGACTTCTATCTAAGAACTCTTAGATATGAGATCCTACTCACTCCCCCTCAATCACAGCAGTGATGTAAAAAAAATATTACAATGAAAGAAGACACTCTTCAAGAACACATACTTGATCTTGCTTAAAAGCTTCAACCAAGTAGACACACACTCATGCTTCAAAGCTTAGAGTGGACAAATTACAACTCAAAAGTCAGTCCAATTCAATCATCTATGGATGAATGAATGGCTCACAATACACACGACCACACAAGACTAAAACCCTTATTCTCTCTCAATATTCCGTTCGTTATTTCTTGTGTATTAAAACCAGGTTTTCCATGCCCTATTTATAGAATCGTTTGACTGGGCTTGGACAACATAAAACCCTAAAACTATTTTCCATTCATGTCTTCTCATGACAGCTGATCATATCTTGTTGGAAAATAAATCACCCTGGTTTTAATTACTTATTGAAGGTGCGTTCAAGCATCACATCAATCACACAGAGATTAGCATAAAAAGTGCAATCACACAATACCTAACATTCAGACTGAATGTTTTATATACAGATGTCTTGACACCGGGTCTAACATCTTAGTAAAATCCTGCACATTCACATTTTAAACACCCTGCAGGAACATGTTATCTCATGTCAAGACAACACTTGTGACAACTTGTGAACACTCTAGGTTTTACCAAAATTTATGCCAACACATAGAACCAATAAAACTTCACCGGGATCTTGACTTTGGGCACCAAACACAACTCGGCAGCACTCTTCCCAAACAGATCCTTACCTCTCAGCGTCTTCAATTCCTTGCGTAACTCAAGAAACTGATCTTTCATTCCATCCATTTTCTCATAGACATCCGGACCCTCAGACGGCTCAGAGTGATAAATGGTGTCCTCTACGCGAGGTAAAATGTGCACAACAGGAGGTGGCACGGACATGATCGGGCTAGATGCCGGCATGGAAGCAAAGGTAGGCGTAAAGCCTTCGGGCACGAAGTTGGACGGCATTCCCCACGGGAATCCGGCAGGCATAGTTGGCGCGAAATGGGTGGCAACAGCAGGCATGGTAGAGGTAGCTACTTCTAAAATAACAGTCCTCACAGGAGGACTTGCAGGCGTTGGAGAAGATTGACCCTGAGAGGCAAGAACTGACTCCATCATGGTGGTCAGGCGGGCGATCTCGTCCTTCAGCTCTTTGTTCTCTTGCTCTAGGTGCTCCATGATTCTCAGATGATTGGCTCGGGTATTGTATCGGTGAGTCAGCTTGGCTAAAGCATAGAAGAAACACCAATCAGACATCTGGCAAAAACCTGCTTATGCAAATGATGCATGAGATGCAATGCTTGATTATTTTTATTTTCAAGGAACTTACTATATCATTTTCAAATATATGTATTTAAATAGCAATTGCAACAATTTTAATATGACCGAAAATCTCTTTTTATTTATATAAATTGGAAGGATTACACTGAGTACAATTTCAGAAACCAAATGAAAAATACAAGAGAAAAGGAGACTAGTCATCCTAAGGATCCCTAACAACAATGTCAGAAGATCTAGCTGTAGGTGTGTACTTCCTTCGAATGCGACGGATCTCGATCTAAAAAAGAAGCCTTCATCTGAGTCTTCTCGAGGACAAGCTGATCAACAATCTTCTTCCAAGCAACGGAAGACTGAGGCATGCTAGAAGATGAAACCTCTGGCTCTCTCTGTCTCTTCGTCACTCGGTCTTCAAGTAGCTCAATAAGTGCGTCTTTATCCTTAGACTCCAACTGCAACTCTTCATGCTTCTTGCTCAAAGCACAGAAATGCTCTTCCCACCCGTCCTTCTCTTGCTTCATCTTGATGAGCGCGTCTTCCAACTCCTCTATATATTGGTTAGGGAGAGTTAATGGCTCAACCACAACCATAGACATAGGTCTTTCACAATGTTAAGGTATCTTCAACTCCAAAGCTCTCTTCTTCACCCAAAGAGTGTAAGCTTCTAAAGCTACACAATTGCGTGAACCAAGCTCGGATCTTCCTTTCCTATGCATATTATGCCAAGCATGCATGATCTTCTGCTTCAAATGTTGGGGATCTTTACCCTCTTGATAGAAAAGACCTTCTAACAAAGTGTTATTATGCTTGTCTCTCAAGGGGAACCCAAGTTGACGATGAGCCAAAGTAGGGTTGTAGTTAACTCCTCCTTGTGTACCAATGAGAGACACATTAGAGAATTTACCACAACTATCAATTATCTCCAAACTGCTTAAAGACGGATCATACCAAACTATATCATCATTACTGAGAGACATAAGTCTCTGAGACCACCTTAGACATTGTTTGTTCTCCAGAAAAGCAGGCGTCTGAGGCAAGTGCGAAATAAACCAGTTGTACAAAAGATGAATGCAACAGACAATAGTTCCACCACCTTTAGAATTCCTTAGATGCAAAGAGAAATACATATCACCCAACAAAGTAGGCACAGGATTCCCAATCAAGAAAAGTCTAATGGCATTAACATCAACAAAACCATCAATGTTAGGGAACAAAGCTAATCCATAAATGAGCAACACAAAGATAGCTTCAAAAGCATCCACACTACCGGCTTGAGCAAAAGCAGTAGCTTCCTTGATGAGGAAATCAGATGACAACCCAAATAACCCTCCTTTCTTCACCCAATGAGCCTCTATCTCAGACTTCTTCAAGTGAAGAGCTTCAACAATAATACTAGATCGGGGAATCTCCTCCAATCCACTAAAAGGTACTCTACTAGAAACAGGCATCCCCAAAAGATGAGAATACTCCTCCAAGGTAGGCACAAGCTGAAAATCTGGGAAAGTGAAACAACGGTAGAGAGGATCATAGAACTGCACTAGCACACTCAGAAGTCCTTCAACCACATCAGCAGGCAAGATGGACAAAAGCTTCTCATGACGTTGTTTGAAGTCCAAAGGATTTAATACAAAAGATGTTATCTTCCTTAACTCTTTCAAGTCGGGACATCTGAAACTGTACTTCTTAGTGTTCCTTCATCCATTATCCATGGTCTGAAAATATTGGCAAATAATACCCGAGTCCCTTGAAATTTTCGTGTGATGAATGTTATGATGTGCATGAATGCATGAATGCAACAATCACAAATAAAGGATCACACACAAGGCAAACAAAGGTCAAGGGATGAATCAAGTCATTGTCAAGATCAATCATCCATTTTGGTGGATTATGGTTTACACTTTATCAACACCCAAGTTACATTGATATTGACAAGACTTGATTGGATCAACCAAGAATCAAGGGTTTGTTGCAAGTCACGAGCATGAGGTCTGGGTAAGAACCATCCCAAAGGAGTGAACTAAGGATAAAACCTGTAGATCATGTTCTAAAAAGTTCCCTGAGTCTTAATTCCATCTATCGGATATTACAGGTTAAGATGACTGACTCATCGACCCATAATATTCTCAAGAGAAACTCGTCTGAGTGTAGTATCGCGTAACAACTGTTATCAAGTCTACACTTGAACAGTTTCCGCACTACGTCCTAAATAGGCCAAGAGGGGTAAATGTTCTACGGTCCTCAGCTTCTCAGACCCAAATTAGAGATAGTAATGCCTAACCACAAATACTAGTGTGACATTTCCAAATCCAAAAGAGTCTCCACTGAGTAGATGGATCTCAAGCCAACTTGTTAAGAACTACTCCACACAAGTCGAACATGACTATACCATCCTCCTATCTTAATTGCACTCAAGTTCGGGTTAGAACTTATCTCACCACTCAGAGATCACCAAGCACAACAAGCAGATTATATCACACATACATATACACACAAAAAGTAGACTAAACCCACTGGAGACTACTCCCCAACAGAGTCGCCACTTAATTTCTGTAGCGGTAAATTCATGATCATCAAGCTATGGATAAGCTAGAGATCAAATAATAAGAGTCGCCACCGCGCTTTTATTATTTCCAAGGGAAAAGGGAAAAAGTACGAACAAAAGCCAAAAGTAAGAAGTTTTCAAATCAAAACTAATAAAATGTTAGAGATTACAGGTAATGGGGTTGGTTACACAGAGGGAAGGTGTTAGCACCCAAAGTTTCCTAGGTACTCCTATGGAGCCCTTTTTGTGTGCATATGTATTTGATACAAAGTGATGTTTACAAACAAATAGAATGGGGGGATGAGAAAAAAATTCGTTAATTATATTTTTGTGTTTGGCAAGACCTTCGGTCTTGTGATACAAACCTCATAGTTTGCATGAGTTAGTTCTTTTTGGACTTTTGAAAGTTTAAGTCAAGTATAGTTAAGTCTATTTACAAGTTTGATTTAGAAAAGAAGTTTGAAAATGCAATGGCATAAGGCCAAAGTTTCTATCTTTTACAAAGTGGTCAAAGTTTAGAATTAAATAAGTTCAATCAAAGAAGGTTTTTGAAAAGAAAAAAAAGGAGGGAGAGATTTTGAAATTAAAGAAATGGGGAGAATATGAAGAGACTAATCCTATGTACAAAAGTAAAAGTTTAGAGTTGAAAAGATCTGACCAAATGGGTAGCAATCCAATAGACAAGAATGTCAATAGAAACCCAGAATTCCCTTGGATTTTTAGAATCAAGCAACACACAAATGCACAATTATATTATCTTGAAGAGCAAGGCATCAAATAAATATGGTCACATCCAAGCTTATCCATTCCATGATCTTTTTCAAGGTAGCCCATGTAACAGATGAATTTCACAAGTCACATGTTCAAAATAACAACTTCACAATGATCATGTTGCATATGAAATTATAGATATCTTGAATGATGTATCAGATGAAGTTTCAAATTGCAAGCACTTGGTTTCTCAATAAGTTGGCATTGGCTAAGTCCTTTAGCATAGGAATTTTGCCTAAATTCTAAGTCCATTTGTCCAAGATCAAGCCAAAAGTCCACACAAAAGTTTTTTAGGGTTTTTGTTGTTATTATGTACATTAATGGTCAAAGACCACACAAACAAACAAAGTATACACAAACAAAATATATCACACAATATGGTCCAAGTGGACAAAGTGAAAAATGCATTAACATAAACAATTAGAATGATATGAACAATGGCAAATGTATAAAAGCTAGAATTAAATGACATTAAAGTAAAGGGCTTGAAATTAAAAGTTAGTAGTTAATAGGTTAGAAGTTAGTATTGTTTTGTTTTTGCTTTTCATTCTTAGACATTCTTTGGAGAACACTCAACCCACTTATCACAAGCATGGATCCTTGAACAAAGACATCTTCCAAAGGAAGGAAAAAGGGCCAAGTTTCCACATAATACCATGAAAGAGGGGAGACTTACAATCTTCCTAACTAGAATGCTATGCCTTTTATGTCACAAATTTAGCGTTATGTTAAGCAATCATAATTGGACTTATGTAGAAGTCACAACTATTTGAGATCGGGCAATAGAATTTTGGTGTTAATGCATGTTAGAGACATAGTATTATGAACTATGCTCATGAAACATACCACACACAAAAAGAATATTTAAAAGGTGTGGCCTAATCTCATCCATACTCATGTTAATTTTTCAATCAACTAGCTTTAGGACTTTGAGATATCATAGGCCAAATGAGTGAATGCATAAAGAAGGGGAATGAGATGAAGAGGGAGGGGAATAGATGAAATCTCAAATTGATCAAAGGAGGACTTTTACCAAATTAATATCATTCACTCATTTTGGGATATGGAATGTACATTCCATCAATCTCCTAAATCCAATGATATTAATTTGACAAAGTCAAATCAACTTTGACCAAGGCCCAACAACAAGAGTCAAACACCAACAAGTCATCACAATTGGTCAACAAAATTAAAAATACTAAAGTAATACGTTTAAATTAAATATGGTTTGTCAAATTCCTAAAACCTCATCAAAACACCAAATAAATACCCATGAGATTTATCATAGGTCAAACAAGGTCAAAGGACATTGGAGAAAAAAATTCAGAATTTTAGAAGACTTAAAAGTATTTTTAAACAATTAAAAACAAATGAAAAATAAATTAAATCATGAAAAATATTAATAATGATCCAAAAAATCATTTTAATTCAGAATATGAAAGAGGAAAATATTTGAAAATTTTTGGTGAAACTCTCATATTTTTTGGATCAATATTAAAATTAATATGAATTAATGAAAATCAAAGGAATAAAAATTAAAATCAAAAAATCAAAAAAACGTGGACTACTTGATCAGCCTCATTAATTGAGGTGGCTGATCAAGTGGTGAGAAACGCACGTTCCATGGTACACGCTAGTCAGGGTGCCATACACTTGGTCATCACAAGCAACGTCCCTGATTAAAACAATTTGAACTAATTTGATGGCTCAGGATCGTGCCACATCATTGTTGGAGCAAAGCGTCGGTCGTCTTCTCAGGCGACCTTGGCCGGACTGGTCCATTCATCACCTCATTAAAAATGAAAAAGTAGGACATGATCTGAAAGGAAAAATGGTGTAGATCACGAATATCACCTCAATTTTAACTAACTCCTCACATGTAGAAAGATATGAGGAGTTGAATTTTGAGGTATGTCAACTGAGTTGCTTCGATTTGACCTCTAAGCAACTCAATCTTCTTGCCTACATTGGTAGGACTTCAGACAACCAAAGAATCAAGAGAATTGAGCAAGATTGAGAGAGAATCGAAGAGATGAATTTTTCTGGAAAATACCTTCAATGTAGGTCTGGATTCAACTGTTCTTGCCTTGGCTCGTGCTTGATCTTACTCAGAATGCTTGCAGAAGTAGAATGAAATGCACAAAAGGTCTTGGATCCCTGGAGTTTTAAATCTCAAAACAGTGAGATTCAAACTCAATTTCAAGTTGAAATTCTCAGGATTATCCTCTCAAATGGAAGGATTAGGGGTTTAGGATCAAAGTTGGCGCGAATGTGTGTTCAATTCTGATGCTAGAGGTCTCTATTTATATTTGTAGCTCATGATATTTGCACCTTCCAAATCACTTTCCAAAATTGGAAATTGATGATGCATGGATGCTGGGCATATACAGGCCCGTGAGATCATTGCTTTAGGTCCACAAAGGAATGTAAGAGAGTCTAAAATCAACTTGGATTGCAAGGCAATTGTGTGTGAATATTTGAAGTTTGATCTTTGCCAAATGATGATACCATGTTCATGCCATGTGCAGCCCTATAAATTCTTGTCCAAAATGGATGAACTTAGACTTTTTGGAAAGGTTAGATCAAAAGGAACAACTTTCATGTTCAACACTTATCCATTTGAAGCTTTTATCATGATTAATTTTGAGGTGGAAGTTTAGAAATTTCAACATGTTGAAAATTTTTCTAAGTGTCAAGTCATATATCTCAATATTCCACCTTGCTTAACTTTTTATGTGAGCTTCAAATGAGAAACATGTCTTTATCAAAGTTGTATCTCTTTCAAAGACCTTCAAAATGGTCACCAATTTCATGTAATTTGGATTTGAAATGATAGAGTTATGCATTTTTGAATTTTGGAAAAATTACTTGTTCAATGGTATAGGTCAAAAGTGACCTATAATGTAGCCTCATATCACATTCTCATAAAAGTTGAATTAGCTCTCACTCCAAACATAAAAGTTGGAGTAGACACCTTGAATTTGATTGTGCAACTTTTAAATCTTTTATCTCATAAAAATTGAGCAAGTTATGTCCTTGGGAAGTTGACTTTCAAATTAGGGTTTAGACAAAATGACCTATAATGTTTCAACATAGAAAATGATTTTCCAATAAAAACTTGTTCTATGTATCAACATGAAAGTTGTTTGGACTGTCATTTAGAGTAAGTTTGATCTTGGAATCATTTTCATATGGTAAAAATTGTAGGAGATAGGGTTTAGGGAGACCCGGTTTTGATCAGATGAATTCATCTAGCCAACCACCATCAACCAATTTGCTAATCTTCAATTCTCTTGACTTTATTGACTCGTGGTAGATCATATATGCATAATATGATGAATTTTGAAATTTACTTTGAGGAATTTGATCAATTGGTGAGATAACTTGTTGGAGAAGTTACTCAAGATACCCAGTCAAACTAGGGTTTCCAAGGCAAATCACCCTCAAACTCTTTGAAGAAAACTTGATCAATATAACATGTAGAAATCATTGGGACTCATATATGATGCTCATAACCATGCTTGCATCAATTCATGGTTGTGCTCTTTGTCATGAGGGTCTCAAACCCTAGATATTAACTTGATAGATCAATGGAGATCATGCCCTACCTACAAAAGAGTTAGGCAAGTGCAAAGGCATATTTTTGTATTTTTGTTAGTAAAATGATAATATACAAGTATGATACAATCACAAAGTGTTTGGTGATCTCTCCCAAAACAAACCCAATGAAAGAGGGGTAAGGAGGATGACAAGGTATGATCCCAATGCTAATGCTTATGATGAAATTGCATGAGGGATCTTAGGGTCAAAATTGGGGTCTTACAGTGTCATGGCCAGTTATATCAGCAGAGGATGAAGAAAACTTTTGATAAGAAGGTCAGACCTCGCGTGTTCAAAGAAGGTGACCTTGTGCTCAAGAAGATTTTATCGTTCAAACCAGACTCTATGGGCAAATGGACTCCTAATTCTGAAGGCCATTTTCAGGCGGTGCTTTGATTCTTACAACTATGGATGGTGAAGAGTTCACTCGTCCTGTGAACGCAGATGCAGTCAAGAAATACTTCGCCTAAAAAGAAAAGAACAACTTGCTAAGTTGAAAACCCGAAAGGGCGGCTTAGGCAAAAATGAGCGTCTCGGTGGATTGTAGACCCGAAAGGGCGATCCAGGAAAAAGTTAGAGACATAAAACAGAAAGAATTATCCCGATAAATTGAGTACCCCACCTTGGGGAAATTTATGCAAAATTTAGGGATCATGGCAAGTATCTGCATCCTGCTGATCTTCAGTTTTGAAGACACTCTTGAGCATAACGGTCGATGACGGTTCATCATCCCATGTAGCGGCCAAAAGCACGGTGGACATCAAAAGTTGGTGGAAGGATTAGTGATCATTTATATTAAATGTAACCCTTTTCCATGTAAATTACCATTTTCAACTTTGTAAAAATCTATGGAGTCTTGTCATTTACAGACTATCATTCCATTAAATAAAGTTGAGCTTTTATCCAATTGTTTCTACTCTTGTTTATTTCAGCAAATAGTTTTAAATTTTATTATGATCATTTTTGAAATTAAATTCTTAAATCAAAATTATTTTTCTTAAACATATAAAAGCATGAATTTTAAGCAATCGATTTCATTTAAAAGAAATATCATCAGTGGTTCGAAAGCAGTAAGTCCTAAGTGTGGAGCAGCATTGGTCCTCCTCGAGTAGTAGGCGCAATTTCTCTTTCACCCTCAACAGCATTTTAGCATTTAGAAATCGTTGTCTGCTATTCCCCAGTAGGGTAGCCAACAGAGATGGTTGATTCAGTCCCCTGCGGAATGTTTATTCCTTAGCAGAATTTGTGTTTATTCCCTAGTTAAAAACTGGTTTCCTCAGCAGTTCGCGTGGTTGCAATAGAACTTTGGATTCCCCACCAATCGCCATCAGATTCGCTCCCAGTCAGAGTTTCCTCCTGGTTTCTGTGCATTTATTTGTGTTTATCCTTTGCATGGTTGTCTCCCATTTGATATGGTGTGGACCTAAAATTCCCCGCAGACTCGATAACGATTTTTCTCAGTAGATCTCTTCTTTCCCCGGCTAGGTTTGAGCCTTTGGGATGATGATCTCTCTTTTCTCCAGCAAATCGTCTCCTTCTTTTGTGGATTGACCGAGAATTGTATCGATGGTTCAAATTTGCAACATCTTTGTATCCTTTGCGATCGTTTTGTTAGCATGATCATCACATATACATATACATATACATATACATATACATATACATATACATATACATATACATATACATATACATATACATATACATACACATATACATATACATATACATATACATATACATATACATATACATATACATATACATACACATATACATGTACATACATACTCATATATTTCATCCTCATTTTTGTTGATTCACTAGTGAGATTATTATTCTCCATTATGAAGGTACTTTATCCTCATACAAGTTTAATGTCTGTCCTCCCTCAATTGTAGAGAGTCATCCCCTTAAGCAGAAATACTTTAACCTTTCTCCTTTCCCCACTGAGTTATTTCCTCGTGGATGATTATTATTTTAGTTTCCTCCCCAGTTGATTATCTGGATGGAATCACTCCATTGAGTTATATCCTCATTGGGTTGAGTCTTGATTGACCTTTTCTTTCTAGATCTTACCTAGATAGATGCTTTGGGTCCCCTAAGAGTTTATTACTCATTAACTGGTAATATTCTTCTTAGTTTGCAGTTTGCTACTTCTTGCCCAATACCCGACAAAAGTACCCCTGTTTTCTCTGCAGTGGAGTCCCCGGTGGATTCATTTTTTGATTCCCCAGGAGATATATCCTTAATATGTTCATCCTAACCGATGACATATATTTTCTTCCCCTGTTTGAGTTTATCCTTGATATGTTCAACCTAAACGGTGATGGATATTCTCATCTTTGGTATTCCACCCAGTAAAAAGGGAGTTATAATCCCTGTTTTCATTCCCCGGAGAGTTAATCCTTAATATGTTCATCTTAACCGATGACAGGTTTCCTTCTCTTCGCGGTCTTCTGCCTAGTAACCGGTAGTTATAAATCCTTCTTTTTCTTTCCCCTTGCAATGTCTATCCTTGATATGTTCACTTTAACTAGTGACAGATACTCATCTTTGATCTTCTGCTCAGTAACTGCTAGTTGTAAATCCTATTTCTGTAGCTCTCCCTAGCAAGGCTATTCTTACCCAGTAACTGGTAATGAATATTCCCTCCTGGCATTTCCCAGCGAGTTATCCTTGATATGTTCATCCTAACCGATGACGGGTGTCCTAGCCGATAATAGATTTCTGCTCCTCCTGTGTTGAAGTTTATTTCTTCCCCAGTTGAGTTGAGTGTGAAGTCGCTTTTCCTGTATGATCCAAGTATTTCAGTTTTATCCTGATTTACTCGTTTCCCATGAAGATGTTTTTGTTTCCCAGCTGAGTCTTTCCATTTTTATGGAATTCTTCTAGTCCCCCAGCAGTTTTTAAGTCGTAGTCTGACCTACGCATAACCTCTTTTACCCCCTTAGAGTCTCTGTCTCCCCATAATGCATTATGCTCATACAGACCTTCGGTCTCTCTAATTTTGTTTCCTTTGTAGCAACATTTCCCCAAATAGAATTTGCTTTTACATTCATATCATACACATCATGAGGTATCTTAGGGACCAAAATTTGTTGCTATATGTTGCTATTTAAGCCTATTCTACTGAGTCGATACAAAGATTTTAACCTTCATCTCCTCAGTTAGAATGTTCTTAAATAGGGGCAGCTGTAAGACCCCAAATTTTGACCCTAAGATCCCTCATGCAATCTCATCATATGCATTAGCATTGGGATCATACCTTGGCATCCTCCTTACCCCTCTTTCATTGGGTTTGTTTTGGGAGAGATCAACAAGCACTATGTGATTGTATAATACTTGTATATTTATCACTTTACTAAACAAAATACCAAAAATATGTCTTTGTATTTGCCTAACTCTTTTGTAGGTAGGGCATGATCACCATTGATCTATCAAGTTCACATCTAGGGTTTGAGACCCTCATGGCTAAGAGCACAACTAAGGAATGATCCACAATGTCTCTAAGCATCATATATGAGTACCAATGATCTCTACATGTTATTTTGTCAAGCATTCTTTAAGAGTTTGGAGTTGGTTTGCCTTGGAAACCCTAGTTTGTCTGGGTATTCTGAGTAACTTCTTCAACAAGCTTCTTCACCAATTGATCATATTTCTCAAAGGGAACTTCAAAATTCATCATCTTATGCATATATTATCTACCATGATCCTAAAAAGTCAAGATAATTGCAAGTTAGCAAGTTGGTTGATGGTGGTTGGCCAGATGAATTCATCTGATCAAAATTGGGTCTCCCTAGACCCTATCTCCTACAATTTTCACCATATGAAAATTATTCCAAGAGTAAAGTTACTCTAAATGACATTCCAAACAACTTTCATGTTTAGGTCTAGAGCAAATTTTGCTTGTAAAGTCATTTTCCATGTTGAAACATTATAGGTCATTTTGTCTAAACCCTAATTTGAAAGTCAACTTCCCAAGACCTTAACTTGCTCATTTTTTATGAGATGAAAGATTTACAAGTTTCAAAATCAAATTCAAGATGTCTAATTCAACTTTTATGTTTGGAGTGAAATATAAATCAACTTTTATGAGCATGTGATATGAGGATACATTATAGGTCATTTTGGACCAATACCATTGAACAAGTGATTTTCCTCAACTTCAAAAATGCATAACTCTCATTATAAGTCCAAATAATGTCAAATTAGTGACCATTGTGAAGGTCTTTTAAAGAGATACAACTTTGATGAATACACTTTTCTCATTTGGAGCTCACATAAAAAGTTTAGTAAGGTGGAACATTGAGGTATATGACTTGACACTTAGAAAAAATTTCAACATGTTGAAATTTCCAAACTTCCACCTCAAAATTAATCTTGATCCAAGTTCCAAATGGAAAAATGTTCAACATAAGAGTTGTTCCTCTTGATCTAAGATTTCCAAAGAGTCCCAATTCATTCATTTTGGACCAAGTTTGCTAGGGTTGCGCATGGTTTTAACATGCCTGCATCATTGGTGGAAATCAAAGTTCAATTGATCACATAACATTGCCTTTCCATTCAAGCTTCATTCCAATCTCATTTTAGATGCATTTGGACCTAATTGGATTGCTTCATGGGCATGTACACGCCCATGCAAGCTTGTGCATGACATTGCCAAATTTGGAAGAAAATTCAAGTGTGCAAATAACACCCCAATTGCTATAAATATGGACCCTCTTAGCTCATTTGAAAGGATCCTTGCGCGCCAGCTTTGCCCCCACTCTTCAAACTCTCACAATTCAAAGGAAAACCTGATAATTTTCACTTGAAAATTGAGTTTGAATCTCACTGTTTGGAGATTCAAAACTCCTGGATCCAAAGCTTCTTTCCATTCCTAATCCACTTCTGCAAGTCATTGGAGCAAGATCAAACAAGAATTGAAGCAAGGAAGAGCAAGTTTTGCACAGCATTGAAGGTATTTTCCAGAAATTTTCTTCTCTTCGATTCTCACTCAATTCTCATCAATTATCTTGGATCTTTGGTTGTCTGAAGTCCTACCAATATAGGCAAGAAGATTGAGTTGCTTTGAGGTCAAATCGAAGCAACTCAGTTGACACACCTTCAACTCCTCATATCTTTCTATATATTTGGAGTTAGTTGAAATTGAGGTCAGATTCGTGCTCTACGCCATTTTTTCTTTCAGGACATATCCTCATGGCCATTTCTTTGATGTTTTGATGAGATTTTAGGAATTTGACAAACCATATTTAATTTAACGCATTATTTTTAGTATTTTAAATTGAATAAATGTCAAATAATTGTGTTGAGTCATTTTGATTGCTTGTATAAGTTTGACTTGTGTTGTTGGGCCTTGGTCAAGGTTGATTTGACTTTGTTAAGTTAAGATCATTGGATTTAGGGGATTGATGGAATGTACATTCCATCTCCCAAAATGAATGAATAGATGGTAAAACTCTTCCTTTGTCCAATTTGAGTTTTGATCCATTGCCCTCCCTCTTCATCTCATTCCCCTTCTTTATGCATTCATATCATGGTCCTATGATATCTCTACATCCTAAGGCTAGTTGAATGCAAAATCAACATAAGTATGGATGAGATTAGGCCACCACTTTTGCATATTCTTTTTGTGTGTGGTATGTTTCATGAGCATAGTCCATTATACTATGTCTCGAACATGCATTAACACCAAAATTCTATTGCCCGGTCTCAAATAGTTGTGACTTCAACATAAGTCCAATTACGATTGCTTAACATAGCGCTAAATTTTTGATACAAAAGGCATAACATTCTAGTTAGTGAGATTGTAAGTCTCCCCTCTTTCATGGTATTGTGTGGAAACTTGGCGTTTTTTTCTTCCTTTGGAAGATGTCTTGGTTCAAGGATCCATGCTTGTGATAAGTGGGTTGAGCGTTCTCCAAAGAATGACTAAAAATTAAAAAGCAAAAGCAATACTAACTTCTAACTCATTAACAACTAACATTTAATTTCAAGTCATTTACTTTAATGCACTTTATTTTTAAGCTTTATTCATTTGCCATTATTCATACCATTCTAATTGTTTATGTTAATGTCATTTTCACTTTGTCCATTTGGACCATATTTTGTGATATATTTTACTTGTGTATATTGTTTTTGTTTGTGTGGTCGTTGACCATTAACGTACATAATAAAAACCAAAACCATAAAAAACATCTTGTGTGGATTGTTGGTTTGATCTGAGACAATTGGACTTAGAATTTAGGCAACACTCCTTATGCAAAAGACTTAGCCAATGCTAACTTTCATGTAACCAAGTGCTTGTAATCTGAAACTTCATCTGATACATCATTGAAGATCCCTTTGAGTTCATCTACAACATGGTCATTGTGAAGTTGTTATCTTGAACCTGTGACTTATGGCATTGTAGAATTCATCTGCTACATGGGCAAATTTGAAGAAGATCATGGAGTTGATAAGCTTGGATGTGGCTATCTTTATTTGATGTCTTGCTATTCAAATTGATATTGTGTGCATTGTTTGTTGCTTGATTCTAATGTCCAAGGGAATTTGGATTTCTATATGACATTCTTGTCTATTGGATTGCAGCCCATTGGTCAGATCTTTTCAACTCTTAACTTTTAAGTGTATGCTTAGGATTAGTCTCTTCATCTCCTCCCCACTTCTTTAGTTTCAAAATCTCCCCCTCCTTTTAAAAACTTCTCTGTTTGTACTTGTTTTTCTAAACTTAGACCATTTTTGCAAACTAGAAACTTTGGCCTTATGCCATCACATTTTAAACTTCCTTTCTTAAATAAACATGTAAATAAACTTAACTATACTTGACTTAAAGACTTCAAAAGACAAAAAGAACTAACTCATTCAAACCTTTTTTTAGGCCTTTGTGCCTTTCAAACCTAATTTTTGTTTAAATCAAAGCATCCATTTTGAAATTTGTATCACGAACTACGAGGTTTTGATCCCTCATTTTTATGTTGGTACATAGGCACAAGTCCGAAGGTCTTTTAAAACACAAAAATATAATTAATGAATTCTTTTATCATCCCCCCATTTTATTTGCTTGTTAACATCATTTGTACAAAATACATATGCGCACAAGAAAGGGCTCCCTAGGAGTACCTAGGACACTTTGGGTGTTAACACCTTCCCTCTGTGCAACCAACCCCCTTACCTGTAATCTCTGGCATTTTATTAGTTTTGATTTGAAAACTTCTTATTTTTGGGTTTTCCTCGTACTTTTCCCTTGGAAACAATAAAAGCGCGGTGGTGACTCTTGTTATTTGATGTCTAGCTTATCCATAGCTTGATGATCATGAATATATATATATATATATATATATATATATATATATATATATATATATATATATATATATATATATATATATATATATATATATATATATATATATATATATATATATATATATATAAACTTTCTCAAAACCAATTTTGGTTCAAGTTCTAAACTTGTGATCTATCCCCCCCCCCCCCCCCCCCCATATAGATTTGGGTTAATCGTCTAACAAGTGGTATCAGAGCTTCGGTTTATTTTGTGCTTAAGATTTACTTATTAGATAATGTCTACTAAACCTAAAAGGGCGTATAGTAAAGCACATATTTTTATCGATGAGAATTATGGATATTGGAAAGCTTGTATGTGTATCCATGTCAACTCCGTTGATAAGGGTGTATGGAATGCCATCATCAATGGTCCTAACGAAATTACAATGATCAATGATGAAGGTGACACTATACAAAAACTGGAAAGTCAATAGGATGATAATGATGGAAAGTTGTGGTCACATGATTGGAAGGCACAAAATATTCTCATATTTGTGTTAGGTGTTGATGAGTATTATCGTGTTTCCCATTGTGAAACCGCCAAATCTATGTGGGACGTATTAGAAATTTCCCGTGAGGGAACTAATAAGGTCAAACAAGCTAGAGTCAACATATTGAATCAAGAGTTTGAACTCTTTCGTATGAAGCATGGTGAAACCATTGCCGACATGCAAAAGAGATTCACACATCTTATTAACCGGTTGAATGCTCTAGGTAAGCCTATTTCCAATGATATTGTTACTAATAAGGTTTTAATATGTCTTAATAGGGAATGGAAACCCAAGGTCACCGCAATTAAAGAGGCGAATGATCTTAAAGTACATGATCTCACTATTTTGTTTGGTAAATTGGAAGAATATGAGAAAGAACTCACTTGCTTGGAAAAACATGAAAAATAGTATGAAAAGAAGATTAAGAGAGATAAAGGTAAAGATAGGGTAGAAGAGAATAAGTTTATTTCTCTAAAGAATTTAAGATCAAAATCCTCAAACCATTGAGCAAACTGATTGTAAAATGAGTAATGACGAGAAATTCGATGATGAGGACATGGGGTACAACTTATCTTGTCTTTATTGTTGTAAGAAAGGTTACACTATTGAAAATGCAATTTTAGTAAATTTTATGTTCTAAATATGTTTTGCTTTTCAATGGTTGCCTAAATGCAACCAATGTTTCACTAATCCTCAAAGACCCAATGAAGATTAGGTACCTAGCACTTTTCGTTGATCTTGTAGGATAAATGTCATGGCTCTATGAAGAGAGTATGGGATCTCTATTATGGAAGATCAAGGCATAATATGGGTAACATCTCCTTATTGCTTTGACTATGTGGCAAGCAAGATGGATTGTGTTACAAGGGGGTTAACTTTTAGGGTTTATTTAATTAGTAAAAGTGTGTTGATTATTATTAATGTTTTCTATCCGAGAAATTTTGGGATAGGTATTTCTTTTCATGATATAGGTATAACTTCACAAGACATTCTCAAAGAAACCAAAAAAGGAATTGATCAGCCTAAAAGCAGTGGAAAATGAGAAAGAAGAAGATAATAGTCGTGAAAAGAGGAAGGTTGAAAGTCCATTGTAGTGGAAGATCTTCTTTTGAATTAGAGAATCTCCAATGATCATCAAATCAACAATATTTGTAGATACGTTATTAATCTTACTTTCAAGTAATTGTACAAATAGAAAAGTGGTAAGAGCGTTTTGGTTTCGGTTATGTTTGTGGCACGTTTTGCATTCATTTTAACTTTTATTTGAGAGTTCCTTGTGGAATGCATGTGCATCCTCCATCATCCGTACGGTGAGGTAATATTGTTTCAATCATTTTTCTTAATTTGTTAGTAAGTATTTATTTTACCTGTTTATTTCTTAAAGGTATATCATGTGCTATGTGTATGATATATGTGATAAGTGTTCACTTCCAAAATTTTGCATGATTTTAGCTATCAAACCATGAAAAATCATCATATGCATGTGTCTCACATTCAATAATTTATGCATGAGTCAAATTGAGTCATCTAAAAAGTCATCCAAAGTTCACAAGTGTCAATTTTCCAAGTTTTGTATATCATGTGTCAACACGAAATTTGTATATGTCGACACATAATATTAAGTTTTTGGATTTGTCAAAGTTTGTTCAATATGTGTCGACACATTCAATGGATAGGTCGACACATAAAACATTTTTTTGATTTCTTGGGTATTCGCTTCAGTATGTGCCAATCTGTAACCTTGACAGGTCAACGCATTCATGCTGAGGTCAACTCATAAATACAGATTCAGTCACTTTTCTTCATTTTCTTCACTTTCTTGCATGCACCAAAACTCTTGACTTCCTAAATTTCCTTTTGCACCTTGAAAGTTTCTCAATCCATATTAAATTCTTCTTGGTTTATCCATCCCACGTCATTAACAGTTTCATTTCTATCAAATCATTTGTATTTTTCATTTATTTCAAAAACCTCATTTCACCAAATCTCACAAAATATTTGAATTCTTCGCCTATTTGTGGTTTATTTGTAATTGTGTGTCTTATTTGAGTGTGTTGGTATTCAAAAATATCTCATATTCATTCATTCTTCATTCAAACATTTCGTCAAACATTTGGTGTGCGCACTTCATTTCAACATTTCCCATGGATTTAAAGCTCTCTAAGTCCAAGAGTAATGCTAAGGGTAAAAACAAGGTTACTACCTCTACTATTGCTGCTGAAAATCCATTTACTTTGGTTTCCAAGAAGTATGCTAAGGATTTTGAGTTAAAGCATCAAACTCGTCTTGTAATGAAATAATTTATGTGAAAGCCAGTTACGGTTGGCTGCTTGGATATACCTGATGTGTTAAGCTTGTTGAGCATCAACAGATTGACTATTTCCTACAACTTGCTCAGGATTACAATGAGGATCTTATTTGTGTATTCTACTCAGGGCTACATGAAAAATAAGGTTATTGCTTCATTTTTTCGATAGGTAACAAAGTTTATCAGTTTACTAATGATATGTGGAAAACCTTGTTTGGTATTACTGTTGGTGATGCTGATGAGGATGACGAGGTTGATCCGTTGGTAACCGATCTTTACACTCATGTAAATTTTGATTGGGGTGTTCATGTGAATAAGCTACTCAAGGCTCCTCGTGATAAGGACTATTATGATCCTATTACCACCAATCAATTGAAGATGGTACCAAGAATTCTCCTACTGGTGGTATCTCATATCTTACGGCCAAAGAATGGCGATTTTTAGAGAATTGACTTTGTTGACATTCATTTGGTATACATTTTGTTGCACAAAGTCAAAATGATTGGCCTCGCTACTTTGTATCTCGTATGTTCTCTATCAAAACATGCAACAAAGGCACATTATTTTGCTATCTCTCTATGATTGTTAAGATTCTAAACTACTTTGGCATTGGCATGCCGAATCTTACCTACAAATCTCATGGTTCGTCTCAAGAATCTTCCCATTGTACACTGATTAACATGAACTACTTTTGGGATGCAAATCATCTACGCTTGAGTAAGCATGGCAGGAAGGTGTACAGTTTTAACGACCCTGCAGAATTTGGTGATGAAGCACCTAAAGCTCATATGAATGATGAGAAACCTATGGGAGTTCATCATGATGTTACTGAAGTGTATGTCGTAATGCATGATGCTCCTCATGGAGACGATCATAGTGTTGGTTTTGGTACCAATTATGTTGATATTGCCTCTATAATGACTATGCTTCAGAATATGCATATGAGACAAGACGAGGGATATGTGGAGGAGTGCAAATAGCGAGAGACCTTTGAAGTTGCACAAATGAAGCAGTTATGTATGATGCACCAACACATGTCTACTCAAAATTCCAACTTTGAGGATTTTGCTTCATATGTGACAGAGGCTCTGGTGTCCTTATGGAATGATATGAACACTAATCATGTTGTTGTTCTGGCCAGGATTAATCACTTGATCTCTTTCCGAGAAGTATATTCAGGTCATTATGAAAGGTTCTATCGAGAGATGTGTGACTTCTTGGATTCTCAATATTGCAATGAAGGACAAGGTTGGCATATGGGAGAAAGATATATGCCAAGAGGACGTGGAAGAATATGAAGTGATGTTGAATGAAGGTTTGTGCATTTTGTCTTGGATTATGTCTTATGGTCTCATGTTTCATCATGCATTTTTGTTGAATCATGCTTTGAGTCAGTATGCATCTTTATTTTGCCTATGGTTTGTTTTTGCTTGTGGTTTATGTATTGACAAATATTACTTTGCTATTTTGAATTTGAGACAATGATGATATTTTGGTTTTTATATTGAATGATCATGGCTAGTGTGTAATATGGTTGTGTTTATTAATCTTGTGTGTTTTCATATATGATAAATATATGTGAGTGCATTTCTTATCTTTGCAATTGTCTCTGTATTGTATATTGAACATGTGATACTGCTAATAATGTACTTTGTCTTTTTTTGATGTTGTCAAAGGGGGGGAAGTCTATGAACCTGTTATACACACATTCAGGGGGAGCTTTTCATGAACAAGAAATTCATTGTCTCAAGTTTTGACATCATTAAAAGGGGGAGTATGTGAGTGCAACTTTTCATTTAGATACGTTTTGTATGATGTCAAAACTAGAAAATAGTGTTTATGTACATTGGACAGTATCATCCAAGTCTAGTTGTGCATTTTAGTATTCTTGCATTAGGAAGCATGTCAACATTGTTGGAAATGGTCTAGAAAGGATTCATGCATCAAGAAAAGACTTGTATGCATCAAAATTTGATTTTTTGTGTGAAAAACACTACATATGTTGACACATACGACTTTAGGTCGACCTATAGAAAATTTTCTTCCGCATAGGTTGACACATAGAGTGTACAGGTCAACACCCATACTGCGTTATTAAAGCCTGTAGGCTCTGTTCCATGTGCCGCCTTTTCATGTCGACCTATAGGGAGCACATGACCTTTACAAGTCGACATATGCTTCAAACAGGCCGACAAATGACTTGTATAGGTCGACATATAGACCTAAAATCTTGAAATTTTGCGTTCCTTTGCATTCCTTTTTGTCTTAAATCACTCATGCATATAAATACTACATACATGCATCACTGTCAAGTAAGATTTCTAGAGTGAGTAAAACCTACATGAATCCAGGATTTTAAAGCATTCTCATCATCTTTAACTTCGTTTATGCATACACGCAATCAAACTAGACATAATCATTTTTTGATTGGGTGTCATCTAGATTAGGGTTGATAACATCCAATTAGGTTTGTCGTACCGAGAATATTAGGTTGAGAACTTTAAGGAATTCAAATCAGAAAACTGAGTTGGGGTTTTCCTTCAAGATCTTTTAGGGTTTGAAGGTTTTGTACAAGATTGTGCATTCGGATCCGATCGAGTGAAAGCCTTGGGATAAGGGGTACCTTGCAAGGGATTAGCGTGAGAAGGTGGATCATGTTGGAAAATCTTAGGTTTCAACAAGTGTGCGATTGGGATTAATTCAACCATGTGAAAACCTTGGTACAAGGAGTGCCTTGCAAGGAAGTAGCAAGAACATGTGAATTGAAGTGGCATTGTTGGTTACATGATCATGCGCTTGAGATTAATTCAGTTGGGTGAAATCCTTGGGACAAGGGGTGCCTTGCAAGGAAGTAGCAACAACGGGTGAATTTAAGCTCATGGTTATTTACTTGGTCAAGATTGATCAAGGGTTTTGGAGGTGGTAGAGTCAACATCAAACTTAGGATTTGTATAGTTCAATTTCTTCATCTCTTGTATACACATATTTTGAAAAGTAACATTTATTATAATATCTCAATTCTAATTCGAATTGAGGGCATACGTACCCATATCGAGGTTGATTAGGGGACTGTCTAAATAAATCTTTGTGTACTCTCTCTCTATCTATTCTTTTATTTTGTGGTTTGCAAATTTTCGATTGCATTGATCGTTTGATCAATATTGTTTAGACTATAATTTTGAATGTGTTTTGAATTTGTGTTTTTGTCTAGATCACAAACCATTTGGTTGTGATTGGATTTCTAAGAACAACAAACACTACATACAGTTTCAAACATTGTTGATCGCACACTAAGTGTTCGAAAAATTGCTTGACTTAATTTTTTTTTGTCTTGTTATTGAAGATAGACCTTTCCTATTGTATTTAAATAGTTGTGATTAGTTTTTGTTGATTGACTTGTGGATTATTATCATTGCATTGACACCTCTATACATATCCGAGCTTTTTGATAGTAGATTCAGTTAGACAATTTTTGATCCGGGAAATTTTTGAAACTTGTTTCCGCATTATAAACTTTTTCAAAACTAATTTTGGTTCAAGTTTTAAACTTATGATCTATTCACACACCCATCCCCCTCTAAATCTAGGCCTATTGTCTAACATCTAAGTCATTAATCGACTTATACTCCTAGGTTTCCTCACTCATCACCATAAAGTTTTAATCATGTTATTTCATAATCAACACCACAACAATGTTTAGCATGCATCATAATATGATTCATATCATTAGTAAAGCACACAAGGTAATATAACATGGTACAAGAATCATAGTTAAGTTATTATACAAACCGCATCAATCTATCTTATTCCACTTTCACATTATAAGGTAAACATCTATCAAACCATACTATGGCGGGAGTAACTGAACTAAAAGGGAAGACATAATGGAATAACCAATAGATACTTCTCTCTATATCATAGTCATTTGTGTTAGCTTCCTAATGCATTCATTCTCGTATCAATTGGAATTATCGTTCTCATTTTATGGTGGAAACAGGGAAACAATTCATAACATACATAATGGTATAATACCATCAACCAAATGGTAATTAAAATATAAGCATGATTTCATCCCACCAAGCACTAGAGCATTGGAATACCTTTCAAATGCATCTGATTGCATCTCATTTCGAGTTACGAAACTCAAGTTATGTTACTTTAACCAAAACAAGATTTTTGAGAAAAAAAATAGGGGATACAATTGATTGCATTAGGCCCTGCCAAGCGAAAAACAACATTTCTGGGCATGACAATCGATTGTCATTTAGTGCAATCAATTGTCACTGAATGATTTCTCAAAAATACCAGTTTTAACACTATTTTTGGAATGTACAATCGATTGTATGACATGGCAATCGATTGTACTAATGAAAATTTAGTTTTTCTGCATAATTCTCCACACTAATCCATTTCCTTTTCAATTCTTTCACCCCTCTTCCTTCAAACACAACTCATCTCAATTCTAACTAACCCAAAACATGTAAAAAAACCATTCATTTACACCTAACCTTAATTCATCATAACAACATTAATCATGGTAAAACTTTTACACTAACAACATAAAAAAAATACAACCTCAAGGGATCATGAGTCTAAGCTTCAAGAAAACAAGACATATATGCAAGCATGTTTCCCCTTCACTCATACAACACGTGTTCATAATGACAACAACAACAACAAATTATCACAACATTCAACAACACCATAATTAATCATCAATATGATTCATAGTAGACTACGCCAAATAAGGGAAAAGAGGGCGCTTTTTTTGGCCTATAACAGCGCTTCAAAGCGCCCTCTAATCTGGCGCTGGCATAGGTAAAGACATCGCTTTTTTTCCTAGTGAAAGCGCTGTCTAAAGTGGCTCTTTAAGCCCTTTAAGGGCCACTTTAGAGGGCGCTTTTTCAAAAAAACGCCCTCTAAAGTGGAAACATTTAAGGGTTTAGAGGGCGCTTTTACTGGAAAGCGCCCTCTAAAGTGGAAACTTTTAAGGGTTTAGAGGGCGCTTTCCAGTAAAAGCGCCCTCTAAACCCTTAAATGTTTCCACTTTAGAGGGCGCTTTTTTTAAAAAGCGCCCTCTAAAGTGGGTGGTTATTTAAAAAAAAAATTTTAAAAAGCGCTATATTTTTTTATTTATTTTAGACAACCTGTATATTGAAGCAGTACACCCAAAACTATATAATTTGAAGCCCTTTTTCACACATTGCATTCAACAAGCCTTATATACAACAATCCATACATATACAACAATCCACTGATATATAATCGTTTAACTTCTAAAGATTCTATATACAACCAATTCATAACTTAAAAAGAAATAAAACTAAGTAGCAAAAGCATCTCTGAGATGTATGTTTTTTTTGCTAGCAGCAGTCTTCTTAGCAACAACCTCTTTTTGTTCAATATCAATAGCATGAACCTAAAATATCATAAAATTAGTTAGGTGATGTATAAGATCAAGAATTAACATTTTCTATGCATAAATATCATATAATTGTGTTTATACCTTTTTTTTTATGCAACTGACTCGATTTGCTGCGTAATCCCCTTATATTTTTGGTCTCTTATCTTTTGAAGATAGAATTGATATTTGTTTAGATGGACATGTTCCATTGTCGTAGAGGGATACTTTCAAATATCCAGCATCATCATCTACGCGAATGAGGCTTGACGACAATGGAACATCTCCATCTAAACAAATATCAATTGATACTTTCGAGTATCCCTTGCCCCTTGCACGAATGATTGACTTCATAATAGCCATTTTACCTGTAATAAAGAAAACAATTAAAATCAGATGACAAATGTAAAAACAATTAAAATCATAAAAGTCATTTTACCTGTAATAAAGAGCACAATTAAAATCATTTGACTTGTACCTTTTTCACTAAGTTCTCTTTCTTTTCTTGGTTGGAATATGTTCTACATGTATCTTAACAACACGGACGGTTGGATTGATCCAAATACCCTCATTATGATCATTTCTAATATATGAATCATTTGATATAATATTCTCATCTTGATCATTTCTGGTAAACGATTCAATCTCAACATCAATATCACCTTGATCTCCAGTGTTTTCATCAATTACTTTGTTGGAAAAAAGAACTATAGACCATTTCGTACTTTTCGGATCATTGACATAGAACACTTGTCTAGCTTGAGAGGCTAGAATAAAAGACTCATCTTTGTATCCCACCCTATTAAGATCCACTTGCAAAAATTCTGACTTATCCATTCGAATGCCGTTATTATTTTCAACCCACTTGCAACCAAATATAGGAATCTGAAACTTCTCATAATCAAACACCCAAATACGCTCGATAACACCAAAATACGACAGATTTGCAAATTTGGGGTTTAAGTCCTTCACACTTGATATGTGCATTGCTTCAGCTACCACGGTGACACCACTATTCTGCATAGTACTTTTATCATCTTGTTCTTTGGTATAAAATGTGTATCCATTAATCACGTATGCGCTATAAGAAAAAACATGGAAACTTGGACCATATGCTAAGCATCTCAACCTTTCTGTTATTGAAGCGGGATCTGAATAATACTTTGAATAAATATGATCCTTAAACCAAGGTATAAAACATCGGTTGTGCTCTCGTACTATCCAATTTTCATTTCTATTGGGATTTAAACCTCGGAGAACATCCTTGTGAATTTCAACATACGGCTCAACCTCATTCTCATTGTGCAGAACATACAAATGCACTTGATCCCGTTCGACCCTTGATACTGCCACGATTTTATTTCCAATTAGATTTTTTCCTTCTTTCTTTTCGACAAGCTGAGACTTGGGGAGTCCGATTGACTGAACATTAGACAAATATTCAGTACAAAACTCAATCGCTTCTTCAACAATGTATCTTTCAACCATACAACCTTCTGGTCGACTTCGGTTCTTCACGTACCCTTTTAATATTTTCATATAACGTTCAACAGGGTACATCCATCTCATATAAGCTTGTCCACACAATTGTGTCTCTTTCACAAGATGAACAACTAGATGTACCATTATGTCAAAAAATGATGGAGGAAAAACCATTTCAAGCTCACACAAAGTAATAACGATTTCTTTTTGCAACATTGGTAAGATCGCAAGATTGATCACCTTACTGCAAATTGACTTGAAGAAAGAACACAACTTAGTTATAGAGCTTCTTACTTTTTCTGGAAGAATAGAACGTATACCTATTGGGAGAAAATGTTCCATTATAACATGGCAATCATGGGTCTTTAAACTCTTTAACTTGAGGTCTTTCATAGACACAAGTCTTCTAATATCTGAAGAGTACCCTTCTGGAACTTTAACTTCACTTAGAAACTTACACAATGTTTTTTTCTCCTTTCTAGATAGAGTATAAGCAGCAGGCGGTAGATATGTTCGTTTTCCTTTCTTCAAGGGTCCTAATTCAGTTCTTATTCCCATCGCTATCAAGTCCTTTCTTGCCTTAAGGCCATCCTTAGACTTTCCTTGTATATCGAGTAACGTGCCAATAACACTTTCAAATACATTTTTTTCAATATGCATAACATCAAGAAAATGTCTCACATACAAGGACTTCCAATACGGCAATTCAAAAAAAACTGACCTCTTCTTCCACCCACTTTTGACAAGTGTGTGGGCAAAAGGCTTGCCAAACTGAGTATCCAAATCTTTCACCTTTTCAAAAATTTGATCACCCGTCAATATAGGTGGAGCTCTGCCTTGTTCTGTCTCTCCATTGAACGCCTTTCTCCATCCACGGTAGTGATGATTTGAATTTAAGAATCTCCGATGACCGAGAAAGACATTCTTCTGACCAAACTCCAAGCGCTTCCAATCTGTTTTATCTTCACAAATAGGACACGCACATTGACCTTTTATGCTATACCCTGATAGATTTCCGTATGCTGGAAAATCATTAATTGTGCCAAACAACATCGCCCTCAAGTTGAAACTTTCTTTCCTATATCCATCATAAACCTTCACACCGGTCTCCCACAAAATCTTTAAATCTTCGATTAAGGGCTTCAAGTACACGTCTATGTCATTCCCTGGTTGTTTAGGTCCAGAAATCAACATAGACAACATCATGTACTTACGCTTCATACATAGCCATGGAGGTAGGTTATAAATCATAATAATTACAGGCCATGTACTGTGTGAGATACTCTGGATACCGTGTGGGTTCATTCCATCAGTAGATAATGCCAAGCGAAGGTTTCTTGATTCTTCTCCAAATTCAGGATAATCATTATCAATTTTCAACCACTGTGGTGAATCTGCCGGATGTCGATACTTTCCATCTATAATTCTTTCATCTGCATGCCAGATCAAGTGTCTTGAATCGGTTTCACTACGAAACATGCGTCTAAATCTCGGAATAACAGGAAAATACCACAAGACTTTTGCTGGAGACAACTTGTTCTTAAATCGCGAGACACCGTATTTAGGACACTCATTTAACGATGCATACTCATTTCGAAACAAAACGCAATCGTTTGGACATGCATGTATCTTATCATAGCTCATGCCAATAGAGCACAACATCTTTTTGGTCTCATATGTTCGATTGGGAAGAACATTATCCTCAGGAAGCATATCTTTCAAAAGGGCTAATAACTCTGTGAAACTTTTATCCGACCATCCATTGCCCGCCTTTAAGTTGTACAACTTTAATACCGCAGACAATCTTGTGAATTTAGTGCAACCATCATACAAAGGTTTCTCTACATCACTTACCAACCTCTCAAACATTTCGGGACAATCCTTAAGATCTCCTTCAAGTGCTTCTGCAATCTCTTCAACTCGATCACAATCGTATGTATCTGCGCCACTATAGTTTGAGGCATAGGTCGTACTATCACCCGGTTCAACATTCTCGTTACTTTTCTCACCATGCAAATTCCAACATGTATAACTTCGATCAATTCCATGCCTCATTAGATGCGATGTCAACTGAACTGCGTCAACCCGTTTCCCATAACAACAACCCAAGCAAGGACATATCATTCTACTGGGGTCTTCGGCGTGCGCAACGGCAAACTTAACGAATTCTGATACCCCATTCTCGTACTCTCTCGACAATCGATTGGAAGACATTCATGTATTATCCATTACTAATTAGAATAAATAAAAAACAATTTCAGAAGAGTTCAAACACATTCGGACCTAGGTTTCTAATGATACTGGTGTTGACACAAAATCAAATGTTCATAGGTCGTATAACCCTAACTACTGGGTAATGTAGTCCCATTGCATGCGCTAAAACAAAGCTAAAACAAAGCAATAGTAAACGCGCAGCTAAAACAAAGCAATAGTAAAACAATAACATAAAACTGAAATTGCGCAAAGCTAAAACAAAGCAATAGTAAAAGTAATAATGTATGCATCGTGTACCTTTGATTGGTAGAAGGAGGAAACGTGCAGTAATAATGTAGATCTAACAGAGGTGGAAGGAAAACGCCTTAGAACCCTAACGTGAAAAAGAACGAAAATAACAGAGAGTGAAATAACAAAACGCGCAGTATGTTATAATTTTAATGTTTACTAAAGGGGACCTTAGAGGGCGCTTGTGGAAAAAAAGCGCCCTCTAAAGGGGGCCTAAGAGGGCGCTTATGGAAGCGCTCTCTAAGGCTTTCCAAAAGCGCTTTATAAGCTGGAAATGCACATGGACTTATAACAGTGCTTTATTAAAAGCGCCCTCTAAGGTATCTGCTCCTTATTTTTTCGCTTCACCTTAGAGGGCGCTTTATTAAAAAAGCGCCCTCTAAAGGGGGCCTAAGAGGGCGCTTATGGAAGCGCTCTCTAAGGCTTTCCAGAAGCGCTTTATAAGCTGGAAATGCACATGGACTTATAACAGGGCTTTATTAAAAGCGCCCTCTAAGGGTAACCTTAGAGGGCGCTTTCTAAAAAGCGCCATGTATTGTTGTCCCTCTATCTCCTCCTTATTTTTTCGCTTCACCTTAGAGGGCGCTTTATTACAAAAGCGCCCTCTAAAGTGCGATGTCTATTGCTCCTTATTTTTTCGCTTCACTTTAGAGAGCGCTTTTGTAATAAAGCGCCCTCTAAGGTGCGCTGTCTATTCCAGTTTTTGGCGTAGTGGTATCAATCTAATAACAACACTCTATCAAATGATACTCAACCATCATCAATATCATGGAGTAATAACATGAATCGTACAAAGCCATAAGTAGAACATGTATCAACATCCAAATCACACATAAACATAATATCACATAAAATCTAATTTTCCAATTCATACATCTTCCCAACCAAAGCTAAAACTAACTAGGAACTCATCTTGAGATGAAGATGATGAAGAAGATGAGATAATTTGGTGGTGATGATGATGACTTCCATGGACTTTTTCTTCTTCTTCCTTTCTCTTCCTCTTTTTCTTTTTCTTTCCTTTCCTCTCTCTTTTCCTTTTTTGGTTTCTCTTTCTTTTACTTTTTTTCTTCCACCACATAAAAATATACATACTATATTAATATAATAATAAAAAAAAATATCTCAATTGATATTTTATCTTTTAGTACCAATTGATCAATTACTAATGTTAACAAAAATATTCTTTCTTTACTTATTAATAATGGTCAATCTCTTTGAGTAAGAATTAATCTCTTCTGAGTTCACTAGTTACTCTATTTGTCCCAACTGACAACAATTAGAGCACATAAGAGTTCAATCTATCTCAACTGACAACAAATAGAGTACTTAGAAACTCAGTTGATCTCAACTTACAACCAATTGAGAATTTAAGTGAATATGTGATATTACAAATGTGTCATGAGTAGAACACTTGGGTGCACATGGTATTGATAAATGGATGACGATTCCTGATATGGATTACCTTATTGCTTGTAGATACATTGTCGTATTTGTCTCCTTGTCAAAGAGACTTAAAATCACATTTTTCCTTCTTACCTTAACTCCACTTATGTATACAAACATGCATAAAATCATTGATGTTGGTTTTGTCAATAACAATCATTGAGTTTAGGTCAAGTTGAAACATGATTGTACATTGTCTTCTGTCACTGATCGTTGGAGACAGTACTACACTGAAGATGCAAAAGCATGAGAATCAACATATGCATGACGCATTAGACATGTGAAGATGAAGTTACAAAGTCATTCTAATTTATTTTGTATTCTTATGTAGCACAATTTTTATTTTATATATATATATATATATATATATATATATATATATATATATATATATATATATATATATATATATATATATATATATATTATCAGATAATTTTTTTATTGAATCAGTTATGCATGAAAAAAAATGAACAAATTTTACTCACTGAATATGGAAAATTTCTCAATTTCAAGAATTCTATGACAAATATCAGAAATTTCACAATTTCTGAAATTTTGTAACAAATACCGAAAATTCCATAATTTCCAAAATTGTGGTAATTTTTCAGAAAATTCACAATTTTTGATAAATATATGTCTCATAAATTTCACAATCTTCGGTCTCTACCAAAAATGAATTTTAAAAGTTTTAGTATTTTTATGACGAAAATTTCAAATTTACGGTATTTATGCCTTTGTTACGGTAATAACATGCAACTTTCGAAAACTTCTAATATAAATATAAAATTTCTGATAAAACAAGATATATTTCAAAAATTCTAGTATTTGATTAAGAGTATAATAATAAAAGGGCTTAAATATGGGGTGTCCTGTACAACTGAAGGATGACAAATTAAATGTTCTTGAAAAAGGGATTTTTGGAAGATGACAAATTAAGGACCCGTTTGTTTTGACTTTTTTTAAAAATGATTTTTATAGTGTTATATCATTTAGTGTAAAAAAAAATTATAAAGAAACTTTTCATAAAAGCTTCAAATGAAAATTTGGTTTGAATAGTTATTCTTAAAATGTTATTTTAGGTATTTCATTATTTTATCGAAACTTTTTTTGGATATCAAAATTTTAAAAAATCATTTAATTTTGAAGCTATTTCAAATAGCTTTTCATAAAAATCATTTTTAAAATACAACTTTTTGAAAAAATTGTGATTTTGACTATGTTTTGATCTTCAATAATCTATATTTATGTTATACAATGAACAATTCAATCTTTTAATTTATAAAAAATAAATGTAGAAAAACTTTTAATATTTTAAAAAATATTTTTGTAAAATCCATTTTCAAAAATACAAAGAAAAAATCCATTTTTTTAAAGTTAAAACAAACTGGCCCTAAATACTCTTGAAAAAGGGATTTAATTTAACTTTTAAGTTATCTTGTAGGGTACAAAATTTGGATTGTATTATATATAGTGCCCGAATGCTAATTGAATCCATATATAAAACATTATATATGGTACACTTTCGGACAAGAATAATTCAAGACATGTATAAGATTTAGAAGAAATTAATCAAGTGTGATGGTTTCAAACATCTAATTGAAAGAAAAGAAAAACTTAAGAGCCTATCTAAAATTATGCAAAACTACAAATAGTTTTACCCAAAAAGAACTAAAGTTGCTTTTTAAAAGTAAAAGCTCACAATCTCCTTAATCTCATTAGTGAGACATCTGCATGATCAATGTTGGTTAATTGCAAAAGAAATCAATACATCTATCAACAAAAACAGTAAACTAACAAGTTGAATTTTGATGAAGCACACTTGTTTGTTTCTCTTGATTTTATCAAACCATTATCAATTAGATCACTATCTCATTTGTTAGGACGAGGGAGACTAATGGAAAAATCTCATAGACCCACATTAGTAAACGATAAAGCTTAAACCAAACTCTATTATGGTATCAGAACCTCAATTAGACCATATGATGTCGACCGTTAAGCGTTAATATTCACGCACGCACCAAGCCAAACTCAAATAAAAACATGGAATTCTACTTGAGACACAAATATTGGGAACTTATAAATAGATAAACAAACTAAGTAGGAATCTTGCTTTCCTCATCAAGAATCATATTACTTTTTTCATCCAGTTCTACATATTCCACAACAACACTTTTCAGGGCTCAAGATCATAGCTTGTGGAGAGCAGCATTGATTCTCTCATCAGTGAACATTCTGTTGCTTTCATAAAAATCAAGTATCTCCATTGATATGTTCTTAATCTGTCAAAGAACAAAAAAAGAATATCCTTAGACATGCAGTTTGATTTCTCTATCAAACAAATGATGCAATTTGCAAATCAAGTATCTCATACAAATAACTATAGTGGCAACTGTGTTTTCAGATAATCTCATTGCAAATTCTAAATTCTAACACCAATGTGCCATACTACAAATATCAATAGTAGTGGATCAGATAGTCTCTGGTTGAAATTTTTGTGGAGACTAAACTTGACAGTATAGTATTTTATAGATACTAAAAATATATTTAATCCAGTGTGGAATGGAATACTCACCACATTCATATCAACTCGAAGTTCTTCATACCAAACAGTGGTGTCTTTCTCCCTTAGAACACTAGCAATGTATATGCAAGCTAAGGCAATCAGATGTGGTGGATGTACAAGCATTAGGTCCATCTTGTATGTGTCATTAACAAGCCCCCTGTCCGCATCGGCATTCATGTTTAGTTATTTTCATAATTGAATTCAACAAATTAAAGATATAACGGAAGTTACAATGCCAAAAACAACAAGCCGAGATTCATTATCAGTGTTATAATAACTTCTTGCATCGACAGGTAAACAAGTCATTAGTCTAAGCTTTGAACCAATTCCATCTACTTTTTCCTAGGGTGACGGCTCTATTTAAAAAAACGTTGTAATCTGCTCAACACGAGGACTCTTACCAAGTTAGTTGAGTCATGCTTAAATCGTTCAAACCCGCATCTTGAAGAAACCTGAAGAATCATCATTATAGTTATAGTATTTGGAAATGTGAAGACTGAAAGAAAGGAGCTTCAAATGCCCAACACTTGGGCCTTATTTCGTTAAGAAAATTCAAAAGACAAAAAAGAGTATATGTGACGTTTGTCCTTACTGGACTCAGTGTGCGCTAAAAATGGACAACCATTTTTATCAAACACTTACCCGGAGAGGGAACGGTATGGGTGGAATACAACCAGGTAATAGTTCAATGCTTCTAAAATCTTCATTTCCATTTCAAGTATGTCCTTGATTTCATACCTATACTTATCATCGGCATCTGCATACAAATTCGGGCGTTCAGAACATAAGAAAATATACTAGCAAGAGACAACTTTGAAAACAAATAACTCACTTTTAATATCAGAAGTTAATGTGAGGCAAAATAAGACGAATTTATTGGCTAACTAACAGCTTACATAATTTCTTAATGTAAAATACAAGCAGCCTAGCCTGCACTGTGCTTTCTTCTGCTTTTGATGCCAGATACAAGCAGGTTGGAGCTACCAGGCGTGGATCATATTCTGTCATACTCTTCCTTAAAACAAAAAAATATATAAAGATAGCTCTTAGATGATACTCGCCCTGTCTCATATTAAGTGCCGTTTAAGGTTATACACATATCTTAAGAAAATAATCGAGTGTACTAATTTTTATGAACGAAAAGAGAAACGGCTTCTTTATATTATCATGACATCAAAAGAAAAGAAGTTTATGAACTTTAAACTTGCAATAATATTGATTCAACTTCATAAATAGAGCAGCAGCAGCAACAACAACAACAACAATCAAGTCTTATCCCACTGAGTGAAATCGGCTATATGGATCAACTTCCGCCATAATGTTTTATCCAGGACCATGATTTTATCTAAATTGTTAAGCTCAAGATCTTTCTTCATAACTTCTCCTATAATTTTCCTAGGTCTTCCTCTACCTCTAACTATTTGACCCCTCTTCATCTGATCTATTCTCCTTATCACAGAATCTACAGGTCTTCTCTACATGTCCAAACCACCGAAGTCTATTCTCCACCATTTTTTCTACTATAGGTGCTACTACCCCAACACTCTCTAATATCGTCATTGTTAATCTTATCATGTCTAGTCTTACCGCACATCCAACGCAACATCCTTATCTTTGCTACGCTTACTTTATTCTCGCGTTGATTCTTAAGCGCCCAACATTGCAGGTCTTACCGCAGTCCGATAAAACGTTTCCTTCAACTTGAGCGCTACTTTTCTATCACATAAATAGAGCAAAACAATACAAATAATCCACCGTCATAAAAATAAAACAGGAAATTCCTATGATTTCATGAGTACTCTTTCAACCGGCTTAGAAATTTAAGACGCATACCTTGTGTAAACACGCCTCATATAAGTAACTGCTGTAGCAACAACCCTGAAAGATTTACCAACATATTAGGCGTGCCACGATGAAAATAATAGACAAAAGATTAAGTTTTGGTAAAATGATGAAAAACATCTATCACTTAAAAACTTAACTCTTCGCAAGTCACTCTTTTACACGTTCATAAAAAAAAATTCTATTAAGGAAAGCAAGGATTTCTTAAGTTCCACAACCATTATTATTAAAGGGAATATGAATGCTATAGTTCCTTTTCAATTTGAAGGATTTCCATTTAAATCTAACCAGATTATGATATGAATATTATGTTCCAAAAACTTTCGAACCTAGTCAGATTATGAAACTCGACATGAATTTCAAGAATCAATGCAATACCCTGATGGTACATAAATAACCACCAACTTCCGATAAACACAAATAAATCGTAAGTTTTACAAATAAATTCCATTCATATTCTATTTGTCCAAAGGAATAGGATTGCATGTATTCAAGAAGTGCAGTTCACACCTCTGCCTCACTTTTACTTGTTGAGCCAACTTCAGAATATCTGCAAAAGAAGAAAAGAAAACGCGGAAATTCAGTAAAGTTAAATAATATGAATTACCTTTATGGCAAATGAAAGACATCAATACAAACTCCATAGTAATTCACTTTTATACAGTTTTGAATTCCTAAAGTCCAAACACGAGAATAAGAAAGAAACTCATAAACATTATAAGATTTAAGAGAGCAATGATCAGTATAAGAAATTCTCTTTGCAACGCATTGCGGCTGTTGGCCTATGCAGTCCGTGATCACAGATGGATACAGAGTGAGATGTCACCGGCACATTTATCCATACTAAGAAAACACACTTCGGACAATATTGAAGTGTTATCGATTTCATATGGCAGACCATGACGGAAAGCATACAACCCGCCATTTTAAACCATCTTTCACAAATTGGCCACGGCAGTTGTCAAAATATCCACAAGCACAATCCACTATGGCACCGCCATGGCCAATATTTGACAACACTGCAATAATGGCTACATGGCGTTTCACTTTTACACTAGACTTTTTTTGACAACACAAGTTCGATATTTTTAAGCAAGTGTTACTATCCAGTACTAGTAACAACAACAACAACCAAGTCTTATCCCACTAAGTGAGGTCGACTACATAGATCAACTTTTGCCATAATGTTCTATTCACGACCATGCTTCAATCCAAATTGTTAATCTCGAGATCTTTCTTAATAACTTCTCTAAACTTATCTACTCCCCTTACCACAAAATCTACGGGTCTTCTCTCTCCATCATGATAAACTCGAGTACTAATTCGTTAACCGTTTTTATAAATTTTAAATAACCCCTTAATTCAAAAACATAAACTGCATCGTCCCAAACCCTCGATTCAACATAAAAATCAAAGAAATGCATAAAGAGGTATAAAAAGAGAGCATACAATTAGACATGTGCATCTTAATGAGCTTAAAATCCTCAACTGTGACACCCTTTTCTTTGTCAAGTGGATTCACCATATCTACATCTTCTTGATCCAGAAGGTGCTTGCTGCAAGAGACACACACAACATCAAGCAGATTAACCACACAAACCCACACAGCAATAAAGAGAAAAAGATAGGCACAATCAATAAAAGAGATGAAACATACTAATGAGATGATGTCCAGAAATTGGCAGCCATAACTTGTTCAGAGATCAGAGAAACAATCCAAGCGGTGGAAAATCACTGTCAACATGAAGCAAATCATTTTACAAGAGGAATACAAATAAATATTCATATCAATTGAGAGCGTTCAACCTTTCTATCAATCATCAACAATATGAAATAAATAAACAATCATTTGGTAGCAAAATCCAACAATATGCGGCATCATATTTTAAGCAAAAATTACGGAAAAACACAAGCAACGCAGCAAAATTTTCCAAGACAAGAAAAATATCGCAAATTTAAATACATATTAAACATGAAAAGAGTAAGGAATTAACAAAAATGAGGAACAAGGTTAGAGAGAGAGAGAGAGTACGTACTGTAAGAAAGAAACATAAGAACTAGTTCGTGTGTTGTTCTTGGTTTTAAATCTTAATAATGATCGATTGATTTTCGGCATGAGAGTTGCTAGTAGCACCCCACCACTATTTTTTTTCTAAAGTAAATTATTGTCATTATTATAATTTTTTAATTAATATATACTTTCTCCGTTTTTATGATAATTTAATTTTTAAAAGTTATATTAAATTATAACTATTTTGCAATATAGTGAATTATTAAAGTTTATTTTTTCTATTATATTTTTAAATATATATTGTTATTTCTTTTTTTGAAATTTTTCAACTTATTTTTCTCATATTACTATTAGTAAAGAAACAATTTTATAAAAAAAATTAATGATTATATTTGTTTATACATGTCAGAGTGTTGCAAGAAGAATTTTTTTTAAAATAACCAACTTTTTCAAAAAAAATACGAAAATAACCATATTTTCAAAAAAAATATTAAAATAACCAACTTTAAGAGAGGATGCACCGGGGGGATTGGCGCATCCACACACCTTTAAGAGGAGGCGCCAGATGCATTGGGTCTCATGAAGAGGCGTCAATGCTTGTGGCGCCTGCATTGGCTCTCCAAGAGGAGGCGCCCATGCATCTGGCGCCTATGTGTCCTTTGTGTGGTGGGTGTATGCGCCACCACATCTGGCGCATACACCTCCTCCTAGTATTTTATTTTTATTATTTTTTATTTAAAATATTTTTAGTTATTTATTTTTTTAAAATATTTTTTGTTTTTAATATTTAATATTTATTATATAATACATAAAAAATAAAAATGAAAATAAAATAAATTCATTAAATATGTAATAATTGGTTACATTGGAAAGACCAAAAACCTAATGACCCGCCCGATTATAATGTCCCCCCGTTGTAACACCTCAAAATTTGCCCTCCTCTCTTGGGACTAGCTTAGCATATTGCATCTCATTTTTAGGACATTAGGCATTACATCTTTGCATATCATGTGAAATAAGCAAGTCATCCTCCTAGGTCTTTCTCAGAAGATAGAGAGGTTAAAATATTCAAGCCTGATGGTCTCATAAATTGATCACTAATCATCTGAGGTTTGTGCTTCAATTAGGGTTTATTGGTTCCTCAAGGAGGATGAGTGTTATCTTATTTGCCAGATTATATCACCATCATCATGGTTTTATCATCACCAAGAGATTCATTGTGCCTGATAATGTGCCTTGGGATTAGGGTTTTGACCTTTAGTCAACCCTAATCAGTTGCATTCTAATAGGCAAGGTTTCTCAAGGAGATGAGGTCTTTCTTGAGAAGGAGATCATCATATGGTTATTATGTGGAGCTTGTATAAGTTAGGGTTTCATTTTGGTGCCATTTCATCAAGGGGTTGAGGCTCAAAACCATTTGTGCATGATCAAGTCAACTGTAAGTCAACTACACAGTCAATGGTGAATTTGAAGGTGGGAAATGGTTAGAGATGCCTCATTCATGTGTAAACAAGTCTCATTTGACATTTCAAACATCAACATTGAAGAATTTGAGGTCAGGTCAAGACTTTCCAAAAATAGCAGGTGACCTGTAATTTGAACTTTCCAAAAATGGAAAGATTTTGGACCAACTTCAACTTAACTTTACATCATCAAGAAAGCTTCAAATAAAATTTTGTCCAACATGAAAGTTGAATATCTTTCTCTCCCATTTCCAAAAAGTCTAAGATCATGGATTTCTCATGTGTGGTTGAGGAGATATGGTTCAATCATGGCAAAGTGGGGTTCAAACTTCAAATGAGCATAACTTTCAAACTAAAACTCCAAATTGAGTGGTTCTTTTTGCACTTTGATCCTTGTAACATGTATTTTCCAAGCATATCATCACATGGCGTGAATTTCATTTGCATAGGCATTGGTTCATTCATGAAATTTTTGGAAGAAAATTGCATAACTTCATGTTGCATGATCATGAGCATACCAAATCAATTTCAAACCTTGCATGGGATGTTTTTAAGTGGATTTTGGGCCAGAGCATGCACTGTTCACGTGCATGAGGTGCATGAAGTAGGAAATTTCATTTTTGCACAAACACCATAAAACTCATTAATCACACTTGCATTTGGTTTAAGTGGTTCCTAAACATGATTAGCATAGAGTATATATGCTTAACCCTAACTGTTTTGATCAGAATCATCAACTCTAGATCTAGAATCACCAAATTCTCAAAATTTTCTCTCACATTTTTTTGCAAAATTCTTCAAACCTAAACACTTTTCAGTGATCCATTCATCATCCTGAGGTGTTGTAGAGTACATTTGGACGTGGAAACAGAGGAAATCGTGGCTTTATTGTTCATGTTCATAGCTTTAAGGTTTCATGGCAGCTGGAGATTCAGCGGATTTCATGCATTATTGAGCTTCCATTTCATCATCATTCTTCTCAAGAAGCATAGTGGAAAAGATTTGAAGCGTGGCAAGGCTTGGAAGCAAGTGATTTCAATTTTGTTCATCAAGAGGTTGGTTTTTCGAATTCTTTAATTTTCCAAATCATTATGCCTATCGTGTAGATCATTGAATGGTGGTAATTCTGATGGAAATTTGGAGTGATTTGGTGCTGATTTGAGTTAGTTACATGTGATTCAAGTTTTGATGTTGATTTTGATTCTCTTTGATCCATGCGTATATTGATGTTTTTGCATGAACTATTGTTTGATTCTTGATGTATGATGCATGGCGAGTTGATTGATATAGGTTTTACCAATTTCTGGAACATTTTTTTGAATCTGGAAATTTCCAGATGAAGATCTTCATGATCTTCATCGTGTTCATGCGTTTCCAGTTTTCCTGCGAATTTAGTTATGAAACGCATGTGTTTTCCTACGGATTTAGCTGGGAGTTCATGTGGATTACCTGCGGATTTTGAAATCCATGCATAGCGCGCGTTTAGGGTTTAATGCTGAAACGCAATCGTTTTGGTTGTTGGCGCGCTGATGATTTCAAATATATACATGGTTCGAATCCAGTTGAGGACATTTTCCATTTGCCTTGCATTTTTCTCCTTTTCTTCATTATTTCATGTTTGGCTTCATGTTTTCATTTCAAATTTTTCTCAACTTCTAAAATTCATTATAAATTGAAAATTCATCCAAATGACCTCCAATTTTTTGCATTATGTTTCTCATGTTGTCTACTTTTTTGTGATTATCAAAATGCAAGTTGTGCTTGGCTGGATATTTTTTGGTGCTAAAATGTTTGAGTACATGTCCATATTTGACCTTGCCTTGGTTATCATGTTGTGAAATGTTGGTCTTTGATCCAATGAATGTGAAATTTTGCATGCTATAACTAGACATATTGCTTGACATTTTGGTGTTGATTTGGTATTTTTATCACTTGTCATTTCTGTTTTATGAATGTGCTAAGTTGGTGTGACAATTTGTGTCACACCTTGTGATGTTCAACTTGAATGATGTGTTTACCATGCCAAATGATCTCCAATTGCCCTGATTTTTTGTGTGATGCATGTTATAGATGTTGTGATTGCTCATGAATTTTGTTGGAATTATTTGAATCATTTCTGATTTAATTGAGATTTTTCATTCTGGTTGGTCACATTTGAGCTTTAAAATTGCCTTGAACTTCAATTGATCATGAAATGCTTTTGGTTAATGATACTGATATGAGACCTTTTGGAATGTTTCAAGATGTGATTGAAGTTGATTCATGTTAAATTCCAAGTTCTGTTTTGAATGTTTGACCTACTTTTGACCCTAGGCTTTGACCTAGTGGTTTGGACTCACTGTTTAGATTGTGGATTTCAGGTTCAAAGGCACATTGCCATGATTGGAGTGGCTCATTCATTTGAGTTGATTACTTGATTGATGTTGGCTAATATTGAGTTGCTTTGTAGGCTTTGAGAACAAGTTGCCTAATGGCTTGTGCTTTGCTCATTGTGGCCTAATGCTTTGTCTGTCTGTGTACTATTGCCTGATGACTGTTGTCTGTTTGATTGTCTGAACTGTGAACTGATTGGTTTAGATTTTTCAACAGGTACCTAAGTTGCTTTGAGTTCTTTTGAACTTGCTTTTGCTTGGCTTGTGGTTTGCTTACCACCTAGGTATAACTCTCTGACTTCATGTAGTCTGGAAGACCTGTCCTGTTATGTGGGCAGGCACCTGTCTGAAGCCCTCCTTAAGAGGCAATGCTTGTGAATGTTTAAATTTGTGCCCAGCAGGTAAAGACCTCTTAAGAGGCAATTGGCAGATAAAAGGGATGTGCAATCCATCCCCTGCTATTCAGTTGTGTTATTCACCTTGCTCACACCATTGTGTTGATGCATTATGGATAATAACCCAAGATCATGTTGTGTCAGTCATGTGGAGAAGAGTTCCTACATTCTGAACTCCCACACTTTCATTTGTCTAAAGCTCTCCCAGGCCAGGGATAAGAGCTGTGAGGTCTTACCCTCACTTCTCATTTCATCTGCTTCACCCTAACTCTCAATGTTAGGCTAAGAGCTAACCACACCCGATGCCAGTTGGCTTGTGTCTCACAGCCTAACCTTGTATGAGCCCAATTGTGTGCATATAGTGTGTGTGCTTGCTTTGTGTGCTTATATGTATTTGCTTGTGTTGTTTAGGATAGCTTGCTTCCTGTGCAAGTTAGATAGAAACCTTAACATAGGGATCGTATGCATGACAACTTCTAGGCTCGAGTCGTAGTCTCCCTAGTAGTTTGTGTCTCCCTTTGTATCTGGTTAGGATAGAAGTTCTTTCCCTGTTAAGGGGAACTACGTCGCCATGATCCTCATACCAGATGAGGTACGTAGGCAGGAGATGAGCTGATCTCTCCGGGCGCCCTTTTTCTTTTGCAACCCCTTTGTGTGTGTTGGAGTCCGACGTAAGTCCAGCGATTGGCAGTTGGTTTCCTGTGTGTGTTTGTTTGTGCGGAGTCTGACGTAAGTCCAGCGATTGGCAGTTGGTTTCCTGTGTGTGTTTGTTGGTTCGGAGTCTGATGTAAGTCCAGCGATTGGCATTCGGTTTCCAGGTTTACCTGTTTGTGTGGGGTCTGACGTAAGTCCAGCGATTGGCAGTCGGTTTCCTATTTGTGTTTTGTTTGGCGTGCGTTAGCCGAGCTACGAGTGCTCTGATTCTTTCTCTGATTAGAGAAGATACGTATGCATATGATGCGACATCCTAGCAAGCACGTTCCCCCTGTCCCGAACTACGTCGACTCTAATGTCTGTGCCTGACAGACTACGTAGGCCCAGGATGCGATATCCTGCCGAGTCCTGTTTCTCTTGTCTTTCTGTGTGTTCCTTCCAGCCTGGTGTGCAGTGTTTGAGCAGTATTTAGCAACCTTTCTTCTATCCTTTTGAGCGTGGATCCCGTCGAGTACGACGGATGCGTAGGGGTGCTAATACCTTCCCTTCGCATAACCGACTCCCGATCTCATCTCTCTGGTCGCGAGACCATGTCCTTTCCAGGTTTGCTTCGAGCATTCCCTTTCCCTCTTTTGGGATAAATAATGCACGGTGACGGCTCTGTTTGTTTTGTTTTGCCCGTGTATACGTGCGTTTTCGACGCCATGAGATTTGGTGTACAAAATGACTGTTTCGACAAAATGGTGGCTCGACACTTCGACAAAAATGGAAGCTTTGATATTTCGACATGATATGTGCAGCTAGAAAAGACTTTGACAAGACATGGAAGACATTGCAGTATCTTGATAATTCGACAAAAAATCCTAAAGGAAGACGTCGTTTCGACTTAAAGTGTAAATTTGAATTTAAAAAGTTGTAACGTTTGACAGAAGACGCGTGGAAGCATCTGGCGAAAAGATGAAAGCCGTTCGTCACAGTTTTAGGATTTAACCGTTAGTGACAGTTATGTTATTTGTATATAAATAGGGTAGTTGTTATCAGAAAAAGTGTGTGAAGAATTACTTATACAAAATTCCTGAAAATACTCAAAGTACCCGTGTGAGAGAAAAGAGTCATATTTGGAACATGTATGTGTAAACAAACACCAATTTCTTCAAAGTTTATTTTATAAAGTTTAAAGTTCTTTACAAATCTCTTTTATGTTTTCCAGTCATTTATCTTTCTGCACTTTATCCTTTTCGACACTTTACATTTCATCAGTTATTTTCCGCCATTTACTTTATCTTGTTAAGTTTACATCAACTTGACGTTTTGGTCAACATATTTCGACATAAAACACTTAGAGAACATAAATGAAATACATGAAAGTGAGTCTAGACATCTTCAAGACCATCTAGATCTGCACATGTCCTAGGATTTGTGTGGTTGATCCTGCAAGTAACCCAATTCTACAAGTTTTGGTAAACCAGAGGTTGTTCGCCAAAATTCACAGCGAACAAATTGGCACGCCCAGTGGGACAGTGCAGAAATCTAGAAATTTGGATAATCACTAATCAAAATTTGTTCTTCATTGTATGAGACTGAGAAGCGGTAAATTAGCCGTATCCGAAGTAGAAATACCAAAAAGAACAAGAGTAAGGAAAATGGTGAACCAGCCAAATAATCCAAACGAATCCATCCCAGTATCCAACCCTGTCCCTTCAACAGAAGGCAATATAGGATCGGTCCCTGTGTCAGAGGCTGTACCTTCGTCAACAGGGTCGATACCAGCGGTTTCGATGTCGCAAAACGCGCCTAGTTCGTCCTTCAGGGCACAACAAATGCCCGTTGGGACACCCCCTCCTGTGGGGAACACTTCTAGGCCCTTTTTAACAAATTTCACCTTGCCTTCGCCTGGTAGGGAACAACCCTTTGGAATGCCAACTTCGGTGATGGCAAATTTACACAATTCCCCGTTAATATATTCGGATTCAATGGCCAACGTGTCTTCACCCTTACAAGGGTCAGGATATGGGGGAAACATGAATAGATTGAATCAACAACAACTTTACGTGCCGCCGATAACAAATAATTCGGCGCAAGTAATTAGACAGCAGATGGACGAGAGTAATCATGATATGGTCCAAATGTTGACGCAACAAATGGGAGCAGTGTTTAATCCACTAATACAAAACACCACCCAAACAAACCAATTATTGGCGGCGCAGATGACGCGCCTTGCTGATTTCTTTGGAGTCCCTCAAACTCGACACAGAGAACAAGTGATTCATAACCCAGCGGTAACGGTCCAGGAAGAACCTACGATAAACCAGATACCGTTAGACAATCCTCAAACGAACGTCAGAAACCAAGAGGATGTAGTCGAACTGCCTCGTGTCGAAATCCCCATTCCACAAGAGCCTAGAAGGATAGTAATCCAGAGAGGCCAGGACGCGGATGCTGTATTGCAACAACGGATACGGTATAATAATCCGCCTGTCGAAAACAACTTGGCAGCCATGGTCGAAACGATAATGGCACAAAATGGGATGAACATGGGTTTACAAAGGCCTAGTTACGCATCCCCACTATCAGAATACATTCTGCAAGAAGAACTGCCACCAAGATGGAAAGTCCCTAAGTTCACAAAGTTCTCAGGGGACACTAGTGAGTCCACTATAGAACATGTGGCACGTTATCTGATCGAGGCAGGGGAGATAGCCCGTAACGAAAATTTGAAAATAAAATATTTCCCTAGTTCCTTAACAAAAAACGCGTTTACTTGGTTTACATCTTTGCCTGCAAACTCAGTATATACGTGGACCCAATTAGAAAGGCTGTTCCATGAACAATTCTACATGGGACAAACGAAAATAAGTCTGAAAGAATTAGACAGTGTCAAGAGAAAACACTCCGAACCAATAGATGATTATTTAAATAGGTTCAGATTGCTAAAGGCTAGATGTTTCACCCCAGTGCCAGAACATGAGTTGGTCGAAATGGCCGCAGGGGGACTAGACTATTCTATAAGGAAGAAACTAGATACCAGTATCTGAGGGATATGGCACAATTAGCGGATAGAGTGAGACAGGTCGAAAGGTTAAGGGACGAAAAGTTCAGGGCAAATAAGAATAAAAAGGAGAGGATAGCCTACGTAGGGGTTCGCCAAGATGATGAGTTCGACGAAAACGAACCAAGTAGCTTCGACGAACAAGAAATTGACCTAGCCGAACTAAAACAAGGGCCACCTTATTCGTGCAAAGTACTAACTCCGTCGAACGGAAACCCAGTCGAAACCAACGATAAGTTCCCCAAAAGGACTTATACGTTCGATATCACCAAATGTGACGAAATTTTCGATCTGTTGGTTAAAGATGGTCAATTAATAAAACCACCAGGCGCTAAAGAACCGCCTATGGAACAACAGAAAAAGAGAGGTTTTTGTAAATACCATAATTTTCTGGGCCATAAGACGTCTCGTTGTTTCCTTTTCAGGGATCTCGTTCAAAATGCTATCCGTGACGGAAGGCTGAAGTTTGGTGACAAACCAAAACAACAGATGAAGATCGACTCGAATCCTATGCAAGCAGTCGAAGCCCACTACGCTGAACCATCCGTCGTAAACATGGTGGAGGCCGAAGTTGCTCCTGATGGCAATTTGGAAATGGTGGAAGCCCCTGGAAGTTTCGACGCAAATGTCAACATGGTCGAGATTACTGATGATCTCGCAAGCCAGAAAAGAATAGAAACTACTGAAGGTTTCGACAGGAAGGCCGGTGACAATGCTGTCGAGAAGGTGGAGTTTCGACAAGAGGAGAATTGGGACCGCTTGGGACAGCCAAGTGGGAAATATGATTACCTTGTGAAGTACAACGCGCCGGCAAGCTCTCAGATCGACATCAACACAATCCAACCAAGCGGTTGGGGAGATGCTTCTTCAGAAAACAATGAGGAAACAGTCGATGCAATTGAGCATGCCCCTAATACGAAGGAGAGGGTTACTGAAGACCCAGCAATTGAAAACAAGGCTGCTGAAGGCCTTGATTCTAACAAAACGAAGAAAGGTGATATCGTCAACTGCGTCAACACCATGGGGCCTTTCAGTGAAGAAGTCACAAAAATCAAAGCGGAAGCCGCTAACGGTCCTTCGAAGCCCATGATCAGTGGGATTCTGCGTAGGACAATGGAAGACCCCAGAAGGAGTTGGAACAAATGCTGTTGCAAACATGGTCCCAGGACCATATCTTGGTGCTGCTGCCCAGAGAAAGAGTTCGACCAGACACCAAAAGGCGTCGAAGGCGAAGAAGAGAGGCTCATCAGGAAGATGAACGAATTAAGCATCGCCGACGAACAAAATGTTGGGGTAAATATGGTAGAAATATCTCAGAAGGACCAGGTCGAAGAGGGCGAAGATCATCGTCAGAAAGAATACCAAAGGCTGGCGTATCCTAGAGAGGAAGAAAACTTAATGGAATTCATCAAGAGGTGCCAAAGGATGAAAACCGAAGTGATGTTGTGCCCACGCTGCAGCACAGTCTTCGACAGGAAGGCAGCAACCAACCTGGAAGCGGTGGATAAGACCAAGAGGAAAGAGAATTGGGGAACAGTGAGATATGACCCAAGGAGAAGTGATCACCACCAGTGGAGGCACGGAGAGAGACGCTAGAACACCTATAAACCATCTGACAAAGCGACGGACGACAAATGGGTTCAACCCATTAGGGACGCCCAGGGGCAGAAGAAATGGGGAAAGTTCGAGATTCAGAGAGGCGCGTCGATGGAGGGAAAGAAGGAAATGGAAAAACACAAGCCAAGACCGTACCCTTCAGAGAATTACAAAGGCAAAAATCCCATGTCCAGGTCCCAATGGAGGAGGTTCCAAAGGCAGAAGAGGGCAGAAATAGAGATGGCAAAAAAGAACATGAACGGTCCAGACGAAGCAGAATCTAGCAACAATCGTCAGACAAGGAGCAGGAAAGAGACTCCCCTCCAGATCAATCCTAGCAGAGTTGTCGAATCGGTGGCGTCGAAGGAGAAGATGCAGGAAGATGATGAAGTAACCGACAGTTTTAACTCTGACTCAGACGCATCCTTCAACGTGATTTGCAACGTGGTCTCTGTTCTCCCTAGAGACTATGATAGAGTCATGGAAATTGAGGATGAAGGAGACGAAATGGAAGAAGAAACGATGGCACACAAGCCCGTCTGCTACTACGTGATGAATAACGGATGTGTCGAAGAGCAGAACGCTTTCTTCGAAAGACCAGACGACTCCATGAAAGCGCATTTGAAACCTCTGTTTATAAAAGGGAAGGTGGAAAATGTTGGTGTGAATAAGATACTGGTGGACGGGGGAGCGGCAGTGAATTTGATGCCCCACTACATGCTGAAGAAGATTGGAAAAGACGATTCGGACGCGAAGCCTCACAACATGGTGTTGTCGAATTACGAAGGGAAGATAGGAACAACTATGGGAGTCATCCAAGTGAACTTAACTGTAGGAACCATAACAAGGCCTACAATGTTCATAGTCATCGCTTCGAAAGCCAACTACAACCTGCTGCTTGGTAGGGAGTGGATTCACGGCGTGGGAGCTGTACCCTCTTCAATGCACCAGCGGATAGCCATATGGAGGCCAGATGGAATCGTCGAAAACATCGAGGCTGACCAAAGCTACTTCATGACCGAGGTGAACACTGTCAACAGCCAAAGCTTCGACAAAAACCTGGCTCATATACCTCCCTGCAGCCCGGCAGAATTCGACTTGAAGACGACAGACAATGCCTATTGTTCCATGTACCTGCATCCAACGCATGGTTTCCAGTGGGATAAAGAAGTGATTGGCGAAACTTACATATGGGGAACCACTCATATAGCGCCGACGGGATGGGGTAGTGAATTTGACGATGACGAGTGAACAATCAGCGATCGAAAAGATTACGGCTTACATAGCCGAAAACAAATTAAAAGAGGCCCTTGAGGCTGAAGTAAAAAATATGGTTGTCGAAGCCAACCAAGAGAACTCCAACAAACAATGTCCCCAAGAAGACGTTGCGGAAGATCATGTCACCAACCAAATGGGCGGATGGCAACACCAAAAGCTTGACGCCATTTACGACGACGAACCTCTGGGGTTCGAAAAAGATCCAGTGTCAACTAACGAGAAGATGGTGGCGCAGGATCCTTTAGAAGAAATAAACTTAGGAGTGGGGGCAGAACATAGACCAACGTACATAAGCGCAAAAATGGACCCCCAGTTCAAGGTCGAAATAGTCCGGTTGCTGAAAGAGTTCAAAGACTGTTTCGCATGGGATTATGACGAAATGCCCGGTCTCGACAGAAGTCTGGTCGAAATGCAGTTGCCAATAATGGAAGGAAAGAAGCCAGTAAAGCAGACTCCGAGACGCTTCGCACCAGAAATCCTGTCGAAAATAAAAGAAGAGGTCGAAAGACTTCTAAGATGCAAGTTCATCCGCACAACCAGGTATGTCGAATGGATTGCAAATATTGTTCCAGTAATTAAGAAAAATGGCAAACTAAGGGTATGTATTGATTTTCGAGACTTAAACTCGGCTACCCCAAAGGATGAATATCCTATGCCAGTGGCAGAAATGCTCATAGATTCTGCAGCCGGCCATGAGTACTTAAGTATGTTAGACGGATACTCTAGCTACAACCAAATTTTTATCGCTGAAGAAGATGTTCCTAAAACGGCTTTCCGTTGTCCTGGAGCCATAGGAACGTACGAATGGGTAGTAATGCCTTTTGGTTTAAAGAACGCTGGAGCGACTTACCAACGCGCCATGAATTCCATCTTTCATGACTTCATCGAAACTTTCATGCAAGTGTATATTGACGACATTGTGATTAAGTCTGTTTCAGGAAAAAATCATATAGATCATCTTCGACAATCCTTTGAAAGGATGAGGAAGTTTGGTTTGAAGATGAACCCACTTAAATGTGCTTTTGGTGTGCAGGCGGGTGATTTCTTAGGCTTTGTGGTCCATAAGAAGGGGATCGAAATAAACGAAAATAAAGCCAAGGCCATAATGGAAGCGAAAGCGCCATCAACCAAAAAGGGGTTGCAGTCTTTGCTAGGGAAAATCAACTTTCTCAGAAGATTCATCTCCAACCTCAGTGGGAAGACGCAAGCTTTCTCTCCTCTACTTCGACTAAAGAAAGAAGACTTCGCATGGGGGCAAGAACAGCAAGCGGCTTTCGACAAAATCAAGGAGTACCTGGCGAATCCCCCAATCCTGATGTCTCCTTGCAGAAAAAGAAATATGAGATTGTACATTTCGGCATCAGACAAAACATTAGGAAGTATGTTGTGTCAAGAAGATGAGAATGGCGTCGAAAGGGCCATTTATTATCTCAGTAGAGTCCTGAACGATGCCGAAACTAGATATAGCATTATAGAAAAACTATGCCTGTGTGTATATTTCTCTTGTATCAAATTAAAGAATTATATAAAACCTGTCGATGTATATATTTCTTCCCATTTCGACGTAATAAAGTATATGTTATCTAAGTCTATTTTACATAGTCGAATTGGAAAGTGGGCTTTAGCTCTAACAGAATACTCCTTGAAATATCTGCCTTTAAAAGCGGTGAAAGGACAAGTGGTCGCTGATTTCATAGCGGACCACTCTATAAACGAAGATGTGGAATACGTCGAACTAGAACCTTGGAAACTGTACTTCGACGGTTCCAGTCATAAAAATGGAACTGGCGTTGGGATGTTGATTATTTCTCCTGAAAAAATTCCAACAAAATTCAAGTACAAAGTTGAAAGTCTGTGTTCAAACAATGAAGCAGAATACGAAGCTTTGATCGCTGGACTTGAAATCTTGTTGAAATTGGGGGCAACGAGAGTCGAAATAATGGGTGATTCCGAACTGGTAATAAAGCAGTTGACGAAAGAGTATAAGTGCGTGAAAGAAAATTTAATCATGTACTTCGTAATAGCCAATAGACTTCTCAAGGCGTTCGACAATGTCGTCTTCAGGCACATTCCTAGGTTGGAGAATCAAGAAGCGAATGATCTTGCTCAACTAGCGTCCGGATACAAAGTGTCGAAGGAAAAGTTAGAAGAAGCCATTGAAGTCAGAAGAAGAGTCGTATCCACCAAGTTGTCCCCATCAGATCTAGAGTCAATAAGATTAGGATACGGTGACGAAGAAAACTTCGAGATATTCAACATAGATGATTCAGGAATAACAGACTGGAGAAAGCCTGTCAAGGATTATCTACAAGACCCAAATCAGAAAGCGGAAAGAAAGATAAAATACAGAGCTTTGAGTTACGTACTTTTGGGAAATGAATTGTTCAAAAAGACTGCAAAAGGGGTTTTGCTGAAATGCCTGAATGAAGACGAAGCCTACATAGCCTTGTCGAATGTACACAGTGGAGCGTGTGGCGCACACCAAGCAGGTCACAAAATGAAGTGGCTTTTATTTCGACAAGGAATGTATTGGCCAACAATGCTGAAAGATTGTGTCGAATTCGCAAAAGGTTGTCAGGAATGTCAAGTACATGCAGGCATACCCCACGTCCCTGCAAGTGAGTTGCACTCAATTATAAAACCTTGGCCATTCAGAGGATGGGCGTTGGATTTGATCGGGGAGATTCGACCAGCTTCCTCAAAAGGGCAAAGGTACATTTTGGTTGGGATAGACTATTTCACAAAATGGACCGAAGCTATACCATTGGCGAATGTGGATCAAGAAGCAGTCATAGACTTTATCCAAAAATACATAATTTACAGATTTGGGATACCTGAGACAATAACAACAGATCAAGGATCTGTGTTCACCGGTAAAAACATGCAGAAATTTGCACAAGAAACAGGTTTTAAGCTCCTTACTTCGACACCTTACTACGCTCAAGCAAATGGGCAAGTTGAAGCAGCCAACAAGGTAGTGATAAACTTGATTAAGAAGCATGTGGGGAAAAAACCTAGAAATTGGCATAAGACTTTGGATCAAGCCTTGTGGGCTTGTCGAACGTCCCCCAAAGAGGCAACGAATTCGACTCCATTCAAGTTGACTTACGGACATGATGCAGTTTTGCCAGTCGAAATATATCTGCAGTCAGTTAGAGTGCAAAGGCATCATGAAATCCCATCAGATACATATTGGAGTATGATGATGGACGAACTAGTTGATTTAGACGAAGAAAGGTTGCGCGCCCTAGACCTAATAAGAAGACAAAAGAAGAGAGTCGAAAGATTTTACAACAAGAAAGTAAGATTCAAGACCTTCTTAATAGGTGATCTTGTGTGGAAAGTAATCCTTCCTATGGATCGAAAGGATAAATTAATGGGAAAGTGGTCTCCTAAATGGGAGGGACCTTTCCAGGTTTTGAGAACATTTTCAAACGGCGCGTACGAAATAGAAGAAATAGAGAAGGATAAGAGAATCCTAAGAATAAATGGCAAGTATTTGAAAAAATATAAGCCTATATTGCAGGAAGTAAAAGTAGTAACAGAATAAGTGCAAAATATAATTGTGATAAGATGGGCCAAATAAAAATGGCATTCAAAAGTTATTACAAAGAAAGCCTCAAAGGGCTGAGAGTTGCTAAATAAATTCGACTAAAAATTAAAATTGGCAAAAGTATCCCTCAAAGTGGCAAACTTCTGCCTCTGGAGTTGGAGTCGATGATCACAAAGACTTTTGTGAGTAGAGAGAGTCTCAATCTCCTGACTAAGTTGATGGGCTTTCTCTGCATGTCGAATACCCACCCTCAATTCTTCGTCAATCTCGCTCTGCTTGGGTTGCTGAATGGATGCCTTACGTTTCTCCTCTTGAGAGATCTTTTCTTGAAGTGCTGCTATCTGTGTTTTCCATTTTTGAATATTGTCATTGCAAGCAGCAACTTCTTCAACATACGTTTCAGAGAGTTTTTGCAATTTTGAAACTTTGTCAGTCGAAGTCGAAACGGCATCCTATTCAGCAGTTTGAGTTTCAGACTTGGAAGAGATTTGAGTGGTAAGATCCCTTTGACGATGGAGATCTGCAGTGGCCAAGTCAATAAGAGTCATCAGCTCCATCACAAAACTTCCAATCTCAGCAGAAGCTTCCAGGACATTCACTTGCTTCAGAATTTTCTTAAGACCAATTTGAGCAAGGGAATTTTCTTCCAAGACTTTAAACAAATCGACATCAAGGATTTTCGTTTTGATTTTGGTCAGGAGGTTGCCAAGTGATGGTGCTTCAGAAGTTGCCCCAGAAGTGGTCGAACTACTCTGCGAAGAATCCTGAAAATTAAAACGGGTGCTAAGCATGGCTTTCAGATACTCTAAAGGTCTTTGCACTTTGAGATTCTCAAGCTCCTCGCGAGAAAAACTGGTCGAACCAGTTGATTTGCCACTCCCTTGGGCCCGGTCAGGAGCAGGTGGAGTGTTTCGCGTCGAAGTATGCTCAACCTCTGTTCGTTTCGACTGGTTGTCCCCATCTCTGGCAGCTCCATCTTCAGGATCATCTTCGACTATAACCTCCATTTCAATATCATCACCCTGAGGTGCAACATGTAATCCTGGATGAGGAGGAGATTCATCTTCAGAAGCTTCACCCACTGTAGTGTCGAATTCTTCTACGGTTTGCATGTCATGGTCACTTGCGGGGATATCTTCCTCTGGCGCTGTTTCCTCCAAAATTTTCTCAGACGTTCCTTCGACAGCCACTTGTTCCTAAAAATAAATTCTAAGATTTAGAAGAAAAGATGTAGGAAAGGTAAACATATGCTGTCGAATTGAAAAAATTACCTCAGGAATTTCAGTGTTAAAACCGGATTTCCCACTCCCCGTATCTTTCGACTGAGGCTTGGCAGGAGAAGTACTGGCAGAATCCTTCCTGATTGGGTTAACGATGGACCTTTGGGAAGAGACCTTCGTGAGTTTCTTTTTCTTCTGAGGGGGAGGGACTAACTCTGGAGATTCATCACCAGACTCTTCACTAGGGACTTTATCCTCTTTTCTCTCCTCTTCACTTTTCTTCTTTTGGATTGTTGAGGGTTTTCGACTTACCTAGTCATACAGGCCAAAGCCAGTTAGTTTTGAATAATGGAAGGAAAATAATAAGAAGAGAAAAAGTTTTGTACTTTTATCGAAGGCTTCTTAGCAGTACTGGGGGACGCTTCGACAGCAGCTTTCTTAGCAGGGATCTTCACGGCTAAGGAAAGAAAGAAAATTCAGAAACAAATATAAGAGATACATGATAAGACAGTTAGAATAACAGAAAGAAAAATCATATTTTTTCTGTGAACACCTTCAAGAATGGTATCTTCCACGCGAACGTGTTCTATTCCAATATGAAGGTGTCCTGGATATGCGCCCAGATGATACTTAGTCGGAACCACACGCTCAGCAGGTTTTTGATACTTTTGACGAAGAATTTTCATAAAATCCCCACAAAGGAACCAGTCTGGAAGAGGAAAACCAAACGCCACCCCAAAGTCAGCAGTTGGCAAAGGAGGAAACTTTGGTGGATGACAATTGAAAGCCAGGTCATAGCGCGCCTCTGGTGAAAGATTGGAAGGCAATGACAGTTTTTTAAACTTCTCTGTCAATTTGCGTTTTAATTCAGCCGCTGCTTCGCATATGGTTCGACTAAGATCATCAGGTCTATACGCAGTTTCAAAATATTTTTGAAATTTCTGTATTTCCTTAATATGTCGTTGAATACCTTTTTTGGTCTGATCCTGCACAAAAGCGAAAGCATTTGTCAAATGTGTAGCAAAAGCAGCTACGTCAAAAAATTTGTTGGAATAATAATCCTTCCACCATTCATCAAACTCAGGAGTGCATAAGAATGATGGTCGAAAAATAACTGGTCGAATGTCGAGAGAATCATCAGCTAGTTTCTTCGACAGCTCTTTGCCTTCGTCTTCAGTGTGAAGGGAGTTATAAAAGATGATGGACCCCTTTTTGGGGAATATAGGTTGAGGTTTGATTTGGATTAGACCAAACTGTCTAGAAACAAGGTTGGGTTGATAAACTATCAAAGCAATTTGGTTTTTAGTGGTGTTACGATAAGAAAAAAGGAGCCTAGGGGTCAAGAACGATTCCCAAACATTCAGAAATGTGTTTTCGTCCTTTTGCATCTCCAAGGGCAGTTGTTGGGTAAACCACTTAGGTCCGATTTTTCTATCAGCAAAAGGTGCCATGGTCGAAGTAAATTGATGACTTTTAGCAAACATCATAACATAGCTTTTAAAAGCTTGTCGAAGGCTGATTCCTTCATCAGTTGGCGTTAGTAGCACTAATCTTGGCCATTCGACAGTCCTATTGTTTACTTCTTCTTCATCTATTTCTGGTGCTACAGGAAGATTAGCTTCAAAGGTGGCATTGAGCCATAATTGCAAGAGCCAGAAAGGTCCTGATAAGTTGATTTTCCCTTGGGTTTTGGTGTTTTTCAGAAAATGTACGCTCTCACTCAGAGATTCATAAAGGTTCGCCAGAATCATTTCGCTCAAGCATAGTTTCGTGCCTGCATGAAGCTGATTGGCTATGGTGATAAATCTCTTGGCAACTTGAAGAGAGCGAGAACAGAACACATATTTGGACAGCCATAGTGTTAAAAAAGCTATATGTTCGACATCTAAAACTTCAGTGGTACTCTTATCGTGGTAATAGGACATGAATAAGGAGTAGGGTGCAAGGCTAGTCTCGAAAGCAATGGTATCTTCGTTTAAAACAGTAGGGTCGAAATCTATACCATTGGGGTGAAGACCAACAATGGCTGCTGCGTCGAAAAGGGTAGGCGTAACCATACCACAAGGAAGGTGAAAGGTGTTGTAAGTACTATCCCAAAAGTAGAGAGAAGCCAAAAGCATATTTGGGCAGATATTGGGTCCTACTCTCGACAACTGGATAAGGTCGAAAATGCCTACCTCTTTCCAAAAAGGCCCTTTAACTTTTTCGATTTTATCTAACCAAGATACGTAGTCAGAGGGATCTTTCGACCATGGGCAAGTTCTAAAAATCCTAGGATAGTTCAAATAGGTTAAGTCCAACTCTCCAATATCCGTCGAACTCGACGAATCTTTTCGTTCTACAACTTTCTCTTTAGGCTGAGGTTTTCTTCCAGCGCCTATGGGTTTTGTGTGAAAGTAAGATGGAAAAAATTCTCTTAAACGCTCTGGTTTAATCTCTGGATTTGGAAGGGGACCTAACATAGCGTGATAATTTCCAGAAATAAGAACAGGGATTAGTACCTAAGATTTATAGATGCAGTCTTTTTCTTTCTCATTTGGAGGTTCCGGAACATACTGTTGATTTCCAATGGTCATTGGCCCTTTTAAATCATGCACAGGAGGAAAAGTTGAGTCTTGTTTCTTCTTGGAATGTTTATTGCTGGAGGGTTTTTGAGGCGCCATTGCTAAAAAAAAAAAAACTTGAGAAGATTTCTCAGAAAATGTGAAAAGCTTGAGAAATGGGTATGAGGAAAGGAAATCTGAAACGTAAAAGGGTTTAAAGAAAAGGTTTATGGGTATTTATAGGAAGAAGATGTTGAAACGTTTTAGATGGTAATGGTGTTAGTGGGACACGTGGCCATTTCTGATGGGAATGATAAAGAGGTGGAAGTTGAAAAGAGACCATGATGTGAGGAAATGATGAAGGTGAACTCTGAACGTGGGCTAGACGTGACATTGTGGAGAAAGTGTAATGATGAACCTGCATTGGGAATTGAGATTATCAGACTTGCATTTAATGAAGATTGAATGACATGGCATCAAAGCACTGATTGACAACAAATGACTGTTTCTTCAGAACAACAGTCGAAACGTCTTTGCTGGGGGGCAATTTGTATACGTGCGTTTTCGACGCCATGAGATTTGGTGTACAAAATGACTGTTTCGACAAAATGGTGGCTCGACACTTCGACAAAAATGGAAGCTTTGATATTTCGACATGATATGTGCAGCTAGAAAAGACTTTGACAAGACATGGAAGACATTGCAGTATCTTGATAATTCGACAAAAAATCCTAAAGGAAGACGTCGTTTCGACTTAAAGTGTAAATTTGAATTTAAAAAGTTGTAACGTTTGACAGAAGACGCGTGGAAGCATCTGGCGAAAAGATGAAAGCCGTTCGTCACAGTTTTAGGATTTAACCGTTAGTGACAGTTATGTTATTTGTATATAAATAGGGTAGTTGTTATCAGAAAAAGTGTGTGAAGAATTACTTATACAAAATTCCTGAAAATACTCAAAGTACCCGTGTGAGAGAAAAGAGTCATATTTGGAACATGTATGTGTAAACAAACACCAATTTCTTCAAAGTTTATTTTATAAAGTTTAAAGTTCTTTACAAATCTCTTTTATGTTTTCCAGTCATTTATCTTTCTGCACTTTATCCTTTTCGACACTTTACATTTCATCAGTTATTTTCCGCCATTTACTTTATCTTGTTAAGTTTACATCAACTTGACGTTTTGGTCAACATATTTCGACATAAAACACTTAGAGAACAGAAATGAAATACATGAAAGTGAGTCTAGACATCTTCAAGACCATCTAGATCTGCACATGTCCTAGGATTTGTGTGGTTGATCCTGCAAGTAACCCAATTCTACAAGTTTTGGTAAACCAGAGGTTGTTCGCCAAAATTCACAGCGAACAGCCCGCCGGTTGTTTTTCGCGGATGCGACCGCTGGCGACTCTGCTGGGGACTACGAAGTTGACCTCTTGCTGGTCCATCTTCCCTAAGCGAGTCACTCCTAGCGTTCTCTAGGATAGTTTAGGTTGCTTGTGTTGCTCTATTTATTGCATTTATGATTATTATGTTGTGTATATATTTGCATAAATGTTTGCATGCATCATACTATCATTGCGCTGTCTTCTGTACAGGTTGGTTTCTCTGATTTGGGGTGGGTGTTCTGAGTGGGGCTAAAACCCAGGCCCAAGTATACACCTAGGATTAGCGTGGTCTCATGTTGCCTCTCATGTTAGGTCAACATGTTTTGGGCGACGTGACATACCACAAGTCGGACGAGGTTCTTTTGAGGGAGCTCTTCCTTTGTGGAGTATCCACTTTGGTTGAGTCACTTCATTTGAGCTATTAACTTCAGTGACCGTTCTTTCCCGGATCATTGGTTTAGACGATCTTATGAGAGCTGCAACGGCACACCCGAAAAGGCAAACCCATTAAGTATCTTTGCCCGATTGTCGAGACCATTATCCGCCTTAGGATGACTTGATTAGAATTCACCTGTGAGGGGAGGGTTGATTCTTACATATGCACGTCCTGATGGTGACTTTGATGGTGACTAATGGTTCAGTTTTTGATCAGAGTCCTATTTATAAGTCGGATTTATGGATTTATTTCTGAGACGCCGGAGTTCTGTCCATGGTATTTATCAGTGGGGATCCGTTTATTTCAGGATTCCCTGGGCTGGTTCAGAGGGTCTTGTGGTTATCTGTTCAGAGGATCTCTGGTGATGATGGTGATGTATCTTCCGTTCCGTTTATTTCGGAACCCTAAGTCGGATTTGTGGTTACTCAGTACCTCAGATGATTGTGATCAGTTCAGAGACCGGGGCTTCTGTACAGTTGATGATTAGATGACTTGGAGGATGGCACAGTGCATTGCATTCATAAATCAGCATCATTCACATTTTGCATTTATCTGCATCTAACTCATGTTTATCCATATGCAGGAGACATTCTTGATTGAGATCCTGGTTGAGAGACTTCTTTGGGGCCAGACATGAGGACCGGTTTGAAGGACGATGTTGTTTACAGTTTCTTCGACCCAGAGATTGGTGTGCTGAGAGATATGATGGCATTGATTACACCTGACCATGTGGGGATGTTCCGTGAGGCTTACGGTGGTATTTTGAAGTTGGTTTTCAGGCTCACAGACAGTGATAGGAGCGCCATCCATACTCTTCTCCAGTTTTATGACCCGGGTTTGAGATGTTTCGTTTTCCCATATTACCTATTGGGGCCTTTGATGGAGGACTATGCTAGCATCTTGGGTATCCAGATCAGAGATCAGATTCCATTCTATGTCACTAAGGGGGGACCTGATGCTGCTGAGATTTCTCGTGCTCTTTATTTGAGCCCGGAAGTGACCAGGGGAGGTTTGAAGGAGAAAGGAAAGTTACCCGATTTTCATCTGAGTTTCTTGGAGGCTAGAGCCAAGGAGCATGCTGTTGTGGGTAATTGGAGGACCGTCTGTGCTTTGATTGCTGTGAGCATCTATGGGACCATCCTGTTTCCTAATCAGAAGAACTTTGTGGACATTAATGCTATCAGGTTGTTTATGCAGAGGAATCTCATTCCTACTTTGGTTGGGGATGTTTATTACTCGGTCCATAATCGGAACGAGAAGCGGCGTGGGGGACTGATCCGATGTTGTGCTCAGCTGTTGTACAAATGGTTCATGGGGTATTTGCCTTCCAGGGGTGCCTTTGTCTTTCTTGATCCTACTGTCAAGTGGTCATTCAGGTTGATGGGTTTGCGAGCCAAGGACATAGCTTAGACTCACAATGGTATGGATGGACGAGATTTCATTTACATTTGTGGGAGTCTTCCCAATGTACCTCTTATAGGAGTTCAAGGTTGCATTAATTACAACCCGGTGCTTCTTAGGAGACAGATGGGATTTGTTGTGGAGGGTCCTCCTCTTGGACGAGAGATTCAGGAGTCTTTCTATTTCCCAATTGAGGGCAATCAGACAAGGTTGAGGCAAGTGTCTGAGGAGTGGCGTGACATTCAGAGAAAGGGCAAGGTTCCTTTTGGTAAGGTTAATAGCAGGTCTTTTCCTCCATTTGATGATTGGCTTAGGAAGAGGATTGAGCTCACACATCTACCATTTCCTAGAGGTGATCCTTGGTGTCCTTTGATTGAAGGGCCCCGTTCTTCTGTTAGCATGGAAGAGTTCCTTGAGATGAAGAAAGCCGGAGATCAGCTACAAGCCGAGAAGACTGAATTGGAGATGAGTGTTGCTAAGATTCAGATGGCTAATCAGGAGATCAAAGGGAGAATAGAAGATCAGGATAAGAGACATGCCATGGAAGTGAAGCGCTTTGAGATAGACACCACTTATTACCGCAAGGTCAGCCAAGCTTTGGAGTCATCCACGAAAGAGCATGACGTCACCAAGGAGAGGTTGGCTAGAGCTTCGAAGGTCATCGAAAATGAGAAGAGGAGACAAATCCTTGTGAGGGATCAGAGGGACAACAGAGTCAGAACCCTTATCGCCGAGTGGGAGGCAAAGCTGAAGATTAAGGAAGCAGAGAACATGAAGATCATTGCTGAAAGAGATCATTATCTTGCTGAGAGGGATCATTATTTCCGACAAATGAAGATTCACCAGAAGGAGATAGGAAGACTGCAGCAGGAGAACACTGAACTCAGGTTTGCTGTGAAGTTTACCAAGATGGTAGATGATGCGGAGCCGTCTGTGGGGCCTTCTTCAGTGTAGCCTTTTGTTATCATTTGTGATGGATTACCGTCAGGCCTGTTGGCGGAAGTCACTCGTTTGTATTTTCTTTCTGTTACTGGAGAATTGTATTTGATTTGTATCAGACTCGATGTATGACTCTCGCACATATGGTGCACTTTTGATATACAATGGTTATTTTCATTCAGTGATCGATCTTCAAGCTTTATTTGCTTTCCTGTATGCACTCACATAGCACACATGGTTGGGTGGTATCTTTGCTAAATCATATATCTCTGATCTGTATGATGAAATTAGACGATGAATGTCAGAATGTTGCTGCTGGATTATTATCTGTCTCGATGAAGCCAGGATCGAAAGACAGAGTGTTCCTCATATGGATGGACATTGCATTCATGCATGAATCATAATAACTTGTCTTCTATTTTGCAGGTGTCAGTTTCTAACGTGCTTGGTTGTTACAGGAATCATTGCTCGTGCGCGTAGAGTCATTCCCTTACACACAACCCGTCCGCACAGATACTTTACCAGACGCAACACACCCAGGCTGATGGATCTACCCAACGCAGATTTTCTTGAGCTGAAGGAGAAAATGAATGAACTGATCAATGTCATGCAAGGGTTTGCCGTGGGGCAGAAAGCACTTGCTGATAAGGTGGAGAAGCTCGAGCGGGCTTCAGCTGCTAATAGTGGTGTTAATTTAGAGGGGGTCTCCAATCACGGTCTTGGTGGTTCCAGGGATGGAGGCGATCTCGGAAAGAGGACAACTATTGGTGTAGTGACTAATAATGCTGGTGGTTTTGGTGCTGCCACAAGTGGTAGACCAGGTCCGATGGGTAACAATATGAAGGACAACCTGTTTCCTCCTTTCTTCGGGGCTGAAGAGGATAGAGAGGAAGACAGAGAAGCAGATCAATTCTCCATGTTAAATGAACAGTTTGGGCAGTACGGTGTCCAACCACCAAACAAGGAGATTCAAGTGCTGGCGGAGAAAATCAGGGCTCTCGAAAGCTATGCTACTCCGGGGGTTGTCAATATGTCTAATATAGGGCTGGTTGAGGGGATTGTGATTCCACAAAAGTTCAAAGCGCCTGCATTTGACAAATACAATGGGAGTTCTTGCCCGGAAACTCATCTCCAAGCTTTTGTCCGTAAGATTTCTGCTTATACAATGGACCAGAAGTTGTGGATGTACTTCTTCCAGGACAGTCTATCTGGAGGATCCTTGGAATGGTACACTAAGTTGAAATCTGCTGACATCAAAAGCTGGCAAGATCTTGGAGATGCATTCTTTAAACAATACCAGTTCAACGCTGATATGGCTCCAAGCCGTACCCAATTGCAGGGTATGTCTCAGAAGCCTAACGAGGGGTTTAAAGAATATGCACAGAGGTGGAGGGAGCTGGCTGCCCGAGTCCAACCTCCGTTGGTAGACCGAGAAATGTCAGATTTGTTCATGGGTACCCTTCAGGGGACATTCGCAGAGAGAATGGTTGGATGCCCGGTTACCAACTTTGCTGATATAGTGGTGGCTGGAGAAAGAATTGAAAGTTGGTTGAAGCTGGGGAAGATACAGGGTAATGCTTCGTCGTCTGGATCGAAGAAGCCCTTTGGAAATGGTCAGAGGAAGAAGGAGGGTGATACAAGTGTTGTGTATGCTCAGAGGGGGCAGAGTAGGGATCGTTACTACCAGCACACTGCTGCGGTAACTATACCTGCTGATAATCAACAACAGCAACAGCCACAATCGCAACAACAACGTCAGCCATTTCAACAGAGACCGCAGAGGGCCGGGTACCAGGTAAGAGGACGAATGAATGATCGTCAATTCGATAGACCACCTGTGACCTATTCATTCTTGTTGAAGAAGCTGAAAGACTTGGGGTTCGTCCAGCTGAGGATGTTGGCACCGTTGAGACCTGATCAGAGGCCGACCAGTTTTGATGAGAACGCCAAGTGCGAATTCCACTCAGGTGCCCCTGGACATAACGTGGAAAACTGTAAAGCTTTTAAGCATGTGGTCCAGGACTTGGTGGATTCTAAGGCAATCAACTTTGCACCATCTCCAAATGTGAATGCTAATCCCATGTCTGCACATGATCAAATGGGGGTGAATGCAATCTCTGAAGAGGGCAAAATCGGGCTGATAAGTGTGAATCAGTTGAAGACTCCGTTGGCTGAGGTCAAAAGACAACTATTGAAGAATGGGGTCTTCCCGGGCTGTGATGATTGTTGTGCTGCGTGCATTATTGTTCCTGATGGATGTGTGTCGTTGAGGGAGGTTGTCCAGAGGCTGATGGATGAAGGAAGCCTCAGATTTGAGAAGATTGATTCGGGGAAAGAAGATGTCTCCACCATAACCATCTACTTCGATCCGGTTGATTTGTCAACGTTGGCAGATGCGGCTCCAGTTACTATCACGGTACCTGGGCCAATTCCTTATGACAAAGATGACGCTGTGTCGTGGCATTATGGTGGGGAAGTATATTGTAATGGGGAGAAGTTGGAGGATCAAACTGCAAGTGAAACCACTATTTCAAAGGTGGATAATGTCGGACCTAGTGGGTTCACTCGCAGTGGAAGGTTGTTTGCACCGGACGCCTTGAGGAATGGGGATGGAGAGAGAGAAAAGAAAGATAAGGTCGAGGCTTTAGCCAGGGCGAGAGGGAAGCAAGTGGTAAATGAAGGTACTCTTGTGGTGACACCGGCGCCTGGTGGGTCAGAGAAAGAGCTTGATGATGAAGCTGAGGAGTTTCTGAGAATCATCAAGAAGTCAGAGTACAAGCTTGTTGACCATTTGCAGCAGACTCCATCCAAGATCTCAATCTTGTCGTTGTTGCTAAGCTCCGAGGGGCATAGGGAGGCTTTATTAAAGATATTGAAGAGAGCCTACGTTCCTCAGGAGATAACAATCAATCAGTTAGAGACGGTGGTGTCAAATGTCAATGACAGTCATGGGTTGGGTTTCACTGATTTAGATCTAACTATGGATGGCAGGAATCATAATAGGGCATTACACATTGCTATGGAGTGTAAAGGAGCCGTGCTCTCGCACGTGTTGGTTGATACTGGCTCATCTTTAAATGTGTTGCCAAAGAAAGCCCTGGCGAAGTTGAACTGTGAAGGGTTGATCTTGACGCCCACTGACCTGATAGTGAGAGCTTTTGACGGTTCGAAGCAGGTTGTGTTCGGGGAAGTGGAGCTCCCGGTGAAGATCGGGCTCGAGGTGTTCAAGTCTGTATTTTATGTCATGGATATTCAGCCGGCATACAGTTGCTTGTTGGGTAGGCCATGGATTCATGCTGCTGGAGCAGTGACTTCGACTTTGCACCAGAAATTGAAGTATATCTGGGACGGGCAGGTCGTCACAGTCTGTGGAGAGGAGGATATCTTCGTCAGCCACCTATCATCGTTCAAGTATGTTGAAATGGACGGTGAGATATGGGAAACGCCGAGTCAAGCATTCGAAACCGTCAAGGTGGAGAATGCTCTTTTTGCCAAAGAAGAGGAGAAGCCGTCCATTTCTTCGTACAAGCAGGCTGCCGAGGTGGTGAAGAGTGGGGAAGCTCCTGGTTGGGGAAAGATGATGGATATCGCCGCCAAGAAGGATAGATTCGGAGTGGGTTATCAGCCGGGCCGAGGCTCGTCTGGACAAGGTAGAGGACGTCGTCCGTCATTCACGTTCACCAGTGCTGGAATGCTGGATCCAGATCACATCTGTATGGTGGGTGAAGAAGTTGACAGTGATTGCGAGATAGATCAATGGATAAAGTCGTGCGTACCAGGGATGGAAGTCCAGAACTGGAAGGCCGAAAAGATCATCACTGTCACTCTACTTGAAGAGTAATATTTTTTGTTTTTCAATTTTATCTGCATGGAAGCCTTACGTTTTTCCCGAAACGTAATGGTTCATTGTAATGGCTACCTCATGTTTCATTTTGCAATATTTGCATCATAAATAAAAGGATGTTTTTCAATTAAAAGCGGTGTTCCCTGTTTTTCATTTATTTTTGCAGTTTAAAACAAAATAAAAATGGCAATGTTTTCATTTTCCTTTTAATTTGTTTCACTCCGGTTCTAAAGCAGTGCATGAATCAACATTCATGCAGATGCGATCATTCGCCGGATCTCATTGATAACAATCTTGTTACACCCTCATATGACTTCGACAATCCGATCTATCATGCCGAAGAAGAAGGCGAAGAAGATTGTGAACTGCTAGAGGAATTAGCCAGGTTATTGAAACAAGAGGAGAAGGTGATCCAGCCGCACGAGGAGCAGGTAGAGGTTGTGAATCTGGGTACCGACGAGGTCAGAAAAGAAGTGAAAATTGGGGCTGCTTTGGAGGCGAGTGTCAAGAGCAGAATGGTAGCCTTGTTGAAAGAATATGTTGATATCTTCGCCTGGTCTTATCAAGATATGCCAGGGTTGGATACCGATATTGTTGTGCACAAGCTACCGTTGAGAGAAGATTGTCCTCCAGTGAAGCAGAAGTTGCGCAGAACTCGACCTGAGATGGCAATGAAGATTAAAGAGGAAGTGCAGAAGCAGTTAGATGCTAGTTTCCTTGCTGTCACTAATTATCCGCCTTGGGTCGCGAACATTGTGCCCGTCCCGAAGAAAGATGGGAAGGTGAGGATGTGTGTGGACTACCGAGATTTGAATAGAGCTAGCCCGAAGGATGATTTCCCATTACCTCACATTGATGTGTTGGTAGATAATACAGCTCAATTCTCAGTGTTTTCCTTCATGGATGGCTTCTCTGGCTATAATCAAATCAAAATGTCGCCAGATGATATGGAGAAAACGGCGTTCATCACACCGTGGGGCACTTTCTGTTATAAGGTGATGCCATTTGGTCTCAAGAACGCCGGTGCTACTTATCAGAGAGCCATGGTGACTTTGTTTCATGATATGATTCATCATGAAATCGAATGCTATGTTGATGACATGATAGCAAAGTCCCAAACAGAATAGGGGCATTTGGTAGACTTGGCCAAGTTATTTGACCGGCTGAGACAATTCAGACTGAGGTTGAATCCGAATAAGTGCACTTTCGGGGTGCGGTCCGGTAAATTGTTGGGGTTCATTGTAAGTGAAAAAGGAATCGAGGTTGATCCTGCTAAGGTAAAAGCAATACGAGAAATGCCTGAACCGAGAACAGAGAAGGAGGTTCGTGGTTTCTTAGGTAGATTGAACTACATTTCACGGTTCATATCTCACCTAACAGCCACGTGTGAACCAATATTCAAGCTGTTGAGAAAATATCAAACGGTCAGGTGGAATAATGATTGCCAAGCGGCATTTGAAAAGATAAAAGAGTATTTGCAGGAGCCTCCGATTCTGATGCCTCCTGTGGAGGGACGACCGTTAATCCTGTACTTGACAGTCCTCGAGGGGTCTATGGGGTGCGTACTGGGGCAGCATGACGAGTCTCGTCGAAAAGAGCATGCCATATACCACCTTAGCAAAAAGTTTACCGACTGTGAAACAAGATATTCACTGCTCGAGAAAACTTGATGTGCTTTGGTCTGGGCTGCTCGCCGACTGAGGCAGTATATGTTGGTTCATACCACTTTGTTGATTTCCAAGATGGATCCAATCAAGTACATTTTTGAGAAGCCAACATTGACCGGGCGGGTTGCGAGATGGCAGATGATTTTGACCGAATATGATATCCAGTATACCTCTCAGAAGGCGATAAAGGGGAGTGTATTGTCTGATTACCTCGCCCAGCAACCCATTGGGGATTATCAACCAATGAAGTTTGAGTTCCCTGATGAGGACATCATGTTTCTCAAATCGAAAGATTGTGAGGAACCGATCCCGGAGGAGGGGCCCGACCCTGAATCCGAATGGATTTTGATGTTTGATGAGGCCGTTAACGTAAATGGTAGCGGAGTTGGTGCTGTTTTGGTTACGCCGAAAGGATCTCACATTCCTTTTGCTGCCCGGCTAACATTTGAGTGCAACAATAATGTGGCTGAATACGAAGTTTGTATCTTGGGGATTGAATAGGCGATTGATTTGAGGATCAAGAACCTTGTCATATATGGAGATTCAGCTTTGGTTGTGAATCAGGTTAATGGAAAATGGTATACGCATCAATCTCATTTAATTCCATACCGGGATTATGCGAGGAGATTGTTGACGTTTTTCACCAAGGTGGTATTGCATCATGTTCCTAAAGAAGAGAATCCTTTGGCGGATGCTTTGGCTGCTCTGGCCGCCTTGATTAAGATGCAGTGGTGGAATCAGTTCCCCAGTGTTGAGGTGGGACGTTTGGATAGACCGACTTATGTATTTGCTGTTGACACAGCGCCTGACGATGAGAAGCCGTGGTATTACGATATCAAGCGCTATCTGGAGACCCAAGAGTATCCTGAGGGAGCATCCAAGAAGGACCGAAAGACTCTGAGGAGGTTGGCCATGGTGTTCTACTTGAATAAGGATGGGGTCTTGTACAAGCGGAATTTTGATTGGGTCTTGCTCAGATGTGTTGACGATAAAGAAGCAAGCCAATTGATGAAAGAGGTCCACGAGGGGTCGTTTGGTACCCATGCCAGTGGGAATGCAATGGTGAAGAAGCTGTTGAGGGCTGGTTATTATTGGATGACAATGGAGGCCCAATGTTTCAATTTCGTGCGGAAGTGTCATAAATGCCAGATTTATGCTGACAAGGTGCACGTGCCTCCAAATCCGTTGAGTTTGATGTCGTCTCCGTGGCTGTTTGCTATGTGGGGCATCGATATGATTGGGAAGATTGAGCCTACGACTTCGAATGGGCACCGGTTCATATTAGTGGCTATTGATTACTTCACCAAGTGGGTGGAAGCAGCCTCTTATGCAAACGTGACGAAGTAGGTTGTCGCCAGATTCCTGAAGAGAGACATCATTTGCAGATATGGGGTTCCCGAAAGAATCATTACTGATAATGGTTCTAATTTGAATAACAAGATGATGGCAGAACTGTGTCGGGAATTCAAGATCGAGCATCACAATTCTTCTCCTTATCGTCCGAAGATGAATGGGGCGGTTGAGGCAGCTAATAAGAATATTAAGAAGATTGTGCAGAAAATGGTCGTGACCTATAAAGATTGGCATGAGATGTTGCCATTTGCATTGCATGGGTATCGAACTTCGGTGCGTACATCTACTGGGGCAATGCCTTTCTCGTTGGTATATGGGATGGAAGCGGTGCTACCGGTTAAGGTTCAAATTCCCTCTTTGAGAGTCCTGATGGACGTGAAGTTGCAAGAGGCTGAATGGGTAAGGACTCGGTATGAATAGTTGAGCCTGATTGAGGAAAAGAGGCTGGCGGCCATCTGTCATGGGCAGTTGTACCAGCAGCGGATGAAGCGTGCTTTTGACCGAAAGGTGTGACCTCGTGTGTATCACGTGGGAGATATGGTATTGAAAAGAATCCTTCCTCCTCAAAACGATTGTAGGGGCAAGTGGACACCCAATTATAAAGGCCCATTCGTGGTCAAGAATTTTTTCTCTGGTGGAGCCTTGTTGTTAACGACCATGGATGGCGAGGATTTTCCATCCCCTGTGAATGCAGACGCAGTTAAAAAATACTTCATATAAGAGACCCACTAGACGAAAAGAATAAAATAGTCCAGGCAAAAATGGGCATCCCGGCGAACCAATAAAAAAAAAGAAGAAGAAAGGTTCGGGCAAAAATTAGGGATAAAATGAAAAATGTACACCCGGCAAGTCAAAAACTTGAAAAGACGGCTTGGGCAAAAAAGGGTATCCCGGTGGACTGAAAACCCGAAAGGGCGGTCCAGGCAAAAGAGGGATTGAAACGAGCAACTGCGTCTAGTGTGATCGTTTGCGCTTTGGTTAAGGCACCAGGATAATCCCCGACAGGGATCGGTCGGAAGCGTCTTGTTCACAAGGCAGAAGGTTGTCGCATCCGCGAAAAATAACCGGCGGGCTAAAACAAAACAAACACAGAGCCGCCACCGTGTGTTATTTATCCCAAAAGAGGGAAAGGAAATGCTCGAAGTAAACCTGGGAAAAGCATGGTCTCGCGACCAAAGAGAATGGGATCGGGAGTCGGTTATGCGAAGGGAAGGTATTAGCACCCCTACGCATCCGTCGTACTCGACGGGATCCACGCTCAAAAGATAGAACAAGGTTGCTAAAACAAACATCACACACACACACTGAAGACAACACAGGTGGAGAAAAAGAGGAAAGGGCTCGCTAGGATATCGCATCCTATGCCTACGTATCTCATCTGGAATGAGAATCAGAGCTACCGTAGTTCGGCTCACGCACGCCGAAACAAAACAAAACACAAAAAGGCAAACATGGAACCCGAACGCCAATCGCTGGACTTACATCGGCTTCCGAACCAAACAAACCCACACTGGAAACCAGATGCCACTTGCTGGACTTATACCAGACTCCAAGCACACAACAAAAGGATACGGAATGCCAATTGCTGGGCTTACATCCATCTCCTACACACACAAGAAGGGATAACAAACAACAAGTTACTAAGGAGTCGGGAACTCGAGCCTAGCAACTGTCAAGCAAACACACACAAAAGAAAAAAGGGTGCCCGGAGAGATCTCGTACGACCTCCTGCCTACGTACCTCATCTGGTATGAGGATCAGGGCAACGTAGTTCCCCTGAACAGGGGAGAAACTTTCTCCTAACCAGAGACTGGGAAATGACAAACTAGAAGGGAGACTGACTCGAGCCTAATAGTTATCATGTATTCCACAATGGTCCTAGGTTGAGTTTTCTATCTATCTTGCACAAGCAGCAAGCTAATCCTAATCAGGCAAAGCAAAGCATGCAAGCACAGTCAAAACAAAGCAAACATACACAATTAGCACACACTATATACAGATAAAGGTGGGCTCACACAAGGGTTAGGCTGCAAAAGCAAGCCAACTGTATCAGGGTGATGTTAGCTCTTAACCCTAACATTGAGAGTTAGGGTGAAGCAGATGAAATGGGAAGTGAGGGGTGTGCCTCACAGCTCTTATCCCTGGCCAGGGAGAGCTTTAGACAAATGAAGTGTGGATTCAGAAAGTGGGAACCCTTCTACACTTATGATTGACTCAACAGAGATCTTGGGTTAATATCCTCAAGGCATCAACATGTAATGTGAGCCAAGGGATGACTCAACTGAGTAGCAGGAGATGGATTGCACATCTCTTGTATCTGCCAATTGCCTTATCCAAGGTCTTTTCCTGCTTGGCACAAAGATAAACATTCACAAGCATTGCCTCTTAAGGAGGACTTCAGACAGGTGCCTGGCCAAGTAACAGGCCAGGTCTTCCAGACTACATGGAGAAAAGGAATTCTACCTCAATTGGTTAAGCAACCAAGCAACAGCACAAGCAAGTTCACAATGAACTATAGCAACTAATGTACCTGAAAACAATCTAACATAATCAGTACACAGCCCAAACAGTCAAACAGATAAACTAAAAGCCAACAGTTAACTGTACGCAAGCAAACAGACAAGCAAGCTATGCATCAAGGCAAAGCTCAAGCTCAATTAAAATGACTTAGAATCCACCTACAAAACAAACTCAAGATTAGTTCAACATTGACCAATTAGTCAACTCAAGCAAGTGTGAATCAATTCCCTCAATGCCATATGCTTCTTTGTCCTGAAAACACAACTCAAACATAAGCAAACCCCTAGGACAAAGCCTAGGGTCAAAGGGGGAAAATAATTCAAAACAGAACATGAAAATTATCAAAAATCAAGTTCAATCAAATAAGAAACAAATCCAAGTGGTCTCACATTCATATCATTAATCAATTTCATTTCACAAAACAAATAGTGCAAAACATGCAATTTGAAAGCTGATAGAAGCAAACAGAATGATTCAATCCATTTCAACTCAAAAACAATTCAATAAATCCCAATAAAAATCATGGCTAAACAGAACTCATTACATGATCATCATACCAAAATTCAGGTCATTTGGACAAGTGGAAGCATGTCAAATAAAATCCATAAGACAAGGCAAGGCAAAACAAGCTCATACAAGGCACAAAATCATGCATCAACTTCAAGCAAGCACAAAACATAATTGGCACAAGATAAATGCATCAAACCAAATCCATGGAAAACTTCAAGGTGTCTAGAATCACTCCACCAAATTTCAGGTCCATGTGATACATATCAAGAATTTCACAAAACATCTAAAATCATGACTCACAAAAGATCCACAATTGACCAATCAGAAGAGAAAATCTCAAACAAATTGGAAATGAACTCAAAAAAATCCAGAAAAATTCACACTCAAACTTAAGATACAGAAGAGTCAACATGAAAAAATTCACATCAATTCAAGTTCATATGGCATGGTAAAGAAATTCCACAAATTGGACAAGAAATGGTGTGACACACATTGTCACACCTAGATTGATCAGCTCATATCTCACAAACCAGAAACGATAAAATCACAAACTCAAAGCCAAAATGTCACTTAAGATCTCTAGTTTGTGCATGCAAAATTTCAAGAATTTTGGATCAAGCATCATTATTTCACAACCAAAATAGTAACCAATGTTCAAGCAAACACATGTATGAACAAACCCTAGTCCATCAAAAAAACCACACGTGCACAATTTTTGCAAAAATCATCATTAAATAGTAGACATGATAAGGATCATTGTGCAAAAAATTCCAGTCAATTTGGATCAATATTTTATGAGATATGATTTTTTGAATGTGGATAAAAAAAAATGACATGAAAGCTTGTATGAACAAGGCATAGCATATGGTGGAAAAATGCAAAAGGCAAAATGTGGAACGCTGAAGCCAGGAATCGAGCTATGTCGATTTTCAAACTGAGGCGCGCTTGTAATGAAACTATGCGTTTCATTAATCCTACGTGGATACGGCGTGCGTTAACAACCAATGGATCGGCCAAATCAATGCCAGGTGGTCCAATACATGATGATAAACAAGAAAACCATGCAGTCACGCGCTCAAATGGATCAAATACTTTCTGGAAATGAAATCCTATGAAGTTCATCGTGTTCTTCCCTAATTTTCCAGATGATGAACAATTGTACCAGAAATTACCAAACAATACACCAATCGATTCATCTTATCATGCACATCAACAATCTAAGATCCATTAAACCTAATTCATGCTAACATGTCCAGATCGAGCAAAACAAGTTTTGGCTATCAAACTTAAAATCACAAGAACTTTCTCAATACTTCATGAAAATCAAAACCACCAAGCTCAGTGTACTCATGGATAGAAGATCTACAGAATGCACATCACAATTACAAGAATTATGAGGATCGATTCCTAACCTTGTTTGAAGTGCAGAGTTGGATTTTGAGTTTTCAGGCCTTGCAAGATGAAAACAGAAGTTCTATAGTGCTTGGAGAGGTGAATGGATGATGGATCGTGGCTCAATTGTACTGGATCTTGCTCAAATTTCCAGTTGCCATTGATGGAGCTTACTTTGACAGTCCCAAATTCCACTCGAAGATGATGAATTCTAGCTTCAATCTTCTTCAGGAATGATGGTGGATGATGATTCAGTGAAGATCAAGGCAAGTTCTATGAGAAAATTTGCAGAAAAATGGAGAGGAAAAGTTTGTGCAATTCTTGTGATTGGATCTAGATCTGGTGCAAATGATGTGTTAATCACAAAAACAGTTAGAATTAGGTTTATATATGTGATGTTAAGCATGTTGCTAATCATGATTAGTGTTAATGCAAGTGTTTAAGCCAAAACCAAGTTTTAGTGCAAATTGGAAATCCACCCCTCACATGTGCAATTCAATGTAACAGTGCAAGTTCTGTTTCAATTCACTTCAGAAATGTTGTTTCCAAGCCAAGGCAATTGGAATTAAGTGAATGCCATGCCTAATTTTCAAATTCACCTTTTTCCCTCCAAATTCAAATTAAGTTCAAGTGAAAAAATGCACTTTTTTTGTGATGAGTTTTAATGAAATGTGATGCATGATTATGATAGTGCACATCAAGAGAAAATTGCTCCAAAAAGAACCACATGAATTGGCCTTTTGGTGCAAAAGTTATGCCTTGTTGAAGTTCAAATTCCATGGACAATGATTTGATCATAACTTGCCAACCACAAATGAGAAATTCATGTTCTTGGACTTTTTGGAAAGGTGAGAGCAAGATATACAAATTTCATGTTGGACAAAATTTCATTTGAAGCATTTTTGGACATATAATTTTAAGGAGAAAACCTTTCCATTTTTGGCAATTTTGAATTACAAGTCACTTTCTATTTTTGGAAAGTTTTCATCTGACTTTATTTTCTTCATTGTTGATGTTTGAAATGTCAAATGAAACTTGTTTGGACATGAATGAAGTGTCTCTAACCCTCTCCCACCTCCAAATCCATTAGTTGACCTTTGGTTGACTTTTTCTGACTGATAGATGAATTGGCTATGCACTGATGATCTTGAGCCTCAAACTCCTGATGAAATGGCTCAAACATGAAACCCTAGCCTCCATAAGCTCATTGAAACCATAAAATGATCCCTCATCTCAATGAAGACCTCATCTCCTTGACAAGCCCTGATTGGCCCAATGCAGATGATTAGGGTTGACCAGAGGTCAAAACCCTAATCTCAAGGAATCTGATCAAGCACAATGAATCTCTTGGTGATGACAAGACCATGATGATGGATGATGTACCACTTCAACCAAGATAATGATCAATCCTCCTTGAGGAACCAATAAACCCTAATTGATGCACAATCCTTAGATGGTCAGTGATCCATTCATAAAACCCTCAGCTTGAATATCTATTAACCTCTTTATCTTCTGATCAAGACCTAGGAGGATGACTTGCCTGATGTTGCCATATGATATGCAAATATGCAATGACTAATGACCTAAAAGATGAGATGCAATATGCTAAGCTAGTCCCAAGAGAATAGGGAAAAATTTGAGGTGTTACAAAGGTACGGAGAGTCTGAGGACATATGGGGTGTAACTGAGTTGGAACTCAATGAGATCACGGTTTCACATTGCCATTAGGATAGATTTTCCTTTTGTGCGCAATTACCTCTTTTCAGGAATTACTTCCTTTGTATTGCTCAGTTTGAGCCACACCTTTTCAATCAATAAAATGCATATTCAGTCAAATAATTTTGTTTTTGTTTTCATTACCGCTTTGATTGCAAAAACATCCAATTGTTTGTGATAAAGAATCTTTGCATTTTAAGACATACGGGTCCCTTCCAATGCATGTTTATAAGATTGAAAACTTGAAATCTTATTTGGAAGGTTGAGTGACTTAGGTGTTGAAATCTTGGCACGCTTGGGGCACGTTTTTGTCTAACGATCTCTTTTGCAGGTGCTGTTAGATATTTTCACTCACTTGCAGGTTGTGATGAGAAGTTTTAGGCAAAAGGATCCCCACGGAGTCCAATCGGGGACCGGGGAATGATGGAAAGACGGCGAAGGATGACGACGATCCTGGATATTAATCAAGAAGACTCTTCAAAGTCGGAGGATTGGAAAGTTTGTATAAATCCATGGAGTTCGATCGCCGTCGAGTACGGAGGAGTTGAGAATACAAGGTGATGAATCAGAAAAGTCCAGGCGGGTCGGGGAGTTCACAAAAGTGGAAAGCGGATACTGGGTTTAGATGTGGGATACCAGGGTTCGACGAGTCGACGGGTGTTCTGTGCCAGATTTACCTGGTTTCCCCAAGCAGGATTGAGATCAGTGTTTCCTCAGTAGCCAGGCCTGAAGGTTGCTATTTCCCAGCGGAGGTGCCTGTTGGGTCATTGTTTTTCCTAACGTGGCGGAGCTTGTTAAGTTCCCCAGCAAGCCGAAGGTTGTTATTTTCCCCGCAGAATGCGGTGATGGTTTCTTCCCCAGTGAAATCCCCCAGCGGGTTGGGTGCAGAGGAGGTTATCCCTAGTGAGGGTGGTCCTTTTCCCAGCAGCAGGGCTATTCCCTAGCAGGGTGGAGGTTGGAGTGTTGTCGAGTTCCTCAGTAGGGTGCCTCGAGCTCCCTAGAAGAGTCCCTTGAGGGGGATACTTTTTTATGCATTCATCATGTAGATAAGCATAGCATGTTGCATACTTAATTGCGTAGCATTTCCATGATTATGGAGCATTACGCTAAAAGATCATCATGTATAAGCATTGCAAGCATAAGCTAGTCTCAAGCCGTGGTTACCGTTTGAGCGGTGGTTTCGCCAAATGGTGAAGATGTTACTCTGAGGAGTTTGGCATCATGATTTTGAATCAACAGTATTCCCCAGTAGTGCGATATTGGAGGAAGGATTTTTGTCAGGCGGAGATGGAATGATAATCCGAGAAGTTTCGGGGTCCAAAAAGAAAAGCAAGAAGAGAATAATCCACAGCTGAACGCGAATTGTTCGTTTGCTAGGGTGGAATAGAAGATAGCAGGCTCATGGCTTGTTATCCCCAGCTTGGGTCGTTGGCACGCGTGCCGCCTCATGTATCACTGTCCTTTATTTCCGTCGTTGCTAACAGGCATGAAGAGTTTTTCAGGTATTCAGACCATTGCGGCATTCAGGTCAGCTTTCCGGTGTTCAGGCCGAGGTGGGTATTCAGACCAGTTTTCGATTTTCAGATCGAAGAAGTTTCCGACATTCAGGTCGAAGCACTTATGGCACTCAGGCCAGTTTCCGTTACTCAGATCGAAGAAGCTTCCGAAGTTCAGATCGATGCAGCTTGCGGCGTTCAGGCCAAGTTTCCGGTGTTCAGACCGAGGTGGGTATTCAGACCAGTTTTCCGATGTTCAGATCGAAGAAGTTTCTGACGATCAGGTTGAAGTACTTGTGGCATTCAGGCCAATTTCCTGGTATCCAGACCAAAGTGGCTTTCAGGCCAGTTTTCTGGTGTTCAGACCGAAGTGGCGTTCAGGCCAGTTTTTCGGTGTTCAGACCGAAGTGGTATTCAGACCAAAGCGGCATTCAGGCCAATCTCTCGGTGATCAAACCGACATTAATACTCTCATACTCCGATGCTCAGTATTCAAACTGATGAGCGGCGTTCGGGCCATGGTTATCCCTATGTTACCATTTATTTTGGTATACAGGCCAAATTTCTGTTCGGTATTCAGGCCGACTTTCTCCGTACCAGACGGATTTTTCTTTTAAGATCATTTATTCGCCGGTTCTGACAGGCATTGTTAATTATTTCCCATCGGAGTGCAAATTGTTCGTCTGTTCTTGGTATTCAATCCCTCTTCGCCTTGATCATCTGAAAGCCGAGGCTATTCATATCGACAGGTTCACAATGGATTGAATAGGGGCAGCTGTAACACCTCAAAATTTGCCCTCCTCTCTTGGGACTAGCTTAGCATATTGCATCTCATTTTTAGGACATTAGGCATTACATCTTTGCATATCATGTGAAATAAGCAAGTCATCCTCCTAGGTCTTTCTCAGAAGATAGAGAGGTTAAAAGATTCAAGCCTGAGGGTCTCGTAAATTGATCACTAATCATCTGAGGTTTGTGCTTCAATTAGGGTTTATTGGTTCCTCAAGGAGGATGAGTGTTATCTTATTTGCCAGAGTATATCACCATCATCATGGTTTTATCATCACCAAGAGATTCATTGTGCTTGATCATGTGCCTTGGGATTAGGGTTTTGACCTCTAGTCAACCCTAATCAGTTGCATTCTAATAGGCAAGGTTTCTCAAGGAGATGAGGTCTTTCTTGAGAAGGAGATCATCATATGGTTATTATGTGGAGCTTGTATAAGCTAGGGTTTCATTTTGGTGCCATTTCATCAAGGGGTTGAGGCTTAAAACCATCTGTGCATGATCAAGTCAACTGTAAGTCAACTGCACAGTCAATGGTGAATTTGAAGGTGGGAAATGGTTAGAGATGCCTCATTCATGTGTAAACAAGTCTCATTTGACATTTCAAACATCAACATTGAAGAATTTGAGGTCAGGTCAAGACCTTCCAAAAATAGCAGGTGACCTGTAATTTGAACTTTCCAAAAATGAAAAGATTTTGGACCAACTTCAACTCAACTTTACATCATCAAGAAAGCTTCAAATGAAATTTTGTCCAACATGAAAGTTGAAGATATTTCTCTCCCATTTCCAAAAAGTCTAAGATCATGGATTTCTCATGTGTGGTTGAGGAGATATGGTCCAATCATGGCAAAGTGGGGTTCAAACTTCAAATGAGCATAACTTTCAAACTAAAACTCCAAATTGAGTGGTTCTTTTTGCACTTTGATCCTTGTAACATGTATTTTCCAAGCATATCATCACATGGCGTGAATTTCATTTGCATAGGCATTGGTTCATTCATGAAATTTTTGGAAGAAAATTGCATAACTTCATGTTGCATGATCATGAGCATACTTTGACAGTCCCAAATTCCACTCGAAGATAATGAATTCTAGCTTCAATCTTCTTCAGGAATGATGGTGGATGATGATTCAGTGAAGATCAAGGCAAGTTCTATGAGAAAATTTGCAGAAAAATGGAGAGGAAAAGTTTGTGCAATTCTTGTGATTGGATCTAGATCTGGTGCAAATGATGTGTTAATCACAAAAACAGTTAGAATTAGGTTTATATATGTGATGTTAAGCATGTTGCTAATCATGATTAGTGTTAATGCAAGTGTTTAAGCCAAAACCAAGTTTTAGTGCAAATTGGAAATCCACCCCTCACATGTGCAATTCAATGTAACAGTGCAAGTTCTGTTTCAATTCACTTCAGAAATGTTGTTTCCAAGCCAAGGCAAGTGGAATTAAGTGAATGCCATGCCTAATTTTCAAATTCACCTTTTTCCCTCCAAATTCAAATTAAGTTCAAGTGAAAAAATGCACTTTTTTTGTGATGAGTTTTAATGAAATGTGATGCATGATTATGATAGTGCATATCAAGAGAAAATTGCTCCAAAAAGAACCACATGAATTGGCCTTTTGGTGCAAAAGTTATGCCTTGTTGAAGTTCAAATTCCATGGACAATGATTTGATCATAACTTGCCAACCACAAATGAGAAATTCATGTTCTTGGACTTTTTGGAAAGGTGAGAGCAAGATCTACAACTTTCATGTTGGACAAAATTTCATTTGAAGCATTTTTGGACATATAATTTTAAGGAGAAAACCTTTCCATTTTTGGCAATTTTGAATTACAAGTCACTTTCTATTTTTGGAAAGTTTTCATCTGACTTTATTTTCTTCATTGTTGATGTTTGAAATGTCAAATGAAACTTGTTTGGACATGAATTAAGTGTCTCTAACCCTCTCCCACCTCCAAATCCATCAGTTGACCTTTGGTTGACTTTTTCTGACTGATAGATGACTTGGCTATGCACTGATGATCTTGAGCCTCAAACTCCTGATGAAATGGATCAAACATGAAACCCTAGCTCCCATAAGCTCATTTAAACCATAAAATTATCCCTCATCTCAATGAAGACCTCATCTCCTTGACAAGCCCTGATTGGCCCAATGCAGATGATTAGGGTTGACCAGAGGTCAAAACCCTAATCTCAAGGAATCTGATCAAGCACAATGAATCTCTTGGTGATGACAAGACCATGATGATGGATGATGTACCACTTCAACCAAGATAATGATCAATCCTCCTTGAGGAACCAAGAAACCCTAATTGATGCACAACCCTCAGATGGTCAGTGATCCATTCATAAAACCCTCAGCTTGAATATCTATTAACCTGTTTATCTTCTTATCAAGACCTAGGAGGATGACTTGTCTGATGTTGCCATATGATATGCAAATATGCAATGACTAATGACCTAAAAGATGAGATGCAATATGCTAAGCTAGTCCCAAGAGAAGAGGGCAAATTTTGATGTGTTACAGCTGCCCCTATTCAATCCACTGTGAACCTGTCGATATGAATAGCCTCGACTTTCAGATGATAAGGATGAAGAGTGATTGAATACCAAGAACAGACGAACAATTTGCACTCTGATGGGAAAATAATTAACAGTGCCTGTCAGAATCGGCAAAGAACAACCTTGAAAGAAGAATCCGTCTGGTACGGAGAAAGTCGGCCTGAATACCGAAACAGAAATATCGACCTGTATACCAAAATAAATGGTAACGCAGGGATAACTATGGCCTGAACACCACATTCGCTGGGGATTATCACCTCTTTTTAATGCTTTTCTTGAACCCCAAAATTTTCTGACTGATAATTTTTTTTCCTTTTCTTGAACCCCGAAATTTTCTTTCGCGCAAATGATCCCGGATCAATGCATTTGAACCCCGACATCTTGTTTGCCAAAATAATGAACCCCATTCTTCATTTGAACCCCAGTCGCCTGACGATAACTTGTGATCGCCATTGTGAACCCTGTTCTCCAGAAAACACCTTGTGTCTCCCTTTCTCCATTTGGACCCCGCTCTCCAGAAAATGCCTCAACATTTCCCTTTCTCCATTTGAACCCCGTTCTCCGCTTTCTTGTGATAATTCTGCTGGCAACGTCGGAAATAACACCAAAACACCACTCTGATGGCGACATATCAGAGGGTACACCTTCACAACAGGAAGGTAACATGTGCATCTCTTCCTCAGAAGACACCCATAACGACCTCCATTGGCCTCGGCCAAAGTCTAAGGTGACACATGAACAGAAGATAATCCTGAGGACAATGCTATGGGTGTCTCCAGAAAATGCCCCCGCTCTCCAGAAAATGCCCCCGCTCTCCAGAAAATGCCTCAACACTTCCTTTTCTCCGATTGAAATGCATGTTCGCGCTGATCGCGTAACGTCCTTTGATTTTATTTCCATCTCCGTCCGACGGAAAAATTTCCTCCAGTATCGCACTACTGGGGAACATTGCTGATCTGACGTCATGATGCTAAACTCCTCAGAGTAACACCTTCACCATCCGGTGAAACCAAATCTCAAACGGTAACCACGGCTTGAGTCGCGCTGATCGCGTCACGATGTTAAACTCCTCAGAGTAACATCTTCCAACTTCTGTCTCGCACGACAGAACTCTTCTCCAGTATCGCACTACTGGGGAATATTGTTGACCCAACACCACGATGTTAAAATCCTCAGAGTAACATCTTCACCATCCGGCAAAACCAAACCTCAAGCAGTAACCACGACTCGAGTAACTGATACTTGCAATGCTGATGATTTTCCAACTAGTGAAACCACTCCTCTAACGGTAACCACGGCTTGAGTAGCATCTTCACCCACTAGAAAAACCATATCTCAAACGGTAACCACGGCTTGAGACTAGTGTAGCACCTCAAATTTGCACCTATCATTGTACATACATTTCCATGTTAGGTCATAGTATATCATGGTCCACTGCATAGCATTGCATTGTCTTTTGCCTCAAGTGCAAGCCAATCAGAAGAATTAGGTCAAACTGATCAGGAGATCAGTCAGTCAAGCAAGCAAGCATAATTCTCATTGAGCCAAGGCCCTAGGGTTGGTCCAACATGTTCACATGACTTGGGGATCCATTTGAAGTGATTAGGTCAAAGATTGGATGTTCAGAAGTCATCAGTCAATGCACAGTCAGCCAGAAACCCTAAAAAGTCAAACTTGGTCAACTGTGTCTGATTTTATGATTTTGATGGTTGGATTTGGTTTGAGAGAGCTCATTCATGTCCAAATAGGCCTCATGTATCATGTCAAACACCCTCATGGAAGAATTTGAAGCCAGATCAGAAATTTCCAAAAATGGAAACTGGACCTGTAACTGAAACCTGCCAAAAATGGAAAGTCTTGATCCTCAAACTTACATCAAGATACAAGCTTCAAATGAATTTTTGCCCAACATGAAAGTTGAAGATCTTGTTCTCCCAGTTCCAAAAAGTCCAAGAACACTCAATTCCCATGTATGGTTGGCAAGTTGTGATCAAATCATTTTCAGAAATTCTTGAACTTCAAAAGGCCATATCTCTCAAACCATTTGGCCAATTTGGGTGGGGTTTTTTCCTACAAGTCACATTTGATCCCCTCTTACCAAAAATATAAACATCATGTACCAAAACCTTGCCAATCAAAATGGCATTTTTTGACTTGTTTCATTAAAATTCAAGTTTGACCAATGGTTGACTTTTGAAAATAATCATTTCTAACCAATTCTACCAATCAAACATGTTCTGAAAATGCATTTAAAACTTGTTGCAAGCCCATTCTTGTGCAGTACATGAAGCCATGCCTAGTTTGCTTGAATTTTGGGAAGAAAGTACAAGTTTCACCAAACCTATCCCACAAATCCATGGACCATGCCTTGTACATCAAAACAGAAGATTTTTACCTCATTTTCTGTCATGGAAAACAAGTTGCAGCCAGCATAACCAACAGAAAAAACATTGGTTCCCTCATTCTCTCAAAAAATCACATTTGGTGCATTTTCAAAAACCAGTCCAAAAACTTCCAAAGAACTGAGCACTGCCTGGCTTAAAACACCATCCTTTCATCATTTTGAACCAGTAGCAGTCACCATTTCACAGCAGAAAAACCTTGGTTCACTCATGCTCTAAAAACTTCATTTTTTGCACTTTCAAAAATCTGTCAAGAAACTCCAGATAACCTAACTTTGCCTTTGTTGATTCATCATCAAAACAACATCTTGAGCTCATTCCAATCACTTTTCTCCATCTGTAGCAGCCTTTACACAACTGTTTTTTCTTCAAGCTCCTTTAATGGCAGAAGCTATTCAGAACCATTCCAAGCTATTGCAAGCCAAACTCCTTCACTCATTCATCATTGGAAGGCTTATGGAGCATCTGTTTTAGGCCAACAACATCAAACAACAACTGTACCACAACTGTCCATCAAATTTGGTAAAAATTCGATCTCCCTATTTTGTGAAATAGATGCATGCTTTAGGTAGGTCTCTTGATGCTGAGTTCATTGATGGTTTTGGTTTTAAAAATGGTTGAGTAATGGTCAAGTTATGTTGAGTGGAAGTTTTACATCCAAACTTGTTTTTGCCTATTTCTTTTTGTTTAACTTGATTCGATGAAAATGGAGTTTGAAATGTTGATGTGTGTTGTTTGATGATTACCATGATGCCTTCGATTCGCATTTCTGGGAATTTTGTTTTTAAACTTGATTGAAGATGATGAAGGGGTACTGTGCGCGAAACCCTAGTTTCCAAAAGCCATGCCCAGAATTTTTGTCTTATTCACACGTACGCATGGCTGTAGCCCCCTCGCCCAATCAGAATATTTCCTGCCTTGGCCCTAAACGCGACCGTTTTGATAAGTGGTTGGCTTATTTACAAAATGCCACGGCCGGACCCCATGACCCATTAAGTGATGTTGTTTCTTTCATTTTTATTTCATTTGATCACCAACCTTTCAAAAATCATAACTTGTTCATTTTTAATCCAAATTTAATGGGATTTTTTGTGTTGTGTTCATAATGATCTCTACTTTTTTATCATAATTTTTCCAGAATTTTGTGATCAATGGTTTTTGATTGTTATTTGGGTTTGTGACATGTGACTAATTTTTGTACACTTTGCCAAAACATTTGGGAAATGGTGATACTTTATCCAATGGCTCCCAAATTTTTTATGCTTAAACTAGACACACTCATGGTGATTTTGGTGTAGAGTTTGTGAATTTATCATTGCTGGTTTGTGAGTTATGATTTTTTGAATTAGGGTGTGACAATTTGTGTCACACCATTGATGTCCAACTTGCTGATTTTTGTATCCATGCTTCTTGACCTCTAATTGATCTGATTTTTTGCATGAACCTACTCTTGTATGTCTAGTTTACATGTGAATTTTCTTGGAATTATTTGTGGCATTTCCTAATTGTTTGAGATTTTCTCCCCTGACTAGTCAAATGTTGACGTTTTGTGACACATGTTCCCATTTCATTTGTGAAATTCTCATACTTTATTAGATGGACATGAAATTTTACATGAGATAACTAGACATCCTCATCTTTGCCATGGTTTTAGTCCCATTCATTTATCATACACCATCCCTGATTTATGATTTTTCTAAGTTGATGCATGTTTGGTTGACTTCATTGAGCATGTTCACAATTGCTTTGACTTTCTGATTTTCATTGACTGCCTTCCACTTGTCCAAATGAGATGAAATTTGACATGCTTACCATGCTGTGGGTTGTGATTGATCATGATTTATTTGGTGATTTTTGGAAATGTTTAAGATTGGTTTTGATGCAAGTCTTGCTGTTGACTTCTATGAGCTTCTAAATGCCATGTTTTGACCTAATTTGCTCATGAAATGATGATGATGCATGATATGAATGTGAATCCAATTGGAATTGTTTCTTGATTGGTTAAACATGATTTTGGATACTTGCCCTTTGCTGTTTTAACTTTTTCATTCTCTTTTGACCCTAGGCTTGTCCTAGTGGTCCTGTTACTCACCTTTGAGCTCATGTTTTCAGGTTGACCAACAAATGACCAAGGAGACCAATTCTTTTTGATTGAGCTTGCTTAGATATCATTGTCTAACTTGTTTGTTTTGTAGGTGGCTTGGCTCCCATGCCTTAAGCCTTGTGCCTGGCACATTCACTTGCTTGTGTTGACTGGTTGACATCTGTTTCACTTTGATTTAACTTTGACTTGTATACTGATCTGTTTGACCATTTCAGGTACCTTTAGTTGCTTAGTTCTTTGAACGTGCTTGGCTTTGCTTGTATAAGCAATTTGCATTGAGGTACGCTTCTAACTTCATGTAGTCTGGAAGACCTGGCCTGTTACTTGGCCAGGCAATTGTCTGAAGTCCTCCTTAAGAGGCAATGTTTATGGATGTTTAATTTTGTCCTTGCATAGAGTCAAAGACCTCCTAAGTGAAGAGGCAATTGGCAGAACCCAAGGGATATGCAATCTATCCCCTGCTATTCAGTGTGTCTTATGTTTTGCTCACACCAATGTGTTGATGCATTACAGATAAAAACCCAAGATCTTGTACAATTGTACAGTTGAGTCAGTTTCAAATGTGTAGAAGGGTTCCCACTTTCTGAACCCACACATTCTTGTCTTAAGCTCTCCCAGGCCAGGGATAAGAGCTGTGAAGTCTTATCTTCACTCACCTTTCATCTGCTTCACCTTAGCCCCTCAATGGCAAGGTTAAGAGCACATCTACCCAGTTCCAGAGGTTTGTTTGTTGAGGTTGATATGACCCCTCGACTAAAACCTAACCCTTGTTTGAGCCACTTGCTTGTGTATAGTGTGTGCTATCTGTGCTTGTATGTTTGTTTGACTTGCTTCCTGTGCAAGTTAGGATTGTTTGACTTGCTTCCTGTGCAAGTTAGGATTGTTTGACTTGCTTCCTGTGCAAGTTAGGATTGTTTGACTTGCTTCCTGTGCAAGTTAGGATTGTTTGACTTGCTTCCTGTGCAAGTTAGGGTTAGTTTAGACTTGCTTCCTGTGCAAGTTAGGATTGTTTGGCTTGCTTCCTGTGCAAGTTAAGTGTGTGTGTGGCTTGCTCCCTGTGCAAGTCATGATTAGGATAGGCTGGCTCCCTGTGCCAGTTAGCTAGAAACCTTAAACTTAGGGTTGATTTTGCATGATAACATCTAGGCTCGAGTCGTAGTCTCCCTAGTTGTGTCTCCCTTTGTTATCTGGTTAGGCTAGATCCTTTATCCCTCTGTAGGGGAACTACATCGCCCTGATCTTCATACCAGATGAAGTATGTAGGCAGGAGATTGAGCTGATCTCTCCGGGCGCCCTTTTCTTTTTTGTGTGTGTTGTTTGACAGTTGCTAGGCTCGAGTGCCTGACTCCTTAGCAATTTGTTGTCTGTCTGTTTGAGTGTGTGCTTGACAGTTATAGGCTCGAGTCCCCGACTCCCTATTAACTTGTTGTGTTGTTGTGTGCTTGGAAGCCGATATAAGTCCATCGAGTGGCATTTGGGTTCCAGTGTGCGTGTGTTTTGGTTCGGATGCTGATGTAAGTCCAGTGATTGGCATTCAGGCTCCATGTTTGCCTTCTTGAGTGCGTTTTGGTTCGGATGCTGATGTAAGTCCAGTGATTGGCATTCAGGCTCCACGTTTGCCTTTGTGTGTTTGTTTGTGTGCGTGTCAGCCGAGCTACGAATGCTCTGATTCTTCTCTCGTCCGAGAAGATACGTATGCATAGGATGCGACATCCTAGCGAGCATGTGTCGTTTCCCCAGTCCGAACTACTTCGACTCTGATGTCTATGCCTGATAGACTAAGTAGGCCCAGGATGCGACATCCTGCCGAGTCAGTTTCAGTCAGTTTCTTGTGTCTCTTTCAGCCAGTTTGTGTGTGTTTGAGCAGTGTTTTAGCAACCATTTTCCTTCCTATTGTGCGTGGATCCCGTCGAGTACGACGGATGCGTAGGGGTGCTAATACCTTCCCTCCGCATAACCGACTCCCGAACCCATTCTCTTTGGTCGCGAGACCATGTCTTTTTCCAGGTTTACTCTGAGCGTTTCCTTTCCCTCTTTTGGGATAAATAACGCACGGTGGCGGCTCTGTTGTTTCTTCTTTTCCCGCCGGTTTTTTCGCGTGATGCGACAGCTGGCGACTCTGCTGGGGATAATAGAGAAGTTGACCTGTGCTGGTCCGTCTTCCCTAAGCGAGTCTCTCCTAGCGCTCTCTAGGTTAGGGTTTGGTTGCTTTGTGCTGTGTTTATTTATTGCATTCATTATTTACTGTTTGCATTCATTGTCTATTGTTTGCATTTATGTTTGCATTAATGTTTGCATTCATATTCATTTATTCATCTGGCTGGTTGTCTGTTTCTCTCTATTGGGGTGGGAGTTACATGAGGTAAAAGGCCCAATACCCAGGCCATGAGTGAAATCTAGGATACCTAGGAATAGAGTGATTCATGGGAAGCGGGTGGTATTGCGCCACTTAGCGGAACATTGATATCACGAGCAGTTCAGACCCTGGTGGGACATTATCGTTACATACTTCGGGTGTGTATATGATGATGTTCTGCGAAAGGTTATTTATGCTGCGTTTCTCTCGACCTTACCCTGGCCCAGATGACACCCGTGAGTGGGGGGGATTGATCATTTTAACAGGTACAGTTGGTGACTCCTGGTACTGATGGTGACTACGAGTTATATTTCTGGACGCCGAAGGTTTGACCATGGTATTGATCGGAGGGTTCCGTTTATTTCGGATCCCTGGGCTGAATTTGAGGGTACTCGCTCAGATGGTGACTCAGTTCTCCAGACTTGGGTTCAGATGCCAGCTCCTCAGATGACTTTGGGGTTTCAGATGGTTCCTCAGATGCCAGTTCCTGCCAGTCTTGGCTCCATCATTTGCATCATAGCATGTTTTATTTTCCAAAAAAAATAGTAATGCATGAAAAAAAAGTTAACTCGCATACGCATATCCTTTTCAGGATCATTCATGATAAAATAGCATCCGCATCCGCATCATGCATATCATGCACATAACATCCTTGCATTGCAGACATGTTTGGGAGAGACTTCTCACTTTGGTTCCTGACTGAGACAGGATTACTGATCATCGTCTGCACCGCTACTCAACCAGATTGAATCAACAGAGGAGTATGGATCAGGTTCAAGCAAAATTGGCCGAGATGAGGGCAAACATGGCCCAGTTCATGACGATGATGCAAGGAGTTGTTCAGGGGCAAGAGGAGCTGCGTGCCTTAGCCCAGAGACTGGAAGCCGTGATTCCACCAGTCCACCGTGCTTCACCAGTGAGTGTACCCGTTCATGAGAATGCTGCTGTCACTATTCTCGTCAATGATTATGCCGTGGGTGATGAATTGAGGGGGATCAGAATCAGTGAACGGCCTCTTGCCGCAGAGACTGTTAATGTCAGAGCAACCCGCGCTCCGGTTCGCCATCCTGGCTCTTCAAGTTCCTCGAGTACTAAGAAGCCATCCTCTGGGGCACCCAGAAGGGGAGAGGGTGAGACAAATGTCGTGCACCGTAGGAGGAGTGTGAACAGAGGACAGTATCGTCAGGCTGCTGCTGTGACTATTCCAGCAACTCAACCTCAACAACAGCAGAGAAGACCAACTCAGCAGTATCAGACTCCACAACATCGTCCTCAGCAACAGGCTTACCAACCTCAGAATGGAAATCAAGCCAGTACGAGTAATGAGAGGAAGAAGATCACTTTTAATCCAATCCCCATGTCCTACGCCGAACTATATCCCTCTCTGTTAGAGCGGAACTTGATTACTCCCAGAGACCCGCCGCCCATACCCGTCAACCCTCGGTGGTGGTATAAGCCTGAACAGCATTGTGTGTATCATTCGGGTGCTCCTGGTCATGATGTGGATAGTTGTTTCCAGCTGAAGATGAAGGTTCAAGACCTCGTGAGGTCAGGTATTCTGATCTTGGAGGATTTAAGTCCCCGTGTTAATCAAGTTTGAAGATAACAAGTCCCGGGCTGGCGCCGACTTTTCTTCTAGAGGTTTGTTCAAAAGCAGAGGCTGCTGATGCAAAGGATACTGACAGTTGTCATCCCTGGTGGGATCTATCACAATTGGGTCACTGTGGGCGTTCCTACAGTTGTTCATAAGTCGGAGTAATAATCACTTTGTTTAGAAACCCTTCTCCCATGAGGAGATGTGATGACATTGTTGGCAACGTTTTGTGCAATGATATTTTCATTCAAATAATTCATGTTAAAACATTTGTTTTCCAATTGTTTTCCCTTTTCGCTTTTTGCATGAAATTGGTGATCACAAAAAACCCTAAAAAACAAGAATAAAAGCAATCTTTTCATCTGCATAACGATTGTCTTGTTTGATTTCCAAAAAGCTTTTATACTCAAAATCCTTATGCAGGTTGTTTCTTAGACCCATTGAACATAGTGATCAGACGTCATCTCCCAATTTTGAATTCCCTGTATTCGAAGCGGAAGAAGATGATGTTGGAGGGATTCCTGACGGTATTTCCCGACTTCTTGAGCAAGAAAAGAAGATCACTCAGCTGCATCTCGAGAATCAGCAGAACAGCCAACTGGGGCATCGAAAAAAAAGAGAGAAAAAGAAAAAGAAAAAGAAAGAGGAGGGTGCAAAATCAAAAAAAAAAAAAAGATCAAAAGAAAGAAAAAGAAAGAAAGAAACAAAAAAAAATATAGCACCCTCAAAGTCCCGAGTTGGCTAATGCCGAATTCGATCAAGAAGAAGAGATCAACTGCCATGTATCATGGTCAGTTATATCAGCAGAGAGTGATGAAAGCATTCGACAAGAAGGTCAAGTCTCGAGTTCTGAGAAAATGACCCTGTGCTCAAGAAAGTCTTGTCTTTCGTGCCCAATTCCAGGGGCAAGTGAACCCCCAAGCTATGAATGTCCATATGTTGTCAAGAGAGCCTTTTCAGGCAATGTTTTGACACTTACAACAATGGATGGAGAAGTTCACTCGTCCTGTGAATCCCGATGCAGTCAAGAAATACTTCGCCTAAGACAAAAAAGCAAAAGCTCGCTAAGTCGAACACCCCAAGAGGCGACTTAGGCAAAAAGGAGCGTCTCGGTGGATTGAAAACCCGAAAGGGCGATCCAGGCAAAAGTTAGAGACATTGAAAAAAAAGAGAGAATTTGCATCCCGCTAGATTGATCACCTCACACTGGGGCAATCTAGGCAAAAATTAGGGATCTGGCAAGTAACTGCATCTTGACAAGACTGTGCTCTATATCTGTCATCCGTCAGGGATTCTCGATTCGTCGTCGACTGAAGCTTTGAATACATCGAAAATTCAGAATGGTAGAGGAAAGGTCATTATGTTCAATGTAGCCCTCTCCAATATATATCACCAATTTCAAACTTGTACAGATCTATGGAGTCTCGCCCTTTGCAGACTACCATTCCATTACATCTATTTGAGCTTTTACCCAATTATTTGCACTCCTTTTTGTTTCAACTCAACAAATGTTTTGCATGTTTTCATTGATAAGGTATCATTGTTTTCAAAATAAACAAATTTTTCAAAAAAAAATTGTTCTTAAACAAAGTGAACATTCACAATGATGGAAGAATACTTAGGAGACCCACAGTGCTCTCCCGGGGGTGGTATGATTACCAACAGGTAAGACAATTGTTCGTATCTCGAGCATGACTGCATCTTTGTCCTGCAGAACCTCGTATGGTCTCTCCTCAGTGAAGTTGCCCGATGCAGTGTCGTTTGAAGTTATTCATCTTCATGTTCCCGGCAGTACAGATTCTTCCTCCAAGTCCCCGTTAGCCCTACTGTGGGGCATCTCCAGCATAGGTTTGTTTGAGCCCTACCGTGGGGCACTCCCCAGCAAGTTTGCTATTTCGGACATTATTGTGGGGCAGTTCCCCAAGCAGAGTGTTTACTGAAGACTTTAACTTTCCTCTCTCCAGCAGAGTAGTCTTCCTCTCTCCACCAGTATGGGTGCCTTTTCTTGGAAGATTCAGTATTCGGTGAATTGACATCCCAGTACTCCATCATGTCCTCAGATGGATCCCCAGCGGGGTTGTTGGCATGATGAGCTTTATCAATGCCTATGTATCCTCATCAGAGATCTGGTTGCTTCTTGGTATCCCTGATTTTCATCACGAGTTGTTGTGGCGCATACGCCTGTATGTTGAAACTCTGTTCTCCGGTTGTGACTGACGATCCCTCCGGAAGCCTCCGGTGGCCTTCCTCCCCTGCAGGATAAATGTTCCCGGATATCCCAGTCCCCAGTGGATTTTCTTTGCTCTCTGGTGGCTTTGGTTTTCTCTCCGGACGGTTGATTCCCGGACCTGCGTGTTGAGCATGTCTGTTTGTCAGCATTCATCATACATTCATCATGCATAATGCATACATGCATAATCATAACATTCAGGTACTCATGTTGCAGCTGTTACCGTGTATCTGTTGATGGTTGTCTCCTGCAAATTGGTGATGCAGATCTCCCCAGTAGATCCTCCCCTAGTAGATATGGGCGTGTCTGATCTCTCCATGTAGAGTCTGCCCCTTAAGCAGAAAGTGTCAATCTTTTCCTGCCATTTCCCCACTGAGATACATCCTCGTGGATGACGGTTGCTTCCGTTCCCTCCCTAATGGGATGGGTTTTCCCTATTGAGTTCTTTCCTCATTAGGATGAGTCTTGATTCAGTCTGCCTTTTTGGATCGATCCTAAATTGGCTTCTTGTTGACTATCTCTTGTGCTGCCCTGAGGCATAAATGAATAGTCGCTCACTAACCAGCACTCATTCATTTCATCCTCAGCGGAATTTGTTGTTGGCCTCTACCTACAACCCGGCAGTTGTAAGCCCTATCTTTGTGGTTTTCTACCTACTAGCTGGTAGTTGTAAAATCCCACTTTCATCCCCTTGGTGGAGTTAACCCTGTGTGTTCATCCTATGCATGACTGGTTATTTTTCCGTGGTTTTCTGCCTACTAACCGGTAGATGTAATCCCCTCTTTGCAGTTATCAGTATCCGGTTTGCGGTATTGGTATTCTTTTCCCCTCTGGATACTTGCCTTGATCAAGCAGTATTGTCCCCAGTGGGTCTTCCCCTTCTTTTTGGATACTTGCTCCGAGTAAGCAGCTTTATCCTCTTTTGATCGGTCATCTTTTGCATACCTAGTCTGGTACCCAGATGCCTGTCTTTTCGGTCGATTATTCATTTAACAACCTACAACCCGGTTATGGATGATCTTCCATGCGAGTGTATTATCTGCGTTTTGACGGCTATAGATAATATGTCTTATGTCTTCTCCGGTATTCAGACCGAAGAAGTTTCCGACGATCAGGTCGATGTACTTATGTTTTCTCCGGTATTCAGACCGAAGGAGTTTCCGACGATCAGGTCGATGCACTCATGGCACTCAGGCCAATTTTCCGGTATTCAGACCGAAGGAGTTTCCGACGATCAGGTCGATGTACTCATGGCACTCAGGCCAATTTTCCGGTATTCAGACCGAAGGAGTTTCCGACGATCAGGTCGATGTACTCATGGCACTCAGGCCAATTTTCCGGTATTCAGACCGAAGGAGTTTCCGACGATCAGGTCGATGTACTCATGGCACTCAGGCCAATTTTCCGGTATTCAGACCGAAGTGGCGTTCAGGCCAATTTCCGATTTTCAAATCGAAGAAGTATTTCCTCCTCTCCGTTGGTGTCGATAAACGTCGAGTTTTTCCCGATCATCCGTTGACGATTTGGTTGTGTTCACTCTCCCCAGTAGAGTTTCCTCCTCTCCGTTGGTGTCGATAAACGTCGAGTTTTTCCTATTCGTCCTATGACGTCTAGTTGTACCTGTCCCCACGTGGATTTACCTCTCCGTTGGTCTTGGTAAACGTTGAGTTTTTCCCATTTCGTCCGTTGACGTATGGTTGTATCCCTTCCATTCATTCATTAATGTCTGGTTACCTCTCCGTTGGTCTTGGTAAACGTTGAGTTTTTCCTAGTTGTCCGTTGGCATCTAGTTGTGATTTCTATTCCCATTCGTCATCGTTGTGATGTCAGGATGTGGCTGTACCCTTTGAAAACAAAAAACAAAAAAAAACCAGCAATAAATATCAAATCCCAGTGGACGTTTCCATTGGTGGATCCCTGTATTGTGCAAATTCTACGGTTCTTGGTATTCAATCCCTGTTTACCCTGAAAGTCTGACAGCCGTTGCTCTCATCCATTCGGGTTCCCAGCTGATTGAATAGGGGCAGCTGTAGCACCTCAAATTTGCACCTATCATTGTACATACATTTCCATGTTAGGTCATAGTATATCATGGTCCACTGCATAGCATTGCATTGTCTTTTGCCTCAAGTGCAAGCCAATCAGAAGAATTAGGTCAAACTGATCAGGAGATCAGTCAGTCAAGCAAGCAAGCACAATTCTCATTGAGCCAAGGCCCTAGGGTTGGTCCAACATGTTCACATGACTTGGGGATCCATTTGAAGTGATTAGGTCAAAGATTGGATGTTCAGAAGTCATCAGTCAATGCACAGTCAGCCAGAAACCCTAAAAAGTCAAACTTGGTCAACTGTGTCTGATTTTATGATTTTGATGGTTGGATTTGGTTTGAGAGAGCTCATTCATGTCCAAATAGGCCTCATGTATCATGTCAAACACCCTCATGGAAGAATTTGAAGCCAGATCAGAAATTTCCAAAAATGGAAACTGGACCTGTAACTGAAACCTGCCAAAAATGGAAAGTCTTGATCCTCAAACTTACATCAAGATACAAGCTTCAAATGAATTTTTGCCCAACATGAAAGTTGAAGATCTTGTTCTCCCAGTTCCAAAAAGTCCAAGAACACTCAATTCCCATGTATGGTTGGCAAGTTGTGATCAAATCATTTTCAGAAATTCTTGAACTTCAAAAGGCCATATCTCTCAAACCATTTGGCCAATTTGGGTGGGGTTTTTTCCTACAAGTCACATTTGACCCCCTCTTTCCAAAAATATAAACATCATGTACCAAAACCTTGCCAATCAAAATGGCATTTTTTGACTTGTTTCATTAAAATTCAAGTTTGACCAATGGTTGACTTTTGAAAATAATCATTTCTAACCAATTCTACCAATCAAACATGTTCTGAAAATGCATTTAAAACTTGTTGCAAGCCCATTCTTGTGCAGTACATGAAGCCATGCCTAGTTTGCTTGAATTTTGGGAAGAAAGTACAAGTTTCACCAAACCTATCCCACAAATCCATGGACCATGCCTTGTACATCAAAACAGAAGATTTTTACCTCATTTTCTGTCATGGAAAACAAGTTGCAGCCAGCATAACCAACAGAAAAAACATTGGTTCCCTCATTCTCTCAAAAAATCACATTTGGTGCATTTTCAAAAACCAGTCCAAAAACTTCCAAAGAACTGAGCACTGCCTGGCTTAAAACACCATCCTTTCATCATTTTGAACCAGTAGCAGTCACCATTTCACAGCAGAAAAACCTTGGTTCACTCATGCTCTAAAAACTTCATTTTTTGCACTTTCAAAAATCTGTCAAGAAACTCCAGATAACCTAACTTTGCCTTTGTTGATTCATCATCAAAACAACATCTTGAGCTCATTCCAATCACTTTTCTCCATCTGTAGCAGCCTTTACACAACTGTTTTTTCTTCAAGCTCCTTTAATGGCAGAAGCTATTCAGAACCATTCCAAGCTATTGCAAGCCAAACTCCTTCACTCATTCATCATTGGAAGGCTTATGGAGCATCTGTTTTAGGCCAACAACATCAAACAACAACTGTACCACAACTGTCCATCAAATTTGGTAAAAATTCGATCTCCCTATTTTGTGAAATAGATGCATGCTTTAGGTAGGTCTCTTGATGCTGAGTTCATTGATGGTTTTGGTTTTAAAAATGGTTGAGTAATGGTCAAGTTATGTTGAGTGGAAGTTTTACATCCAAACTTGTTTTTGCCTATTTCTTTTTGTTTAACTTGATTCGATGAAAATGGAGTTTGAAATGTTGATGTGTGTTGTTTGATGATTACCATGATGCCTTCGATTCGCATTTCTGGGAATTTTGTTTTTAAACTTGATTGAAGATGATGAAGGGGTACTGTGCGCGAAACCCTAGTTTCCAAAAGCCATGCCCAGAATTTTTGTCTTATTCACACGTACGCATGGCTGTAGCCCCCTCGCCCAATCAGAATATTTCCTGCCTTGGCCCTAAACGCGGCCGTTTTGATAAGTGGTTGGCTTATTTACAAAAATGCCACGGCCGGACCCCATGACCCATTAAGTGATGTTGTTTCTTTCATTTTTATTTCATTTGATCACCAACCTTTCAAAAATCATAACTTGTTCATTTTTAATCCAAATTTAATGGGATTTTTTGTGTTGTGTTCATAATGATCTCTACTTTTTTATCATAATTTTTCCAGAATTTTGTGATCAATGGTTTTTGATTGTTATTTGGGTTTGTGACATGTGACTAATTTTTGTACACTTTGCCAAAACATTTGGGAAATGGTGATACTTTATCCAATGGCTCCCAAATTTTTTATGCTTAAACTAGACACACTCATGGTGATTTTGGTGTAGAGTTTGTGAATTTATCATTGCTGGTTTGTGAGTTATGATTTTTTGAATTAGGGTGTGACAATTTGTGTCACACCATTGATGTCCAACTTGCTGATTTTTGTATCCATGCTTCTTGACCTCTAATTGATCTGATTTTTTGCATGAACCTACTCTTGTATGTCTAGTTTACATGTGAATTTTCTTGGAATTATTTGTGGCATTTCCTAATTGTTTGAGATTTTCTCCCCTGACTAGTCAAATGTTGACTTTTTGTGACACATGTTCCCATTTCATTTGTGAAATTCTCATACTTTATTAGATGGACATGAAATTTTACATGAGATAACTAGACATCCTCATCTTTGCCATGGTTTTAGTCCCATTCATTTATCATACACCATCCCTGATTTATGATTTTTCTAAGTTGATGCATGTTTGGTTGACTTCATTGAGCATGTTCACAATTGCTTTGACTTTCTGATTTTCATTGACTGCCTTCCACTTGTCCAAATGAGATGAAATTTGACATGCTTACCATGCTGTGGGTTGTGATTGATCATGATTTATTTGGTGATTTTTGGAAATGTTTAAGATTGGTTTTGATGCAAGTCTTGCTGTTGACTTCTATGAGCTTCTAAATGCCATGTTTTGACCTAATTTGCTCATGAAATGATGATGATGCATGATATGAATGTGAATCCAATTGGAATTGTTTCTTGATTGGTTAAACATGATTTTGGATACTTGCCCTTTGCTGTTTTAACTTTTTCATTCTCTTTTGACCCTAGGCTTGTCCTAGTGGTCCTGTTACTCACCTTTGAGCTCATGTTTTCAGGTTGACCAACAAATGACCAAGGAGACCAATTCTTTTTGATTGAGCTTGCTTAGATATCATTGTCTAACTTGTTTGTTTTGTAGGTGGCTTGGCTCCCATGCCTTAAGCCTTGTGCCTGGCACATTCACTTGCTTGTGTTGACTGGTTGACATCTGTTTCACTTTGATTTAACTTTGACTTGTATACTGATCTGTTTGACCATTTCAGGTACCTTTAGTTGCTTAGTTCTTTGAACGTGCTTGGCTTTGCTTGTATAAGCAATTTGCATTGAGGTACGCTTCTAACTTCATGTAGTCTGGAAGACCTGGCCTGTTACTTGGCCAGGCAATTGTCTGAAGTCCTCCTTAAGAGGCAATGTTTATGGATGTTTAATTTTGTCCTTGCATAGAGTCAAAGACCTCCTAAGTGAAGAGGCAATTGGCAGAACCCAAGGGATATGCAATCTATCCCCTGCTATTCAGTGTGTCTTATGTTTTGCTCACACCAATGTGTTGATGCATTACAGATAAAAACCCAAGATCTTGTACAATTGTACAGTTGAGTCAGTTTCAAATGTGTAGAAGGGTTCCCACTTTCTGAACCCACACATTCTTGTCTTAAGCTCTCCCAGGCCAGGGATAAGAGCTGTGAAGTCTTATCTTCACTCACCTTTCATCTGCTTCACCTTAGCCCCTCAATGGCAAGGTTAAGAGCACATCTACCCAGTTCCAGAGGTTTGTTTGTTGAGGTTGATATGACCCCTCGACTAAAACCTAACCCTTGTTTGAGCCACTTGCTTGTGTATAGTGTGTGCTATCTGTGCTTGTATGTTTGTTTGACTTGCTTCCTGTGCAAGTTAGGATTGTTTGACTTGCTTCCTGTGCAAGTTAGGATTGTTTGACTTGCTTCCTGTGCAAGTTAGGATTGTTTGACTTGCTTCCTGTGCAAGTTAGGATTGTTTGACTTGCTTCCTGTGCAAGTTAGGGTTAGTTTAGACTTGCTTCCTGTGCAAGTTAGGATTGTTTGGCTTGCTTCCTGTGCAAGTTAAGTGTGTGTGTGGCTTGCTCCCTGTGCAAGTCATGATTAGGATAGGCTGGCTCCCTGTGCCAGTTAGCTAGAAACCTTAAACTTAGGGTTGATTTTGCATGATAACATCTAGGCTCGAGTCGTAGTCTCCCTAGTTGTGTCTCCCTCTGTTATCTGGTTAGGCTAGATCCTTTATCCCTCTGTAGGGGAACTACATCGCCCTGATCTTCATACCAGATGAAGTATGTAGGCAGGAGATTGAGCTGATCTCTCCGGGCGCCCTTTTCTTTTTTGTGTGTGTTGTTTGACAGTTGCTAGGCTCGAGTGCCTGACTCCTTAGCAATTTGTTGTCTGTCTGTTTGAGTGTGTGCTTGACAGTTATAGGCTCGAGTCCCCGACTCCCTATTAACTTGTTGTGTTGTTGTGTGCTTGGAAGCCGATATAAGTCCATCGAGTGGCATTTGGGTTCTAGTGTGCGTGTGTTTTGGTTCGGATGCTGATGTAAGTCCAGTGATTAGCATTCAGGCTCCATGTTTGCCTTCTTGAGTGCGTTTTGGTTCGGATGCTGATGTAAGTCCAGTGATTGGCATTCAGGCTCCACGTTTGCCTTTGTGTGTTTGTTTGTGTGCGTGTCAGCCGAGCTACGAATGCTCTGATTCTTCTCTCGTCTGAGAAGATACGTATGCATAGGATGCGACATCCTAGCGAGCATGTGTCGTTTCCCCAGTCCGAACTACTTCGACTCTGATGTCTATGCCTGATAGACTAAGTAGGCCCAGGATGCGACATCCTGCCGAGTCAGTTTCAGTCAGTTTCTTGTGTCTCTTTCAGCCAGTTTGTGTGTGTTTGAGCAGTGTTTTAGCAACCATTTTCCTTCCTATTGTGCGTGGATCCCGTCGAGTACGACGGATGCGTAGGGGTGCTAATACCTTCCCTCCGCATAACCGACTCCCGAACCCATTCTCTTTGGTCGCGAGACCATGTCTTTTTCCAGGTTTACTCTGAGCGTTTCCTTTCCCTCTTTTGGGATAAATAATGCACGGTGGCGGCTCTGTTGTTTCTTCTTTTCCCGCCGGTTTTTTCGCGTGATGCGACAACTAGCCTATGCTCGCAATGATGCATGACTTTTTTCAGCGTAATGCTCCATAATCATGGAAATGCTACGCGATTTATTATGCAATGTGTTATGCTTATTCTACATGATGAATGCATAAAAAGTATCCCCCTCAAGGGACTCTCCTGAGGTGCTCGAGACACTCCGCTGAGGAACTCGCCAACACTTCAACCTCCACCCTGCTGGGGAATAGTGCTGCTGCTGGGAAAAGGCAACCCTTGCTGGGGAAAACCTCCTTTGCACCCGATCCGCTTGGGGGACTTCGCTGGGGATAAGAACCACCAACGCACTCTGTGGGGAAACAAAGGTCTTTAACTTGCTGGGGATATAAATCCCGACTCTGCTAGGGAATCCACCGCCCACAGATACCTCCGCTGGGAAATAGCAACCTTCAGGCCTGGCGACTGGGGAAGCATTGATCTAAAACCTGCTGGGGGATAACCATCCGGACCCTGCTAGGGAAGCCACAGACCTTGAATCTGCTGGGGAATTAGTCCTCACGACTCTGCTTGAGGAGGTGAGGAAAGTCCGGTATCGAACACCCGTCGACTCGTCGAACCTTGGTATTCCACATCCAACTCCACTATCAACTTTCCAATTTTGAGAACTCCCAGACTCGTCTGGACTTTTCTGATTCATCACCTTGTATTCCCGACCGCTCCGTACTCGACGGAGGGCGAACTCCTGGGACTTATATAGACTTTTAATCTTCAGATTTTGAAGAGTCTTCTTGATTAATTCCAAGAGTCGTCGTACGTCCTTCCGTCGTCTTTTCCACCATTCGTCCGTCTCTTGTCCCTGATCGGACTCCACGGGGATTGTTTTGTCAAAAGCTTCCACATCACAACCTGCAAGTGAGTGAAAATATCTAACAGTTCCTGCAAAAGAAATCGTTAGATAAAACCGTGCCCCAGGCGTGTCAAGATTTCAACACTTGGGTTACTCATCCTTCCGAATAAGATTTCAAGTTTTCAATCTCATAAACATGCATTGGAAGGGACCTGTATGTCTTAAAATGCAAAGATTCTTTATCAAAATAATTGGATGTTTTCGCAATCAAAGCGGTAATGAAAAACAAAAACACAATTATTTGACTGAATATGCATTTTATTGATTCGGAAAGTGTAGCTCAAATTGAGCAATACAAAGGAAGCAATTCCTGAAAAGAGGTAATTACGCACAAAAGGAAAATCTATCCTAATGGCAATGTGAAACCCGATCTCATCGAGTTCCAACTCGGTTACACCCCATATGTCCTCAGACTCTCCGTGCTCTCTGCCTTCTGAACAAGACGCTTCCGATTGATCCCCACCGGGTATTATCCATGTGCCTTAACCAAAGCAAAAACGATCATGCTAGACGCAGTTGTTCGTTTCAATCCCTCTTTTGCCTGGACCGCCCTTTCGGGTTTTCAGTCCACCGGGATACCCTTTTTTGCCCAAGCCGCCTTTTTAGGTTTTCGACTTGCCGGGTGTACATTTTTTCTTTTTATCCCTAATTTTTGCCCGAACCTTTTCTTTCTGTTTTTGGTTCGCCGGGATGCCCATTTTTGCCTGGACTATTTTATTCTTTTCGTCCAGCGGGTCTCTTTATACGAAGTATTTTTTAACTGCGTCCGCATTCACAGGGGATGGAAAATCTTCACCATCCATGGTCGTCAACAACAAGGCTCCGCCAGAGAAAACCTTCTTGACCACGAATGGACCTTCATAATTGGGTGTCCATTTGCCCCTTCGATCGTTTTGAGGAGGAAGGATCCTTTTCAGCACCATATCACCTACGTGATATACCCGAGGTCGTACCTTTTGGTCAAAAGCACGCTTCATCCTCTGCTGGTACAACTGCCCATGACAGATGGCTGCCAGCCTCTTTTCCTCGATCAGGCTTAACTCCTCGTACCGGGTCCTTACCCATTCCGCCTCTTGCAATTTCACGTCCATCAGGACTCTCAAAGAGGGAATTTGAACCTCAACCGGTAACACGGCTTCCATTCCATATACCAACGAGAAAGGCGTTGCCCCAGTAGATGTACGCACCGACGTTCGATACCCATGCAATGCAAATGGCAACATCTCATGCCAGTCCTTATAGGTCACCACCATTTTCTGCACAATCTTCTTAATATTCTTATTGGCTGCCTCAACCGCCCCATTCATCTTCGGACGATAGGGAGAAGAATTGTGATGTTTAATCTTGAATTCCCGGTACAGCTCTGCCATCATCTTATTGTTCAAATTAGAACCATTATCAGTAATGATCCTCTCGGAAACCCCATATCTGCAAATGATGTCTCTCTTCAGAAACCTGGCGACAACCTGTTTCGTCACGTTTGTATAAGAGGCAGCTTCCACCCACTTGGTGAAGTAGTCGATAGCCACTAATATGAATGGGTGCCCATTCGAAGCTGTAGGCTCAATCTTTCCGATCATATCAATGCCCCACATAGCGAACGACCATGGAGACGACATCAAACTCAACGGATTTGGAGGCACGTGCACCTTATCGGCATAAATCTGGCATTTATGACACTTCCGCACGAAATTGAAACATTGGGCCTCCATTGTCATCCAATAATAACCTGCTCTCAGCAGCTTTTTTACCATCGCATTCCCACTGGCATGGGTACCGAACGATCCTTCATGGACTTCCTTCATCAATTGTCTTGCTTCTTTATCATCCACACATCTGAGCAAGACCCAATCAAAATTCCGCTTATACAAAATCCCATCCTTATTCAGATAGAACACCATGGCCAACCTCCGCAGAGTCTTTCGGTCCTTCTTGGATGCTCCCTCAGGATACTCTTGAGTCTCTAGATAGCGCTTGATATCATAATACCACGGCTTCTCATCATCAGGCACTGTGTCAACAGCAAACACATAAGCCGGTCTATCCAGACGTCCTACTTCAACACTGGGGAACTGATTCCACCACTGCACCTTAATCAAGGCAGCCAGAGTAGCCAAAGCATCTGCCAATGGATTCTCTTCTCTAGGCACGTGATGCATCTCCACTTTGGTGAAAAACGTCAACAATCTCCTCGTATAATCCCGGTATGGAACTAAATGAGACTGATGCGTATACCATTTTCCGTTAACCTGATTTACAACCAGAGCTGAATCTCCATATATAACAAGGTTCTTGATCCTCAAATCAATCGCCTCTTCAATCCCCAAGATACAAGCTTCGTATTCAGCCACGTTGTTGGTGCACTCAAATGTTAGTCGGGCAGCAAAAGGAATGTGGGATCCTTTCGGCGTAACCAAAACAGCACCAACACCGCTTCCGTTCACGTTAACGGCCCCATCAAACATCAGAATCCATTCGGATTCAGGGTCAGGCCCCTCCTCCGGGATCGGTTCCTCGCAATCTTTCGATTTGAGAAACATGATGTCCTCATCAGGGAATTCAAACTTCATCGGTTGATAATCCTCAATGGGTTGTTGGGCGAGGTAATCAGACAATACACTCCCCTTGATGGCTTTCTGAGAGGTATACTGTATATCATATTCTGTCAAAATCATTTGCCATCTCGCAACCCGTCCGATCAATGTTGGCTTCTCAAAAATATACTTGATTGGATCCATCTTGGAAATCAATAAAGTAGTATGAACCAGCATATACTGCCTCAGTCGGCGAGCAGCCCGGACCAAAGCACAACAAGTTTTCTCGAGCAGTGAATATCTTGTTTCACAGTCGGTAAACTTTTTGCTAAGGTAGTATATGGCATGCTCTTTTCGACCAGACTCGTCATGCTGCCCCAATACGCACCCCATAGACCCCTCGATGACCGTCAAGTACAGGATTAATGGTCGTCCCTCCACAGGAGGCATCAGAATCGGAGGCTCTTGCAAATATTCTTTTATCTTTTCAAATGTCGTTTGGCAATCATTATTCCACCTGACCGTTTGATCTTTTCTCAATAATTTAAAAATTTGTTCACACGTGGCTGTTAGATGAGATATGAACCGTGAAATGTAGTTCAATCTACCTAAGAAACCACGAACCTCCTTCTCTGTCCTCGGTTCAGGCATTTCTCTTATTGCTTTTACTTTAGCAGGATCAACCTCGATTCCTTTCTCACTCACAATGAACCCTAGCAATTTACCGGACCGCACTCCGAAAGTGTACTTGTTCGGATTCAACCTCAGTCTGAACTGTCTCAACCGGTCGAACAACTTGGCCAGATCTACCAAATGCCCCTCTTCTGTTTGGGACTTTGCTATCATGTCATCAACATAGCATTCAATTTCATGATGAATCATATCATGAAACAAAGTCACCATGGCCCTCTGATAAGTAGCACCGGCGTTCTTGAGACCAAACGGCATCACCTTATAACAAAAAGTGCCCCATGGTGTGATGAACGTTGTTTTCTCCATATCATCTGGCGACATTTTGATTTGATTATAGCCAGAAAAGCCATCCATGAAGGAAAACACCGAGAATTGAGCTGTATTATCTACCAACACATCAATGTGAGGTAATGGAAAATCATCCTTCGGGCTAGCTCTGTTCAAATCTCGGTAGTCCACACACATTCTCACCTTCCCATCTTTCTTCGGCACTGGCACGATATTCGCGACCCAAGGCGGATAATTAGTGACAACAAGGAAACCAGCATCCCATTGCTTCTGCACTTCCTCTTTAATTTTCATCGCCATGTCAGGTCGAGTTCTGCGCAACTTCTGCTTCACTAGAGGACAATCTGTTCTCAACGGTAGCTTGTGCACAACGATATCGGTATCCAATCCTGGCATATCTGATAAGACCAGGCAAAGATGTCGACATACTCTTTCAACAATACTACCATTCTGCTCTTGACACTCTCCTCCAAAGTAGCCCCAATTTTTACCTCTTTCTTGGCCTCGTCGGTACCCAAATTCACAATTTCAACTTGCTCTTCATGCGGCTGAATCACCTTCTCCTCTTGTTTCAACAACCTGGCTAATTCCCCTGGCAGTTCACAATCTTCTTCGCCTTCTTCTTCGGCTTGATAGATCGGATTGTCGAAGTCATACGAGGGTGTAACAGGATTGTTATCAATGAGATCCGGAGGGAGATCGCATCTGCATGAATGTGGATTCATGCATTGCTTTAGAACCGGAGCGAGACAAATCGAAAAAGAAAAATGAAACATTGCCATTTTTATTTTGTTTATTTTTAAACTGCAAAAATAATTGAAAAACAGGGAATACCGCTTTTAACTGAAAACATCCTTTTATTAATGATGCAAGAAATTGCAAAATGAAACATGAGGTGGCCCTTACAATGAACCAATACGTGTCGGGCAACACGTATGGCTTTCATGCAAATAAAACTGAAACAGAAATTATTACTCTTTGAGTAGAGTGACCGTGATGATCTTTTCAGCCTTCTAGTTCTGGATTTCCATCCCTGGTGCGCACGGCTTTATCCATTGATCAAATTCACAGTCGCTATCAGTTTCGTCACCCACCATGCAAATGTGATCCGGATCCAGCATTCCGGCACTAGTGAATGTGACTGACGTACGACGTCCTCTGCCTTGTCCTGAGCCTCTGTCCGGCCGATAACCCACTCCAAAGCGGTCTTTCTTGGCGGAGATGTCCATCATCCTACCCCAACCAGGAGCTTCCCCATTCTTCACCACCTCGGCGGCCTGCTTGTATGAAGATATGGACGGTTTCTCCTCTGCTTTTGCAAAAAGAGCATTCTCTACCTTAACGGTTTCGAATGCTTGACTAGGTGTCTCCCAAATTTCACTGTCCATCTCCACGTATTTAAAAGATGAAAGGTGGCTGACAAAAATGTCCTCTTCTCCGCAAACGGTGACGACGTGTCCTTCCCATATATACTTCAGCTTTTGGTGCAAAGTCGAAGTCACTGCCCCTGCAGCATGGATCCATGGGCGACCCAACAGGCAACTGTATGCCGGCTGAATATCCATGACATAGAAAACAGACTTAAACACCTCAGGGCCTATCTTCACCGGGAGCTCAACCTCTCTGAACACAGCCCGCTTCGACCCGTCAAATGCCCGCACTATTAGGTCAGTAGGCGTCAGGATCAATCCTTCGCAATTCAACTTAGCCAGGGCTTTCTTTGGCAGCACATTCAAAGAGGAGCCGGTATCAACCAGCACATGCGACAGCACGGCCCCCTTACACTCCATTGCGATGTGCAAAGCCCTGTTATGATTCCTTCCATCTACAGTCAGATCCATGTCGGTAAAACCCAACCCATGGCTGGCATGCACATTAGACACCACCGTCTCTAACTGGTTGATCGTAATCTCTTGGGGAACATAGGCTTTCTTCAGAATTTTCATCAAAGCCTCTCTATGCCCCCTCAGAGCTCAGCAGCAACGATAGAATTGATATTTTGGAAGGAGTCTGTTGCAGATGGTCCACAAGCTTGTACTCGGACTTCTTGATGATTTTAAGGAATTCTTCTGCTTCGTCATCAAGCTTTTCTTCCGACCCAACAGGCGTCGGCGTCACTACGGGAGTACCTTTAATTACCACTGCTTGTTTTCCTTTCGCCCTGGCTAAAGCCTCGACCTTTTCTCTTTTCTCTTTTTCTCCCTCTCCACCCCTCAAGGCATCGGGAGCAAACAGTCTTCCACTGCGAGTGAAACCACTGGGATCGACATTATCCACCTTTGAAACGGTGGTTTCACCTGTAGCTTGATCCTCTACCTTCTCTCCATTGCAATAGACTTCCCCACCATAATGCCACGGCACGGCATCATCTTTGTCATAGGGAATTGGTCCAGGTACCGTGATAGTAACTGGAGCCGCCTCCGCCAGATTTGACAAATCAACCGGGTCGAAGTAAATCGTTATGGTGGAGACATCATCTTTCCCCAGATCAACCCTCTCAACCCGAATACTTCCCTCGTCCATCAGCCTCTGGACAACCTCCCTCAAGAGAACACACCCATTTGAAACCACAGTGCACGCAGCACAATCATCACCACAGCCCGGAACGACCCCATTCAGCAACAATTGCCTCTTGACCTCAGCCAGTGGAGTCTTTAGTTGATCAACAGACAACAACCCAATTCTATTCTCCTCGGAGATAGCATTCACCCCCCTTTGACCATGCGCGGGCATGGGATTAGCATTAACGTTGGGAGACGGAACAAAGTTGATAGCTTTGGAATCCACCAGGTCTTGAACCACATGCTTAAAAGCTTTGCAGTTCTCTACGTTGTGTCCGGGAGCACCTGAATGAAATTCACATTTCGCATTCTCATCGTAATTGGCTGGCCTCTGATCAGGTCTCAAAGGTGCCAGAGTTCTCAGTTGTACCAACCCCAAGTCTTTCAACTTTTTCAATAGAAAGGAATAGGTCACAGGCGGCCTGTCAAACTGCCGATCATTCATTCTCCCCTGACTTGGTATCCAGCCCTCTGCTGAAATGGTGTCTTTGTTGTTGCGGTTGCTGTTGTTGCTGTTGTGCAGGCTGATTATCAGCAAGAATAGTTACCGCAGCAGTGTGTTGAAAGTAACGATCCCTACTGGGTCCTCTTTGAGTGTATACAGCACTGGTATCACCCTCTTTCTTCCTTTGGCCGTTTCCGAAGGGCTTCTTCGACCCAGACGACGAAGCATTACCACCCTGTATCTTTCCCAATTTCAGCCAACTTTCTATCCTCTCTCCAGCTACCACAATGTCCGCAAAGTTTGTCACTGGACAACCCACCATTCTCTCAGCAAACGCCCCCTGCAGGGTACCCATAAAGAGATCAGACATCTCTCTGTCCACCAGTGGAGGTTGCACTCGGGCAGCCAATTCCCTCCACCTCTGAGCATATTCTTTAAACCCTTCACTCGACTTCTGAGACATACCCTGCAGCTGGGTACGACTAGGAGCCATGTCAGCATTGAATTGGTACTGTTTAAAGAAGGCATCCCCAAGATCCTGCCAGCTCTTGATGTCGGACGACTTCAACTTGGTGTACCACTCCAAGGATCCTCCGGACAGACTATCCTGGAAGAAGTACATCCAAAGCTTTTGGTCCATCGTATATGCAGAAATCTTACGGACGAATGCTTGCAGATGCGTTTCCGGGCAGGAACTCCCATTGTATTTATCAAAAGCGGGCGCCTTGAACTTCTGTGGGATCACAATCCCCTTGACTAGCCCCATATTTGACATGTTGACAACCCCAGGAGTGGCATAGCTTTTGAGAGCTCTGATCTTCTCTGCCAGCAATTGGATTTCTTTGTTGGGTGGTTGGACACCGTACTGCCCAAACGGCTCATTGTGCATAGAGAACTGATCAGCCTCCCTGTCTTCCTCTCTGTCATCTTCAACCCCAAAGAATGGAGGGAACAGACTGTCTTTCATGTTGTTGCCCATCTGACCAGGTTGACCACCAGTGGCAGCACCAAAACCGCCAACATTGTTTACTACCCCCACAGTTGTTCTCTTTCCTCCATCTCTAGAGCCACCCATCCCCTGGTTGGAGACACCATCCAGGTTAACACCACTGTTGGCCGCTGAAGCCCGCTCGAGCTTCTCAACTTTGTCAGCCAGCGCTTTCTAACCAACTGCAAAACCCTGCATGATGTTGATCAGCTCATTCATTTTATCCTTCAGCTCGAGAACATCTGCATTTGGGAGATCCATCAGCCTTGGAGTGTTGCGTCTAGTGAAATATTTGTGAGGACGGGTTGAGTGCAAAGGTACAACTCTACGAGCACGAGCAATGATTCCTGAAACAATCAAGCACGTTAGAACTGATACCTGCAAAATAAAAAACAAGTTATTATGATCATACATGAATGCAGTGTTTATCCACATGAGGAACACTTTATCTCTCGATCCTGGCTTCATCGAGACAGATAATAATCCGGCAGCAATATTCTGACATTCATCGTTTGATTTCATCATACAAATCGAAGATATATGATTTAGCAAAATACTCCCAACCATGTGTGTGCTGTGTGAGTGCATACGGGAAAGCAAATAAAGCTTGAAGATCGATCACTGAATGAAAACAATCATCACATATCACAATGCACAATAAGTGCAATAGTCATACATCAAGCTGATACAAATCAAATACAATTCTCCAGAATCAAAAGGAAATACAAGCAAGTGAATTCCGTCAACAGGCCTGACGGTAATTCAACACAACTAAGAAAGGTCTATCCTGACGAGGGTCCCACAGAAGACCCTATATCATCAACCATCTTCGCAAACTCTGCGGCGAACCTGAGCTCGGTGTTCTCCTACTGTAATCTCCCCACCTCCTTCTGGTGAATCTTCATCTGTCTGAAGTAATGATCTCTCTCAGAAATGTAATGATCTATCTCAGCGATGATCTTCATATTCTCTGTTTCCTTAATCTTCAGCTTTGCCTCCCACTCAGCAATGAGGACTCTGACTCTATCTTCCCTCTGATCTCTCACGAGGATTTGCCTCCTCTTCTGATCTTCGATGACCTTTGAAGCTCTAACCAATCTCTCCTTGGTGATGTCGTGCTCCTTTGTAGACGACTCCAATGCTTGCCTGACCTTGCCATAGTAAGCGGTATCCATCTCAAAGCGCTTCACTTCCAAGGCATGTCGCTTGTCTTGATCTTCCATCTTCCCTCTGATCTCCTGATTAGCCATCTGAACCCGAGCGACACTCATCTCCAATTCCGTTTTCTCTGCAAGCAACTGATCTCTCTCCCGCTTCATCTCTAGGAACTCTTTCATACTAACATAAGAAGGAGATTCCTCAATCAACGGATACCAAGGATCAACCATAGGAAACGGGAGACAAGTAAGCTCCACTCTCTTGCTGAGCCAGTCATCAAACGGAGGAAAAGACCTGTTATTGGCTCTACCCCAAGAAAACTTGCCTTTCCTTTGAATGTTGCGCCATGCATCAGATACCTGCCTCACCCTGGCCTGATTACCCTCAACCGGGAAGTACAAAGTTTCCTGAATCTCACTCTTGAGAGGAGGAACCTCCATAGCGAACCCCATTTGTCTCTTAAGAAGCGTAGGGTTATAATTAATGCAACCCTGAACTCCTATAAGAGGCACATTGGGAAAACTCCCACAACTGCAAATGAAATCTTGTCCAACCCCACTACTGTGAGTCCAAGCTATGTCTTTGGCCCGCAAACCCATCAGCTTGGTCACCCAATTGACAGTACGGTCAAGAAGAACAAAAGCACCCCTGGTAGGCAAATATCCCATAAACCACTTGTATAGCAACTGAGTGCAACATCGAATCAATCCCCCACGCCGCTTCTCGTTCCTGTTATGGACCAGGTAATAGACATCTCCAATCAAAGTAGGAATAGGATTCCTCTGCATAAACAATCGGATAACATTAATGTCCACGAAGCTCCTCTGATTAGGAAACAGGATGATCCCATAAATGCTCACAGCAATCAAGGCACAGACAGCGTTCCAGTTACCCAACTCAGCATGCTCTTTGGCCTTAGCCTCTAGGAAACTCAAGTGGAAACCAGGTAACTTTCCCTTCTCTTTCAGACCCCCCTTGGTCACCTCCGGGCTCAAATAAAGAGCACGGGAAATCCCACCAATATCAGGTTCTTCCTTAGTAGCATAGAAAGGAACCTGATTTCTGATCTGAACGCCCAAGATACCAGCATAATCCTCCATCAAAGGCCCTAATAAGTAATCTAGGAAGACAAAACACCTCAAACCAGGATCATAAAACTGGAGAAGAGTATGGATGGCACTCCTATCTCTGTCAGTGAGTCTGAAAACCATCTTCAGAATACCCCCATATGCCTCTCTGAACATCCCCACATGGTCGGGTGTAATCAATGCTATCAGATCCTTCAGCATACTGATCTCTGGATCAAAGAAATTGTAGACAACATCGTCCTTCAAACCGGGCCTCATGTCTGAACAAGAAGTCTCTCAACCAGGATCTCGATCGAAAATGTCCCTGCATATGGATAAACATGAGTTAGATGCAGATAAATGCAAAATGTTATGATGCTGATGAATGAATGCAATGCATTGTGCCATCCTCCAAGTCATCTGATCAACCACTGCACTGAGTCACGGCCTCTGAGCTGATCACAACCATCTGAAGTCTGATTAACCATAAGTCCAACTCAGGAATTCCGAAATAAACGGAACTCGAGGATACATCACCATCATCACCAGAGGTTCTCTGAACAGATAACCACTACAATCTCTGAATCGACCCGGGGAATCCTGAAATAAACGGATCCCCACTGATAAATAACGCGGACAACACTCCGGTGCCTCAGAAATAAACCCATAAATCCGACTTATAAATAGGACTCTAATCAACAGAACCATTAGTCACCATCAAAGTCACCATCTGAACATGCATCTGTAAGAATCAACCCTCCCCTCACAGGTAAATTCTAATCAGGTCATCCTAAGGCGGATAATAGTCTCGATAATCGGGCAGAGATACTCAATGGGTTTGCCCTTTCGGGTGTGCCATTGTAGCTCTCCTGAGATCGTCTAAACCAAAGATCCGGGAAAGAACGGTCACCGAAGTCAATAGCTCAAAAGAGGTAACCCAACCAAAGTGGAAAACCCCACTGAGGAAGAGCACTCTCAGATGAACCTCGTCCGGCTTGTGGTATGTCACGTCGCAACAACATGCCCAACCAGCATGTGAGGAACGTGAGACCACACTAATCCTAGGTGTATACTCGGGCCTGGGTTTTAGCCCCACTCAGAACACCCACCCCAAAACAGAGGAACCATCTGTACAGAGGACAGCAACATGATAGTATGATGCATGCAAATATTTATGCAAATATCTACACAGCAGAATAATAATAAATGCAATAAATAGAGCAATACAAGCAACCTAAACTATCCTAGAACGCTAGGAGAGACTCGCTTAGGGAAGATGGACCAGTAAGAGGTCAACTACTATGTCCCCAGCAGAGTCGCCAGTTGTTGCATCCGCGAAAAACAACCGGCGGGCTAAAACAAAACAAACACAGAGCCGCCACCGTGCGTTATTTATCCCAAAAGAGGGAAAGGAAACGCTCGAAGTAAACCTGGGAAAAGCATGGTCTCGCGACCAAAGAGAATGGGATCGGGAGTCGGTTATGTGAAGGGAAGGTATTATCACCCCTACGCATCCGTCGTACTCGACGGGATCCACGCTCAAAAGATAGAACAAGGTTGCTAAAACAAACATCACACACACACACTGAAGACAACACAGGTGGAGGAAGAGAGGAAAGGGCTCGCTAGGATATCGCATCCTATGCCTACGTATCTCATCTGGAATGAGAATCAGAGCTACCGTAGTTCGGCTCACGCATGCCGAAACAAAACAAAACACAAAAAGGAAAACATGGAACCCGAACGCCAATCGCTGGACTTACATCGGCTTCCGAACCAAACAAACCCACACTGGAAACCAGATGCCACTTGCTGGACTTATACCGGACTCCAAGCACACAACAAAAGGATACGGAATGCCAATTGCTGGGCTTACATCCATCTCCTACACACACAAGAAGGGATAACAAACAACAAGTTACTAAGGAGTCGGGAACTCGAGCCTAGCAACTGTCAAGCAAACACGCACAAAATAAAAAAGGGTGCCCGGAGAGATCTCGTACGACCTCCTGCCTACGTACCTCATCTGGTATGAGGATCAGGGCAACGTAGTTCCCCTGAACAAGGGAGAAACTTTCTCCTAACCAGAGACTGGGAAATGACAAACTAGAAGGGAGACTGACTCGAGCCTAATAGTTATCATGTATTCCATAATGGTCCTAGGTTGAGTTTTCTATCTATCTTGCACAAGCAGCAAGCTAATCCTAACCAGGCAAAGCAAAGCATGCAAGCACAGTCAAAACAAAGCAAACATACACAATTAGCACACACTATATACAGACAAAGGTGGGCTCACACAAGGGTTAGGCTGCAAAAGCAAGCCAACTGTATCAGGGTGATGTTAGCTCTTAACCCTAACATTGAGAGTTAGGGTGAAGCAGATGAAATGGGAAGTGAGGGGTGTCCCTCACAAGTCTTATCCCTAGCCAGGGAGAGCTTTAGACAAATGAAGTGTGGGTTCAGAAAGTGGGAACCCTTCTACACTTATGATTGACTCAACAGAGATCTTGGGTTAATATCCTTAAGGCATCAACATGTAATGTGAGCCAAGGGATGACTCAACTGAGTAGCAGGAGATGGATTGCACATCTCTTGTATCTGCCAATTGCCTTATCCAAGGTCTTTTCCTGCTTGGCACAAAGATAAACATTCACAAGCATTGCCTCTTAAGGAGGACTTCAGACAGGTGCCTGGCCAAGTAACAGGCCAGGTCTTCCAGACTACATGGAGAAAAGGAATTATACCTCAATTGGTTAAGCAACCAAGCAACAACACAAGCAAGTTCACAATGAACTATAGCAACTAATGTACCTGAAAACAATCTAACATAATCAGTACACAGCCCAAACAGTCAAACAGATAAACTAAAAGCCAACAGTTAACTGTACGCAAGCAAACAGACAAGCAAGCTATGCATCAAGGCAAAGCTCAAGCTCAATTAAAATGACTTAGAATCCACCTACAAAACAAACTCAAGATTAGTTCAACATTGACCAATTAGTCAACTCAAGCAAGTGTGAATCAATTCCCTCAATGCCATATGCTTCTTTGTCCTGAAAACACAACTCAAACATAAGCAAACCCCTAGGACAAAGCCTAGGGTCAAAGGGGGAAAATAATTCAAAACAGAACATGAAAATTATCAAAAATCAAGTTCAATCAAATAAGAAACAAATCCAAGTGGTCTCACATTCATATCATTAATCAATTTCATTTCACAAAACAAATAGTGCAAAACATGCAATTTGAAAGCTGATAGAAGCAAACAGAATGATTCAATCCATTTCAACTCAAAAACAATTCAATAAATCCCAATAAAAATCATGGCTAAACAGAACTCATTACATGATCATCATACCAAAATTCAGGTCATTTGGACAAGTAGAAGCATGTCAAATAAAATCCATAAGACAAGGCAAGGCAAAACAAGCTCATACAAGGCACAAAATCATGCATCAACTTCAAGCAAGCACAAAACATAATTGGCACAAGATAAATGCATCAAACCAAATCCATGGAAAACTTCAAGGTGTCTAGAATCACTCCACCAAATTTCAGGTCCATGTGATACATATCAAGAATTTCACAAAACATCTAAAATCATGACTCACAAAAGATCCACAATTGACCAATCAGAAGAGAAAATCTCAAACAAATTGGAAATGAACTCAAAAAAATCCAGAAAAATTCACACTCAAACTTAAGATACAGAAGAGTCAACATGAAAAAATTCACATCAATTCAAGTTCATATGGCATGGTAAAGAAATTCCACAAATTGGACAAGAAATGGTGTGACACACATTGTCACACCTAGATTGATCAGCTCATATCTCACAAACCAGAAACGATAAAATCACAAACTCAAAGCCAAAATGTCACTTAAGATCTCTAGTTTGTGCATGCAAAATTTCAAGAATTTTGGATCAAGCATCATTATTTCACAACCAAAATAGTAACCAATGTTCAAGCAAACACATGTATGAACAAACCCTAGGCCATCAAAAAAACCACACGTGCACAAGTTTTGCAAAAATCATCATTAAATAGTAGACATGATAAGGATCATTATGCAAAAAATTCCAGTCAATTTGGATCAATATTTTATGAGATATGATTTTTTGAATGTGGATAAAAAAAAATGACATGAAAGCTTGTATGAACAAGGCATGGCATATGGTGGAAAAATGCAAAAGGCAAAATGTGGAACGCTGGAGCCAGGAATCGAGCTATGTCGATTTTCAAACTGAGGCGCGCTTGTAATGAAACTATGCGTTTCATTAATCCTACGTGGATACGGCGTGCGTTAACAACCAATGGATCGGCCAAATCAATGCCAGGTGGTCCAATACATGATGATAAACAAGAAAACCATGCAGTCACGCGCTCAAATGGATCAAATACTTTCTGGAAATGAAATCCTATGAAGTTCATCGTGTTCTTCCCTAATTTTCCAGATGATGAACAATTGTACCAGAAATTACCAAACAATACACCAATCGATTCATCTTATCATGCACATCAACAATCTAAGATCCATTAAACCTAATTCATGCTAACATGTCCAGATCGAGCAAAACAAGTTTTGGCTATCAAACTTAAAATCACAAGAACTTTCTCAATACTTCATGAAAATCAAAACCACCAAGCTCAGTGTACTCATGGATAGAAGATCTACAGAATGCACATCACAATTACAAGAATTATGAGGATCGATTCCTAACCTTGTTTGAAGTGCAGAGTTGGATTTTGAGTTTTCAGGCCTTGCAAGATGAAAACAGAAGTTCTATAGTGCTTGGAGAGGTGAATGGATGATGGATCGTGGCTCAATTGTACTGGATCTTGCTCAAATTTCCAGTTGCCATTGATGGAGCTTACTTTGACAGTCCCAAATTCCACTCGAAGATGATGAATTCTAGCTTCAATCTTCTTCAGGAATGATGGTGGATGATGATTCAGTGAAGATCAAGGCAAGTTCTATGAGAAAATTTGCAGAAAAATGGAGAGGAAAAGTTTGTGCAATTCTTGTGATTGGATCTAGATCTGGTGCAAATGATGTGTTAATCACAAAAACAGTTAGAATTAGGTTTATATATGTGATGTTAAGCATGTTGCTAATCATGATTAGTGTTAATGCAAGTGTTTAAGCCAAAACCAAGTTTTAGTGCAAATTGGAAATCCACCCCTCACATGTGCAATTCAATGTAACAGTGCAAGTTCTGTTTCAATTCACTTCAGAAATGTTGTTTCCAAGCCAAGGCAAGTGGAATTAAGTGAATGCCATGCCTAATTTTCAAATTCACCTTTTTCCCTCCAAATTCAAATTAAGTTCAAGTGAAAAAATGCACTTTTTTTGTGATGAGTTTTAATGAAATGTGATGCATGATTATGATAGTGCACATCAAGAGAAAATTGCTCCAAAAAGAACCACATGAATTGGCCTTTTGGTGCAAAAGTTATGCCTTGTTGAAGTTCAAATTCCATGGACAATGATTTGATCATAACTTGCCAACCACAAATGAGAAATTCATGTTCTTGGACTTTTTGGAAAGGTGAGAGCAAGATATACAAATTTCATGTTGGACAAAATTTCATTTGAAGCATTTTTGGACATATATTTTTAAGGAGAAAACCTTTCCATTTTTGGCAATTTTGAATTACAAGTCACTTTCTATTTTTGGAAAGTTTTCATCTGACTTTATTTTGTTCATTATTGATGTTTGAAATGTCAAATGAAACTTGTTTGGACATGAATGAAGTGTCTCTAACCCTCTCCCACCTCCAAATCCATTAGTTGACCTTTGGTTGACTTTTTCCTGACTGATAGATGAATTGGCTATGCACTGATGATCTTGAGCCTCAAACTCCTGATGAAATGGATCAAACATGAAACCCTAGCCTCCATAAGCTCATTGAAACCATAAAATGATCCCTCATCTCAATGAAGACCTCATCTCCTTGACAAGCCCTGATTGGCCCAATGCAGATGATTAGGGTTGACCAGAGGTCAAAACCCTAATCTCAAGGAATCTGATCAAGCACAATGAATCTCTTGGTGATGACAAGACCATGATGATGGATGATGTACCACTTCAACCAAGATAATGATCAATCCTCCTTGAGGAACCAATAAACCCTAATTGATGCACAACCCTCAGATGGTCAGTGATCCATTCATAAAACCCTCAACTTGAATATCTATTAACCTCTTTATCTTCTGATCAAGACCTAGGAGGATGACTTGCCTGATGTTGCCATATGATATGCAAATATGCAATGACTAATGACCTAAAAGATGAGATGAAATATGCTAAGCTAGTCCCAAGAGAAGAGGGAAAATTTTGAGGTGTTACAAAGGTACGGAGAGTCTGAGGACATATGGGGTGTAACTGAGTTGGAACTCGATGAGATCACGGTTTCACATTGCCATTAGGATAGATTTTCCTTTTGTGCGCAATTACCTCTTTTCAGGAATTACTTCCTTTGTATTGCTCAGTTTGAGCCACACCTTTTCAATCAATAAAATGCATATTCAGTCAAATAATTTTGTTTTTGTTTTCATTACCGCTTTGATTGCAAAAACATCCAATTGTTTGTGATAAAGAATCTTTGCATTTTAAGACATACGGGTCCCTTCCAATGCATGTTTATAAGATTGAAAACTTGAAATCTTATTTGGAAGGTTGAGTGACTCAGGTGTTGAAATCTTGGCACGCTTGGGGCACGTTTTTGTCTAACGATCTCTTTTGCAGGTGCTGTTAGATATTTTCACTCACTTGCAGGTTGTGATGAGAAGTTTTAGGCAAAAGGATCCCCACGGAGTCCAATCGGGGACCGAGGAATGATGGAAAGACGGCGAAGGATGACGACGATCCTGGATATTAATCAAGAAGACTCTTCAAAGTCGGAGGATTGGAAAGTTTGTATAAATCCATGGAGTTCGATCGCCGTCGAGTACGGAGGAGTTGAGAATACAAGGTGATGAATCAGAAAAGTCCATGCGGGTCGGGGAGTTCACAAAAGTGGAAAGCGGATACTGGGTTTAGATGTGGGATACCAGGGTTCGACGAGTCGACGGGTGTTCTGTGCCAGATTTACCTGGTTTCGCCAAGCAGGATTGAGATCAGTGTTTCCTCAGTAGCCAGGCCTGAAGGTTGCTATTTCCCAGCGGAGGTGCCTGTTGGGTCATTGTTTTTCCTAACGTGGCGGAGCTTGTTAAGTTCCCCAGCAAGCCGAAGGTTGTTATTTTCCCCGCAGAATGCGGTGATGGTTTCTTCCCCAGTGAAATCCCCCAGCGGGTTGGGTGCAGAGGAGGTTATCCCTAGTGAGGGTGGTCCTTTTCCCAGCAGCAGGGCTATTCCCTAGCAGGGTGGAGGTTGGAGTGTTGTCGAGTTCCTCAGCAGGGTGCCTCGAGCTCCCTAGAAGAGTCCCTTGAGGGGGATACTTTTTTATGCATTCATCATGTAGATAAGCATAGCATGTTGCATACTTAATTGCGTAGCATTTTCATGATTATGGAGCATTACGCTAAAAGATCATCATGCATAAGCATTACAAGCATAAGCTAGTCTCAAGCCGTGGTTACCGTTTGAGCGGTGGTTTCGCCAAATGGTGAAGATGTTACTCTGAGGAGTTTGGCATCATGATTTTGAATCAACAGTATTCCCCAGTAGTGCGATATTGGAGGAAGGATTTCTGTCAGGCGGAGATGGAATAATAATCCGAGAAGTTTTGGGGTCCAAAAAGAAAAGCAAGAAGAGAATAATCCACAGCTGAGCGCGAATTGTTCGTTTGCTAGGGTGGAATAGAAGATAGCAGGCTCATGGCTTGTTATCCCCAGCTTGGGTCGTTGGCACGCGTGCCGCCTCATGTATCACTGTCCTTTATTTCCGTCGTTGCTGACAGGCATGAAGAGTTTTTCAGGTATTCAGACCGTTGCGGCATTCAGGTCAGCTTTCCGGTGTTCAGGCCGAGGTGGGTATTCAGACCAGTTTCTGATTTTCAGATCGAAGAAGTTTCTGACATTCAGGTCGAAGCACTTATGACACTCAGGCCAGTTTCCGATACTCAGATCGAAGAAGCTTCTGAAGTTCAGATCGATGCAGCTTGCGGCGTTCAGGCCAAGTTTCCAATGTTCAGACCGAGGTGGGTATTCATACCAGTTTTCCGATGTTCAGATCGAAGAAGTTTCCGACGATCAGGTTGAAGTACTTGTGGCATTCAGGCCAATTTCCTGGTATCCAGACCAAAGTGGCTTTCAGGCCAGTTTTCCGGTGTTCAGACCGAAGTGGCGTTCATGCCAGTTTTTCGGTGTTCAGACCGAAGTGGTATTCAGACCAAAGCGGCATTCAGGCCAATCTCTCGGTGATCAGACCGACATTAATACTCTCATACTCCGATGCTCAGTATTCAGACTGATGAGAGGCGTTCAGGCCATGGTTATCCCTATGTTACCATTTATTTTGGTATACAGGCCAAATTTCTGTTCGGTATTTAGGCCGACTTTCTCCGTACCAGACGGATTTTTCTTTTAAGATCATTTCTTCGCCGGTTCTGACAGGCATTGTTAATTATTTCCCATCGGAGTGCAAATTGTTCTTTTGTTCTTGGTATTCAATCCCTCTTCGCCTTGATCATCTGAAAGCCGAGGCTATTCATATCGACAGGTTCACAATGGATTGAATAGGGGCAGCTGTAACACCTCAAAATTTGCCCTCCTCTCTTGGGACTAGCTTAGCATATTGCATCTCATTTTTAGGACATTAGGCATTACATCTTTGCATATCATGTGAAATAAGCAAGTCATCCTCCTAGGTCTTTCTCAGAAGATAGAGAGGTTAAAAGATTCAAGCCTGAGGGTCTCATAAATTGATCACTAATCATCTGAGGTTTGTGCTTCAATTAGGGTTTATTGGTTCCTCAAGGAGGATGAGTGTTATCTTATTTGCCAGAGTATATCACCATCATCATGGTTTTATCATCACCAAGAGATTCATTGTGCTTGATCATGTGCCTTGGGATTAGGGTTTTGACCTCTAGTCAACCCTAATCAGTTGCATTTTAATAGGCAGGGTTTCTCAAGGAGATGAGGTCTTTCTTGAGAAGGAGATCATCATATGGTTATTATGTGGAGCTTGTATAAGCTAGGGTTTCATTTTGGTGCCATTTCATTAAGGGGTTGAGGCTCAAAACCATCTGTGCATGATCAAGTCAACTGTAAGTCAACTGCACAGTCAATGGTGAATTTGAAGGTGGGAAATGGTTAGAGATGCCTCATTCATGTGTAAACAAGTCTCATTTGACATTTCAAACATCAACATTGAAGAATTTGAGGTCAGGTCAAGAATTTCCAAAAATAGCAGGTGACCTGTAATTTGAACTTTCCAAAAATGAAAAGATTTTGGACCAACTTCAACTTAACTTTACATCATCAAGAAAGCTTCAAATGAAATTTTGTCCAACATGAAAGTTGAAGATATTTCTCTCCCATTTCCAAAAAGTCTAAGATCATGGATTTCTCATGTGTGGTTGAGGAGATATGGTCCAATCATGGCAAAGTGGGGTTCAAACTTCAAATGAGCATAACTTTCAAACTAAAACTCCAAATTGAGTGGTTCTTTTTGCACTTTGATCCTTGTAACATGTATTTTCCAAGCATATCATCACATGGCGTGAATTTCATTTGCATAGGCATTGGTTCATTCATGAAATTTTTGGAAGAAAATTGCATAATTTCATGTTGCATGATCATGAGCATACCAAATCAATTTCAAACCTTGCATGGGATGTTTTTAAGTGGATTTTGGGCCAGAGCATGCACTGTTCACGTGCATGAGGTGCATGAAGTAGGAAATTTCATTTTTGCACAAACACCATAAAACTCATTAATCACACTTGCATTTGGTTTAAGTGGTTCCTAAACATGATTAGCATAGAGTATATATGCTTAACCCTAACTGTTTTGATCAGAATCATCAACTCTAGATCTAGAATCACCAAATTCTCAAAATTTTCTCTCACATTTTTTTGCAAACTTCTTCAAACCTAAACACTTTTCAGTGATCCATTCATCATCCTGAGGTGTTGTAGAGTACATTTTGACGTGGAAACAAAGGAAATCGTGGCTTTATTGTTCATGTTCATAGCTTGAAGGTTTCATGGCAGCTGGAGATTCAGCGGATTTCGTGCATTATTGAGATTCCATTTCATCACCATTCTTCTCAAGAAGCATAGTGGAGAAGATTTGAAGCATGGCAAGGCTTGGAAGCAAGTGATTTCAATTTTGTTCATCAAGAGGTTGGTTTTTCGAATTCTTTAATTTTCCAAATCATTATGCCTATCGTGTAGATCATTGAATGGTGGTAATTCTGATGGAAATTTGGAGTGATTTGGTGCTGATTTGAGTTAGTTACATGTGATTCAAGTTTTGATGTTGATTTTGATTCTCTTCGATCCATGCGTATATTGATGTTTTTGCATGAACTATTGTTTGATTCTTGATGTATGATGCATGGTGAGTTGATTGATATAGGTTTTACCAATTTCTGGAACATTTTTTTGAATCTGGAAATTTCCAGATGAAGATCTTCATGATCTTCATCGTGTTCATGCGTTTCCAGTTTTCCTGCGAATTTAGTTATGAAACGCATGTGTTTTCCTACGGATTTAGCTGGGAGTTCATGTGGATTACCTGCGGATTTTGAAATCCATGCATAGCGCGCGTTTAGGGTTTAATGCTGAAACGCAGTCGTTTTGGCTGTTGGCGCGCTGATGATTTCAAATATATACATGGTTCGAATCCGGTTGAGGACATTTTCCATTTGCCTTGCATTTTTCTCCTTTTCTTCATTATTTCATGTTTGGCTTCATGTTTTCATTTCAAATTTTTCTCAACTTCTAAAATTCACTATAAATTGAAAATTCATCCAAATAACCTCCAATTTTTTGCATTATGTTTCTCATGTTTTCTACTTTTTTGTGATTATCAAAATGCAAGTTGTGCTTGGCTGGATATTGTTTGGTGCTAGAATGTTTGAGTACATGTCCATATTTGACCTTGCCTTGGTTATCATGTTGTGAAATGTTGGTCTTTGATCCAATGAATGTGAAATTTTGCATGCTATAACTAGACATATTGCTTGACATTTTGGTGTTGATTTGGTATTTTTATCACTTGTCATTTCTGTTTTATGAATGTGCTAAGTTGGTGTGACAATTTGTGTCACACCTTGTGATGTTCAACTTGAATGATGTGTTTACCATGCCAAATGATCTCCAATTGCCCTGATTTTTTGTGTGATGCATGTTATAGATGTTGTGATTGCTCATGAATTTTGTTAGAATTATTTGAATCATTTCTGATTTAATTGAGATTTTTCATTCTGGTTGGTCACATTTGAGCTTTAAAATTGCCTTGAACTTCAATTGATCATGAAATGCTTTTGGTTAATGATACTGATATGAGACCTTTTGGAATGTTTCAAGATGTGATTGAAGTTGATTCATGTTAAATTCCAAGTTCTGTTTTGAATGTTTGACCTACTTTTGACCCTAGGCTTTGACCTAGTGGTTTGGACTCACTGTTTAGATTGTGGATTTCAGGTTCAGAGGCACATTGCCATGATTGGAGTGGCTCATTCATTTGAGTTGATTACTTGATTGATGTTGGCTAATATTGAGTTGTTTTGTAGGCTTTGAGAACAAGTTGCCTAATGGCTTGTGCTTTGCTCATTGTGGCCTAATGCTTTGTCTGTCTGTGTACTATTGCCTGATGATTGTTGTCTGTTTGATTGTCTGAACTGTGAACTGATTGGTTTAGATTTTTCAACAGGTACCTAAGTTGCTTTGAGTTCTTTTGAACTTGCTTTTGCTTGGCTTGTGGTTTGCTTACCACCTAGGTATAACTCTCTGACTTCATGTAGTCTGGAAGACCTGTCCTGTTATGTGGGCAGGCACCTGTCTGAAGCCCTCCTTAAGAGGCAATGCTTGTGAATGTTTAAATTTGTGCCAAGCAGGTAAAGACCTCTTAAGAGGCAATTGGCAGATAAAAGGGATGTGCAATCCATCCCTTGCTATTCAGTTGTGTCATTCACCTTGCTCACACCATTGTGTTGATGCATTGTGGATAATAACCCAAGATCATGTTGTGTCAGTCATGTGGAGAAGAGTTCCTACATTCTGAACTCCCACACTTTCATTTGTCTGAAGCTCTCCCAGGCCAGGGATAAGAGCTGTGAGGTCTTACCCTCACTTCTCATTTCATCTGCTTCACCCTAACTCTCAATGTTAGGTTAAGAGCTAACCACACCCAATGCCAGTTGGCTTATGTCTCACAGCCTAACCTTGTATGAGTCCAATTGTGTGCATATAGTGTGTGTGCTTGCTTTGTGTGCTTATATGTATTTGCTTGTGCTGTTTAGGATAGCTTGCTTCCTGTGCAAGTTAGATAGAAACCTTAACATAGGGATCGTATGCATGACAACTTCTAGGCTCGAGTCGTAGTCTCCCTAGTAGTTTGTGTCTCCCTTTTTATCTGGTTAGGATAGAAGTTTTTTCCCTGTTAAGGGGAACTACATCGCCCTGATCCTCATACCAGATGAGGTACGTAGGCAGGAGATGAGCTGATCTCTTCGGGCGCCCTTTTTCTTTTGCAACCCCTTTGTGTGTGTTGGAGTCCGACGTAAGTCCAGCGATTGGCAGTTGGTTTCCTGTGTGTGCTTGTTTGTGCGGAGTCTGACGTAAGTCCAGCGATTGGCAGTTGGTTTCCTGTGTGTGTTTGTTGGTTCGGAGTCTGATGTAAGTCCAGCGATTGGCATTTGGTTTCCAGGTTTACCTGTTTGTGTGGGGTCTGACGTAAGTCCAGCGATTGGCAGTCGATTTCCTATTTGTGTTTTGTTTGCCGTGCGTTAGCCGAGCTACGAGTGCTCTGATTCTTTCTCTGATTAGAGAAGATACGTATGCATAGGATGCGACATCCTAGCGAGCACGTTCCCCCTGTCCCGAACTACGTCGACTCTGATGTCTGTGCCTGACAGACTACGTAGGCCCAGGATGCGATATCCTGCCGAGTCCTGTTTCTCTTGTCTTTCTGTGTGTTCCTTCCAGCCTGGTGTGCAGTGTTTGAGCAGTGTTTAGCAACCTTTCTTCTATCCTTTTGAGCGTTGATCCCGTCAAGTACGACAGATGCGTAGGGGTGCTAATACCTTCCCTTAGCATAACCGACTCCCGATCTCATCTCTCTGGTCGCGAGACCATGTCCTTTCCAGGTTTACTTCGAGCGTTCCCTTTCCCTCTTTTGGGATAAATAACGCACGGTGGCGGCTCTGTTTGTTTTGTTTTGCCCGCCGGTTGTTTTTCGCGAATGCGACACCCGTTCCACATCCCGGTGCGTTATGTTGTCTCCGAGGTCTCCCACGATTTTCTTGAGGTGTTTGTGGTCTTTGGGTGCTAACCCGATCGAGCGATGGCTGGTTGGAAGGTCCGACAGAAGTTCCAGCGGTATTTGAAAGATGTGTCGTCATTTGCTCCCAATATCCGGAGGGGCTCTGTCCAACGGCGCTTCCGTAATGGAGTTCGGTGCCCATGTCATCGTAGTTAGGGCGTTGGGGCTGGGTGAATTGGGGACGGTATAGTTACCCAAATTGGGCCATTGAGTCGTTTTGAAAACGAAGCAATGGTTCTTGGGGCGTACTATAGTTAAATAGTGGTTGGGTGTTAATTGATGGGGGGCTACGATGACGTGACCCATATGAATCATCTGGGCTATAGCCGGTTGTGGTTGTGGGGTTTGGTTCTTGGTTTTGTAATTGGGTGGGTGGTATGAATGGATTGCGACGTTGGATGGTTCGTTGTTGGGTGGTTGGCATGAACGGGTTGCGATGTTGGGTGTGTGGTTGTTTTGTGTATGTGGTCGGTTGATGTTGTGTGGTTGGTTGTTGGGTTTGGGTGGGTTCACATTGGTGTTGGGTGGTGAATTGATGTGGGACATACGATGACGAAGCAAGTTGGCGCGGATCCATCAAATACCGTGGCTCAGATACAGATTACTGAGTTGTTACAGACCTAAACCATGCCATATATTGTTGAGTCGGTCTTGCATCTTGGATGACTGGTTCGTTCAAGATGTGTTATCGTCGATTCCTCCATTGACGACACATGTCTTTTGCAAAGTCTTTCCAATCAGAATAATCCCACTGTGCATCGACCCTTTTTTGATGCCAGTTCCCCAAACACGTGGGAGATTCTATAATATATTGTAGCATTCCGAACTGCAGTTTGACCCAGTCACTTTGGTGCATTTCAACTGTAGTGAATCGGATAATCGGTGTCTTCGTTGTCCAAACTGCAGCATCGTCATGGTTCACATCATGATTCAGACCCGGATATGGCCTCCAAACAAACTGGAAAAAAAATACCAAATCGTTAGATGGAAAATAATTTGAGAAGTATTTTTAAATTAAAATATAGTTTGGTAGGAGTATTACATCATCATGTCCAATGTGGTACAATAGATTTCGATAGACTACAATAACGTGTTCCGAACACCTATTGTAGTTCATTCCCCTTACTGACCACCTAAGGTAATAAAAAGAAGTGAAAATATTATTTACTGTTAATTTAAATAATAAATATAATTAACTAAATGGTGAATGGTAAAGTGCTAGACTTACTTGGTTGCAAAGGGGAACACGAATGGGCGCTCATTTATCGGGGCAAGCGACGGCATCCTATGTAACACCCCGATAAAATATGATAATTATTTAATTTAAGTTAATAGTATATTTATTAATTTAATTAAATAATTGGATTATTATTGGAATTATTATTATTATTGGAATAATATAAATTGGAATAATAAGTTGGAAAATATATATATAAGGTCCCATTTGGTAAAAAGGGTTTTACGTGAAAACAGAGAACACGTAACATTGGGAGAAAAGGGAAGAAAGTGAGAAAAGGGCAAAGAGGAAGAGCAGGAGAAGAAGGTTGAAGAAGGAAGAGCTTGAAGCTAAAGGATTGGCGGATTTATTCAGGTAAGGGGGGTTTATCGTCGTTTAATGGGTATTATGGATTAACATGTAATGGGTAGTAATAAGCCATTGATTTGACCCTAATTGGGATGTTGAATGCTGAAAAATTGAGATGAATAAGTTGTGCTTAAGCTGTAATTGAATCTGTAATTGGATGAGTCTTGATTTTCCGAAAGTATAGCTTTTTACGGAATTGGAATCGGAGGTCCGGAAGTCCTCCAACGGCGGAAAATGCGGAGAATTCTGCATTCTGCTTCGTGTTAGCGCAGGAACAGCTTTCTGTCTTGCGTTAACCGGTTAACCCAGGGCGTTAACCGGTTAACACTATTATGAATTGTGAAATATTGCTGTTTGTCTTGCGTTAACCGGTTAACCCAGGGCGTTAACCGGTTAACACTGTTGTGAATTGCCAGGAAGCGTGTTCTGTTGGCGTTAACCGGTTAACCCAGGGCGTTAACCGGTTAACACTGTTGAAAAAGTGAAAAATGGACATTTAAATGTTGTGTGTGTTTTAGAATGGAATTATGTGATGATTGGCCTATAGTGGTGAATGATATGTCGTATGTATGATATAGTAGGGGTCATTTTCCCGTTGTTTCGAGCAGTGTAGGTATTAGTAGAGTGTGCTAATACTGTGATTGATTATGTGGCATGACATAATATGATTCTGTGATAATTGTATTGATAATGTATGATGGTGTGCATAATGTTGTGAATATATCTATTATGTATGCAATTGTGGAGGGACTGTTTATGGCTTAGAGTGTGAGCATATGTCCATTGTGAGTTGTTGTTGATGGTTGCATTGCTAGGTGATTTAGCGTGCATAATGTGGCCTTTATGGTGGTAGCTAATTCCCATGGTGAGGAATTAGTGAGTGAATTATTGTGGATTGTTGTTGATGTTTGCATGCTAGGTGATTAGCGTACATAGCATAGCCCTTGGGGTGGTAGCTAATTCCCATGGTGAGGAATTAGTGAGTGAGTCACTAGGTCTCAAATGAGTGGGACTAGTGAGCTTGGTAGCCGTATCTGGATTTGATCGGTGAGGTTGAACTATATGTTCACGAATAGTCGGTACCGCATGCATGGAGTCTCATTGCATAATGTATGTATGGCGTATAATATGAATGGAGGTATTCCAATATTATACGTGTGTTTTGTGGTTGTGTTGAGTTTGAGTATGATGATGATGATGATTATGAGTTGATATTGCCGTTGCTGAATATGTGTTATGATTTGGGTGATGAACTGTGTTAATTTACTTAACATTACATGATATTTTATAATGCTTATTATATCGATTGAGGAACTCACCCTTACCACTATTTTTCAGGTAACGAGCAGTGATTGAGTAGAAGCTAGAACTTGGAGTCTAGTGTAGTTCCTTAGTGGGTCATGCTCTGGTAGATGTAACATCGGGACGGGATGTTTTACCTTATTTTCATTGTTGGTCGTTGAATGATCTTACCTGTAATGTGTTACATGATTTGCATGATTGATAGATCTCTATCCGCTGCGTATTGTGCAATGTTTTATTTTGATAAATAAATGAGTATGACCAGATATTTTGGAACATGGTGTGAAGTGTCAAGTGTGACACCCTTAATTGCATATTTACTCTGATTTATATTTTGTTGTTTTAATTAATTATTGGGGTATTTTAGAAGGGTGTTACATTAGTGGTATCAGAGCATAGTCGGTCGAGTTGAGTCGTAATTATTCTGTTTCCCTGTACGTGATAGGTGTTGTGTAACCCTATCAGTACTTATTGTTTTAGCTTGTTGGGTTTTCAGAATAGAGATGGCTGGAAGAGGTAGAGACGATGCTGCGATTGCTGAGGCTCTGGGTATGTTAGCTGGAGTACTTGGAGGGAATCCGAATGTTGTAGGAATGGGAGCTGCTCGTCAACTGAGTGAGTTCCAGAAGAACAATCCTCCAATGTTCAAGGGAGCATACGATCCAGATGGTGCTCAGAAGTGGTTGAAGGAGATCGAGAGGATCTTCCGAGTGACTGAGTGTGCCGATAACCAGAAGGTCAGGTTCGGTACGCATATGTTGTCAGAGGAAGCAGATGATTGGTGGGTTGCTACCCGCACTGAGTTGGAAGCTGTTGGGAATGCTGAGATCACTTGGGCAGTGTTCAGAGAGAGATTCCTGAGGAAGTACTTTCCAGAGGATGTCAGAGGAAAGAAAGAGATAGAGTTCTTAGAATTGAAGCAGGGCAACCGGTCTGTTACTGAGTATGCTGCTAAGTTCACAGAGCTGTCGAAGTATTACACTCCCTATGATGAGGCTACTGGGGAATTCTCGAAATGTGTGAAGTTTGAGAACGGGTTACGTCCCGAGATCAAGCAGGCTATTGGGTATCAGCGGATTAGAGTGTTTTCTGACTTGGTTGATTGCTGCAGAATTTTTGAACAAGATACCAAGGCCAGAGCGGAGAACTATCAGCAAAGGGTTGATAGGAAAGGCAAGAATCAGAATGATCGTGGGAAGCCGTATGCAGTTGGCAAAGGTTTCCAGAGACAGAGTGGGATGAAGAGACCTAGTGGGGGAGACTCCAGTGCCCCTGCTAAGTGTTTCAAGTGTGGAAAAGGTGGTCACTTGGCTGCAGAGTGCCGGTTGAAGACTGTGACTTGTTTCAACTGTGGAGAGGTGGGTCATATCAGTCCACAGTGTCCTAAGCCGAAGAAGGAGAACCAGTCGGGAGGCAAGGTCTTTGCTTTATCGGGTTCTGAGACTTCTGCAGATGATCGTTTGATCCGAGGTACGTGTTATATTAATGGCTTTCCTCTTGTAGCTATTATTGACACAGGTGCGACTCATTCCTTTATATCTTTGGATTGTGCTGTGAAACTTAAATTAGAGATATCTGAGATGCATGGTAGTATGGTGATTGATACTCCTGCGAAGGGTTCAGTGACTACTACTTCAGTTTGTTTAAATTGTCCTTTGAGTATTTTTGGTAGAGACTTTGGGATGGACCTCGTGTGTCTTCCACTAGTGCAGATTGATGTTATCCTGGGTATGAACTGGTTGGTGTTTAACCGAGTTTATATCAACTGTTTTGATAAGACGGTGATCTTTCCTGAGATTGAGGAAGGAAAGAGTTTGTTTCTATCAGCAAGGCAGGTGAATGAGGCAGTAGCAGATGGGGCAGAGTTGTTTATGCTGTTAGCGACTTTGGAGGCTAAAGATAAATTGGTGATTTGCGATCTAGCCGTGGTGTGTGATTTTCCTGATGTGTTTCCTGAAGAAGTGAATGAATTACCGCCAGAGCGTGAAGTTGAGTTCTCAATTGAATTGGTACCTGGTACTAGGCCGGTGTCGATGGCTCCGTACCGTATGTCTGCTGTTGAGTTAACTAAATTGAAGAGTCAGCTGGAAGATCTGTTGGATAAGGAATTTATTCGTCCGAGTGTGTCACCGTGGGGTGCACCAGTGTTATTGGTTAAGAAGAAAGAAGGTACTATGAGGTTGTGTGTGGACTACAGGCAACTGAATAAAGTGACGATCAAGAATCGGTATCCTTTGCCGAGGATTGATGACTTGATGGATCAGTTGATTGGTGCGAGTGTGTTCAGCAAAATAGATTTGAGATCGGGATATCATCAGATTCGTGTGAAAACTGAGGATATTCAGAAGACTGCTTTCAGAACAAGGTATGGACATTATGAGTATTCTGTAATGCCTTTTGGTGTGACTAATGCGCCTGGAGTATTTATGGAGTATATGAATAGGATTTTCCATCCGTACCTAGACAAGTTTGTTGTGGTGTTTATTGACGATATTTTGGTGTATTCGAAATCTGAAGAAGAGCATGCTGAACATTTGAGAATGGTTTTAGGAGTTCTACGAGAAAAGAAGTTATTTGCTAAACTGTCTAAGTGTGAATTTTGGTTAGAAGAGGTTAGTTTTCTTGGTCATGTGATTTCAAGAGGTGGTGTTGCTGTTGATCCTTCTAAGATAGAAGCGGTATCTAAATGGGAAGCTCCGAAGTCAGTTTCTGAGATAAGGAGTTTTCTTGGACTTGCAGGTTATTATAGGAAATTCATTGAGGGATTTTCTAAGTTGGCGTTACCGTTGACGATGTTGACTAGAAAGGGGCAAGCGTTTGTTTGGGACTCAAAATGTGAAGAAGGTTTCCAAGAGTTAAAAAGAAGGTTAACTACTGCTCCTATTCTGATATTACCAAGTCCGTCGGAACCATTTGAGGTTTACTGTGATGCTTCATTGTTGGGTTTGGATGGTGTTTTGATGCAGAATAAGCAGGTTGTAGCTTATGCTTCGAGACAACTGAAGGCTCATGAGAGGAACTATCCGACACACGATTTAGAGTTGGCAGCTGTGGTATTTGTTCTGAAGTTATGGAGGCATTACTTGTACGGGTCAAGATTTGAGGTTTTCAGTGACCATAAAAGTTTAAAGTATTTGTTTGATCAGAAAGAGCTGAATATGAGACAGAGGAGATGGTTAGAGTTTCTGAAGGATTATGACTTTGGTTTGAATTACCATCCGGGTAAAGCAAACGTAGTAGCTGATGCATTGAGTCGGAAATCATTGCATATGTCTATGTTAATGGTTAAGGAATTGGATTTAATTGAGCAGTTTAGAGACTTGAGTTTGGTGTGTGAGAGTACTCACAATAGTGTTAAATTGGGAATGTTGAAGTTAACGAGTGGTATTCTGGATGAGATTAGAGAGGGTCAGAAATCCGATGTGCTTTTGGTTGATAAGTTGACTCTAGTGAATCAAGGTCAAGGTGGTGAATTCAGAGTTGATGAGAATGGTGTTTTGAAATTTGGTAATCGGGTGTGCATTCCGGATGTTACCGAACTTAAGAAGAGTATTCTTGAGGAAGGACATCGTAGTGGCCTGAGTATTCATCCTAGGGCTACGAAGATGTATCATGATTTGAAAAAGTTATTTTGGTGGCCGGGAATGAAAAGGGAAATCGCGAGTTTTGTTTATTCCTGTTTGACTTGTCAGAAGTCAAAGATTGAGCATCAGAAGCCGTCTGGGCTAATGCAACCGTTGGCTATTCCAGAGTGGAAGTGGGATAGTATCAGTATGGATTTTGTTTCTGGTTTACCGAGGATAATTAAGAATTTTGAAGCTATTTGGGTGATTGTTGACAGATTGACAAAATCGGCTCATTTCATTCCGATCAGAATGGATTATCCGTTAGAGAGATTAGCTGAGTTGTATATTGAGAAAATTGTAAGTTTGCATGGTATTCCGTCGAGTATTGTTTCGGACAGAGATCCTAGATTTACATCGAAGTTCTGGGAAGGTTTGCAGAGGGCTTTGGGAACTAAGCTGAGATTGAGTTCTGCATATCATCCGCAGACTGATGGTCAGACTGAGAGGACGATTCAGTCACTGGAGGATCTTTTGAGGGCTTGTGTTTTGGAAAAGGGAGGTGCTTGGGATTGTTATTTACCTTTGATTGAGTTTACCTACAACAATAGTTTTCATTCGAGCATTGGTATGGCACCGTTTGAAGCTTTGTATGGTAGGAGATGTCGGACACCTTTATGTTGGTATGAGTCCGGTGAGAGTGCTGTGGTTGGACCGGAGATTGTTCAACAAACTACGGAAAAGATTAAGATGATTCAGGAGAAGATGAGGATTGCTCAGAGTCGTCAGAAGAGTTATCACGACAAGAGGAGGAAGTCACTTGAGTTTCAAGAGGGAGATCATGTGTTTCTTCGTGTTACTCCGATAACTGGGGTTGGTCGAGCTTTGAAGTCGAAGAAGTTGACACCTCGATTTGTTGGTCCTTATCAGATTTTGGAGAGGATAGGGGAGGTAGCCTATCGTATCGCTTTACCGCCGTCACTTGCGAATTTGCATGAGGTTTTTCATGTGTCTCAGTTGAGGAGGTACATTCCTGATCCGTCGCATGTGGTCCAAGTAGATGATGTACAGGTGAGAGATAACCTGACTGTTGAAACATCACCTATGAGGATCGAGGATCGAGAGTTGAAGCAGTTGCGGGGTAAAGAGATTGCTTTGGTAAAGGTAGCTTGGGGAGGACCAGCAGGTGGCAATGTGACTTGGGAACTTGAGAGTCAGATGAAGGAGTCTTATCCAGAGTTATTCGCTTGAGGTATGTTTTCGAGGACGAAAACTCTTTTAGTGGGGGAGAGTTGTAACACCCCGATAAAATATGATAATTATTTAATTTAAGTTAATAGTATATTTATTAATTTAATTAAATATTTGGATTATTATTGGAATTATTATTATTATTGGAATAATATAAATTGGAATAATAAGTTGGAAAATATATATATAAGGTCCCATTTGGTAAAAAGGGTTTTACGTGAAAACAGAGAACACGTAACATTGGGAGAAAAGGGAAGAAAGTGAGAAAAGGGCAAAGAGGAAGAGCAGGAGAAGAAGGTTGAAGAAGGAAGAGCTTGAAGCTAAAGGATTGCCGGATTTATTCAGGTAAGGGGGGTTTATCGTCGTTTAATGGGTATTATGGATTAACATGTAATGGGTAGTAATAAGCCATTGATTTGACCCTAATTGGGATGTTGAATGCTGAAAAATTGAGATGAATAAGTTGTGCTTAAGCTGTAATTGAATCTGTAATTGGATGAGTCTTGATTTTCCGAAAGTATAGCTTTTTACGGAATTGGAATCGGAGGTCCGGAAGTCCTCCAACGGCGGAAAATGCGGAGAATTCTGCATTTTGCTTCGTGTTTAGCGCAGGAACAGCTTTCTGTCTTGCGTTAACCGGTTAACCCAGGGCGTTAACCGGTTAACACTGTTATGAATTGTGAAATATTGCTGTTTGTCTTGCGTTAACCGGTTAACCCAGGGCGTTAACCGGTTAACACTATTGTGAATTGCCAGGAAGCGTGTTCTGTTGGCGTTAACCGGTTAACCCAGGGCGTTAACCGGTTAACACTGTTGAAAAAGTGAAAAATGGACATTTAAATGTTGTGTGTGTTTTAGAATGGAATTATGTGATGATTGGCCTATAGTGGTGAATGATATGTCGTATGTATGATATAGTAGGGGTCATTTTCCCGTTGTTTTGAGCAGTGTAGGTATTAGTAGAGTGTGCTAATACTGTGATTGATTATGTGGCATGACATAATATGATTCTGTGATAATTGTATTGATAATGTATGATGGTGTGCATAATGTTGTGAATATATCTATTATGTATGCAATTGTGGAGGGACTGTTTATGGCTTAGAGTGTGAGCATATGTCCATTGTGAGTTGTTGTTGATGGTTGCATTGCTAGGTGATTTAGCGTGCATAATGTGGCCTTTATGGTGGTAGCTAATTCCCATGGTGAGGAATTAGTGAGTGAATTATTGTGGATTGTTGTTGATGTTTGCATGCTAGGTGATTAGCGTGCATAGCATAACCCTTGGGGTGGTAGCTAATTCCCATGGTGAGGAATTAGTGAGTGAGTCACTAGGTCTCAAATGAGTGGGACTAGTGAGCTTGGTAGTCGTATCTGGATTTGATCGGTGAGGTTGAACTATATGTTCACGAATAGTCGGTACCGCATGCATGGAGTCTCATTGCATAATGTATGTATGGCGTATAATATGAATGGAGGTATTCCAATATTATACGTGCGTTTTGTGGTTGTGTTGAGTTTGAGTATGATGATGATGATGATTGTGAGTTGATATTGCCGTTGCTGAATATGTGTTATGATTAGGGTGATGAACTGTGTTAATTTACTTAACATTACATGATATTTTATAATGCTTATTATATCGATTGAGGAACTCACCCTTACCACTATTTTTCAGGTAACGAGCAGTGATTGAGTAGAAGCTAGAACTTGGAGTCTAGTGTAGTTCCTTAGTGGGTCATGCTCTGGTAGATGTAACATCGGGACGGGATGTTTTACCTTATTTTCATTGTTGGTCGTTGAATGATCTTACCTGTAATGTGTTACATGGTTTGCATGATTGATAGATCTCTATCCGCTGTGTATTGTGCAATGTTTTATTTTGATAAATAAATGAGTATGACCAGATATTTTGGAACATGGTGTGAAGTGTCAAGTGTGACACCCTTAATTGCATATTTACTCTGATTTATATTTTGTTGTTTTAATTAATTATTGGGGTATTTTAGAAGGGTGTTACATCCTAGACCACCCCCAAGCTTGAAGCAAATAAGCACATGAAAAAAAAATACATGTATTCTTTTTTGCAGTTCTACAGATTGCACTATATAGATGGGCCAACACAGTTGAACCCCAACTATAAGTGTTTACCTTATTAATGTTGCGTAATAAAGGTAAATACATTATATTCACAGAATTACCTGTACTTTCTGGAAACAAAAAGTTACCAAATAAAATCATAATATAACACCGAGCTTTTATTATTTTCTCATACTCGGTTGAATCGTCGGACAATACTATACTGGCATAATATTGTTTAAGATATTTTAAATTTATACCTTGCCCCCTTGCTTGACCGGATGTGTCTCCCTCAGTTTCGTCGTCTAACAAAGGGGCGCCCAATAATTCATTGCATATATTGTTGTCTTGGTTAACTTGTGTCATACGGTGAACTGGACTTTTTTGTGGTTTTAATCGCAATGTCGCGGTTAGCAAGAGTCGCCACCGACTTTTCTTTTATCCAATAAGGAAAGGTGGAAAAGAACAGGAAAGACCTTAATTTAGATTTTGGGTTCGGGAGGTACATTATACAAAGGGAAGGTGTTAGCACCCTTTGTATCCATGGTTATCCATGGGCTCTTAATTGCTCGATCACTTATATTATTTTTAAAAAAAAGTGTTTGTGAATTGTTTAGAAAAATTGTTTTGAAAAGAGAATTTAACTTTGTAATGATTCTTGTATGAATATATACAAAGTAGTTATCTCGTTTAGTTTTGGAAATTGTTTAGAAAAATATAACTCGGTAATGATTCTAGTATGAATATATACCAAGTGGTGATTTTCTAAAGATATTTTGAAAGGTGTGAGGTGTGAAAATTGTTTTTTGATTGTGAGCCAACAATTAAGAGTTATACCGACCCAAGGTCTTTATGAGCATTTCCTATCCTTATGAGGGTAAAACTGTCCTTATTATTGAGAAATAAGTAGTTTTATCCTTTGGATGTTTAAGGGTCATCGTAGGGTCATCGATAGGTCATTGAAGGCAACAGTTACGAGGATATCTTAGCATTCGAAGGGACTATCATCTTTTAACCGTAGGCAACATCGGAGGGTCATCGAGGGACAAAGTTGTATATTCGAAGGCAACATCCGAGGGACTATAATTTATTTTATGATGATTTAACCGAAGGGTCTTTGCTAAGGGTATCCCCACGTTCGCGGGACATGACCGTAATATCGTAATCGTAAGGCAACAAAGAGAGGTCCAAGATCACTTATTCAAAGGCAAAGTTTTACAATTAATTATATAATTAGGATGAAACTCCACATTAAAATTATTAAAAATAATATATAAAAAAAAAATTAATACATTAGAAATTAATACATTAAAAATTAATTTAGGGTGAAACTCCACAAGGGTATCCCACAAATAAAGTGGAATACCTAGCCAATAACCTTTTCCTGGGATATGTGAACCTTTACAAAACTCAAAAAAAGAAACATGTCAGAACACCAAATCAGGGTGCAATCGAAGATTACACCGGAGAAATATCACAACAATAAATAGGATAGGATGAATAATGCATGGCTATGATAAAACATAAAAAAAACAGAATAGAAAAGTCAGCTACTGTCTCGTTCGCCTCTGCCTCGCCTAGCGAAGGCCAGGCGAATACTCGCCCCAGGCTCGCCTAGCGAGGTGCTAGCGAGCGGCCACGGATTTTGAATTTGAAAACAGCCCCACGTTAGGAACTTTGAATTTTATGGCATTTTATCACAGGAATAACATGATCAAACATTCAGGATATTCAGGCATATTTAAATTCCCATACGAAAGCAAATTATATATCAACATTTTATCATGATGCATTATATATGTAGATATGGCCAATTGAAAATATAAACAATAGAGATACGCAAACCTGTTTGCCAATTCAAGGTTGAAGGGATTGACCACTTGTAGTATCGGAATAAGTTAGGCAGCGGGAATTGGACGGCGATGGCTTCGGTGCAGATGGGCTGCCTTCAGGGTTTCTTTACTCTGAATTCTCCGGGTAGGCAGGGTTCCTATGCCAAAACTTCTATTCGTTCTTCTCTGTTCTCCTCCTCTTTTTTTTTCAGTGAATCTCCCAGTGTAACTCCAAGTGTAACTCCCCTACTGAAACTTCAGTATTTATAGACTAATTTCGTGGGTAATGGGCTTGGAATGAGGGAGACCCAAGTCCAAAATAATTTGTTATATTTTATTTATTTATTTATTTTAATTATTTAATTAATTAATTAATTAATTAATTAAAAAAAATTTCTCTTTTTTTTTTTTTTTTTTTCGTTTCTCTTTTTTTTTTTTTTTTTTTTTTTTTTTTTTTTTTTTTTTTTTTTTTTTTTTTTTTTTTTTTTATTTATTTATTATTATTACTGAAGTGCTGGTATTTATAGTGATAATGGTGACCTAATGGGCTCAGAATGAAGCCCGAAATTTTTGTTGTCTGTCAGCTTCGCTAGGCGAGCGCGTAGCGAACAGGCCAGTTTGGGCCATTTTCTGGATTGGGCCATCCGTGAGCTGGGCCTTTGTTTCTTCAAGATCAGTGTTATATATGAGTCGGAATGCCTTGCAAAATGTCTTGAAATATTAATGGGCAAATTTTGGGGTATGACAGCTGCCCCTGTTCAATATTCTTGGACCGAGAGAGTTAGAATGGTGTGTACGCCATTCGTGGTCTGGAGGTGGAAGATTATTGAACACTAGAATGCCCCAAAAATTTGCACTTGAGAATCGACAGTTGGTCTTGATGGAGATGGGCTTAAAGGTGCCATCCGGGAGGTTTGATGACGAAAGCTTCAGATCGCACCGTATATTAGGCCAATTTGAAGACATGGGTGCCACACTGGGTCGTACGTTAGACCGTATAATGAGTCATCCATTAGGCTGCCGACTTCGCTGGGGAGTCGGAGTGTGTCATATGCTGTTGGGGATAAAGGGTCAGAATGGACCATACGCTAGATCGTATCTGAGTTGCAGAATGAGCCGTACGTTAGGCTGAATCTGATGACGAAAGGGGTAGTCGTACGTTAGACTACACTTCAGAAATGTACCGTATGTTAGGTAGCATCTGAGGGGATGGACATCCGAACGGGTCGTACGTTAGACCGTCGCAGAATGAGTCGTCTGTTAGGCCGCATCTGATGATGAAAGCGGTAGTCGTACGCCAGACTACACTTCAGAAATGTACCGTACGTTAGGTAGCATCTGAGGGTTGTAAGATCCAAACGGGTCGTACGTTAGACCGCGTTGGAGTTGCTGGAGTTCAGAATGGATCGTACGCTAGATCGTATCTGAGTTGCAGAATGAGCCGTACGTTAGGCTGTATCCGAAGAAGAAAGTAGTCGTACGCTAGACTACACCCCTGAACGTACCGTACGCTAGGCAGTATCCGAGGATTTGAAGGTCCAAATGGGTCGTACGTTAGACCGCATTGGAGTTGCTGAAGAAGTCATATGTTGGGCTGAATCAGAATGAACCGTACGTTAGGCTGTATCTGATAACCTGTATATGTTGTACTTGCAATAAATGTCTGGGATGGGCTTAAAGATGCCATCATTAGGAGGATATCAAAGTGTTGTCAGAATGAATGTTCCCATGAACTGTATTTGAAATATGTATCTGAATCTTGAATGTGATTGATAAAGGTGTCTGTCTGAATGAACCTTTTATTTTGACTATATCAGGAGGATAAATAACCTGCAAAGAAAAGTTAGCTTCATGCTATGTCATGATGCATGAGATGTTTCGTGTTATGCTAAAATAAATGTGAATGTTGTATGCATGCGTATGCTGTGAAAGGATGTAATGAATGAGTTATGCGTATGAGAAGTTCTGCTTGGGGACTCTACTGGGGAAAATAAATCCCCATCTACTGATTTGAGACATTTGTGTCGATGACCCTTTCTCGGCTGGGGATGCTTGATTTCTGTCTGATGGTGGAAATATTCAACAGAGCCTGGCTGGGGATGGATGAGATGATCAATCTGTCTGGTGACGCCGACCTCTGTTGGGGAGAAACTGGCTGTGCCTGGGGATACTGCCATTTTCTGAGGAAAAAAAAACAGGCTTGCTGGGGAAGAGAATTGGTAGCGGATTCATTGGAAGCATGATTAGACCTTTTCCTTGATCCTGAAGTCGGGTAGTAATTGCTATTGCTATTCTATGCATGTATTTTTGGTAAACATCAGTCATATTCAAATGCATATATTAATTCAAATTAAATCAATGGACGTTTACGCAAACAAAACAGAAAAAGAAAAAACAAAAGCATCTTTTGAAAGAAGGTTGTATTGATTTTGAAAGAAGGCCTATAAACAGGCAATTTGTGTACAAGGAGACAGAAATCCTAGTAAGAGGAAATTGTCGAAAACAAAGAGAAAGCTATGTGGAAGAAGTCCTATTGATTTTAAGTCTACTACTGTCATTATGTCTTCAAGCATCTCATCCCCTGCTGTCGGATGGAAGTGATTGGCTTGTTCAGTCCCTTGAACTTGGATGAAGTTGACTAAGAACGGGACATAGTCATACGCTTTAATCCCTAATTTTTGCCTGGACCTCCTTTTCAGGTTTTCAGTCCACCAGGATACCCTTTTTTGCCCAAGCCGCCTTTTCAGGTTTTCGACTTGCCGGGTGTACATTTTTTTTTATATATCCCTAATTTTTGCCCGAACCCTTTTGGTTCGCCGGGATGCCCTTACTTTTGCCTAGATACGTCGATCTAGCGGGTCTCTTTTATGCGTAGTATTTTTTAACTATGTCCGCGTTCACGGGATGTGGGAAGTCTTCACCATCCATTGTAGCGAGTATCATGGCTCCACCTGAGAATACCTTCTTAACTACAAATGGCCCTTCGTATGTGGGAGTCCATTTGCCTCTGGGGTCAGTTTGTGGTAGGATGATGCGTTTGATTACCAAGTCGCCAATTTGATACACTTGTCTCTTGACCTTTTTGTTGAATGCCCTGGTCATGCGCTTCTGATATATCTGCCCGTGACATACAGCCGCAAGTCTCTTCTCATCCATCAAATTTATCTGATCGAGTCGAGTCTGAATCCATTCGTCTTCGTCTAAGCCCGCCTCTTTCATGATCCTTAGAGAGGGAATCTGAACCTCTACTGGTAAAACGGCTTCCATTCCGTAGACTAAAGAGAAAGGAGTTGCCCCTGTCGAAGTTCGTACCGAAGTACGATAACCATGAAGAGCAAATGGTAACATCTCATGCCAGTCTTTGTATGTTACCTTCATCTTTTGTATAATCTTCTTAATATTCTTATTAGCCGCTTCTACAGCGCCGTTCATCTTTGGCCGGTACGGAGAAGAGTTATGGTGTTTTATTTTGAACTGCGTGCAGAGTTCAGTAATCATCTTGTTGTTCAAATTAGTGCCATTGTCAGTGATAATCCTCTCAGGGACGCCGTATCGGCAGATGAGGCTGTTCTTGATGAATCGTGCCACCACATTCTTAGTAACAGAAGCAAATGAGGCTGCCTCCACCCACTTTGTGAAGTAATCAATAGCAACAAGGATGAAACGATGTCCATTAGAGGCGGTAGGTTTAATTTCGCCAATCACATCAATGCCCCACATTGCAAAGGGCCACGGCGCGGTCAACACGTTTAATGGAGCAGGAGGCACATGTACTTTATCCGCATAGATCTGGCACTTATGACAAGTTCTGGAGTGATGGTGGCAATCAGTTTCCATGGTAGACCAATAATACCCTGACCTCAGAATCTTCTTGGCCATTGTATGTCCACTAGAATGAGTCCCAAAGATACCGTCGTGCATGTCTTCCATAATCTTCTCTGATTCCTTTCTATCCACACAGCGAAGCAAAGTCGAATCATGGTTACGTTTGTACAATATTCCATTACTCAAAAAGAATTTAGCGGAGAACTTCCTCAGAAATTTCCTGTCATTGATGGATGTCCCTTCAGGGTATTCCTGAGCTTCTAAATATCTTTTTATCTCGTGGAACCAAGGCTTCTCTTCTACTTCATCAGCGTTAAGTTCATAACAATATGCTGGTTCGTCTAGTCGTTCAATGGTAATCCGGGGAGCTTCATTGTCCCATCTGACTCTGAACATAGATGACATGGTAGCCAATGCGTCTGCCAACTGGTTCTCCTCTCGGGGAATATGTTCGAATGTGATCTCTTCAAAGTATGGGATTAATGTCAACACCTGCTCTCGATAGGGGATGAGGTTCGGATGTTTAGTGTCCCATTCTCCTTTGACCTGACTGATTACTAAGGCTGAGTCTCCATACACCCTCAAAAACTTGATTCTCAGGTCTATAGCAGCTCTGAGTCCCAAAATACATGCTTCATACTCAGCCATATTGTTGGTACACTCAAAACATAGTCTAGCGGTGAAAGGCGTATGGCCACCCTTGGGGGAAATGATCACGACGCCAATACCGTTGCCCAATGCGTTAGACGATCCATCAAAAACCATAGTCCATCGGGATCCCACTTCGGGTCCTTCATTCGGTCCAGGTTCTTCATAATCAGTAACAAGCATGACATCCTCATCTGGGAACTCAAAATTCATAGACTGATAATCATTCACGGCCTGATGAGCCAAATGATCAGCTAGCACGCTTCCTTTGATTGCTTTTTGGGTGGTATACTGGATATCATACTCTGTTAAAATCATCTGCCATCTTGCTATTCTTCCGGAGAGGGCGGGTTTCTCAAATATGTATTTGATAGGATCCATCTTAGAAATCAACAAAGTGGTGTGATTCAACATATACTGTCTTAGTCGGCGAGCAGCCCAGGCCAAAGCACAGCAAGTTTTCTCGAGCAGTGAGTATCTTGTTTCACAGTCGGTAAACTTTTTGCTAAGGTAGTATATGGCATACTCTTTTCGACCGGACTCGTCATGTTGTCCCAACACGCACCCCATTGAGTTTTCTAAAACGGTTAAATACATGATTAGAGGTCTTCCCTCAACTGGTGGCACCAGAATTGGAGGTTCTTGGAGGTACTTCTTGATTTTGTCGAAAGCTTCTTGACATTCATCATTCCATATCATCTCTTGATTTTTTCTCAGTAACTTGAAGATGGGTTTGCAAGTAGCGGTCAAATGGGAAATAAATCGGGCAATGTAATTCAAACGTCCCAAGAAACCTCTGACTTCTTTATCCGTACGGGGAACTGGCATCTCTTGAATAGCTCTCACCTTGGCTGGGTCGACCTCAATACCTTTACCACTGACAATAAAGCCCAAGAGTTTACCAGATCTTACTCCAAAGGTGCATTTGTTCGGGTTCAATCTCAACTTGTATTTCTTCAGCCTCTCAAACAGTTTGTATAAATGATCGAGATGTTCTTCTTCAGTATGAGACCTGGCTATCATATCGTCCACATATACTTCTATTTCATGATGGATCATGTCATGGAACAAAACCACCATAGCACGCTGGTACGTTGCTCCTGCGTTCTTTAAACCAAACGGCATTACTTTATAACAGAAGGTGCCCCATTGCGTCACAAACGTAGTCTTCTCCATGTCCTCAGATGCCATTTTGATCTGGTTATAACCCGAGAATCCATCCATGAAGGAGAATACCTTGTGTTGAGCGGTGTTGTCTACCAGAACATCAATGTGTGGCAGTGGGAAATCATCCTTGGGACTCGCTCTATTCAAATCTCTGTAATCCACACACATTCGCACCTTACCATCCTTCTTTGGCACTGGTACCGCATTAGCAACCCATTGAGGATAAGAAGTAACCGCCAGAAAACCAGCATCGAATTGTTTCATGACTTCGGCCTTGATTTTCTCGGACATTTCAGGACGCATGCGACGAACCTTTTGCTTAACAGGACGACAATCTTCCTTCGTCGGCAAACGATGCACTACTATATCGGTATCCAGCCCTGGCATGTCTTCGTAAGACCAAGCAAAAATCTCCACATAGTCATGTAGCATCTGAATCAATTTTTCCTTGATACTGCTTTCCAAGCCTGCTCCTATTTTGACTTCTCTCTTGTCCACCTCGGTACCCAGATTTACAGTCTCAACTGACTCCTCATGCGGCTGTATAGTCCTTTCTTCTTGTAGTAACAGTCTGGCAAGTTCTTCAGGTACTTCACAATCTTCCTCACTTCCATCTTCGGCTCGGTAGATCGGATTTTCAAAGTCATAATGAACAGTAGTAGAACTATTATCAACAGGATCCAGAGTGGATAGGGATCTGCAATTCGTTACGTGCGTGTGTGTAAGAAAACATAGCTCGTTTGAAAGATAATAGGAAAGACAAAGAGCGCAATATTTGAATGCAAAACGTCCATTGATTTATTGAATATAAATATGCTTATGAAAATGACAAAACCCTTAACAAATTAGCTATTGTGCCTCGGGCATAGACACAATGCTTTAAGAAGTTTGATTGTAAAAGAAAATTAAAATTTGCAATTCTAGAATAAACAATAACAATTACTCCTGACTAAAGGAAATCGGGATAATGTCTTCAGTCTTCCAATTGTTGAGTCCGTCACCAATTGTTGGGAAAATCCAGCTATCCAAGTCGCAATCACTATCAGCATCTTCCATAGCATTAATCTGATTTTTGACTATCTTTCCAGAGTTAAACCCCAGGCCAGCTTTATCAGACTTGTACGGTACATTGATCAGTTGACCCCAACCAGCACGATCACCATTTTCAATCGCGGCTTGAGCATCTTTCAGAGAGATCATGACAGGGGGAGCACGAACAACCTTGGGCACAAGGGGAGTTGGCTTAAGGACAGGACTGGGTGGAGGAACCACTTCAAATGACTGAGAAGGAGTCTCAAAGAATTCACCATCCATCTCGACGTATTTGAAGGCTTGCACACTACTGACAATATACTCTTCTTCTCCACATACAGTGACAACCATGCCTGCTATTGGATACTTCAGCTTTTGATGAAGCGACGAAGCTACCGCACCTGCCCCATGGATCCAAGGGCGCCCCAACAAGCAGGAGTAGGCGGGACGAATGTCCATCACGTGAAAGGTAGTGTTGAAGACTTGAGGTCCTATCTTGATAGGGAGAACCACTTCACCATAGACAACACTCTTCGCACCATCGTAAGCACGCACCACAACATCACTAGGTTTCAGTTCAATGCCTTTGTAGTCAAATTTATCGAGTACAGCTTTCGGGAGCACATTCAAGGAAGAGCCGTTGTCGATCAACACGTGAGCCAGGGTGATCCCCTCACACTCGATGGAGATATGCAGAGCTTTATTGTGATTCTTTCCTGCTGGCGTCAGGTCAGCATCGGAAAAGCCTAGGCCATTGTCAACAGTCAAATTAGCAACATAATGTTCGAATTGATCGACGGATGTTTCTTGAGGCACATGAGCGGTCTTCAAGAATTTCATCAATGCATTGGCATGGGATTCAGAGGATAATAACAAGGACAACATTGAGATTTTAGACGGAGTATGCCCCAATTGTTCCACTACATCAAAATCGCTCTTACGGATGATTTTCAGCATCTCTTCCATTTCCTGTTTGGCAACATCTTCAGAAGTAACTTCGATCGATGTCTCTGACTGAGGAGGATTGACTGGTCTTTTTCCTCGAATTTCGGGAGCGGGAGGTGAGATTTCTGGGGAGTAGATCCTTCCACTTCGAGTAACTTTACTAGTCCCCACAATATCATTAGGATTAGCAGAACTACCAACCTGCTTTATGCCATGGATGTAAACGTCGCCTCCATAGTTCCACGGAATAGCTTTGCTGGAGGAATATGGCACGGGGCCAGGTGCGGTAATAATCAGGGGAGCCACTTTGGGCTCAGCGGTAATCTTCACAGGCACTCTAGTAGCGGTAATCTTCACTGGAGCTTTGGACCTAGCAATCACATATACCTCTTCAATAGAGTTGTCCACCTTAGGAACCCTTTCAAATAGAATTGTACGATCATCCATCAGCCGTTGAATGCCGTTCTTCAACTTCAAACAATCATTGGGTCGGAGTACACAGAGATCGCAATCTTCAGCACAACCTGGAAATAAACCAGCTTGCAATAAATTCTTCTTAACGATCAGGAGAGGAGATGCTAAATCAGCAACGTCAGTAACGTGAGAATTGTCGTCCACAACATTAACATTCTGGTCATGATTAGGCATAGGTGCTGTGATGACATTGGGGGTCGCCGGAGGATCAAATTCAATTTCTCCAGCGTCGATCATATCCTGAATCTTGTTCTTCAACAACCAGCAATCATTCGTATCATGCCCGGGGCTATCAGAGTGATAGGCACACCTGGCGTTGGGATTATAACGAGGAGAAGTAGTGTTGGGATTTGCAGGAGGGCCTCTGAGGGTAATCAAATTGGCCTTTAACATACTCTGCAGTGCTTGGGTTAAAGTCATATTGATCTTGGTAAACTGTCTTCTCGACCTGTCTTGTCTGTGTTGGAAGTTCTGAGATGGCGGTGCGGCAATTGTAACTGCCCCAACAGTATGGTCACGATTCTTCTTGTTATGCTTCCTCTCACTGTACACAGCATTTGATTCATTCTTTCCCTGATAGGACTTTTTGGTGCTTGCAGAAGTAGCTGCCTGTATCTTTCCACTTCGAATGCCGCTTTCAACCCGTTCACCTGTCAAGATAAGTTCAGTGAAACCTGACGAGGAACTTCCCAGTAGATGGCTGTAGAATGGGCCAGTCAGTGTACCCATGAACATGTCCACTAACTCTCGATCAGTCATAGGGGGTTTGACTCTGCCAGCCAAATCTCTCCACTTTTGAGCATATTCTTTGAAACTTTCTTTAGAGCCCATAGTCATATTTTGTAGCTGTAGCCGAGTAGGCGCTAACTCAGAATTATACTGGTAGTGCTTGTAGAAAGCTGTTGCTAAATCAGTCCATGTGCGGATGTTAGAGCTCTCAAGCTGATAATACCACTCTAACTGTGTGCCAGACAGACTCTCTTGGAAGAAATGGATCCACAGTTTCTTATCAGTAGTGTGCGGCTGAATCTTTCTCACATAAGCCCTTAGATGCATCTGAGGACAAGAGGCACCATCATACTTAGTGAAAATGGGAACCTTGAATTTGCGGGGAATGACCACATCAGAGACCAGACCCAAGTTTTCGAAATCCAGACCGGGCACTTTCTGCCCCTCCATAGCTAGCATACGTTCTTCCAGCAACTTGTACTTATCATCCTTCGGAGAGTACTGTTCATGTTCATAATCTTCATCGTCGTCCTCAGAATTGACGAGATTAGGATTCTCATCTTCCGAATCATTCTCGGTCTCTTCTTCTGAATCCTTCGGAATTCTAATCTTGACTCCTGTAACCTGTCCCTTAAGCCTTCTCCCCGGGTTGATGTAACCCACAGGTTTCTGGTCCTTCTTCTTCTCCATCAAAAGAGCTTTCAGTTCTTCCTGCCCCTTAGATAAGCTCAGCATCATTTCCTGGAATTGAGCATTCTGGGCCTGGAGATCTTTGACAGTTTGTTCGAGAGCCATTGTTCAATCTGTTTGAATCTGCTGGAATCTGTTTGATAGGAAAATCGTGAGAACACTGATCCTTTAGAATACCTGTTATGCGATGCAATGCAATGTATGAAATGTTTTCAAGGACTTTCGGGATTTAACTTTGCATAAACTAACAAAAAGAGCTTTTTTTTTCTTTTCTCTTTTGTTTTTGCTTTTGTTTTTGTTTTTTTTTTAGCAGAGTTAAATCCCTAAATCCTTGAAATGGTTAGTACAATGCCATGATGTTATGATGTTATGATGTTATGTTGTTAGATAAATAACAAGCACAAGCAAGTCACACAACAATCATTCCTAGGTTTTAAGGCTTGCGTGAGTTCCATAGGTAAATACCCTCCCCACTAAAGTTTGGTTGGTTCAACCTGTCTTAGAATAGTAACCGGGTTCTAGAAGGATCTCAAATCATTGACCTTTCCTTAAGTCCACTTCAGTGCAACACCAAGTGGTTGACCGAAGCTTCCCTAAAGTCCAATCTCAAAGAGTGTAGTATCGAGTCTCAACCAACTCCAGTCGGAACCGAAGCCAGTTATCTCACTACTTTCTAATGGCCAGGATGAGTCAATTAGGGTTCTAAAGGTCTGGTTAATGCTTTTATGACACCACGCGAATGCCAAATATTTCCTCAACTAACATGAGGAACATCAGGACATCCAAAGTGCCACATTAACCGTAGCCATCATTTTGACCATTCCAGTATACGCCGGACAGTCGCGATGATCTCTTGCTACTTACCTAAGGTACACTAGATCCGGGTGTAGGATCTTTCACTCAAGCATAACATACCCAAGCAATCCCTTAAAAATAAATCAGACAAATTGAATAAGTGATCTTGTTTTTAAGGTAACCTCTCTTTTTAAATGTTTAGGCTCCCCAGCAGAGTCGCCAGTTCTGTCATACGGTGAACTGGACTTTTTGTGGTTTTAATCGCAATGTCGCGGTTAGCAAGAGTCGCCACCGACTTTTCTTTTAACCAATAAGGAAAGGTGGAAAAGAACAGGAAAGACCTTAATTTAGATTTTGGGTTCGGGAGGTACATTATACAAAGGGAAGGTGTTAGCACCCTTTGTATCCATGGTTATCCATGGGCTCTTAATTGCTCGATCACTTATATTATTTTTAAAAAAAAGTGTTTGTGAATTGTTTAGAAAAATTGTTTTGAAAAGAGAATTTAACTTTGTAATGATTCTTGTATGAATATATACAAAGTAGTTATCTCGTTTAGTTTTGGAAATTGTTTAGAAAAATATAACTCGGTAATGATTCTAGTATGAATATATACCAAGTGGTGATTTTCTAAAGATATTTTGAAAGGTGTGAGGTGTGAAAATTGTTTTTTGATTGTGAGCCAACAATTAAGAGTTATACCGACCCAAGGTCTTTATGAGCATTTCCTATCCTTATGAGGGTAAAACTGTCCTTATTATTGAGAAATAAGTAGTTTTATCCTTTGGATGTTTAAGGGTCATCGTAGGGTCATCGATAGGTCATTGAAGGCAACAGTTACGAGGATATCTTAGCATTCGAAGGGACTATCATCTTTTAACCGTAGGCAACATCGGAGGGTCATCGAGGGACAAAGTTGTATATTCGAAGGCAACATCCGAGGGACTATAATTTATTTTATGATGATTTAACCGAAGGGTCTTTGCTAAGGGTATCCCCACGTTCGCGGGACATGACCGTAATATCGTAATCGTAAGGCAACAAAGAGAGGTCCAAGATCACTTATTCAAAGGCAAAGTTTTACAATTAATTATATAATTAGGATGAAACTCCACATTAAAATTATTAAAAATAATATATAAAAAAAATTAATACATTAGAAATTAATACATTAAAAATTAATTTAGGGTGAAACTCCACAAGGGTATCCCACAAATAAAGTGGAATACCTAGCCAATAACCTTTTCCTGGGATATGTGAACCTTTACAAAACTCAAAAAAAGAAACATGTCAGAACACCAAATCAGGGTGCAATCGAAGATTACACCGGAGAAATATCACAACAATAAATAGGATAGGATGAATAATGCATGGCTATGATAAAACATAAAAAAAAACAGAATAGAAAAGTCAGCTACTGTCTCGTTCGCCTCTGCCTCGCCTAGCGAAGGCCAGGCGAATACTCGCCCCAGGCTCGCCTAGCGAGGTGCTAGCGAGCGGCCACGGATTTTGAATTTGAAAACAGCCCCACGTTAGGAACTTTGAATTTTATGTCATTTTATCACAGGAATAACATGATCAAACATTCAGGGTATTCAGGCATATTTAAATTCCCATACGAAAGCAAATTATATATCAACATTTTATCATGATGCATTATATATGTAGATATGGCCAATTGAAAATATAAACAATAGAGATACGCAAACCTGTTTGCCAATTCAAGGTTGAAGGGATTGACCACTTGTAGTATCGGAATAAGTTAGGCAGCGGGAATTGGACGGCGATGGCTTCGGTGCAGATGGGCTGCCTTCAGGGTTTCTTTACTCTGAATTCTCCGGGTAGGCAGGGTTCCTATGCCAAAACTTCTATTCGTTCTTCTCTGTTCTCCTCCTCTTTTTTTTTCAGTGAATCTCCCAGTGTAACTCCAAGTGTAACTCCCCTACTGAAACTTCAGTATTTATAGACTAATTTCGTGGGTAATGGGCTTGGAATGAGGGAGACCCAAGTCCAAAATAATTTGTTATATTTTATTTATTTATTTATTTTAATTATTTAATTAATTAATTAATTAATTAATTAATTAATTAAAAAAAAAATCTCTTTTTTTATATTTTATTACTGAAGTGCTGGTATTTATAGTGATAATGGTGACCTAATGGGCTCAGAATGAAGCCCGAAATTTTTGTTGTCTGTCAGCTTCGCTAGGCGAGCGCGTAGCGAACAGGCCAGTTTGGGCCATTTTCTGGATTGGGCCATCCGTGAGCTGGGCCTTTGTTTCTTCAAGATCAGTGTTATATATGAGTCGGAATGCCTTGCAAAATGTCTTGAAATATTAATGGGCAAATTTTGGGGTATGACAACTTGCCCATTCACTGCCTTTCCGTCTATACGAAGATCCAACAACATGTACACGTCCTCAAGTGTGACGGTACATTCACCAATCGGAAGGTGAAATGTGTGGGTCTCGGGTCTCCACCTCTCCAACAAAGCCAGAATGAACTTGTAGTCCACCGAGTACGAAACAATGTTTATTAGATTTCCAAATCCACATCCTCTAAACCGCTTCGGATCCTAATAACAAAAAAAATAAGAAAATACAATTAGAAGAAGAAATACATACTCAACAAACACACATCTATAAGAAGTAATCCTAAAATAGAAACTAAAAAGAGAGAGATTACAAAGGTATAACACAAAGAAGATATGTATAAGAAGTAATCCTAAAATAGAAACTAAAAAGAGAGAGATTACAAAGGTATAACACAAAGAAGATATGTATTAGAAGTAATCCAGAAATAGTAACTAAAAGAGAGAGATAACATACAAATGCCGAGATATTCTCGATTGTGCCTCTGTGTTCATCGCCCATAGTCAACAAAGACATGATTTGAATTTGCAAAGCTTGAGTTTGGTAGATGAAAGAAATGTGGTAGAAGAAAATACTTGAGTATTGATGAAGATGATTTGATATAATTGATATGAGAGACTATTTATAGATGAATGAGTGAGTAGGTTTGGAAACCTAAAAAGAGTGTGATTGGTTGCATGGAAAGGCAAGAGGAGACAAGAGAATGACAAAATTCAGCATGGAAGAGCATGTGAGGAATCTTCTTGGCGCATGTGAAGAAATCACATGCAAGGGAAGAGGAGCCCTTGAGTTTGGCGCCTACATGTGATTTCTCACATGTAAGGAAGAGGCGCCCTTCCTCTTGGCGCATTAGTGTAGGGCAATTGGAAGGGGCGCCCTTCCTAGTGGCGCCTTTGTCTTGTTTTGTGAAGGGGCGCCCAAGCCTTTGGCGCCTCAGTTACTTTATGGCGCACAGGGAATGGGCGCATAGGTTGGAATCTTAGGGCACAGACCTCAGAGATTCTTTGATTCCATGGCGCTTGTGTATTCTTTTCAATCTTTTCTCTGCGTGCTGGATTCCTTCAACTGCATGCATGGTCAAGTCTGTACAGACAATTACCAAGTTATCAATGCATTGACCAACTTACCAATGACCAACTATTTATGTTGTGCAGTTGAACAACTTAGCAATGCATTCAGTTTCAATTCCATTCAAACTATCTACATATTTAATATTTCAACACAATAGCTTCCACACAACATTATATGATCAGTGCACATGTCGAAGGTGAAATATTTGATCATCAATTGTTCGGTTTTTGTTTTCGAAACATAAAGGTGACTCGGTTTACAATAAATCGACGATCAAATTTTTCACATCTAAAATAAATAATAGAAAAGAAATTGCAGTGCAATAACGTGGGTCAGATCATCTATAAAAATCTAGTTTATTTTGCAGAAAACCAGGTAAAATTTTATCAGAAGAAGATTCGAGATGATGATGATGTTCAACATATGTTTGGCAGTCACGAACATTTCGGTTACAACGATATAGAGTTGTATATATTACCACATCAACAACAGGAGTCTCAATACATTGATCAATCACAAGTGTTTTGTGAGACTGATGACGAACAAGCTAAGGTGAATGTTCCAGACGATGAAGAAGAGGAACCTGGGATCATGGTTGATTCGATGGTGAATGCTGAAGAGGAAGAGGAGCCAATACCAGTAAGTCATGTATATTGCCCACCCTAACACATGACAAGGTTAAATTTGGTTTCAAATGAACCTTCGGCAGATGTATGGTACAATCCTTACGTGCAAATGCAAGGATCTCTGAAACAAGGAGACAAATTTCCCACAAAAGAGGAATGTGTAAAAGCCATTAAGAAATTCCACATACAACTATCAGCAGATTTCAGAGTAGACAGAACTGACGCATCGAGGTATAAATTTTATTGTTCGAATGAGCATTGCCTTTTTAAGTTGTCAGCTTCGTACTGGAAGAGGAGCGAGTCTTGGGAGATTGGATCAATGGGTCCAGATCACACATGCATGCTGACAAACCCAATGCAGGATCATCGTAATTTAAGCTCTCAGCTAATATGCGATGAAATATTGTCTGTCATTGGCGATAATCCGTCGTTAAAGGTGAGTACAATAATCTCGCATATTAGGGCAGAGTACGAGTACATACCATCATATAGGAAGGCATGGATAGCTAGAACAAAAGTTGTTGAAAAAGTGTTTGGCAATTGGGAGGAATCTTCCAAACAACTTCCATAATACTTGTTGGCTCTAAAACACTATGCTCCCGGGACAATTTTCAAGATGGAAACATTGCCCGCATATACACCAGATGGTACGTGTGCTGTTGGAAATAGAATATTTCACCGTCTATTTTGGGCGTATCAACCGTGTATCATAGGTTTTTCTTTATGTAAACCAATTATACAAATTGATGGTACATGGTTGTATGGAAAATACAAAGGAATGTTACTGATGGCAGTGGCACAAGATGGGAACAACAATATTTTTCCGATCGCCTTTGCCCTAGTTGAAGAGGAGACTGCTGAGGGATGGAGTTTTTTCCTAAGAAATCTCCGGTTGCACGTTGCACCTCAGCCTAACTTGTGTTTGATCTCTGATAGACACCCCTCAATCATCAGTGCATATAATAACATTGACAATGGCTGGCAAAATCCTCATTCGACGCATGTGTTTTGTATTAGACATATTGCTCAGAATTTCATGCGGGAAATCAAAGATAAGACATTGCGTAAGAAGGTTGTCAATGCAGGTTATGCATTAACAGAACCTTCTTTCAAACACTACCGCGAGGAAATAAGATTGTCGAACGAAGATGCGGTTCAGTGGATCAATAGTATTCCGTTGGAGAAGTGGACTAGGGCATACAACAGCGGACAACGTTGGGGCCACATGACAACAAATCTTATGGAATCAATGAACCCTGTCTTCAAGGAATTCGTAACCTACCAATAACCGCTTTGGTGCAAGCTACATATTTCAGGCTAGGGGCGTTGTTTGAAACCAGACGCTCAAAATGGAGTTCTGTATTGCAATCTGGACAGTTGTTCAGTGATGCTTCAATGAAATTCATCAGACATGAAGCTGCCAAAGCAAACACACACGTGGTTACGGTATTTGATCGAACTAAAGGTTGGTTTAGTGTTGCCGAGTCCATGGATCACAATGAGGGCATGCCAATGGGATAATACATAGTCGAATTAGATAGAGGTTGGTGCGACTGCGGAAGGTTCCAAGCCTTTCGTACCCCCTGCTCCCATGTCATTGCGGCATGCTCAAAGGTTCGAAGGGATCCATCCTACTTGCTATCCAAGCCTTTCGTACCCCCTGATCTGGTTATCTGCAAGAAGCGTATAAAGTACATCATCCAAAAGTTCCTTCATATCAACAAATGTGGAAGCAACAACACTTCCATCAATAGTAAACGAACCAGTTGTCTCAATAACTACCTTCTCAAGAATCTTATCACCATAGATTTGCCTACCAGAATCCTCCAGATAATAGTAATCACCATTTAAATCCTTATAATACCTCATATTTGCCACAACACCATAATCAATAACTTTTGGAGACTTAGTAAGATCTTCCTCATTGCACATTATACCATTAAGATACAAAATAATATGAGCAAAGGAAGAAAAGTAGATGGGTCTCTTAGGGTTATCACTATAATAAATCATTATTTCAATGATGAATCTAACCTAGTATTCTTGGCCTTCTTATTATTGTGAATAATACACCACATCAGAAATAAATCATTGTCATTAATCCTGCTAGAGTTTCCCGGTTTCCTAGCCAAAATCTTCACCATAATCCAGTGAATCAGTCTAATGAAAAATTTGATTTGAATGATTCTCAAGTTTGACATTTCCATATGTTCACAGACAGATTTAGAAATCTCCAAAATAAAAGCAATTTTATCATAGTCCATTTTCTTTTGTATTTGACACATTGGTGCATTCACATTTCAAACCAAAGTAGGTGATGAAATTAGAGTAGTTGAATTTTACAACCTTATTCTTGGACCTACTTTCTAAACCTACAGTGGTGAGTTCTAAATTGCAATAAAATGCCTTGACATGATCAGGTTGTACTTCTTATTCGTGCTAATGAATGATAACAAATTATTGTCAACGAATGATTTTAGAAACTTCGTTTTTAACTCAACTTCGGTTGAACTATTAACAAAATACACATGGTCTACAAGTTTGTTAAGAAACTTATCTAGGTACTTTTGCAGACTATCCTCAAGCAATAAGTAAGCAACATTACCATAAGCCATATCCAGAGAAGATGAACTTGGTGCAGATGAACGCTTGACATTCTTACTTAAAACTCCATTTGTGGATGTCTTGTTGCCTTAAACTTTCGTCCTTGATCTTTTTTGAATATGGTTGGTGGCTCAGAATCAACAATTGGTTGCTTTTTCTTTTGTTTGTCAAGCCTCCCAAAGTAGCCATACTCATAAGACATGATTATGATGGATTGGTGATGATGAGTGATGATGTGAAGTGAGATTGTAGATAATGATGATGATGAGAAATGATGAATGAGAGTGATTTTGAAAACTTGCTCAGGTTAGGGTTTTAGATGATATAAATAAAATGAAATTTGAGAAAATGAAAAAGTGAAAGACAAGTGAATTTAGTGTGACCCTTCAAGTTTTAATTCATATCAAGTTTAAAATTTGATTCGATTCAAATTGAACATATTTGAAACCCACCAAAAGATGATTCGAATCACGGGCTTAATGTAATGTTTTTTATTTGAATCAAAATGAAACGTCTCAACATCTCAGAAAAATGATTTGGATCACAAGTTTAGTTAAAACTCATAGATTCGAATCAAAATGCCAAAATTTTGAAAAGTTTGAAGGAAAATGAGACTTTCATAAAAAGACTAAAAACACTTGAAATCCTTTTATGTTTATGAGGGACAATATAATTGTATGTTATGAATGAGTGAAAGAAAATTGAGCATTTTATAATGAAGATGCTAAAATGAATTTTAACGTAATTTTGTTTTAATGTAAATGCATAAATTGTTTTTAATGCATGGTAATAATGAGGATGCATGAATGTATGGACGATGTAAATGAATGCAATGAACGAACGACATAAATGATAAACCAATGTGCTGAATGATTTAGCAATTAATAGATGAACGCACAAACATTTACACATCTCGCAACATACATAGTCAACATAATAAATACTCCAATGCCTACACAAAATAAATAAATGAGGGTTTGAACGATCATACCAATTTAGACGATCTAAGTTTAACTTTTCTAATTTTGATACCAAGTGGAAATCAACAACAAAGACACTCATAAGCTCTAAACACTAACATTTAATTACTAGTGGATAAAACTCCTCTTGAACGTTTGAAGAATATTATATTCTCTCCTTCATAAGGCTTCAGATGAACTTTAAACGACAATTGTATGATCATTACTGATTCACACAACTTGTCAATCCTAAAGAACTGATTCAAGTCTTGGACGATTGATAAGCACTTCAAGTACATTCCTTGAATCATTTGTAGTTAGTTGAAGCTTCAGAGAATCATTGCCAATAGTCACAAAATTGCATTTATCTTCTTTTTATAACGACATTGAAAGACTAGGCCATAAAATGATGCTTTTGTTTCTAATTTTTTTCTCATGATACTTTTCAGCATATTGTAGTGTGAATACGTGACCTTTAAAAGTAGGATCAACCTTTAAGAAGCAATGTCAAAACATACTACACAAATCTCATAAAAATTGTTAGTTCAATCCTGGGTGAATCAAAACTTAGAGAATATCTTAAGTATAATTAATGCCTTGAAGAAAATTCTAGTAAGGTTTTACTTTGAATTAATCTATGTAATGCACTACACTGAATAATCAAGCACAAGTAACTCAATGTAGTTTCATAAGGAATCATTGAATTACATAAGCTTCCATAACGTCTGAGAAAACTCGTATAGGATCGTAGAAACCATATCCTCAACTTTTAAAGTTGCTAAACTTTAATCAAATGCCGAGTTTTTATACCAATTTTTGGGTGAGAATATGGAAACAACAATGTCTATAATGGAAGGTGAATAGATCCAAAATCCTTTTAGATAATTCGTAAAACATTTTAGATCACATATAACGAAATCATAGATTTTAAAAGGCACAGAAGCAAGACATAAAAATGAGAGCTTAGAAGCATCTCAATAAATTAAACCACATGAAATGGTACGTGAAGTAACCATGATATTGATCACATCTAGTGCAAGTTATTTACATAACAATCAAACCCGCTCTAAACTAAGCGATTTAAAAATGAATTACTTAGATGTTCTTAATAAAGCATAATTGACTTCATGATGATTCCTTAAGATTGATACACCACATACCTAAGTTTAAACATTAAATCTCTATAAGCAAGGTCTAACCTATATGGTATACAATCAATGCAATCTTACCAATATGCATAAGCAAATATGAAATGAATGAATGATTGAAAAGTAAAAGGATAGGAAAAGAGAGAGATACATAATGATATATAGTGTTTCGACATTCACCCTCGTTATGCCTACATGTATTCTTCAATGGATGATGCCATCAACATAATCACGATCTTTCTTTATAATGATAAAATGATTACAACATTTTGATTACAAAGAACTATCACACGATAGTTCCTTCTGATGGAGCAGAGACTAAACTACTAAAACAATACAAGAACCCTTAATATCTTGATCCAATAACCTTGCTATCCATAATAACCTGCTCCAAGTATTCGTGTATGACATATACTGGATCACTCTCAACTTTGTATACTAACAATCTTTCTCCAACACCACCAAAAAGTGACAACTTCCAACTCCTCCTTACGGACCGTTGAAACTTAATTCTGCCAAAGTATTCCTTGGAGCATAATGAAAACTGTCATTTGGTTAGATAACCCATTAATACCAAACTGCACTCAAGAAACGATACATGCACCTGTTACCAAAAAAAAATAGCTACACACAGAAACATTAGATACCCTAATGTACCACTAGTCTCCCTTACTTTAGAGGAGGGTCTAAAGACAAGGAAAAAGACTAAGGATGAAGATGATGAACAATGCTAGATAATCTAAAAAACAACTGACATTACGAGTAATTAGTCAAGTAATTCAATATTGATGAATGGTGAACACACACACACACACAAGGTTCAAATAATTTTCTAGATGAATGGGTCTTGGTTCTTGATGGTTATCAAGAGATTGATCAAATCCTCAACAAGAAACAACAATCCAATTTCATAAAATAAGATGCAACAAAAAGGATAAAGAATTGACGTGGATTCAATATCAAAAGGTTGGTGTTTCGGAGAAGAACAGAAAATAATAGTGTAAAGATAAACACACTAAGAAGAGAAGGCAAAATTCATTATTTTTGTCTTTATGAATCACCATATGTTTCCATACTTGTTACCTTCACCAAAAGAAATAATCATTTAAATAAGTGATAGAAAATTGGGTTTTTTATGATTTGATTTGAATCAATCTAGACAGAATAAAAAAGAGACACTTTTTAAAGCAAATGATTCAAAACATTATTTGCACTTAATTCAAATCAAGTGGGATTATGATTTGAATCATGTTCAAATTTTTATCCAAATCAATTGATCCATAAGGTAATTCCAATTTTTAATATGTGAATGATTTAAATCAAATATAACACATGATCTGAGTTAAATACCAAAACATCAAAATTCAAATGTTATAACTTGTGATTCAAGCTACTAATATGGAAATGACAAAACAATAACTTTCATAGGCTTAAAAAGGAAATAGCTAACAAGGATCAAATAAATATAATATGAAATCCAAAGGATTCTCAGCGGTAGAATTAAGTAGTTGAAATGATTACAATCAAATGGAAAGAAAGTTTACAAATACACAAATGAATTTAAATAGCATACAAATTACAAATATATGATGAAGCAATAATCGAATTGTAAATCATCAAAACACAATAGATACTTAAAGCACATGAACGATACTAAATGATATTATGTGCTTTTAAGAGGCAACTATAGCAGTGAAAAGGCAACCCTAACCACTAGGAACTCAAAGATTTCTCTGCATGATCAAGGTAAGAGGTAAATTATTTGATAAATTAGCTTATATCAATGGGATAACAGGGATTCCTTAACCCATGTATAACTTAATGAAAATGCATGAGTAATTTGTTAAACATGATGATTTGTGAATATATGTATGAACCTTGTAACACATGATTGTATACCATGATTTTATTGATAAATTAACTAAATATTGTTATTGATTTGTTGATCTATGTTAAATTATGATTATGAATTAATTTTCTTATTTATGAAGAGTTATGAGTATGGATTGATTTGCTTATCTATGATGAGTTATTAGTATGACTTGTTTTGTGAATTGTGCTATCATTTTTATTTTAGGACTTAAGACCTCAATCGATACAGTTTAATCAAACAATAGGAACTAATGTTGACACCGGGTAGAATGTTTTACACTAGTCATACCTCAAATTCGAACAATTATTTACAAATCAAACAAAGTCGGAATCAAATAAATTAATATGTTTCGAAAACCTTAGAGTGTATGCTTTGAGACTATGATTTTTATTGTAGGACTTAAGATCCCAATTGGTACAGTTTAATCAAACAATAGGAAGTGGTGCAAACACTAGGCAGAATGTTTTGGCTGACTTGTAACTAGTATTTTTCCTATTGTACTTAATTAAATGAGATACTTATTAAGTCTAATGTGTAAAAAAAATTGTCTATTTTGTGATGATATAAGTTTACTCTTAAAAGACTTGTGTATAGTGAGTTGTACCCAAAATACTTATAGTGTGTCAACTAACCGTGCTGCATAATTTTTAGCATATTAGTTGAACTTGCGGTTCAATTTTCTCATATTTGTCATAACAAAATATGTTCCAATTTAGAATCTACCATGTGATGAATCTTGTCTAATTTCTAACGGTTTTAGTTTCACTTATAAAAAGATATATGTAACTAATATTAAGGGTGAATGACTCCATGTCAACTTGTCTAATACCATATATATATATTTTGATTGAAGCAACTCTTGAGCCAGGGAAAAATATTTCTAGGAACACTTTTTTTAGATTATTCTAACTTGTGACAATATTCGACTTAAGATAATACAATCAACCTTTTGCAACTCCTTAAAATGAGAATGAAAATGCTCTGAGCTTGATATGATCCTCTGTGATTCCTTCAGGTCTCAAAGGTGTATAACACACAACCTGAAATTTTTTTAGATGTTTATGCATATCCTCACCTGCAAGACCATTAAACCTTGACAACAAGTGTATTAAACCATATTTCAATTCAAAAGGTGCAAAAACTTTCGGATACTCAATACAATGTGCATTATAATTCACATTTGGTGTAGTAAGTTCTCTTAAAGTTCTTTGTTTAACCATATTATAATAATAAAAACTCAAAATAAGAATAAAATAAATTATGGCAGAACCCAAAATCAGAATCACTAGTAATGTGGCATCATAAGTCAGCAATGCAATAATTATGAAAATACCAACAATGTCCCTAATGAGAAAAATTGTTAAAAAAACAAAAAAAAATGATTAAAATAAAATAAAATCTAGAAAAATCACTACAAATCAAATAAGATCAAAATAGGACTCCACAAATTTCTTCGGATTTTTTTGAAAATATGAAAACGGAAAATAAATAGAAAAATAAGGAATTTCAAATTTTTAGGGGGTGTCCTCTATTTAGGAAGCATTTGATCCCTAATTTTTTCTAATGAATCGGCAAAGAATCAGACTAATCTGAGACAATTTTCCTAAAAACCGGTTTTTTTAACGCTAGAGCACAAAAAGGCCAGAATGCAAGAATGCTAGGGCAAGAAAGCTGCAACACCTATGACTCTAATATTTGTTAAAATTGACAATTACAGGATACTCAATATAATGTGCATTATAACTCACATATGGTGCAACAGGTTCTCTTAAAGTTCTTTGTTCAACCATATTAGGATTTTAAAAACTCAAAATAAGAATAAAACAAATTATGGGATAACACAAAATCAAAATCACTAGTAGTCACGCATCATGAGTCAGCAATGCAACAATTATGAAAATACCAATAATGTCCCTAATGAGAAAAATAGTTGCAAAAATGAAAAAAGATAAAAATTAAATTAAATAAAATCTGGAAATATTACTAAAAATCAAAATAGGACTCCGTAATTTTTTTCGGATTATATTGAAAATATGAAAATAGAATATAAATCAAAATAATTAGAAAGATAAGGAATTTTATATTCTTTTACGGGGGGGTGTCCTCTATCTAGGAAGCATTTGATCCCTGGTTTTTTCTAATGAATCGATAAAGAATAAGACTAATTTGAGACGATTTTCCTAAAAATTGATTTTTTAACACTAAAACGCGAAAAGGCCAGAACGCAAGAATGCTAGGGCAAGAACGCTGCAACACCTATGACTCTAATATTGGTTTAAATTGACAAGATTCCCCGACAAGGACGCCAATTTGATCTGATGTCGCACACAGGTGAAAAACGAGCTTAAAAGTGTAGTAAAATATAAGTGACACTTGAATGTCGTATCATAAGGACTCTTGAATGTTGTAACCAAACGAATGAAAAGAATTTTTTTTTTAGGTTCAAAACTTAAATCGAAGATAATTAAGGTAAAAGCAAAACTGATATATAAATTAATATATTGTATCGATTTCTAACTTATCATCAATTCTTAAAATTCCAATTTTCTAGCGAATTTGATCCTATTCGATTACAATATCCACTGATAACTGTAATATGTACTATAATATGTATGTTCTTAATTTTCGAATTCAGCAAACAGATTTAAGTAGTATCGAATTAAGCAAACATAATTTAATCAAACACGATAATGAAAAAACTATGCTAATGTTATTATAGTTAAAGATCATACAAACAATTGAATTAAGCAAACAAAAGTAATCAAATTAAGCAAACAAGTTTATAGGAAGAATTGAAAAGAAATAGAAATTAAATTGAAATTAATAAAAAGCTCAAAGTGGGATCCGAAATAGCAGATCGACTCTTTGGGAATTAGCTCTCCATATATTTCATAATCCCTATTATTATTTTATAAATATTGAATAGTGAATTCTAAAACTACTAATTTGTTTAAATAGAGCTAGGGAATTAGGTCCTAATAGCAACCGACCCGGAAAAAAAAATACAAAATCGGCCCCAAAACTAAGTATTTTCTTAAGTCTGATATGTAAATGAATTATGCAACTCTTCTGAACTCCAAATTTTCTTCTGACTCTAACATAAAACTTGTAGCTTATCCTCTCATCTTTCCAACTCATATTAGAACGTATCAATCCAATTCTCTTAACTCAAGTTATGATATGTACAACGAGAATGTGTAAGTAATAGTTTATTCAGAAAATAAGCAGAACTCAACTTAACTTCCAAAAACTTATTAAAAGAAATTAAAATAATGTGAGAACATATATAAAAGTCTTATAAAAAAGTAAAAGATAGTGTATTAAAGTACAGTGAACAATTATTCTAACGAAACATCAACTCATATTCATACTTAACACAATTCACAAAACAAGTCTTACTAATAACTCATCATAGATAAGCAAATCAATCCATACTCATAACTCGCCATAAATAAGAAAATTAATTCATAATCATAATTTAACATAGATCAATAAATCAATAACAATATTTAGTTAATTTATCAATAAAATCATGTTATACAATCATGTGTTACGTGGTTCATACATATATTCACAAATCATCATGTTTAACAAATTACTCATGCAATTTCATTACGTTATACATATGTCAAGGAAGAGTCTCCGGTAAAGGAGTCAATTTGATCTATTGTCGCACACGGGTCAAAAACGAGTTTAAAAGTGTAGTAAAACGGAAGCGACATGCAAATGTCGTATCACAAGGACTCTTGAATGTTGCAACTAAACAAATGAAAATAATGAGTGTTTTTAAGGTTCAGAACTTAAATCGAAGATAATTAAAATAAAATCAAAATTGATAAATAAATTTATCTACTTTATTGATTTCCAATTTATCATTGATTCTTATAATTCCAGTTCTCTAGCAGATTCGGTCCTATTCGATTACAATATCCACTGACAAGCGTAATGGGTATTATATTATATATGTTCCTACTTTTTGAATTAAGCAAATTGATTTAAGCAGTCGCGAATTAAGCAAACGCGACATAATCAAACAAGATAACGAAAAAGTTACGCTAACGTGATTATAGTTAAGGCTCATACAAACAATTAAATTTAATCAATTTTATCCTATAAGTAACAATCAAATTAAGCAAACGAAAGTAATTGAGTTAAGCAAACGAGTTTATAGGAAGAGTTGAAAAAAATTGGAATTTAACTGAAATTAGTAAAAACCTGAAAGTGGAATCCGAAACCGCAGATCGACTCTTTGGGAATTAGCTCTCCATAGATTTTGTAATCCTTATTCTTATTATGTGAATACCAAATAATGAATCCTAAAACTACTAACTTGTTTAAATAGATCAAGGGAATATGGGTCTAATAGTAACCGACCCAAAAAAAATACAAAACCGATCCAAAAACTAACTATTTTCTTAAGTTTGAACTGCAAACGAATTATGCGACTCTTCTGAACTCTGAAATTGTTTCTCACTTTAACACAAAACTTGTAGGTTATCTTCTCAGACTTTTAACGCATATTTGAACGTGGCAATCTTATCATTCCTTGGAGCATAATGAAAGCTCTCATTTTGTTAGATAACCCATTAATACCAAACTGCACTCAAGAAATTATACATGCACCTGTTATAAAAAAAAACAGCTACACACAAAAATATTAGATACTCTAATGTACCACTAGTCTCCCTTACTTTAGAGGAGGGTCTAAAAACAAGGAAAAAGACTAAGGATGAAGATGATGAACAATGCTAGATAATCTCAAAAACAACTGACATTACGAGCAATTAGTCAAGTAATTCAATTTTGATGAATGATGAACACGCACACACAAGGTTCAAACAATTTTCTAGATGAAATGTCTTGGTTCTTGATGGTTATCAAGAGATTGATCAAATCCTCAACAAGAAACAACAACCCAATTGCACAAAACAAGATGCAACAAAAAGGATAAAAAAATTGATGTGGATTCAATTCATGAAGGAAATTTGATTTGAATCAATCTGGACAGAATAAAAAAGAGACACTTTTTAAAGCAAATGATTCGAAACATTATTTGCACTTAATTCAAATCAAATGGGATTATGATTTGAATCATGTTCAAATTTTTATCTGAATCAATTGATCCAGAAGGTAATTCCAATTTTTAATATGTGAATGACTTAAATCAAATATAACACATGATCTGAATTAAATACCAAAACATCAAAATTCAAATGTTATAACTTGTGATTCAAGCTACTAATGTGGAAATGACGAAAAAGTAACTTTTATAGGCTTAAAAAGGAAATAACTAACAAGGATCAAATGAATATAATATGAAATGCAAAGGATTCTCAGTGGTACAATTAAGTAGCTAAAATGATTACAATCAAATGGAAAGAAAGTTTACAAACACACAAATAAATTGAAATAGCATACAAATTACAAATATATGATGAAGCAATAATCGAATTGTAAATCATCAAAACACAATAGATACTTAAAGCACATGAACGATACTAAATGATATTATGTGCTTTCAAGAGACAACTGTGGCAGTGAAAAGGCAACCTTAACCACTAGGAACTCAAAGATTTCTCTGCGTGATCAAGGTAAGAGTTAAATTATTTGATAAATTAACTTATATCAATGGGATAACAGGGGCAGTAAATGATTTTAGAAACTTTGTTTTTAACTCAACTTCAGCTGAACTATTAACAAAATACATAGGGTCTACGAGTTTGTTAAGAAGCTTATCTAGGTACTTTTGCAGACTATCCTCAACCAATAAGTGAGCAACATTACCATAAGCGATAACCATAGAAGATGAACCTAGTACAGATGTACGCTTGGCATTCTTACTCAAAACTCCATTTGTGGATGTCTTGTTGCCTTAAACTTTCGTCCTTGATCTTTTTTTAATAGGGTTGGTGGCTCAGAATCAACAATTGGTTACTTTTTCTTTTGTTTGTCAATCCTCCCATAGTAGCCATACTCATAAGACATGATTATGATGGATTGGTGATGATGAGTGATGATATGAAGTGAGATTGTAGATAATGATGATGATGATGATGAGAAATTATGAATGAGAGTGATTTTGAAAACTTGCTCAGGTTAGGGTTTTAGATGATACAAATAAAATGAAATTTGAGAAAATGAAAAAGTGAAAGACAAGTGAATTTAGTGTGACCATTCAAGTTTTAATTCATATCAAGTTTAAAATTTGATTCGATTCAAATTGAACATATTTGAAAGCCACCAAAAGATGATTCGAATCACGGGCTTAGTGTAATTTTTTTGATTCAAATCAAAATGAAACGTCTCAACATCTCAGGAAAATGATTTGGATCACAAGTTTAGTTAAAACTCATTGATTCAAATCAAAATGCCAAAATTTTGAAAAGTTTGAAGGAAAATGGGACTTTCACAAAAAGACTAAAAACACTTGAAATCCTTTTATGTTTATGAGGGCCAATATAATTGTATGTTATGAATGAGAGAAAGAAAATTGAGCCTTTTATAATGCAGATGCTAAAATGAATTTTAACGCAAATGTGTTTTAATGTAAATGCATAAATTGTTTTTAATGCATAGTAATAATGAGGATGCAGGAATGTATGGATGGTGTAGATGAATCCAATGAATGGACGACATAAATGATAAACCAATGCGTTGAATGATTTAGCAATTAATAGATGAATGCACAAACACTTACACATCTCACAACATATATAGGCAACATAGTAAATACTCCAATGCATACAAAAAATAAATAAAGGAGGGTTAGAACGATCATACCAAATTAGACGATCTAAGTTTAACTTTGCTAATTTTGATACCAAATGGGAATCAACAACAAAAACACTCATAAGCTCTAAACATTAACATTTAATTACGGGTGGATAGAACTCCTCTTGAACGTCTGAGAAAACTCGTATAGGATCGTAGGAACCATATCCTCAACTTTTAAAGTTGCTAAACTTTAATCAAATGCCGAGTTTTTATACCAATTTTTGGGTGAGAATATGGAAACAACAATGTATATAAGGGAAGGTGAATAGATCCAAAGTCCTTTTAGACAATTCGTAAAACATTTTAGATCCCATATAATGAAATCATAGATTTTAAAAGGCACATAAGCAAGAGATAAAAACAAGATCTTGGAAGTATCTCAATAAATTAAACCACATGAAATGGTACATAAAGTAACCATGATATTAATCACATCTAGTGCAAGTTACTTACATGATAGTCTAACCCACTCTAAACTAAGCGATTTAAAAATGAACTACTTAAATGTTCTTAATAATGCATAATTGACTTCATGATGATTCCTTAAGATTGATACACCATATACATAAGTTTAAACATTAAATCTCTATAAGCAAGGTCTAACCTATATGGTATACAATCAATGCAATCTTGCCAATATGCATCAGCGAATATAAAATGAATGAATGATTAAAAAGTAAAAGGATAAGAAAAGAGAGAGATACATAATGATATATAATGTTTCAACATTCACCCTCGTTATGCCTACATGCATTCTTCAATGGATGATGCCATCAATATAATTATGATCTTCCTTTATTATGATAAAATGATTACAACATTTTGATTACAAAGAACTATCACAGTAGTCGTGAATTAAGCAAACATGATTTAATCAAACACGATAATGAAAAAGCTATGCTAACGTGATTATAGTTAAAGATCATACAAACAATTGAATTAGCCAAACAAGAGTAATCAAATTAAGCAAACAAGTTTATAGGAAGAATTGAAAAGAAATAGAAATTAAATTGAAATTAATAAAAACCTCAAAGTGGAATCCGAAATAGCAGATCGGCTCTTTGGGAATTAGCTCTCCATATATTTCATAATTCCTATTATTATTTTGTAAATGATGAATAGTGAATTCTAAAACTACTAATGTGTTTAAATAGAGCTAGGGAATTAGGTCCTAATAGCAACCGACCAGAAAAAAAAATACAAAATCCGCCCAAAAACTAAGTGTTTTCTTAAGTCTGATATGTAAATGAATTATGCGACTCTTCTGAACTCCGAATTTTCTTCTGACTATAACATAAAACTTGTAGCTTATCCTCTCATCTTTCCAACTCATATTAGAACTTACCAATTCGATTCTCTTAACTCAAGTTATGATACGTACAACGAGAAGGTAGTCTTAAAATAGACACTCTAAGCTTTCCGAAACACATTTATTTACTCGATTCCAACTTTGTTTGATATTTTAAATAATTATTTAAAATTGAGTTAAGATTAGTAGAAAACATGATTCAAGGTTATTAATAAGATCATTGTTACACAAAGTGAATGACCATGTGAATACCCTTAGGTTCAATAATAATCATTGTTGATTATGTTTAAGGTTCATAAGATCCAGTGATAGCCTTATCAGGTAGTGTTATATGTTTAGGTTCGGGAGAACTATTGTTGATCCTTCTTGTTGTATTAGGTTCGTGAGAACCCGTGTTGATCATTGATTTTCTAGTAGGTTCTTGAGAACCAATGTTGAGCCTTGTTGTTGTATTAGGTTTGTGAGAACTAGTGTTAAGCCTTGTTGTTGTATTAGGTTCGTGACTCATGAGAACCAATGTTGATTCAGTTGTTGCAACCGATATGGAGGGTATGCAGGTGCAGATGGATACATTTGCATTTGTTTGTCATTATCATGCATCATATATATTGGAGTTAGGACGAGACTTCGGTCTAGTGATTTTTGTAACACCCTATTTCCCAACTCACAAAATAATACAACAATTAAGTATATTTTCAATAAAGGGTGTCACACATTCTCAAATAAATCACATGCTATCAAGTTAAATAGCTCGCAACATAAATATCAAACATTGAACAACACCTTCACATGATCTCATAAACAAAATCACTCAAATAAAACATCAGTTGTGAAAACAACTCAACAATCATAAAAAAAAGAAGAAATAACGTCTCATCCCTTATGTTACAATACCAGAGCGACACAAATGGTACTAAACAAGACGGAAAATAATGAAGAAGGCAATAACCGTTATTCATCCACAAAACAACACTACATGCTACATATATCTGCAACATGAGCATAAAAGCCATAGACCAACAAAATAAATAGGGTGAGAATAATTCTTACAAATGTTAATGGGGAAATTAAACAACAAGACAATTTTAAAAATACACATATCATTCTCACATAACAACAACAACAATACAATTTATAATGCAATGCAAAATGCATTAACTTCTCCTCTAATATGCATGTAGTATCAGATTTTTAGACATCAAAGGTATGTTACTGATTTATCCTCGTCTATGTTTTATCTCTGAACCATGTCCCTATCTAGACATGACACAGTAAATGTTCCTCTATGAACCTAACCTTACTAGACCAAAGTCCTACCTAACTTCAATATATATATATATATATATATATATATATATATATATATATATATATATATATATATATATATATATATATATATATATATATATATATATATATATATATATATATGTATGTATGTATGTATATATGTATGTATGTATGTATGTATGTATGTATGTATGTATGTATGTATGTATGCATGATTATGGCAGAAAACAACAATCACAACTCAAAAATCAACATAAATAATGCTCATAATCTCATACTTAAATATGTCCCTCTCATGAACCACAAGTTCGCCAATTATCAGGCGTCACTGTAATTCATTTGAATTGCTTAACTCAAAATATAATTAATTTTAATAATTATATTATAACTAAAAAATCATCAACTTGAAATTAGTTCTCAAAAAACTCACAAAACATATCAACAAAGTAGTTCTCAAAAATCATCAACAGAGTTCTCAAAAAACTCTAAACAACTCTACAACAACTCACAAACCTAAAAAATGACTAGAGAAAAGTACCAAAAAGTGGTCAAACAAGCTCTACTGACAACTTTTCATATGTGATAACTCTATTGAACTCTAAGTGGGTGACAATTTAACTCAAAATTACTCAAACATAACACAAAGGTAATACAAAAAGTCAACGACACTAAAATTGCTAAGAAATCACCGAATTGACCCCAAATTCGAATATATATATATATATATATATATATATATATATATATATATATATATATATATATATATATATATATATATATATATATATATATATATATATATATATATAAACTCAACAGAGTTCTCAAAAGACTCTAAATAGCTCTACAACAACTCACAAACCTAAAAAATGACTAGAGAAAAGTACCAAAAAGTGCTCAAACAAGCTCTACTGACAACTTTTCATATGTGATAACTCTATTGAACTCTAAGTGGGTGACAATTTAACTCAAAATTACTCAAAAATAACACAAAGGTAATACAAAAAGTCAACGACACTAAAATTGCTAAGAAATCACCGAATTGACCCCCGAATTCGAAAACTGCCGAAATCGTCGTCGACCATATTTTTTGACTTTTTCAACTTTTCCGCCTTTTTCGATAAAAATTCAAATTTTACGATATTTTTAACATTTTAGGATATTTAGAAAAATAAACCTAAAGGTTTGACAATAATTCATCGGTAAACGCAAATTAACACTACCATAAGTCACAAAAATCCCAAAAGAGACAAACACGGATGAAAAATGCATCAAGGAGTTCAATTCATAGCATCATAAATTTTCATATCATATTCATAAAAAAATAGAGCAATACAATAATCGACCGCCTCAAAGGATTTTGCCCAAACCCTTTTTGGCCAAAACACATAAATCACATTCATACCTATTTTTCATTACAGTAACACCAAACAGATAAACACATTAATGGTAACCCCATGAGTTTTGGACAAAAAACATGGCAAAACGATTCAAGATATCCAAAATGATTAATGCCCAAGAGTTAGAAACCTTCATGAGAAGTAGAACATCATATGCAAAAAATAAGTATGATAGAGGGGATCCATTACGAGATAACCTGTCGGGTTTCCAATGACCTTTATTAACTTCCCTGATGATTGTCTATGATAAGAATTCCATATAGTTAACGAAGAGATAAGGTGAAAGGGGTCACATTGTCGTACTCCTCTAGTCAAAACAAAATCTGGTAGTCGTTACCCATTCCAAAGAATAGACATAGAAAAGTTAATTACACATTGCATAATTAACTTTTATAGGAATGGTAAGAAACCTGTTTCGCTTCAAACAAATTTCCAAGAAATTCCAATTAACACGATCACAAGCCTATTCAAGTTCTATTTTGAACACCATGTCAACTTTTTTCTTTGTAGTTTTACATATAGAATGAATTATTTCTTGGAGGATAATAACATTGTCAATTGTTCATTTACCAGACAAAAACTACTATGGAAGGATCCGATATGTGATTTAGACAAGAACAAAATTTATTAATCACAATTTTTCGTAATAAATTTATAAATAGTGTTGCACAAACTAGTGAACCTAGATTTCTTAAAATTAATGCGATAAGAGTCTTAGAAAGAGAGGAGTGAAAGCTATCTTACATAAAATCATCTGATAATATATAATTACTCAGAAAAAGATAAACATTTAAAAAAATATTATCTAGAAATATGATTAGAGGATCTATAAAATATTTTAATTGCATTTGATAATATATATATATATATATATATATATATATATATATATATATATATATATATATATATATATATATATATATATATATATATATATATATATATATATATATATATATATATATATATATATATATATATATATATATATATATTACAAAATATTAAATACTCATGAAATACACATTTAGAAGTAGGGGTGTTCGCGGTGCGGTTTGGACGGTTTTGACGATAAAAATCATCCGAACCGAAAGAGAAAAAAGCATGCGGTTTGATTTGGTTTGGTTGGCTTTTAGAAATAAAACCAAACCAAACCAAACCAAATCAATGCGGTTTGGATTGGTTCGGTTGGTTCGGTTTTTTACAATATTTTTATTTAGCCATACATACACCTATGGAGAACAATGTAACTTTGTGTTTAGCCATTCATACATTAGTAAATAACATTAAAACTCATCATATTTAGAGAAAAACTTCTCATTCAATATACAAAAAATTAGATTAGAAAAAAGTGGAATAAAAAATATATATAAAATAGTAACATAAAATAATATCAAAAATATTATAATAAAACATAAAAAACATATGAGAAAAGAGATTAGAGAAGATGAAAAAAACACATAAGAGATGCGAGATTGAGAAGAAATGTGCGATAAAAATGTAATTAGAAGATAAAACAATAATATAAAATATAAAAAAGAAAGAACATAAGAGAGGACATATTAGAGTAGAAAAGGTGAAATGTACATGGCAAAGAAGGCGAAAAGAATGTGCGGTACTACTAGGAGAGATTTAAGAAGGTTGAAATTGAAACCCTAAGTGTGAGTAAGAGAAAATCGTTTGTAATTGTAAGGTTAAGACATACTAGGTTTGAGTTTTGGATTGGATGTGGGATAAGTGAAGTTTAGATGGTAACATAATGCGGTTTGGTTTGGTTTAGTTCGGTTTGCAAAATACAAACCGCAAACCAAACCAAACCGTGCGGTTTTGTTAAAAAATGACCCAAACGCATCCGAACCAAATGCGGTTTTTTGCGGTTTCGGGTTGGTTTGGTTTGCGATTTTCTATTGGGTTGGTTTGGTTTTGAACACCCATATTTAGAAGCATATGAAGAGTATGAATAGGGGTGTGATCAGTTATGTTTGGACCGATTTTTGATTAAAAAAAGTCCAAACCGATGATGATCCTATTTGTTTTAACTTTAAAAAAAAATAGATTTTTTCTTTGTATTTTCAAAAATGAATTTTATAAAACCGTTTTTCAAAATATTACAAGTTTTTTTTATATTTATTTTTTCTAAATTAAAAGACTAATTTTGACATTCTATAACATATAAATATAATATTAAAGATCAAAACATAGTCGAAATCGCAATTTAAAAAAAACTTGTATCACAAAAATAATTTTTATGAAAAATTATTTAAAACTAGCTTCAAAATTAAGTTATTTTTTAAAATTTTGATATCCAATTTTTTTTTTCAATAAAATGATGAAAATGTCTATAATAACATTTTAAGAATAAATTAAAACAAAATTTTCATTTGAAGCTTTTATGAAACAATTTTTTTAAATTGTTTTTATGCAAAATTATGTTACACTAAAAACCATTTAAAAAAAAGCCAAAACAAATGGATCCGATATCTCCATCGGTTTGGTTTTTAGTATTTTTCAAAAATGGAATCAAACCAAACTAACTGACTTAGTTAGGTTTGCTTTGATTTTGTTCCGTTGATCGATTTACAATTTATTTTTTCAAATATTATATTCATCAGTGTATTCTCCATTATCGTATTTTTTTAGTGTATTTTATGCTATTATTTTTTAAATAATACATTTCATGTAATTTATTTTATGCTTTATTTTTAAAAAAAAATTACAAGTTATTTTAATCCATACGAAAGTGTGACATGATTTCAATTGCATTATGAAATAAGTTCACTATCAAATATACAAGTTATCACTTAGCATCAGACGTCTGGGAAGAGATTTGAAAGCTTAACAAATAAAACACAACAATAACATCAAAAATTTTCAATACACATAAATAAATATGTTTCACCTCTTAAACGCACATCAAAACTATTTTGTAATAAGACTAAAATAAATTTTGTTGAAGAATAAAAAACAAAAAAGGTTAAAAAAATATAAAAACTAACGAAGAGAACTTGAATACGAAGAAGACGATCATAACATACCAGAACGATAATAGAAAGAGCAACAATGGTGGTTGGCGCCGAGAGCAACAATTCAGTGAAATCAAATTTTTGTAACTTATGATTTCTACTTTCTATTTTTTGGAGTTTGGTTCTAGATGAGTGTTTTGTTGAAAGAAGAAAATATAAACAAATATGAAAAATTATTGGACCAATATAAGAGTTCGACTTAATGATGAGTGAAATAAAAAATTTAGAATGTAATTATAGTCATTGGTTCGATTCATCCGTTTGGTGGTTCTTAAAAATTAAAACCGAAAAAAAAAAAAATCACATCGACATTCATTAGTTCAATTCGATTTTAAAATCAAACTAAAAACAATAAATTTATTTTTCTAATTTAATTTAATTTAAATTATCGATGTAATTGATTTTTTTTTATCCATTTGCACATCCTAAATATACTATTTTAGAATATTGACTTCATCATATATAGAAGTTATAAAGTGATTTTAATTTAAGCCAATTATTTTGAGGGCAAAAGTGAATATAAAATCATATAAAGTATTTTTTATAGTTTTTTCACCATCTTTAATATTTTTATATTGATCGCTATAAAACCCGCTCGAATTCTAAGAGTTTTCTATTCGTATTCTCTCTCTAAATCGCACAGTTTTTCTTTCTCGCTCCTCTGTAAGATCCAACCCCAAACCCTAGCAAACCCCCTCCGCAGAGAGGGAGAGAGAGCTGAAAAGACGCTTCCTCTACTCGCTCCCCTCAATTCCCTTTCACCACCCTTTCTCCTATCAGGTATATCTCTATCGCGCACACTCAATCGATTCAACTTCTCTTCGCAATTTTGATTTTTCTTTTTATAGTAAATTTTTTTGTGTTAACATTGCAACTCAAATCGAAGTTTTGTATTTGTTATGCTGAGTTTAGAGATTTTGTTTAAGTTAGGGTTTTTGATGAAACGTGAAATTTCAGTTCGGAAAGTGTCACTCTTCTAATTGTTGGATCAAATAGTATAAGTAGAACACTTTGGATACTTTTTGTTTTGTTTTTGTATTTAACCTAAAGTTAAGTATTGATTAATATGAATTACGGTTTTCATTTGGCAGTTGTGTTGGCTTTTTGACTCCATTGCAATGGCAACATCAGAGCAGCTAGCTCCAACCAAAACTCCGGCACCTGATGTTGTATGTATTACCTACATTTTTTTGTTTGTTTTTGATACTCGCTTTTTGTTAATCTTCGCGTAGCTGATTATTTTGAAAAATGTAACTTTGGGTTAGGTTGGTCATGCCTTTGTTGATCAGTACTATCATATGTTGCATGAAAGCCCTCAGCTGGTGCATAGGTTTTACCAAGAAGTCAGTAAGCTTGGTCGTCCTGAACCAAATGGGATAATGAGCATCACTACCACTATGACTGTGAGTTCCCTCATCATCTATACATATAATATATATGTATCTGTTGTCCGTTCTACATCATGTGTACCCCTGTTTCGTTTTGTGCGTTTTTATATATACTTGTATTCATATCTCTGATTGGTTTATATAATATCTCGGTTGGCATTGTTTGGTACTAATTTGTAATACTCCTGGCTTTTACTTCACTTCCCATGTGCATTACTGTAATTTCTTGTTTATTTCATACCTCCAGGCTCCAACATTGCTTTATATATGTATTGAAAATATGCTGTAAGATCAGACCCAAAATGTCTACCTAATTACTTTATGATGCTTTTTAAATTTCTTTCCATTTGTTTTTCTGTTTCTATTGATGATCATCCAAAGTCCATTTGTTAACTTATATTTTTAGGTAATACACACAATATTAGAATTGGTTGAATATGAATAAATTACTTAATATTTATAATTGTAACGTATTCTATTTCATTTTACCAAGCAGGAAATTGACAAGAAGATACTATCATTGGGTTATAGTGAGCTGAATGCAGAGATTATATCTGTGGATGCACAAGAGTCCTATGGTGGGGGAGTGATTGTCTTGGTGACGGGGTTTATGACGGGAAAGGATGATATTAAACAGAAATTTACTCAAAGTTTCTTCCTTGCTCCTCAAGAGAAAGGCTACTTTGTTTTGAATGATGTTTTCAGATATGTTGATGAAAATGGAATAGAAGAGTCTGATCATGTAATTGTATCACCTACTTCTACTGACAATGGTAATAGTAATACGATGCATAAAATGTGATTCAGTTAAGTGTGTTTTGTTCCCTTTGTCTGTTTATTCAAGTTGCCTGTATCTTCAACCTTCTTTCAGTGTCAGAACCACCTGTGCTAGAGGCGCAAGTTCCAGAGCAAATATCTGTGACTGTTGAGGATGGTGTTGGGGAAGAAGTCTACAATCCTGAAAATGAGCAAGTGTCTGTTGAAGAAGAGGAAGTTCCTGTTGCTGAAGTTCTTGATGAAATTCCTGATGATTCACAGATGATATCTGGATTGGCATCCCAAATTGAAGAAGTACCAAAGAAGTCATATGCCTCTATTGTATGCTTTCAATCTAAAAATACCCTCTTCCTTTCCATCCCTTTCTAGACTCTTATTGACTGACCACTGTAAAGGCCACTTTTTATATTATTTTACCACTGGTTGAAATGCTGAAAATTTACCAAGAATGATACTTTTGTGTCTTTTTTAGAAGAGTAATAATTGCATCTGTTACTTATTATTTTTCAATGTAACTGGTGTATCTGTTCTAGGTTAAGGTAATGAAAGAGGGTGGAGTACCATCCTCCATAGTGACAGCTGTTTCTGTGAAATCTGTCCGTAAGATTCAAGAACAGCAGAGCACCACTGCACCTCCACCATTCAGTGGGCCAGAAACAAATGGATCTAGTATAAACACCAACGAAGGTGGAAACAATCAAGAAACTGAAGGTCTGATGCACCATATCCAACTCTAGTTCAAATTTCAAAGCATTTGTTGTAGCGATATGTATTGATGTATTAAATTTCTCACCTTTTGACAGTTGAGGGCTATTCAATTTATGTGAAAGGGCTGCCTGGAAATGCTACGCCTGCACTTCTCGAGAATGAGTTCAAGAAGTTTGGCCCTATTAAAAGTGGTGGTATCCAAGTTAGGACGCAAAAGGTATATCACTTGGTAATTCCTTGTTTTTTGAAGTGTTGGCTGCTAGCTAATAATACCTTTTTTTTGGCATTTCAATGGATTTGTCAGGGTTTTTCCTTTGGCTTTGTGGAGTTTGAAGTGGAAAGTGCTGTGCACAAGGCAGTCGAGGTATTTATCAGATGTTACTTTATCTTCAGGAATTCCATAGTCAAACATGATTTGCATAGCCAATTTCTAATTCAAAATCAAAATCAAAATCATTATGTTCTTCAGTGCATTGATGCCAATCAGCTAGTTGTATTTGGTTCCCTTGTATTTGTTTTCTTGCTTGCATTCACTTAATAGGGTAGGCTTTTTTCCGGTAGAAATCCACTTGCCCAATCTGCTCTTTCACCAACTTGTTCTTCACTGCAATTGAGTTGTTCCTCATTGCTTGTTAACGAATATGTTTGTTGTAAATTTCTAATGTTTCTGAGTTGTGGATATCGTTTCTTGTCATTTGCATGTGGTATTTGTAGGGAGCAACTGAAATATAAAGCTTGCTCCACTATGCTCTCACTGTGTTTGTCTCTTGATTTTCATGTTTCGTTGCTAACTTTCTAAGTCCTGTTTGTTACTACTGGATTATGTTGTCTTGAAGGCTGTAGATCGTTGAATTCTACTTTTAGTTTTGCCATTTTATACTTGTTTTTTTATCTGTTTTTTGGAATTGTTATGTCCAATCTTCTGATTTGTCTTGGTCTATAATTGCACTAAATATTTTTATTATTTATTTCATTGGCAATGCTTTTTGTCGGCATTTCAGGTTTCACCAGTTCAGATCAGTGGCCGTTACGTTATTGTTGAGGAAAAGAGATCAACTAATCGAGGCAAGTGCTTTTTAGTGTTGGTTCAGTTCACTTCAAGGTTCAAAATTTATGTTTCTGCACATAATAGCTATGGAATTTGTGGGGTTTGTGTATGTATAACCTGTTATGTGTATGGATGCCATGATTTGTGAAGAGATTTCTCTCTGCACATTGAACTATATTCGAGCATTAATTAAAAACCTTCAATGAATTGGTGTCCACTATGTTTCATGATTATAGGGTAACATCCAAAGACATTATGGAGATGATAACCTAAATGAAAACGTGTTTATCGCTTGGTTGTGTTATGTTAAGCGTTTGTTTACCTTTTGCTTAATGATTAGTTGTTAATTTGAATCATGGAAGATAATGATTTAGATGCTTTTAGATGGTTATTCATATTATTTCTAATTTTTAGTTTTTCAAATCCCTGCACACAATATCTGGTGTGTTGAAAGAAGGATACAAATGCCTAGTAATGATTAGTCGTTTATCTTTTGCACATGGATTAGAGCTCAGTTACAAAAAAGCATATTGCAACATGATATTTTTTTATTACAAGTTTCTGTTTTCCTACTATGTTGCGACAATTTTATTTATTTATTTTAATTTTGTAGGTTCTACATTGGTGTGTGGCCTTGTAATAAACTTTATTTAATTATTACCGTACAGTTCTACTCAACATTTACTTATTTTAACATGATTAATATATTACTCTGTTACTTTTCTTTAAATTTTTTTACAAGGGCTTCTTTAGTATTATTGTTTTGCATTTACTTCCAAGAAAGATATCATTTGGGAGGTCCATGATTGCTGAACTTTTGACATAAAAATGGACTCTTCTACTTAGTCTTGCTGATTATATTGCACGAAGTGAGCTGTTTGCGTTCTCTGTTCAGGTTATAGAGGGCGATTCTCGACTGGAAGGACACCTGGATTCAGGGGTGAGGGAGCAAGAGGACGAGGAAACTATGGAAATAGCCGAAGTTTTGGACGTGGAGACTTCAACGGTCGCGGAGACATTAACGGCCACGGAGACTACAACGGTCGTGGAGACTTCAACGGTCGTGGAGACTTCAATGGACGTGGAGACTTTAACGGAAGAGGGGAATATGGATATAGGAATGGTAACCGGGGAGGATTTTCAAGCCGTGGAGGTGATGTGTATCAGAGAAACGACCATATGGGAACCAATGGTGGCCGCATGAATCGTGCTGGTGGTTCTTCTGTTAACTCGGCACCCAAACCTACTGGTGCTCAACGTGTTCCTGCCTCTGCTTGAGGAAGCTATGCATCTAAGAGTCTGACTGATTGATAGTTTATTACAATTTGCATTAACTGAAGCATTTGGAACTAGAAAGAATTAAATAGCAAACCTTTTTTAGATGAGTTAAGTTTACAAAGTCCCCTTTTTAGGTCATTTTCCTGATATTGGTGGTCTTGGGAAAAGGTAGTTTTCAGTTTCTATTCATTATATAATGAGTCTAACGGTAGTTTTTGTGCTTCCCCAGTTTTTATGAAAATATATATATTTGGGGTATCATTTTTTGATATATTCTGGTATTTGGTAGTCGTGGCTTGAGATGTTTGCTACCGTGACTTTTATATGACTCTAGCTAGTGTTTCATCTGATATTTCTTTCCTCAACTGGTATTTTAAACACAAGTTCGGTGACCTTAATTTCACTTCCTCATCATGAATACTTTTATGGAAACGAATCTAAATCCATATTCGGAGAGAGATAAATTTAAATTTATACATTTTTAATTGAAATTATAGGGTGGTTGTGATAATGAAAGGTGAGAGGAAATGTTATTTTATAATTTTAATTATAAAAAGTTGTAATAGGTTGTTTGTAAAAATATGGATTTTTTTTTAAAATAATAAGTTTTTTCAATTTTTTTTTGAAAATAATCAATAATTTAATTTTTTTTCCAAAATAATCAGTTTTACAATAGGGTGTCCCAGATGAATTGATGCACCCCCAAAGCATGAAGAGGAGGCGCCAATAGCATTGACGCATGCATTGGGCTCCTCACGAGGAGGCGTCAATGCTATTGACACATGCATTGACCCTCATGAGGAAACGCCAATGCTCCTGGTGCCTTAGTGTAATTTACAGTGTGGATGCCAATCCCTCTGGCGCCTGCATGTCCTGTCATGTGGACGCAAATCTTTCTGGCGCCTGCATGCATGTACATTTGATGTTCAGTCTCCATAAATACCACGCCTTGGATCCAATGTATTTCACTCAAAATCATTTGTTACATGCAGTTGGGGTTCAACTGTGTTGCCCCATCTATATAGTGCAATGTGTAAAACTGCAAAAAAGAATACATGTATTTTTTTTTCATGTGCGTATTTGCTACATGCTTGGGTTGGTCAAGAATGTCGTCGCTCACCCCAATAAAAGAGCGTCCATTCGTGTTCCTCTTTGCAATCAAGTAAGATTCACACTTTACCATTTAGTTAATTATATTTTATATTATAATTAACTGTAAATAATATTTTTTACTTTTTTTTATCTAAGGTGGTCAGTAAGGGGGATGAACTACAATAGGTGTCTGAAACACGCTATTGTAGTCTATCGCAATTTATTGGACCACATTGGACATGACGATGTAATACTCCTACACAACTATATTTTAATATAAAAATACTTATCAAATTATTTTTCATCTAATCGTTTCGTATTGTTTTACAGTTTATCTGGAGGCCATATCTGGGTCTTGATCATAATGTGAACCATGACGATGCTGCAGTTTGGACAACGAAGACACCGATTATCCGATTCACTACGGTGGAAATGCACCAGAGTGACCCGGTTAAACTGCAGTTCGACATGCTACAACAGATTCTAGAATCTCCCACGTGTTTGGGGAATTGACATCAAAAAATGGTTGATGCACAATGAGATTATTCTGACTAGAGAGACTTTGCAAAAGAGATGTGTCGTCAATGGAGGAATCGACGACAACACATCTTAAACGAACAAGTCATCCATGGTGGAAGACCGACTGAACAATATATGACATGGTTTAGGTCGGTAACAACTCAACAATTTGTATATGAGCCACAATATTTGATGGATCCACGCCAACTTGCTTCGTCATCGTACGCCCCTCAACAATTCTCCATCCAACACCAATGTGAACCCATCCAAACCCAACAACCAACCACACAACATCAACCTACCACATACACACAACAACCAAACACCCAACCTCACAACCCGTTCATGCCATCCACCCAACAACCAACCATCCAACGTCGCAATCCATTCATACCACCCACCCAAACATAATACCAAGAATCAAACTCTGCAACTACAACCGTCTATGGCCCAGATGATTCATATGGGTCACTTCATCGTAGCCTCCACCAATGACCACCCAAACATCCCATCAACATAACACCCAACCATTATTTAACTATAGTACGTCCCAAGAAGCATTGCTTCGTTTCCAAAATGAATAAATGACCCAATTTGGGCAACTATACCGTCCCCAATCCACCCAACCCCAACGACCTAACTACGATGACATGGGCACCGAACTCCATTACGGAAGCATCGTTGGTCAGAACCCCTAAGGATATTTTGAACAAATGATGACACATTTGTCAAATGCCGCTGGAACTTCCGCAGGACCTTCCCACCAGCCATCGCTCGATCAAGTCAGCACACAAAGACCTCAAACACCTCAAGAAAATCGTGAGAGACCTCGGAGACAAACTAACACACCTGGATGTGGAACAAAGGAATGTTATAATCGTGTCGGTCATTAGTTTATTGTCAGTCCAATGTAACCAATTATTACAACATCAATAATTTTTTTTCCATTACTATTTTTTATTTATTAAATAAACAAAATTAAAATTAAAAAAAATACAAGGGGTGTATGTGTCAGATGAATTGACGCATATACCATCCATTGCACTTAGGCGCCAGGAGCATTGGCCCCTCCTCATGAGGGTCAATAACATTGGCGCCTCCTCATTAGGAGTCCAATGCATGCACCAATGCTATTGGCGCCTCCTCCTCATGCTTAAGGGGTGCGTCAATTCATCTGGTGCATCCTCTTCTAAAACTGATTATTTTGGTTTTTTTTTTGAATTATTGATTATTTTCGATTTTTTTTTTAAAAATTGATTATTTTTAAAAAATATTCTAAAAATATGTGTTATGTTTGTTTTTATTTTTAGAAAATTATAATAATATATATTATGACTAAATAATTTATTTAAACCCTTCAAATTCCTTTTTTAATATAATATTTGAGTTCTTCAAAATTATAAGATTTTTGTATTATAAATAAAATAAAATTTCCCAAAACCTTTTTCACTTATACTCTTCAATTATTTTCACTCAGTCCTTTCTTTTTCTCATAGCTCTTCCCTTATTTTCCCATACTAATTTGTTATTTCTTCAATTATGCGTTTTATGTTATTCGTGCTTTTGTGCAATGTTTTAGGAGAAATACAAGTAAAAGGAGGAAAACATTGATCACATTTTGCTTCTGCTTAAAGTCGAATCAATTCCAATTGTAAGCTTTTCAAACATAAAAAAGGGAAGGCTGAAGTAGCAATGTCAATACCTCATGAATTTAATATTTTGATTGCTTGTTTTTTTAGCCTTTGGTTTTGTTTATATAATTATTTAGTCTCCACACTGATTTCACATCTCAGGGTTAACTTTTAAATGTGTTTTTATGCATGCATAAACCAAATTGTCTCATTATAGTTTAAACAATATATTTCAAGTCAATTTATTAAATTTCGGGATCAAGAACTATATTTGAGAATGGTTCAAGACATGACAATGTTAGAATCTCAAAAACACTTTACATTTTGCAAAAATTGAGATTTTTAGAGGTTTGATTTGAATCACACTGTTACATTGACTTGAATCAGGATTACAAAGAGCTCATGAATTATTTTCAAGTTTTCATGATTCAAATCACAACATCCTTGGTTCGAATCACAACACTTTAATTTGAATCATAAGATTGCTTGATTCAAATCACACTAAACTGGAATTTCCTTGGTTTTGCTTATGGAACTCTGATTTGAATCACTATTTTCATGACTCGAATCATGTGATTTGAATCACAGAATTGTTGACTCGAATCATACAAATGGGTTCTTATATGTTCTTGGCTCTTGATTAAAATCACCGGATCTTTGGACTCGAATCATAAATCTTGCTTATGACTCAAGTCAAACATCATTTCACTAATTTTTGTGCTAGATCTTCAGCACATATAAAAGTTTTTTATTTAAAACCTCTCACAATGTTGGAAAATATACACTTTCACTAATGATTTGAAATTTTCATAACACACTTGTTCTCTCATTTTAAAAAGGATTTTGAATACGTTTTGAGTGTTTTGCATATAAATTTATTTGATCTTTTACCTCATTCTTTTTCCATTTTCGTCTGGATCTAATTCTCATCTTTTGAGATTTGAAATTGTTGAAAATATTATGTTATTATGTTTAACATTTCTTTGAGCAGTGCTTGAAGATGAAGGATCTGATGGTTTCACCAAGATTTTAGTCCTTGGATTATCAGGTTTTTGATGAAAATCAAGACCTTTTCCTTTGCTCTTACTTACACCATAGACCATGGATGTAAGTTTGGTTCTATTGAAGCCATATCTGACAAACTCTTGAAGAGCTGATTCATACCTATCAAGAGGTTTGTCAGACATTTCTTTTATTAAAGAAATTTGATCCCTTTCAAGTTTTTCAATTTTGTCTTTAGAGAAATTTAGTTCATCTCTTACAAGACCATATTGCTTCTTTAAAATTTTCATATGCCTGGCTTTCTACTAACATCTTTCCGTAGGATCTTGACACATAGTAATTAAATCAGATTTAAAGAGTTTAGAAAATACCTCTTATGTATCCTCTGAATCAGAGTCAGAACCAACTTCTGATTATGAGTATGTAAGTGTTGAGACCACCAAAGCAAGATTGACCTATTCTTTATCATCTTCTTCTTTATTGTCAAGTTCTTTCCATGTTTCCATGATACTTTTCTTGAACTTGCTTATGAAGTTGTTCCTCTGGAAGCTTTCCTTTTTGTTCTTGTCCGTTTGAAGATCAAGACAATTAGCAATGAAATTACCAGGCTTCTTGCAGTTGAAGCAACCCTTTTGATCATCTTTATAACTTCTAGAGCTTGACCCTTTGAAGTCACCGCTTCTACCAGAGAATCTGTTATTCTTCTTGGCCAAGTGTTGAAATCTTTTGACGATGAAAGCCATTTCCTCATCATCAAATTCTTCATCAGAAGCTTCATCATGCGTGGTTTTTTTATGCTCCCTAGTATGAGAAGATTTCTCTGTCCTCCCAACAGAATTTAAAGCCAATGTTTTAAATTGCTTTACAGACTCATCTCCATTTAGCTCCATATCATGGCTTTGGAGATTGCTAACAAGACTTTCTAGACGTAATGCGTTTAAGTCTTTAGCCTCTAGAATGACTGTAACTTAGGGTCTGTATTTGGCAGGAAGACTCCTAAGAGTCTTCTTGACATGATCCGATGTAGTGTAACTCTTGTTTAAGACTTGAAGTCCAGACATAGGAACTTGAAATCTTAAGAACATAGTTTCAATGTTCTCATCATCTTTCATTCTGAACTACTTATATTGTTGAACCAGAAGATTTGCTTTAACTTCTTGAACTTGTTGATTACCTTCATAGGTAACACATAAAGATTTAAAGATAGTTTTGACTGTTGACTTATCAATAATCTTTATGTACTCAGAATTAGGCAAGGCATCAACAAGAATGCCTCTCACTCTATGATGTTCTCTGTATATCTTTTTCTGAGCAGGAGTGAGAGACTTTCTGTTAGAAACCATTCCAACACCATTGAATTGAATGTCAATGCCATCTTCCAAGATATCACATAACTCATCATCCAGACCAATGATGTGAGTGTACATCTTACTTTTCCACCATTCAAATTCAGTAGAGTCTCCACTGAATGTTGGTGGTCTATCAATATAGTTATTTTGACCAGATGTACTTTGATCATGGTTATTATTACCACGAGGAGTACCACCATCAATCATGATGAATGATGTATTTTTCTCAAGATCTTTTTTGCACCATTGTTAAGTGTTATAGTAGAAACCAGACTCTGATACCAATTAAAGGTGAGAAAAATACACAAGAAGGGGTGGGGGTTGAAATGTGTGTGTTAATTATTTTTGAACTTCTGATAAACTAGCCTCATAATCTGAGAAAGTTCAGTGTCTGAACATAGATTTAATTTGCAGCGGAATAATAAACAATCAAAAGCAAGAGTAAAGCACACACAAAGTTTATCTTGGTTCCTCTCCTAAATTGATAATAGTTCAATCCCATTGTCCAACAAGAAATTTTCACTATAATCAAACTGATTACAACTTTGCTCAATCAAACTAGAAAGAGACTTCAACTGCTTAATCAAACAAAAAAGAGAATTCCGCTTAAGCAATCCTGCAAGAGACTTCTGCTCAATCACACCAGAAAGAGACATCGTTGCTCAAACACACAAGTAAGAGACTTCATTGCTCAAACAACCTTGCAAGAGACTTCCTCTATGTTAAACAAACAATTTAGTAGAAATGATTACAACTATACTGTGATGTTCAATCATAAATATATAAATGTTACAACAAACACAATGATACTTAACACTTAATATTTTTAAGATATACAAAGATAAGAAATCTTAAGAGATTGTGCAAATAAGCAGATGAAACTTTAGCTCAAAGTTTGTACTCAATGCGTTCTGTTAGATTGTGTAGTAGTTGTTAACCTTCCTTCAAAACTTCAACTCCCTTTTATAGAGGCAAAAAACGAGTTGTTGGAAAGTTGTTTGCACATGTGATCATTTGAAATGCAACAACTCCAAGATAGAGGCATTGGAAGATGAATCATGTTAAGATCTTCAACCAACGATTAATAATATAGTCCACTGCATCTTTATCATACTAGGTATAAACCATGCGAGGGGGAGAACAAGAGAAGTCATATAAGTTTTTCTTGAGCCTTGCACTATGGGACATAATTGAATTTTTTTCATAAGTCTGGTGTTGACAAGATAGGTCTGCTATAGGGACAAAGTACGAAGCAGAGGCTGAACTCTTGAAGTTGAGGTCTCCAGAGTCAGAGCTGTCACCAGAGGCACGAATCCATGATCAGAGTTTGAACCTTCAGAAGCTGAAACACCACGTTCAAAGTCTGATCCATCAGAATCTGAGACATTTAGCTTGTCAACAAATACTTTTAGCAGGGTTAAATCTGAGATGAATTTAAGCTTCATGATCATGCACACTTGAACATATGTTAATATACCTAATTGTTTTTTAAATAAGTTGTTATCATCAAAACCTAAGGAATGTGAACAATTTTGTTCCAACATTGCATAAAACATTTAAACGATAATAAAGTACCATATTCTACATCTTGGATCTGTACTAGTTTCATATTCTACTTTATTATTATTAATGGATAATTCATCAAATTTTAATAAAAATAATGATCTAGAAAACTTACACCAACAACAAAATACTATTTTAGTATGTAATATTTAAATTGCATTTGATTTTTAAGAAAAATATTTTATTGATTTGATTTTAATAATAATAATAATAATATACTTTTTACAATTAATTATTTATTATTATTAAAAAAAACTAATTTTCTAATAGCAATTAAAAAAAGTTAGTTACTATTATAAAAAAACTAACTTTATATTTAACTAAATGCAATTAAATTTTCTAATAGCTATGAGTTCATTATAAGGATGACAATTACCTCATAAGAGTAAAAGATGATCAATTTCTTCTATCTATCTATATAAGGTTGAGTTTATTGCACTATCCATGCTGAAATGAATTAGTCTCCAATCTCTTCTACTATCCAAAATAAATGGATTATATGACTTCTTACCACACACACTCAATTCAACATGATATAAACTAATTCGTTACAATGCACTATATGCTTCTGTACCTAAAAACCTAGAAGAAGAGAGAAAGAAAACAACTTCAAATCAAGTAATGTTCAAGATCAATGACAACTTCAACATAACAATTATTGATTACACATTATAATATGAATAAATAAGAGGAAGACATGTTCTAATTACTATACTAAAGTATTTTACAATTAGATAAAAAAGCAAGAATTTTTCTTGCAAAACTAGAATCTCAGCTAAAAATGTATAAGGCAATATATATATTTTAAAAAATAACCATAAAATAACAGCTGCGGCGGGTACACGACACATCATCACCATCACACGCGAAGAAACTTAACCATTTTTAGATACCAAAATTGCAGGACTGAACAAAGTCTAACTCGTAATCGACATACTTAGACCAAAGTGGTTTGAATTGAGTCATTGCAATATCAAGCCATGGTTTCATGTTACCATTGAAATGCACCACAGCTGCATTGTTAATCTCATCCATGCTGATGCTTGGGTTATAACCAAGTCCCAAAACATGCCATGATTTATCTAGCGGTTTCGTTGTTGAGTAATATGTGATTAGCCCGGGTGGTAATGTCCCTAGTTTCCATAGTGTCCGGTTCTCGTTCTGCAGAAGCATCAACATATCATGTTATTTATACTACACGAATACCAGAATCACGATAATATAAATTAGAGTTCAAAAGAGTTACCAGATTTTGCCAGTAATGATACTCTTCTGTGCATTTTTCCCTTCTCCAAGCATCCAAATCGAAGAAATTCATTCCATAAGCCCATGCACAAGTCTTTGGATTAAATCGAGCTTTGATCAAAGGATGCGAGAAATTCATGTACTGTGCATATCTATGGAATGACCCGAAACATGTTTCTACAGCTCCATTCACCTTGCCATCCATGTCAATCTTCCATAAACCAGTAAGGTCCTTCTGAACTACTATGTCATCGTCCAAAAATAACACTTTATGCAACTTCGGATACATTTCCGGCAAGTAGAATCTCAAATGGTTCAATATCGATAAATACTTTGGATTCCTGAACTTCATATTTGTTGTGTCCTTTGTAGCATTCTCGAGCTTGTTTTCAAAGTAAAACCTCTGTAGGTTAGCAGACTCGAGCTGTCGAAGGACCGGCACGTAAGAAGAATTCAGGAATTTGTAATCCTCAACTGCCTTAACTTCAACGTGTGCGCCGTTGTAATCTTTTAACTTGAACATCACTTGCATAGCTCCAAGATTCATCTTGTCAGTCACAACATGAAACACGTGTTTCCATGGTTCCTTCGCGTTCTTTGTCGCTGAATTAACCACAACAGATGCAGCCACAACGTTGTCCGAGAACAACGCGTAGTGGTAAAGATTAGGATCTTCAACTTCAGGAGGAGTAGGCTTCCCTTCATCTGTATACTTTTCCGGATGAGCAATCCGCTCTTCCATCAGTCTCATTGTTAGACAATGCAAACTCTTCGGAATGGACTTGGCAGCAATCAAACTCGAGAAAGCACCCTGCTTCTTTGATTTCGTTAACTGCTCGTTAACAGCAAAAATAGTATCCTTCAACTTCTGAATCTTCAGTTGGTTATCAAACGACTCCTTGGCTTCACCAATCACCTGGCGCGTGGTTTTAATCCGCTCCTTCACTTCCTTCTCCAATTGACGAACTACCGATTCATCAATCGGGATCGCATCATTGCTGAAAAGAGTCCTATATTGAGGCTTGCTCATCAAATCCGAGAAGTTTCGTGATAGTTCCGCAAAAATCCTAACGAGCTTCGAACTCTCAAGCTTGAGCTTTCGTGCATAAGAAGCATACGTAAGAGCCAAAGACTTATGATCATCGGCTTGCTTTCGGATCTGATCCAACCGAGGCTTAAGGGGATCCGTTTTCAACGCTAAAACAGATCTCCTTATCGATTCAAATCCATGCACAGAACCACCATCAGAATCCTAATATAACAAAACCATAACAACAGATTAACACAGCTTCATCAAATCAAATCTCTTTCCTTTCCTAGATAAACTATATCAAACAATTACAACAGAAAATTAACCTAGCTCCAGAAAAAAACAAACATACAAAATTTTCAATGTTTATGAAAAAATCAGCAAACACCAAACCCTAAATGATTCCGGAAAGAATCAGATCCCAACCCACTTGAACCTAGATAGTAAGATCCAAAACTAACCCAACCCCACCAATTTTTTCCTCAAATTAAACAAACCCAGAAACAAAAAAGACAAAAATAAACAAACTTTACCACAAGAAAATCACAACCACAAAAAGGGTGTGAGAAATTCACGACATGAAAGTGAAAACAAAAGCTTACCAAGTTATGCTGTTGATGAGAGGAATAAGAATGGGCAGTGAAAAGAAACGAGAGAGTGAGGAAAATGCAGAGAGCGATGAGTGTGAAGGGGAAGCTGAAGGGTCGGATCCTGGAGATAGGAAAACGAGGATTTACCATTTTTTGTTTTGTTTTGGTGAATCAGAGAGAGTGATGGTTTGGTTGATTCAGAAGAAGCAACACTTACTGAATCAAACTCCAAATCTGAAAATTCATGTATATGGAAAATAACAGAGATTTTGTTTCTCTCTCAAACACTGTCTTCTTCCTCAAGTGCAGAGAGGAAATTTTATAGACGCGTTTATGTTTTTTTAACTTAAATTATTAGTGTGTCTTGTTATTTACTAGTGGGTTTTATATGGGAAAAAGTTTGTGCATATTTATGGGTGTAGTTTGTAATTGTATATACTTATTTGACAAGTTTTAAATTTGAGGTGTGAATGTATAAGTAATAAATAAATAAATAAATATATTTTCTATTATTTTCTATTGTTTTTTTAAGTGTTATTACCAAGTTCACATTAAGAAGTCCATGGATATTATGGATTTATGGTCTTTTGTTTAGAATTAAAAACTTTCAAATGTTTCGAAGATTTAAGTTTAGGTGGTTTAAGGAAGGTGATGTAAATTTTGGTTTTATTTTCATGACTGCATCTAGAGTAGAAGTAAGATAGAACGTTATTTTAGCTTTTAAGGTAGATGATTATTAGATTGATGGCGTGATAGAGATTAGACTGAAGATGTTGTGGTTTTTTACTTAACACTTTCGAGAATCTTTAGTTGATTGTCCTCTTTTAGATGATGTTGTGTTTCGGATGCTCCATGCTGAATAAATTATTGACCTTTTATTTCTTTTTCATATCATTAAGATTGATATGACGATCTCTCAGAGCGACGACAATAAAAATCCTAACATCTCTTTAGGAAGGATTTAGGTTTGATGTTTAATCAATTCTTTAGTTTAGCTACTATTCTCCGTAGTTTCTCCTTTTACTTTGTGACCTTGATCTCTAAGACTGCATCCTCCCGTTAGTTGGGGGATTTTAGGTCGATCTCTCTGTTGGGATCTCTGTATAAGTTTGTAGCAAAAGTGTTGGTGTCAAGGTTAGCTAAAGTAATGGATAAACTAATCTCTCACGCACTATCAACTTTTCTTAAGGGGACACTTTTGGTGGATGGGATTGTCGTGGCGGTGAATTAGTTGGTGAATTTATCTAAGATATCCAAGAAAAATGACCTTAACTTTGAGGTGAATTTTGAAAAAGCATATTATTATATCGGTTGAGACTTTCTCGAGTATATGTTGGTTAGATTTGGTTTTTATTCAAGATGTCGAGCCTGGACGAGAGCTTGTATGTTTTGTGGTAATATTCTTATTCTTGTTAATGGCTGGCACGCGCAAACAATTAGTAGTTAGAGGGGGTTGAAGCAAGGTGACCTTTTAACCTTTTTTCTCTTTCTTCTTGTGGTGGAAGGTCTTAATGGGTTGGTTGACATGGCGGTGGAACTTGACTTATTTTATGGGATTTTAGTGGAAAACTTAAATTTTGTGGTCTCCGGTATTCAACATGCAGACGATGCCCTTATACAAGCCTCAACCTCGGTGGAGAAATTTTCGGCCATCAAAGTCATTCTTCTTACCTTTGAGCTTTCCTCAGGTCTTCGTGTTATTTTTTCTAAGAGCTGCTTGATTGGTACTAATGTGGATCATTGATTTAATTGGATTTTTCTTTATTGTAATTGGGATTCCCTCCCTTTTAGGTATCTTGGTCTTCCGGTGGGTGTCAACCCCCACCTTAATTCAACTAGGGAGCCTCTAGTTTCTCTTCTCCCTAGAATATTAGTTTATGTAACCACATGTATGTTAGTTTGGAGGGGGGGGGGGGGTAAGGGGGTATGGTGGTGCTTCTTATATGCTTTTAATTTTATACCATTTTTCTCTTTGCCCTTTTTGTATTCTTGAAGATGCTTGTTAACGTTTGAAATTGTTAGGATCCGAAAGAGGTTTATGGGTGGAGCCAAATGTGAAGTGAAAATCTATTGGGTTAAGTTGTTTGATGTGTGCAAGCCTAAGAAAAAAATGAGTTTTAGGGGTTTGTGATCTCCAATTAGTAAATCTTGCCTTACAAGGGAAATAATGTTGAAGGCTTATTTCTAGACAGTCGAGGTTGTGTCATGATATACTTACTACAAAGTATACACATCAGGTTGTTTCCTCCCTCATTAGTGGTATATCCTTTAGAAACTGTTTTACTTCTTCTAATGAAAAAGGGTGTCTCTCCTTGATTCCAAGAGAGAACCCTTTGATTGGTTTGTGGAGGGTATATGGAGGAGGGATGGGTCATGTCTTCTTATATCCTCTGGTATAATACATGGGTGGGGAGTTTTCTCTTGAAGGGTCTTTTTTGTACAATTTTTCCTTATTTAAAACCAAAAAGAAAAGAGTGTGTGAGAGGTTTCTTCTTTGATGAGAGGTAATCTTGTATGGAATTTTCAATGGAGTGGATCTTTCTTTGTGTGTGGTTATACATGTTGTGCATGTATAATTGTCAATTAGTTTTGATGATGACAACTATCAAATAGATTTGGTGATGATAAATATTAAGTCAAATGACTTTTTGTATTGATGATAGCTCTTTAAAGAGTTTTTTTTTGTCATAAGTGTAAAAGGGGGAGTCGATAACAAATGTCAAATGGTTCCTAATGATGGAATATGAACAAGAATATATATCTCAAGCCTCATCAATCAGATGTTTCAAGTTCCACTTAAAGTACTAGACAATGTTGAATCAAGCAGAGTAACTTGAAGTCTTTAAGTTGTGAAAGTGAGAAAGTGTGAAAGCTCGTTTGATCATGCACTTAGCACTTTAATTTAATAGTTATTTGTAAATGGAACAAGAGTAAGTCTTGATGTACTAAGACAATGCACACACACACAAAATAATTTTCAGATCTCTTTTATCTTTTGTTAAAGTCTCTTAAAACCTTTTCAAGCATGCACTTAATTGGTTAGAAGCTTTGTTAATCAATTAGGAAATCATTTTACATGGGTTAATTGATTAAAAGCATCCTAATTAATCCTATTTATAATGCCTCTTAATTGGTTAAATACGTTGTTAATAGACTAGGTGACGTCAAAACTCAAACTTTCGTTATTTGGGTTGGTTAATCGATTATCACCTAAGTTAATCAATTAAAACATATAAAATGCACATGGATAATTTTCTTTTTGAGAATTTTTTTTATTATATAAAGGAGACTTCTCCTAATTTCGTTTTGCATTATTTTATCAATAGAAACCTTTCTACTATTCTTTCTACTCTCTTTATTTTCAAAAATATTTGTTCACCAGTGTTGCCGTAGTGCTAAAAGAGTGAAAAGTTCTTATGAGAGTTGTGTTGTAAAGGTGTCGTACGCTTTGCTAAATTTATTTTATTAAATAATATGATTCTCTTATGTAATATCTTTGTAAAGGATTTGAAGGTTGCAAACTAAACCTAAAAAATGCTTTGGTAGAGGTTCTTGAGCTAAGCCTGTGTAAAATTTAGGGTTGTTGTTTGAAGGCTTGTGGGATGTTCATGTGAAAACACTCAAGTTGTAATTAAAGGTTGTTTGGAATGATACTATAAAATCTCAAAGTTGATTTCAGTGGAAATCTCGAGGGAAACTCTTGAGGGAAGGAGTATGTCAAGTGGTTAGGCTGAATCTCTATAAATATTTGGTGCAATATTTCTATCCATTATCTCTTTTATTTCCAATTGTTTATTTTTATTATGCTGCTTATCTATCTTCTTTTTCTTATTCTTCTTCTCATTTCTATTTATTCTAATATTTTCCCCATTTGTTTATTTATTCCAACATAAATATTTTTAAAAAGATGTATTTTATAAATATTCTTCCATTTGTGAATATCATAATTCACCCCTCTCTTATGTTTGTAGTCACTTGATCAATAAGTGGCATCAGAGCCTACCTCATATTCTGAGGCTAATTGTCTCAAAAGGTAGGAAACGATTTCAAACAGTTCACTAAACAAACCTTCATTCTTCAATGAAGAAATGTATGCTTTATGGAAAGAGAATATGAGCGTCTTTATAGATGGGATGGTTTATGATATTTTGAAAGCCGTTAAAAATGGTTATTTTGTTACCTCACATCAAGTTAACAGTGTTGTGGAAAACAAAGATAGATAAATATGGACCAAAAAGGATAAATAAATGGTGCAACACAATTTGAATGCAAAAACTATCATTATTGATGCCTTGGGCAATGACGAGTTTTTGCATCTTTCTGATTTTGACACTACCAAAGAAATATGGGACACTATTTAAATTACCCATGAAGGTACAACCGAGGTGAAAAGGGATAGAATAACCACATTGACTCATGAGTATGAGTTATTTAAAATAAAACCTAGGGAAAATATTCAGGATATGGAAAATGTTTTATTTACGTTATGAATCATATGAGAACTCTAGGTGAAGTTTTTCAAAATGAGGATTTGGTTATCAAAGTCCTTAGATGCTTAAACTGCAACTAGCAACCTAAAGCCATTGCGATTATGAATCTAAAGATTTGTCTTCTATGAATTTGACTACCTTGTTTGCAAAATTGCATGAACCTGAAATGGGACTAAAAAGGCTAACTAAGAATAAAAAAGGTGATAAAAAGAATAAAAATCTTACACTAAAAGTTACAAAGGCTAAAGACACGAAGTCATAAGATGAAGACTACCAAAGTGAAAATGATGAAGACATGAATGTCATATTACAAAAACTCGAGGAATTTCTAAGGTATAAAAAACAAACTCATAAATTCTAGAATCAAAGTAAAGAAAGATCAACACTTCATTCCAGTGTGTAAAGAAATGTTACATATAGACAAAATGGCTGCAAATTCAAAGGAAATCTAAAAGATACAAAAGACAACAAATAGACCCATAAAGAGCTTATATTGCATGAGTCAACAACAACACGAACTCCTTCATGATTATGAAAAAGAGGAAGAGACTAACCAGAAGAAAATAGGATAAATAATCTAACTTCTGAATTTACTTATAATGAATTATTTCAAATACGTAAAAAATTAGATATGAATTTAAGTAAGTTAAAACATATTGTTTCTACTTCTAAGACTACTATCACTTCCCTTAAAAAAGAAAATATATTTTTTGCAATAAATAGATAACCTTAAAAAAGTACTAAGTATTTTAATTCAAAAATCTCCCCTTTCTTCTCTTCCTGTGAGAGTATGGTAAAATCTATCAAGTGCGAACAATGCAATATTTTAAAAATAAAATTGACAATTTGTATAACATATTAGACAAGTTTACCAAAGGAAGAGATTACCTAAATCTTCTTCTAGGTAATAAAAAATTACCTTATAACAATTCCGTTTTAAGTTATAAACATAAAAATAATGTTTAATGTTTTAGTAACATAAGTCATGCAAATAGGCTCTAAATGTAATATTCTTAAATATAGTTATTGTAATAAAATTACCATGTCTCTCTACTTTGCGTTGTTAAGAAAAGTCATAAAAGTAAGAATGTTTATCCTCTTTCTCATTTCTATAAAAAATACCATGAACAAAAAATGAGAAACATGCATACTTCATCTTATTTCTTAAAAGATCAAAAAATGTTTTGCTACCCAAGTTAAAAGTCAAGTTCCGATGTAGATATGATTGATAGTTCAAAATCAAAATGTCATGTTGATAGTGGTTGTTCAAATCATATGAGTAAAATAAATGAATTTTTTTTTATCATTTTACTCCTACAAAAGGAGAAGTTTTCTCTTATAACACCAACAAAGATAAATCGGTTGGATCTGAGACTATTGGTAAACACCCTTGATTCGTTTTGATTATTGAATTTTTATAACTCAATTTATTCAGTATTAAGTAAGTTCTGTAATAAAGATAATATAGTATAGTCTAATTATTCTATATGTATGATCTTTAAAACTCATAAATAAAAATTAACTTTTTTCTACTAAAACTTTCTTTGAAAATATCACGACTATTGAAGAATTCATACACATTACCTTTGTTTAATTGACCCCATATATGTTGTAGAGGTAGAATTATTTGTTCGTGCATATAGTCTAAAAAACGTTTCCTAGAAGATAAGATGAAGAAAAGATAAAAAAAAGTTCAATATCATTTGAAGAATCATCAAAAGCGTCATATGAAGAATCTGTAGCATCATATGAAGAATCACACTACTACAAAAAAGACGTCTTACCTCAAGCGCGAAGATGATTTTACCTCGGTTACACATGCGAGGTAACAAAGGGCGGCATGAAAAGTCTCCACTTTACCCCTCAATTTCTGTTTAATTGAGAGGTTATTTGAAATGATCATTAGTTCGATCCCTCGTAATAACATTTTTATATTCTCAAAACTAGCGCCACATACCTCTTGGTTTCTGTCAAAAGCCGAGGGGAAACAATTTTTTTTATAAATACAAATTATATTGTTTACATAGAATATTAAATTACATTGTTTACAAATATCCATTTTTTAATTAAAATATAAAGTTTCTTAATCTTGGAGAACAACTGTCGCGTCTCGAAAAATACGACCTCACGAGCGCACCACACTCTCACGGATGACTAACATAGTCGCCATCGAATTTTATTTAGTTTTAAGGAAAGCGAAAATAACGATAAAAACCTAAGGTAAAAAGGATAAGATGGTCATCGCAACCAAATAGGATTCGAGAGCCGGTTATGCGAGGGGGAAGTGTTAGCCCCGCTCACATCCATTATACTTAATGGGAACCTCCTAATAGACTAGGGTTAAGTGTTTGCAAAGTTTGTTCGTTAAAGGAATATCACAATAATAGTTATTTGCAGAAGGAAAAAAAATTAATTAGTGTGCTCGCCAAGGTTTCAAAACCTTGTGCCTACGTATTCTCAGGTGCAATGAGAAATCAGAGCATCGTAGTTCGGTAAAAAATAAATGTGTGTTGGTTGATTTTATAGAATAGGGTTTAAGTCAGGTTCTTGCATCTAAACATTGGCTTATATACTCAAACGATGGAGGCGGAAGTGCTTGCTTGTATTTTGCGTCGAAATTACTTAACTATTCTTTTTATGAAAAAAGTTTGAACTAAGTGCACAAGGATACAAAAGATGTTTGATGATGTCATACCCCAAAATTTGCCCATTAATCTTGCAAAACATTTCTCGAAGCACCCCAACTTATTCTGCAAGGCACTGACCTTAAAGGAACAAAAGCCCAGCTCACAACAGGCCAAATCCAGAAAATGGCCCAAACTGGTCTGCTCGCTAGGCGAGCAACTCCTTCGCCTAGCGAACCCTTCGCTACACGCTCGCCTAGCGAAGCCTGCGAATATCAGAATTTTTGGACTTCATTCTGAGCCCATTAGGTCACCACAATCACTATAAATACCGACACTTCAGTCACGAAAATACAGAGGAGGACGGACAGAAACCCTGGCATAGAAACCCTGGAGGCAAACCCTGAAGGAACTCAGCGGCATCAAGGTTACCTCTGCCCAATTCAATCCGATTTGCCAATCCAAAGTCGCAATTCAATTTGCAAACAGGTTTGCATCGCTATTACCGCCTTATGTTCTTAATTTGCATATGGCATTATGATTAAATTTATGAAAATATCTTAAATTTGGCATGTGAATTTTAGTATGTATCTGAATACATTAAATGATTAACCATGTAATTGCTATGATGAAAGCCATAAAGCCTAAAATTGGCTGAAATTGTACTGTTATCAAAACCGGAATCCGCAGCCGCTCGCTAGCACATCGCTAAGCGAGCATGCAACGAGTATTCGCTAAGCCTTCGCTAGGAGAAGCAGGAGCGAATGTGACAGTAGCTGACTTTTCTGTTCTGATTTTTTTGCCCAACTGACATGTTTTATCATAGCCATGCATTGTTTATCTGATCCTATTACTGTTGTGATTTCTTTTGTGGTGTAATTCTCAATTGCACCCTGATTTGGTATTCTGACATGTTTGCTGAGTTTTGTAAAGGTTCACATATCCCCGGAAAAGATAGCTTGGTAGGTATTCCACTTTATTTGTGGGATACCCTTGTGGAGATTCACCCTAGATCACTTAACTGATTTCAATGTATTAATTTTAATGTGGATACCCACCCTAAATTACCTAGCTGATTTTAATGTATTGATTTCATTGTGGAGATTCATCCTAATTACCTAATTGATTGTAAAATATGGCCTTTGAATATGTGATCTTGGACCTCTCTTTGTTGCCTTACGGTATTACGGTCATGTCCCGCGAATGTGGGGATACCCTTAGCCAAGACCCTTCGATTAAATCATCATGTCCCTCTAAAATAAATCATAGCCCCTCGGATGTTGCCTTCGAATATATGATTTTGTCCCTCGATGACCCTTCGGTGTAGCCTACGGTTAAATGATGATAGTCCCTTCGAATGCTAAGGTATCCTTACAACCGTTGCTTTCAATGACCAATCGATGACCCTACGATGACCCTTTTACATCCAAAGGATAAAACTACTTATTTCTCAATAATAAGGACGGTTTTACCCTCACAAGGATAGGAAATGCCCATCAAGACCTTGGGTAGGTATAACTCTTAATTGCTTACTCACAATTTAAAAATACTTTTCACACTTCACAAAATACCAGAAAATCACCACTTAGTATACATTCATACTAGAATCATTACTGAGTTATATTTTTCTAAACCATTTTCAAAACTAAACGAGATAACCACTTTGTATACATTCATACGAGAATCATTAAAAAGTTAAATTCTCTTTTTCAAAACGTTTTCTAAACAATTCACGAACACTTTTTCAGACAAGAAAAATAATATAAGTGATCAAGCAATTAAGAGCCCATGGATAACTATGGATACAAAGGGTGCTAACACCTTCCCTTTGTATAATGTACCTCCCGAACCCAAAATCTAATTAAGGTCTTTCCTGTTCTTTTCCACCTTTCCTTATTGGATAAAAGAAAAGTCGGTGGCGACTCTTGCTAACCGCGACATTTGCTTTCCAAAGCAAAAACACATAAAGTCAGTTCACCGTATGACAGAACTGGCGACTCTGCTGGGGACACTTAAAAAGAGAGGTTACCTTAAAAACAAGATCACTTATTCAAATTGTCTGATTTACTTTTAAGGGATTGCTTGGGTATTTTATGCTTGAGTGAAAGATCCTACACCCGGATCTAGTGTACCTTAGGTAAGTAGCAATAGATCATCGCGACTATCCGGCGTATACTGGAATGGTCAAAATGATGGCTACGGTTAATGTGACACTTTGGATGTCCTGATGTTCCTCATGTTTACTTGAGGAAAAATTTGGCTTCCGCGTGGTGTCATCAAAGCATTAACCAGACCTTTAGAACCCTAATTGACTCATCCTAGCCATTAGAAAGTAGTGAGATAACTGACTTCGGTTCCGACTGGGGTTGGTTGAGACTCGATACTACACTCTTTGAGATTGGACTTTAGGGAAGCTTCGGTCAACCACTTGGTGTTGCACTGAAGTGGACTTAAATGAAGGTCAATGATTTGAGATCCTTCTAGAACCCGGTTACTATTCTAGGACAGGTTGAACCAACCAAACTTCAGTGGGGAGGGTATTTACCTATGGAACTCATGCAGGCCTTAAAACCTAAGAATGATTGTTGGGTGACTTGTTTATGCTTGTTACTTGCATAACATCATAACATCATAACATCATAACATCATAACATTGTACTAACCATTTCAAGGACTTAGGGATTTAGCTTTGCTCTGTTAAACAGGTTATGGCTTCCAGAAAGACCATTCGGATCAATTTTGTAGCAATCTCTCCTCAACTAAAGGATCTAGTGTCAGAGCTTCCTGATCAGGCTCAGTTCATCAAGAAACATGGTTCTCTCCTCAAGTTGGTTACCACTGGTTTCAAAGAAGATATGATGAGAATCCTATTCCAGTTCTTCGATCCTAAACATCATTGCTTCACCTTCCCAGATTATCAGTTGGTACCCACATTAGAAGAATTCTCCAGGATGCTTGGGATACCTATCCTTGATCAAACACCTTTCAGTGGTTTAGAAAAGATTCCGAAGTCTGAAGAAGTTGCCGCGGCTTTACATATGACAAGGTCAGACATTGAAGCCAATTGGGTAACAAGAAGTGGAGTTAAGGGTTTACTCGCCAAATTTCTGATAAATAAGGCCCGAGAATTCTTAAAGGTTATGAATGTCCATGCTTTCGAAGACGTTCTAGCATTACTAATCTATGGTTTGGTGTTATTTCCTAATCCAGACCAATTCGTAGATATGAATGCTATTAAGATATTTCTCACTCATAACCCTGTGCCTACCTTGCTTGGAGACATTTTGCATTCCCTTCACACCCGTACTATGAAAAGGCAAGGGACTCTCACGTGCTGTATACCTTTATTGTCTAGGTGGTTTATTTCACACCTTCCTCAATCAGTTTTGAAGAATGAGCAAAATTTGAAATGGTCTCAAAGGATAATGTCGCTCTCCCATTCAGACATCCGTTGGTGTCCTCATCTCGAAGGAAATGTTATCATCATTGACCGTTGTGGAGAATTCTCTAACGTGCCACTCCTGGGGATAAGAGGGGGTATTACTTACAATCCAGCTTTAGCCCTACGTCAGTTTGGTTATGCTCGAAGAGATGGTCCACATGAAATAATTCTTCAAGGCACTGTGTTTGACTATGACAACGACTCTCAAGGTCTCCGTCAAAGGTTTGTACGAGCTTGGGGCATGGTGAAAAGAAGCACTTTAGGACAGAAAAATTCTGTTCCTATGGAACCTTATCTCAGATGGGTACGCGCCAGAGCTCGTGAACTTGTCATGCCATACCTCGCAGTCGGACCGCTGATTGTTGAACCAGAAGTTGAAGGAGGTACTTCTCAGATCATTCCTTATCCAGATATGCCTACCGATGTTGAAGAATTTAAGAGATCCTGGATCCAGTTGAGAGAGGAAAGGGATACTTTTGAGACTCAGTTCGTTGCAGAAAGGAAGAAAGTATTAGAGCTCACCAGCCAGCTTAATGAGGAACGAAGACTCAATACATATCTTCGTCCGAAAAGAAGCCGCCCCTGGGAGATTTGAGCTTTCATTGTATTTTTATTATTTCCTTTTGTAATAAACATTGATTAAAGAAATTATTAATAAAAGTTTCCCTCTTTTTGGTGGTTTACGCAAAGTTAAATTCCAGGAGTCCTTGAAAACATTTCATACATTGCATAGCATAACATAACATTGCATAACAGGTATCCCAAAAATCAATATTCTCACGATCTTCCTTCCAAACAGAAAAATGGCTCTCGAACAAACTGTCAAAGATCTCCAGGCTCAAAATGCTCAATTCCAGGAGATGATGCTGAGCTTATCCAAGGGGCAGGAGGAACTGAAGGCTCTCTTGCTCGAGAAGAAGAAAGACCAGAAACCTGTGAGTTACATTAACCCGGGAAGAAGGCGTAAAGGACAGGCTGCGGGAATCAAGATTAGACTTCCGAAGGATCAAGAGGAGGAGACAGAAAATGATTCGGAAGATGAGAATGCTGATCCCCTCAACCAGGAGGACGACGATGAAGATTATGAAGATGAACAGTACTCTCCAAAAGAGGATAAGTATAAGTTGTTGGAAGAACACATGCTAGCTATGGAGGGTCAGAAGGCGCCCGGTCTGGATTTCGAAAGCTTGGGACTGGTCTCTGATGTGGTCATTCCTCGCAAATTCAAGATCCCCACTTTCACTAAGTATGATGGTGCGTCTTGTCCTCAGATGCATTTGAGAGCTTATGTGAGAAAGATTCAGCCGTATACCACTGATAGGAAACTATGGATCCACTTCTTCCAGGAGAGCCTATCTGGCACACAGTTGGAGTGGTATTATCAGCTCGAGAGCTCTAACATCCGCACCTGGACTGATTTAGCGACAGCTTTCTACAAGCACTACCAATACAATTCTGAATTGGCGCCTACTCGGCTACAGTTGCAGAATATGACTATGGGCTCTAAAGAAAGCTTCAAAGAGTATGCTCAAAAATGGAGAGATTTGGCTGGCAGAGTCAAACCCCCTATGACTGATCGAGAATTAGTGGATATGTTCATGGGTACACTGACTGGTCCATTCTACAGCCATCTACTGGGAAGTTCTTCATCAGGTTTCACTGACCTTATATTGACGGGTAAACGTGTTGAAAGTGGTATTCGAAGTGGAAAGATACAGGCAGCTACCTCCGCAAGCGCCAGAAAGACCCATCAGGGAAAGAATGAGTCAAATGCTGTGTATGGTGAAAGGGGTCATAACAAGAAAAGCCGTGACCATACCATCGGAGCAGTTACAATTGCAGCCCCGCCAGCTCAAAACTTCCAGCACAGACAAGACAGGCCAAGAAGGCAGTTTACCAAGATCAATATGACTTTAGCACAAGCACTACAGGGTATGCTGAAGGCGAATTTAATTACCCTCAGAGGACCTCCTGCGAATGTCAACACTACTTCTCCTCGTTATAATCCCAATGCCAGGTGTGCATATCACTCCGATAGCCCCGGGCATGATACAAACGATTGTTGGTTGTTGAAGAATAAAATTCAGGATATGATCGACGCGGGAGAAATTGAATTTGATCCTCCGGAGACTCCTAATGTCATCACTGCTCCTATGCCTAACCATGACAAGACTGTTAATTCTGTGGATGACAATTCTCACATTGCTAATGTGGCGGACTTAACATCTCCTCTCCTGATCATCAAGAAGAATTTATTGCAAGCTGGTTTATTTCCAGGTTGTACTGAAAGTTACGATCTTTGTGTACTTCGACCCAACGAGTGCTTGAAGTTGAGGAATGGTATTCAACGGCTGATGGATGATCACACAATTCTCTTCGAAAAGGTTCCTAAGGTGGAAAACCCTATTGAAGAAATATCTGTCATTGCTAGGTCCAAAGTTCCAATGAAGATTACCGCTACTAGAGTACCTGTGAAGATTACTGCTGAGCCCAAGGTAGCTCCCCTAATCATTACTGCACCTGGCCCAGTACCGTATTCCTCAAGCAAAGCCATTCCGTGGAATTATGGAGGTGATATTTACATCCATGGCGTGAAGCAAGTTGGTAATTCTGCTAATCCTAATGACATTGTTGGGACTAGTAAAGTTACTCGAAGTGGAAGGATCTTCTCTCCAGAAATCTCACCTCCCGTCCCTGAAACCCGAGGAAAGGAACCAGTTAACCCTTCTCAGTCAGGGACACCCGTCGAAGTTACTACTGAAGATGTTGCCAAACAAGAAATGGAAGAAATGCTGAAAATCATCCGCAAGAGTGATTTTGATGTGGTAGAACAGCTGGGGCATACCCCGTCTAAGATCTCAATGTTATCCTTGTTGTTATCTTATGAATCGCATGCCAATGCATTGATAAAATTCCTGAAGACTGCTCATGTACCTCAGGAGACATCCGTCGATCAGTTCGAAAATTATGTTGCTCACCTGGCTGTTGACAATGGCCTAGGCTTTTCCGATGCTGACCTGACACCAGCAGGAAAGAATCACAATAAAGCTCTGCATATCTCCATTGAGTGTAAGGGGATTACTTTGTCTCATGTATTGATCGATAATGGCTCTTCTTTGAATGTACTACCGAAAGCCGTGCTCGATAAACTTGACTGTAAAAGCATTGAACTGAAGCCTAGTGACATTGTGGTGCATGCTTACGATGGGGCGAAGAGTGTTGTCCATGGTGAAGTGGTTCTCCCTATCAAGATAGGACCTCAAGTCTTCAACACTATCTTTCACGTGATGAACATTCGTCCTGCCTATTCCTGCTTGCTGGGACGCCCTTGGATTCATGGGGCAAGTGCTGTAGCTTCATCTCTCCATCAAAAGCTGAGGTATCCAATAGAGGGTAAGGTTGTCACTGTGTGTGGAGAAGAAGAATATATTGTCAGTAGTGTGCAGGCCTTCAGATACGTCGAGATGGATGGTGAATTCTTTGAGACTCCTTCTCAGTCATTTGAAGTAGTTCCTCCGACTAATCCTGTCCTTAAGCCAACTTCCTGTGTGCCCAAGGGTATTAGTGCCCCTCCTGCCATGATTTCTCTGAAAGATGCTCAAGCCGTGGTTGAAAACGGTGGTCGTACTGGTTGGGGTCAACTGATCAACGTACCATGCAAGTCTGACAAGTCTGGTCTGGGATTTAACTCTGAAAAGATGGTCAAAGATCAAATTAATGCTGTAGAAGATGCTGATAGCGATTGCGATCTGGATAGCTGGATTTTCCCAACAATTGGTGACAGACTCAATAATTGGAAGGCTGAAGACACTATCCCGATTTCCTTTAGTCAGGAGTAATTGTTATTGTCTGTTTTAGTGTTGCAATTTTTTTTAGTTTTACAATTGAACTTCTTAAAGCATTGTGTCTATGCCCGGGGCACAATAGCTAATTTGTTAAGGGTTTTGTCATTTTCATAAGCATATTCACATTCAATAAATCAATGGACTTTTTGCATTCAAATATTGCGCTCTTTATCTTTCCTGTCATCTTCCGAACAAGCTATGTTTTCTTACACACACTCACGTAACGAATTGCAGATCCATACCCACTCTGGATCCTGTTGATAATAGTTCTACTACTGTTCATTATGACTTTGAAAATCCGATCTACCAAGCCGAGGATGGAAGTGAGGAAGATTGTGAAGTACCTGGAGAACTTGCCAGACTGTTACTGCAAGAAGAAAGGACTATACAGCCGCATGAAGAGTCAATCGAAATTGTAAACCTGGGTACTGAAGTGGACAAGAAAGAAGTCAAAATAGGAGCAGGCTTGGAAAACAGTATTAAAGAAAGATTGATTCAGATGTTACATGACTATGTAGAGATTTTTGCTTGGTCTTATGAAGACATGCCAGGATTGGATACCGACATAGTAGTGCATCGTTTGCCAACGAAGGAAGATTGTCGTCCTGTTAAGCAAAAGGTTCGTCGTATGCGTCCTGAGATGTCCGAGAAAATCAAAGCCGAAGTTATGAAACAATTCAATGCCGGTTTCCTAGCTGTTACTTCTTACCCCCAATGGGTTGCTAATGTGGTACCAGTGCCGAAGAAGGATGGTAAGGCGCGAATGTGCGTAGATTACAAAGATTTGAATAAAGCGAGTCCCAAAGATGACTTTCCACTTCCGCATATTGATGTTCTGGTAGATAACACCGCTCAACACAAAGTATTCTCCTTCATGGATGGATTCTCGGGTTATAACCAGATTAAGATGGCACCTGAAGACATGGAGAAAACTACGTTTGTGACGCAATGGGGCACTTTCTGTTACAAAGTAATGCCATTCGGTTTAAAGAACGCCGGGGCAACGTACCAGCGTGCTATGGTGGTTTTGTTCCATGATATGATTCATCATGAAATAGAAGTATATGTGGACGACATGATAGACAGATCTCATACTGAAGAAGAACATCTCAATCATTTGTACAAATTGTTTGAGAGGTTGAAGAAATACAAGCTGAGATTGAACCCGAACAAATGCACCTTTGGAGTAAGATCCGGTAAACTCTTGGGATTTATCGTCAGTGGTAAAGGAATTGAGGTCGACCCGGCTAAGGTGAGAGCTATCCAAGAAATGCCAGTGCCCCGTACAGATAAGGAAGTCAGAGGTTTCTTGGGACGTTTGAATTACATCGCCCGGTTTATCTCCCATTTAACTGCTACCTACAAACCCTTCTTCAAACTACTGAGGAAGAATCAAGAGATGATGTGGAATGACGAATGTCAAGAAGCTTTTGACAAAATCAAGAAGTATCTCCAGGAACCTCCGATCCTGATACCACCAGTTGAAGGAAGACCTCTAATCATGTATCTGACCGTGTTAGAAAATTCAATGGGGTGCGTGTTGGGGCAACATGACGAGTCTGGTCGAAAAGAGCATGCCATATACTACCTTAGCAAAAAGTTTACCGACTGTGAAACAAGATACTCACTGCTCGAGAGAACTTGCTGTGCTTTGGCCTGGGCTGCTCGCCGACTAAGACAGTATATGTTGAATCATACCACTTTGTTGATTTCTAAGATGGATCCCATTAAATACATATTTGAGAAACCTGCCCTCTCCGAAAGAATAGCGAGATGGCAGATGATTTTAACAGAGTATGATATCCAGTATACTACCCAGAAAGCAATCAAAGGAAGCGTGCTAGCCGATCATTTGGCTCATCAAGCAGTGGATGATTACCAATCTATGAATTTTGAGTTCCCAGATGAGGATGTCATGCTTGTTACTGATTATGAAGAACCTGGACCGGATGAAGGACCCGAACTGGGATCCCGATGGACTATGGTTTTTGATGGATTGTCTAATGCATTGGGCAATGATGTTGGTGTTGTAATCGTTTCCCCCAAGGGTTGCCATACGCCTTTCACTGCTAGACTATGTTTCAATTGTACCAACAATATGGCCGAGTATGAAGCATGTATTTTGGGACTCAGAGCTGCTATAGATCTGAGAATCAAGTTTTTGAGTGTGTACGGAGACTCAGCACTAGTAATCAGTCAGATCAAAGGAGAATGGGACACTAAACATCCGAATCTCATCCCTTATCGAGAGCGGGTGTTGACTTTAATCCCATACTTTGAAAAGGTTACATTCGAACATATTCCACGAGAAGAGAATCAGTTGGCAGACGCCTTGGCCACCATGTCATCTATGTTCAGAGTCAGATGGGACAATGAAGTTCCCAGGATCACCGTTGAACGACTAGATGAACCAGCATATTGTTATGAACTTAACGCTGCTGAAGTAGAAGAGAAACCTTGGTTCCACGAAGTAAAAAGATATTTAGAAACTCAGGAATACCCTGAAGGGGCATCCATCAACGACAGAAAATTTCTAAGGAAGTTCTCCGCTAAATTCTTTCTGAGTAATGGAGTATTATACAAACGTAATCATGATTCGACTCAGCTTCGCTGTGTGGATAAAAAGGAAGCAGAAAAGATTATGGAAGACTGTCGCATCCGCGAAAAACAACCGGCGGGCTGAAACAAAAAAACAACACAGAGCCGCCACTGCGCGTTATTTATCCCAAGATAGGGAAAGGAAACGCTCAGAGAAACCTGGAAAAAGCATGGTCTCGCGACCAAAGAGAAAGGGTAAGGGAGTCGGTTACGCAAGGGGAAGGTATTAGCACCCCTCACGTCCGTCGTACTCGACGGGATCCACGCTCTAAGAAAAGAAAAGGTTGCTAAAACACCACACACACACACACGCACCGAAGACAACACAGGTGGGGTTAAGAGGAAGGGAGCTCGATAGGACATCGCATCCTATGCCTACGTGTCTCGTCTGGAACGAGAATCAGAGCTGCCGTAGTTCGGCTCACGCACGCCAAACCAAACACACACACCCACAGGCAAACCTGGAACCCGAATGCCAATCGCTGGGCTTACATCGGCTTCCGAACCAAACAAACAATCAGGATACGGACAGCCAATCGCTGGGCTTACATCCATATCCTGACACACAAGAAGATAACAAGCAAACACACACAAAAAGAAAAAAAAGTGCCCGGAGAGACCTCGCACGGTCTCCTGCCTACATACCTCGTCTGGAACGAGGATCAGGGCGATGTAGTTCCCCTGAAAGGGAAAGAAATTCTAGTCAGAAACCAAGGGGAGACACACTACCAGGGAGCTGTACTCGAGCCTAGTGTTATCATGCATCATTGCCCTATGTTGTGGTTTCTACCTACTTGCACAACAGCAAGCTAATCCTATCCAGGAAGAAAGCAAGCATGCAAGCATCAACAAAATAACACAAACATTTCACATAGCACACACTATATCCAGTCAAGTGAGGCTCAAACAAGGGTGGACTGCCGAGGCAAGTCATCTGTACAAGGGTAGAGTTAGCTCTTAACCTTGCCATTGAGAGGCTAAGGTGAAGCTGATGAAAGGTGAGTGAAGATTAGACTTCACAGCTCTTATCCCTGATCAGGGAGAGCTTTAGACAAAGGAGCGTGGGTCCAGAATGGAGGGACCCTTCTACGCTCAAGACTCTGACACAACTGTACAAAGTACAAGATCTTGGGTTTGTGTCCCAATGCGTCAACACAGTGGTGTGAGCAGAGGGACGACTCAACAGAATAGCGGGGGATAGATTGCATATCCCTTGGATTCCGCCAATTGCCTCATAGAGGTCTTTACCTGCTTGGCACAAAAGTAAACAATCACAATCATCGCCTCTTAAGGAGGACTTCAGACAGTTGCCTGGCTAAATAACAAGTCAGGTCTTCCAGACTACATGAAGACAAGAGAGTCTACCTCGACTGGTTTAAAAACCAAGCAGCAGCAAGCAAGTTCTTAAAGAACTGTAAGCAACTAAATGTACCTGAAATCAATCAAGTATCATCAGTACTCAGACAAACCAACAATAAACAGCAAAAGTCAATCTATACAGACAACACAAGTTAATGCACATAAGTGCAAGCCATGAGCCCAAGCCCAAGCATCAAACCCTACAACACAAAGTCAATGTTAGTTTACAACATCACAAGTCAACTTAATTAACTTGAATTTTTCTCCTTAAGCCTTTTGCATTTCAACCTGAAAATCCAAACCAAATATGAGAAACTAGACCACTAGGCCAAGCCTAGGGTCCAAAGGGGATGGAAAAATCAAAAAAGCAAGTGAAAATTATCCAAAATCACATTCAAACAATTTAGAAACAAATGCAATTGGTCCCATGCTCATATCATTCATCATTATCATTTCATGCACAATTTAGCATCGAACATGCAATTTGCAACTTCAAATGACCAAACAGAACTATCTCAATCAAAAGCATACCAAAACATTTCAATTAATTCCACAAAAATTCACACCTAAACAGGACACATTCAATGTATAGCATGTCAAATTTCAGCTCGATTGGACCAAAGGAAATAGGTCAATGAAAATCAAGAAGTCCAGACACATTTATACAAGCCAATTCAAGGCATCAACATAAGCATCAACTTCAATAAATCATAAAACAGTGACAACAATTAAGAAATGAATGGGATCAAAACCACAATGTCCTACAATGTGTCTAGAATGCTCATGTCAAATTTCATCTTCATCCAATACAATATGAGAATTTCACAAATGAATTACCAACATGTGTCACACAATGTTACAAGATGAGCACACAGAGAAGAAAATTATTAATCAATTAGAAAACTCCATCAAAAATTCCAGAAAAATTATCATCTAATCTTGACATATCAATGATCATCCACACAAAATTTCAGCTTAAATCAACATCCCTAAGCATTTTAAATAAAATCATGAAGTCAGAAGAAATCCAAACAAGTCAACACATGGTAGCAAAATGAGCATCAACTTCAATCAAATACCAAACAGTGAAAACAATTAAGAAATGAATGGGACCAAAGCCAAACTACATCTAAACATGTTATGAATCACTCCATCAAATTTCACATTAATATGATATGATATGAGCATTTCACAAGACTTGGAAGACAAACACTCAAACAAAGCCCTAAAAATGCTAAACAGCAATCAAAAATCTCAATTAAATGGAAAATGAATCAACAATTCATACAAAAAATCATGGTGAAACTAGACATATACAAGACACAGCATACAAAATTTGAGATCAATTGGAAAAGCATAGGCATGTCAAATAAATTCATGAAATTGACCTAACCTAGTGTGACACAAATTGTCACACTCAACTTTCACACCTCATATCTACCAAACCATAGATCCAAAATTCACAAACTATACATCAAAATAACCAGCAAGGAGTCAAGAATTAGCATGTGAAATTTCATTCAATTTGGATAATGTATGACTATTTCATGAAGGATATGGTGAAACATATACAAAATGCACACAAGTCAAAGATCAATAGGCAAAGTCAAAAATTCTCCAAGCACAACTTGAGTTATCATACCTATGAAAAACTAGAGAAAATTATGAATCTAACAAAAAAACTCCCACTAAATTTGGACTTAAAATGGATTTTATATGATTTTTGTAAGTTTTGTGAAATATTGAAATAATTATTTAAAATTAATTATGAAATGAATTAAGTCTGTGGCATTTTTGTAATTTTTGCGTCCAGGGCTCAAAACGATGCCGTCTCATTAATTCGGTGGCGTAACGTGAGTGGACGAAACAGGCGGGAAACAACGTTTTCAAACTGGCCAGGCATGAACGCGATCAAACACGGGAAAATTTCCAGAAAATTGATGTTCCTCTTCGTGTTCACGTGTTCATCATTCCAAAATTCGGTTACGCTCAAAACTCAACCAAAATTCACAAACGATATATGGATGGAAAGGTCTAAACACGTACATCACAAATATCATCATCAAATCATCCAGAAGTTCATGTACAGCAAGAATCGAACGAACTAAGTTTGCTTATCAAAGGTTCAAATCCAGATTTCTCTCACCTCACTTAATCAATTCACAAACTAATCATATCACGATGATCTATGATGAATGAACTACAAAACGCATATAACAATTCAACAAATTAAGAGTTTCGAATTTTTGCACCTTGGAGATGGCAGATTTGAATCTGGATGTTTCCAAGCTTAAAAAGGTGAAACAGATGCAGCACCAGGTCCAGGAAGTTGAATGGAAAAGCTATCCTAGCTCCAACACGATCCAGAAGCAAGAATCCTTAAATCACCATTGATGAGCACCACATGAACAGTCACGATCCTTGATGTTTATGGCAATGGCTTGGCAAAACAGATCTTCACCATCACATGTAGAGCACGAATCAAAAAGAATTATGCAATTTGATGAAGAATTGGTGAAGTTTGGATCCAAAATGCTTGATGAAGTTCTTGAGAAATTGAGAGAAAATGGAGGGAAAGTTGGTTATATTTCTTGGAATGTGCAATTGTCATTAACATTCTGTTATGATTAATGATATATACTCCATCCTTAATCCCTTTGTTAATCATAATTACCAAAAAATGAGTTGGATTAGCATAATGTGATTTTAAGTGAAAGTTCAAAAATGGCCTTGCCAAATATTGCACCATGACAGCTCATGACAGTTGGAACAAGTCACATTTTGCATTTGGAGAGTGTTGCAAAAAGTCCCATTTCAAAATTCCATGTAATGTGAGATTTGGACCATTTTGCCCTTGGTTTTTGATTGATACACTTGAAAATTGACCTTTTGCATTGACCATTTTTGATGAATTTTGATTATGCACCATGAAAGTACATGTGAAATGGAGTTTTCTCATAAAAAGATCATCCATTTTGGACATTCCATGTGAAAGTTATGCCACTTTGATTATAGGCATTTTTGGAAAATGAATGGACCATAACTTGTCAACCATACATGGGAATTTCAAGTTCTTGGACTTTTTGGAAATGTGAGACCAAGATCTACAACTTTCATGTTGAACAAATTTTCACTTGAAGATTTTTTGGACATGTAATTTTGTAGTGAAACACTTTCCATTTTTGGAAACTTCCATTACAAGTCACTTTCTATTTTTGGCAATTTTTGTCCTGACTTTATTTTCTTCATTCTTGAGCTTTGACATGTCAAATGAAGCTTGTTTCAACATGAATGAAGTGTATCTAACTCTCTCCCACCTCCAAATCCATAAAATCAAGCACAGTTGACCACAATTGACTTTTTCAACTGATAGATGAATTTGGCAATGCACTGATCAATCTGAGCCCCAATCTTCTGATGAAATGGCTCAAGGATGAAACCCTAGCCTCCATAAGCTCAATACAATCATGAAATGATCCCCATATCCATCATAGACCCCATCTCCTGCACAAACCCTGATTGGGCCAATGCAACTGATTAGGGTTGACCAATGGTCAAAACCCTAATCTCAAGGTATATGATCAATCTTCTTGAATCTTCTGGATGATATCAAGACCATGATGATGATGATGTATCATTTCAAACAAGATGCAGACCAATCCCTTGAGAATCAAAACCCTAACTTGAATCACCACCCTCAGATGATTAATGATCCAATCCACTGAAACCCTAGCTTGCACATAACCTCTTCATCTTCTGCTCAAGACTTGTGAGGATGACTTGCACAATGTAACCACATGATATGCAATATGCAATGCCTAATGACCTACAAATGATATGCAATATGTTAGCTAGTCCCAAGAGAGAAGGGCAAATTTTGAGGTGTTACAGCTGCCCCTATTCAATCCACTGTGAACCTGTCGATATGAATAGCCTCGGCTTTCAGATGATCAGGATGAAGAGTGATTGAATACCAAGAACAGACGAACAATTTGCACTCTGATGGGAAAATAATTAACAACGCCTGTCAGAATCGGCGAAGAAACACTCTCGAAAGAAAAATCCGTCTGGTACGGAGAAAGTCGGCCGGAATACCGAAACAGAAACGTCGACCTGGATACCAAAATAAATGGTAACACAGGGATAACCATAGCCTAAACACCACATCCGCTGGGGATTATTATTACTCTTCTTTTTTTACTTTTCTTGAACCCCGAAACCTTCTTATTTTATCTTTTTCATTTTCTTGAACCCCGAAATTTTTCTCGCGCAAATGATCTCAGATCACTGCATTTGAACCCCATTCTCCTGTTTGCCAAAATAATGAACCCCATTCTCCAGAAAACACCTCGTGTCTCCTTTTCTCCATTTGAACCCCAGTCGCCTGACGATAACTCGTGATCGCCAATGTGAACCCCGTTTTCTAGAAAACACCTCGTGTCTCCTTCTCTCCATTTGAACCCCGCTCTCCAGAAAATGTCTCAACATTTCCTCTTCTCCATTTGAACCCCGTTCTCCAGAAAATGTCGCAACGTTTCCCTTTCTCCATTTGGACCCCGTTCTCCCATCTCTCGTGATAATTCCGCTGGCAACGTCGGAAATAACACCAAACCACTCTGAGGGCGACATATCAGAGGGTACACCTTCACAAAAGGAAGGTAACATGTGCATCTCTTCATCCGAAGACACCTATAACGACCTCCACTGGCCTCAGCCAAAGTCTAAGGTGACACATGAACAGAAGACAATCCTACGGACCTCATCCTGGATATAATCTTCAACTCCAATCTCTATTTGGACCCCGATCTCCAGAAAATGTCTCAACATTTCCCTTTCTCCGATTGAACCCCGATCTCCAGAAAATGTCTCAACATTTCCCTTTCTCTGTTTGAACCCCAAAACCGCACTGATCGCGTAACATCCTTTGATTTCACTTCCATCTCCGTCCGACGGAAAAAACACATCCAGTATCGCACTACTGGAGAACATTGCTGATCTGACATCATGATGCTAAACTCCTTAGAGTAACATCTTCACCATCCGGCGAAACAAAAATTTCAAGCGGTAACCACGGCTTGAATCGCGCTGATCGCGTCACCTTTCCATTTTTGTCCGGCGAAAAAAAACTTCCCTCCAGTATCGCACTACTGGGGAATACCTTTGATAAAAAATCATGATGCTGAACTCCTCTGAGTAACACCTCTTCTCCTTTGGGCAAAACCACTTCTCAAACGATAACCACGGCTTGAGACTAGCTTATGCTTGCAATGATGAATGACTTTTTCTGCGTAATGTTCCATAATTATGGAAATGCTACGCGGTTTATTTTTCTATGCAACATGCTATGCTTATTCTACATGATGAATGCATAAAAAGTGTCCCTCTCAAGGGACTCTGCTGGGGAACACAAGACAATCCGTTGAGGAACTCGTCAATACTCCGATCTCCACCCCGCTGGGGAATAGCCCTGCTGCTGCTGGAAAAGGTAACCCTTGCTGGGGAAGAACCTCCTTTGCACCCAATCCGCTCGGGAAACTGCTGGGGACAAGAACCACCAACACTCCGTGGGGATACAACAGTCTTTGATTTGCTGGGGATATAAATCCCGACTCTGCTTGGAGAACCCTCACAAATACCTGGCGACTTCACTGGGGAAATGCTCACAGATAGCTCTGCTGGGGAAACAGCAACCTCCAGGCCTGGCGACTAGGGAAGCATTGATTTGACACCTGCTGGGGATAACCATCCTGACCCTGCTAGGGAAACGAATGCTACTCCGCTGGGGACAACCCATCCAATCCATACGTAGGATACAATGCTGGAGATATACTTCATTGAAACCCGCTCCACTCAGGGAATAACAACCTTCAGGCCTGGCTGCTGAGGAGACACCGTTTTAAACCCGCCGGGGATAACCATCCTGACTCAGCTAGGGGATCCCTCACAGGTACCTGGCGACTTCACTGGGGAGTTAGTCCTCTAATTCTGCTTAGGAATATAGCTGGGGAAATGAGAAAAGTTGGTACAGAACACCCGTCGACTCGTCGAACCACGGTATCTGCCTCCCAATCTCGTATCAGCTTTCCACTTTTGAGAACTCCCAGACTCGTCTGGACCTTTTCTGCTCCATCATCTTATATTCCCAACCGCTCCGCGCTTGACGACGATCGAACTCCTGGGATTTATATAGAAATTTCAATTTTCCGACTTTGAAGAGTCTTCTTGATAAATTTCAAGGGTCCTCGGACGTCTTAACGTATTCTCATCGCTTCTCTACCCATTCATCCGTCCCTGACTGGACCCTGCGAGGAATTTCTACAGACTTTCCAATCTTCCGACTTTGAAGAGTCTTCTTGATTATCATCAAGGATCGTCGTACGCCTCAACGTCATCTTTGTCATCCTTTCATATTCATTCGTCCTTGATTAGACTCCATGGGATTTGCTTTGCAACAGCTTCCACATCACAACCTGCAAGTGAGTGAAAACATCTAACAACACCTGCAAAACAGACCATTAGATAAAACCGTGCCCCAGGCGTGTCAAGATTTCAACACTTGGGTCACCCAACCTTCCAAATAAGATTTCAAGCTTTCAATCTTATAAACATGCATTGGAAGGGACCTGTATGTCTTAAAATGCAAAATTCTTTATCAAAATAATCGGATTGTTTTTGCAATCAAAGCGGTAATGAAAAACAAAAACAAAGTTATTTGACTGAATATGCATTTTATTGATTGAAAATTGTGTGGCTCAAGTTGAGCAATACAAAGGAAGCAATTCCTGAAAAGAGGTAATTGCGCACAAAAGGAAAAATCTATCCTAATGGCAATGTGAAACCCGTGATCTCATCGAGTTCCATCTCGGTTACACCCCATATGTCCTCAGACTCTCCATGCTTTCTGCCTTCTGAACAAGACGATTCTGATAGATCCCTACCGGGTATTATCCATGATGCTTTAACCAAAGCGCAAACGATCATGCGGGACGCAGTTGTTCGTTTCAATCCCTCTTTTGCCTGGACCGTCCTTTCGGGTTTTCAGTCCGCCGGGATACCCTTTTTTGCCCAAGTCGCCTTTTCAGGTTTTCGACTTGCCGGGTGTACAATTTTTCATTTTATTCCTAACTTTTGCCCGAACCTTTTTCATTCTGTTTTTTGGTTCGCCGGGATGCCCATTTTTGCCTGGACTATTTTATTCTTTTCGTCCAGCGGGTCTCTTTATACGAAGTATTTTTTAACTGCGTCCGCATTCACAGGGGATGGAAAATCCTCGCCATCCATGGTCGTTAACAACAAGGCTCCGCCAGAGAAAACCTTCTTGACCACGAATGGACCTTCATAATTAGGTGTCCATTTGCCCCTTCGATCGTTTTGAGGAGGAAGGATCCTTTTCAGCACCATATCACCAACATGATATACCCGAGGTCGCACCTTCTTGTCAAAAGCACGCTTCATCCTTTGCTGGTACAACTGCCCATGACAGATGGCTGCTAGCCTCTTTTCCTCAATCAGGCTCAACTCTTCATACCGGGTCCTTACCCATTCAGCCTCTTGCAACTTGACGTCCATCAGGACTCTCAAAGAGGGAATCTGGACCTTAACTGGTAACACAACTTCCATTCCATATACCAATGAGAAAGGAGTTGCCCCAGTAGATGTACGCACCGACGTTCGATACCCATGCAATGCAAACGGCAACATCTCATGCCAGTCTTTGTAGGTTACCACCATTTTCTGCACAATCTTCTTTATATTCTTATTGGCTGCCTCAACTGCCCCATTCATCTTCGGACGATAGGGAGAAGAATTGTGATTCTCAATCTTGAATTCCCGGCACAGTTCTGCCATCATCTTATTGTTCAAATTAGAACCATTATCAGTAATGATTCTCTCGGGAACCCCATATCTGCAAATGATGTCTCTCTTGAGAAACCTGGCAACGACCTGCTTCGTCACGTTCGTATAAGAGGCTGCTTCAACCCACTTGGTGAAGTAGTCAATAGCCACTAATATGAACCTGTGTCCATTCAAAGCCGTAGGCTCTATCTTTCCGATCATATCAATTCCCCACATAGCAAACGGCCATGGAGACGACATTAAACTCAACGGATTTGGAGGCACGTGCACCTTGTCAGCATAAATCTGGCATTTCTGACACTTCCGCACAAAATTGAAACATTGGGCCTCCATTGTCATCCAATAATAACCTGCCCTTAGCAGCTTCTTTACCATCGCATTCCCACTGGCATGGGTACCGAACGATCCTTCGTGAACCTCTTTCATCAATTGGCTTGCTTCTCTATCGTCAACACATCGGAGCAAGACCCAATCAAAATTCCTCTTATACAAAACCCCATCCTTATTTAGGTAAAACACCATGGCCAACCTCCGCATAGTCTTTCGGTCCTTTTTCGATGCTCCCTCAGGATACTCTTGAGTCTCCAGATAGCGCTTGATATCGTAATACCACGGCTTCTCATCATCAGACGCTGTATCAACAGCAAACACATAAGCCGGTCTATCCAGACGACTTACTTCCACGCTGGGGAACTGATTCCACCTCTGCACCTTAATCAAGGCGGCCAGTGTAGCCAAAGCATCTGCCAACGGATTCTCCTCCCTGGGCACATGATGCAACTTCACCTTGGTGAAAAACGTCAACAATCTCCTCGTATAATCCCGATACGGAACTAAATGAGATTGATGCGTATACCATTTTCCGTTAACCTGATTTATCACCAGAGCTGAATCTCCATATATGACAAGGTTCTTGATCCTCAAATCAATCGCCTCTTCAATCCCCAATATGCAAGCTTCATATTCAGCCACGTTGTTGGTGCACTCAAATGTTAGCCGGGCAGCAAAAGGAATGTGGGATCCTTTCAGCGTAACCAAAACAGCACCAACACCGCTTCCATTCACGTTAACGGCCCCATCAAACATCAGAATCCATTCGGATTCAGGGTCAGGCCCCTCCTCCGGGATCGGTTCCTCGCAATCTTTCGATTTGAGAAACATGATGTCCTCATCAGGGAATTCAAACTTCATCGGTTGATAATCATCAATGGGTTGCTGAGCGAGGTAATCAGACAATACACTCCCCTTGATCGCCTTCTGAGAGGTATACTGTGTATCATATTCAGTCAAAATCATTTGCCACCTCGCAACCCGTCCGGTCAATGCTGGCTTCTCAAAAATGTACTTGATCGGATCCGTCTTGGAAATCAACAAAGTGGTATGAACCAACATGTACTGCCTCAGTCGGCGAGCAGCCCAGACCAAAGCACAGCAAGTTTTCTCGAGCAGTGAATATCTTGTTTCACAGTCGGTAAACTTTTTGCTAAGGTAGTATATGGCATGCTCTTTTCGACCAGACTCGTCATGCTGCCCCAATACACACCCCATAGACCCCTCGAGGACCGTCAAGTACAGAATTAACGGTCTTCCCTCCACAGGAGGCATTAGAATCGGAGGCTCCTGCAAATATTCTTTTATCTTTTCAAATGCCGCTTGGCAATCATCATTCCACCTGACCGTTTGATCTTTTTTCAACAATTTGAAAATTGGTTCACACGTGGCTGTTAGATGAGATATGAACCGTGAAATGTAGTTCAATCTACCTAAGAAACCACGAACCTCCTTCTCTGTTCTCGGTTCAGGCATTTCTCTTATTGCTTTTATTTTAGCAGGATCAACCTCGATTCCTTTCTCACTTACAATGAACCCCAGCAATTTACCGGACCGCACTCCGAAAGTGCACTTATTCGGATTCAACCTCAGTCTGAACTGTCTCAGCCGGTCGAACAACTTGGCCAGATCTACCAAATGCCCCTCTTCTGTCTGGGACTTTGCTATCATGTCATCAACATAGCATTCAATTTCATGATGAATCATATCATGAAACAAAGTCACCATGGCCCTCTGATAAGTAGCACTGGCGTTCTTGAGACCAAATGGCATCACCTTGTAACAAAAAGTGCCCCACGGTGTAATGAACGTTGTTTTCTCCATATCATCTGGCGACATTTTGATTTGATTATAGCCAGAAAAGCCATCCATGAAAGAAAACACCGAGAATTGAGCTGTATTATCTACCAACACATCAATGTGAGGTAGCGGAAAATCATCTTTCGGACTAGCTCTATTCAGATCTCGGTAGTCCACACACATTCTCACTTTCCCATCCTTCTTCGGGACTGGCACAATGTTCGCAACCCATGGCGGATAATTAGTGACAGCAAGGAAACCAGCATCCCACTGCTTCTGCACTTCTTCCTTGATTTTCATCTCCATGTCAGGTCGAGTTCTGCGCAACTTCTGCTTTACTGGAGGACAATCTGCTCTCAATGGTAGCTTGTGCACAACAATATCGGTATCCAACCCTGGCATATCTTGATAAGACCAGGCAAAGATGTCGACATACTCTTTCAACAGTGCCACCAATCTGCTCTTTACACTTTCCTCCAAAGCAGCCCCGATTTTCACCTCTTTCTTGACCTCGTCGGTACCCAGATTCACAACATCAATCTGCTCTTCGTGCGGCTGAATCACCTTCTCCTCTTGTTTCAACAACCTGGCTAATTCCCCTGGCAGTTCGCAATCTTCTCCGTCTTCTTCTTCAGCAAGATAGATTGGATTGTCGAAGTCATACGAGGGTGTAACAGGATTGCTATCAATGAGATCCGGAGAGATATCGCATCTGCATGAATGTTGATTCATGCATTGCTTAGAGCCGGTGTGAGACAAATAAAAAGAAAAAATGAAAACATTGCCATTTTTATTTTGTTTTTATTTTTAAACTGTAAAAATAAATGAAAAACAGGGAACACCGCTTTTAATTGAAAAACATCCTTTCATTGATGATGCGAATTTGCAAATTTAGACATGAGGTGGCCCTTACAATGGACCATTACGTGTCGGGCAACACGTATGGCTTTCATGCATATAAACTGAAAACAGGAAAAATATTACTCTTCCAGCAGAGTGACCCGGATGATCTTTTCAGCCTTCCAGTTCTAGATTCCCATCCCTGGCGCGCACGGCTTTATCCATTGGTCCATGTTGCAGTCACTGTCAGCATCATCACTCATCATGCAGATGTGATCCGGATCCAGCATTCCGGCACTTGTGAATGTGACTGACGTACGACGTCCTCTGCCTTGTCCAGATCCTCGACCCGGCTGATACCCCACTCCAAAGCGATCCTTCTTCGCAGCGACATCCATCATCCTGCCCCAACCAGGAGCCTCTCCATTCTTCACCACCTCAGCGGCCTATTTGTATGAAGAAATGGACGGTTTCTCTTCCTCTTTAGCAAAAAGAGCATTCTCCACCTTAACGGTTTCGAACGCTTGGCTTGGCGTCTCCCAGATCTCACCGTCCATCTCAACATATTTGAATGAGGACAGGTGGCTGACAAAGATGTCCTCTTCTCCGCACACAGTGACGACTTGGCCCTCCCAGATATACTTCAGCTTCTGGTGCAAAGTCGAAGTTACTGCCCCAGCAGCATGGATCCATGGACGACCTAACAGGCAACTGTATGCCGGCTGAATATCCATGACATAGAATGTCGACTTGAACGCCTCTGGGCCTATCGTCACTGGCAACTCCACCTCTCCGAACACGGCCCGCTTCGACCCATCAAACGCCCTTACAATCAAATCAGTCGGAGTCAAAATCAGCCCATCACAATTCAGCTTAGCCAGAGCCTTCTTTGGCAACACATTCAAAGAGGAGCCGGTATCAACTAGCACATGCGAAAGCACAGCTCCTTTACACTCCATTGCTATGTGTAGCGCCCGATTGTGATTCCTCCCATCCACAGTCAAGTCCATGTCTGTAAAGCCTAGCCCATGGCTGGCATGCACGTTAGACACGACCGTTTCCAACCGGTTTATCGTAATCTCTTGAGGAACATAGGCTTTCTTCAATATTTTCAACAAAGCCTCCCTGTGCCGCTCAGAGCTTAACAGCAACGATAAAATGGATATTTTGGAGGGAGTCTGCTGCAGATGGTCAACCAACTTGTACTCAGACTTCTTGATGATTCTCAAAAATTCCTCTGCATCATCATCAAGCTTCTCTTCCGACCCCACAGGCGCCGGTGTCACCACTGGAGTACCATTATTCACCACTGCTTTCCCTTTTGCCCTGGCTAAAGCCTCGGCCTTTTCTTTTTTCTCTTTTTCTCCTTCTCCTCCCCTCAGGGCCTCTGGAGCAAATAATCTTCCACTACGAGTGAAACCGCTGGTACCGGCATTATCCACCTTTGACACGGTGGTTTCACTTGCAGTCTGATCCTCCACTTTCTCCCCATTGCAGTAGACCTCTCCACCATAATGCCAAGGCACGGCATCATCTTTGTCATACGGAATTGGTCCAGGTACCGTGATGGTAACTGGAGCCGCCTCCGCAAGAGTAGACAAATCCACCGGATCAAAATATATTGTTATGGTGGAGACTTCATCCTTCCCCTTATCAGCCTTCTCTATCAAAATACTCCCCTCGTCCATCAGACCCTGGACAGTCTTCCTCAAAGATTCACACCCATTCTGAACAACGGTGCATTCAACACAATCAACCCCACAGCCCGGGTAGACCCCATTCAACATCAACTGTCTCTTCACCTCAGCCAGAGGAGTCTTCAACTGATCCACAGTAGACAGCCCAACTCTATTCTCTCCAGAAATAGCATTCACCCCCCTTTGACCATGCGCAGGCATGGGATTAGCATTAACATTGGGAGATGGTGCGAAGTTGATCGCCTTCGAATCCACCAGGTCTTGAACTGTGTGCTTAAAAGCTTTACAGTTCTCTATATTGTGTCCGGGAGCACCCGAATGGAATTCGCATTTAGCACTCTCATCATAATTATCTGGCCTTTGATCAGGTCTCAAAGGTGCCAGCGTCCTTGTCATGCCCCAAAATTCGCCCACTAATCTTATAAAACATTTTTCAAGATACTCTGACTTATTCTGCAAGGCACTAGTCTTCAAGGGACAAAAGCCCAGCTCACAACAGGCCCAATCCAGAAAATGGCCCAAACTGGCCTGCTCGCTAGGCGAGCAATTCCTTCGCCTAGCGAACCCCTCGTTATGACACTCGCCCCAGCGAAGCACCAGATCCAGTAAAAGCCCAAAATAGCTTGCTCGCTAGGCGAGCAACTCCTTCGCCTAGCGAAGCTTGCGAATATCAGAATTTCTGGGCTTCATTCTGAGCCCATTAGGTCACAACAAGAGCATTATAAATAGCCAAACTTCAGTCACGAAAAGGAGAGGACGGACAGGGACAGACAGAAACCCTGGCACAGAAACCCTGGAGGCTACCTTAGAGAGTTCCGAATAAAGAAACCCTGAAGGCCGCTCCTCCGCTCCGAAGCTACCGCCGCCCAACTCCATCCGATACCAAAAGTGATCAGTCTCTCCAACATAGCAGCTTAGTTGCAAGCAGGTTTGCGCATCACTATTGTTTTATGCTTTTAATCGGTGATCTCTATATACATAAAGCATCATGATTGAAGTTTCGAATATGTAATTTGATTTCACATGCGAATTTAAATATGCTTGAATATCATGAATGTTTGTCCATGCTATTCCTGTAATCAAATGCCATAAAAGTTCAGGTTTTCGGAGGTCATGCTGCTGTCAAACTCCAAACCCGTGGCCGCTCGCTAGCACATCGCTAAGCGAGCCTGTAGCGAGCATTCGCTGAGCCTTCGCTAGGAGAAGCAGAGGCGAACGGGACAGTGGCTGCTTTGTTGCTTTTCTATTCTGCCTTATGTCTATCTAACCAAGACTTATTATAATTCTGCATCATTTGGCCTGAGATTATGACTGTTGTGTTGTAGTGCAATTTTCAATTATACTTTACTTTGATGCTCTAACCCGTGTGCTGAATTGTGTAAAGGTTTACATATTCCCGAGGAAATGGCCGGCTAGGTATTCCACTTTATGTGTGGGATACCCTTATGGAGATTCACCCTGAATTACTCAATTGATTTTAATGTATTAATTTCATGGTGAAGATCCACCCTAATGGCTTAATTGATCTTAATGTACTGATTTTAATATGGACCTAATTACTTAATCGACTACGGCTATCTAATTAATTGTAAAACTTTGCCTTTTAATATGCGATCTTGGACCTCTCTTTTGTTACCCTACGATTACGGTATTATGGTCATGTCCCGCGAATATGGGGATACACTTAGCAAAGACCCTTCGGTTAAATCATCATAGTCCCTCGAATGTTGCCTTTGTCCCTCGATGACCCTTCGGTGTAGCCTACGGTTAAATGATGATCGTCCCTTCGAATGCTAAGGTATCCTCACAACTGTTGCCTTCAATGACCAATCGATGACCAATCGATGACCCTTCGATGACCCTTCTACATCCAAAGGATAAAACTGCTTACTTCTCAATAGTAAGGACAGTTTTATCCTCCTAAGGATAGGAAATGCCCGGAAAGACCTCGGATAGGTATAACTCTTAATTGCTTATTCACAATTTAAAACTACTTTTCACACCTTACACCTTTCAAAACCTCCATTAGAAAATCACCACTTGGCATACATTCGCACTAGAATCATTGTCGAGTTATATTTTTCTAAACTATTTTCAAAACTAAACGAGATAACCACTCTGTATACATTCATTCAAGAATCATTACAAAGTTAAATTCTCCTTTTCAAAACATTTCCTACACATTTCTCAACCACTTTTTCAAACTAGAAAAACATAAATGATTGAGCAATTAAGAGCCCATGGATAACCATGGATACAAAGGGTGCTAACACCTTCCCTTTGTATAATGTACCTCCCGAACCTAAGAATCTAAATTAAGGTCTTTCCTGTTCTTTTCCACCTTTCCTTATTGGATAAAAGAAAAGTCGGTGGCGACTCTTGCTAACCGCGACATTGCGATTAAAAAACACAAAAAGTCAGTTCACCGTATGACAGAACTGGCGACTCTGCTGGGGACTTACAAAGAGAGGTCACCTTAAAAATCATTTATGTTTTAAACTGTTCCTTCTTTTGAGGGTATTTTATGCTTGAGTGAAAGATCCTACACCCGGATCTAGTGTACCTTAGGTAAGTAGCAATAGATCATCGCGACTATCCGGCGTATACTGGAATGGTTAAAATGATGGCTACGGTTAATGTGACACTTTGGATGTCCTGATGTTCCTCATGTTTACTTGAGGAAAAATTTGGCATTCGCGTGGTGTCATCAAAGCATTAACCAGACCTTTAGAACCCTAATTGACTCATCCTAGCCATTAGAAAGTAGTGAGATAACTGACTTCGGTTCCGACTGGGGTTGGTTGAGACTCGATACTACACTCTTTGAGATTGGACTTTAGGGAAGCTTTGGTCAACCACTTGGCGTTGCACTGAAGTGGACTTAAAGAAAGGTCGATGATCTGAGATCCTTCTAGAACCCGGTTACTATTCTAGGACAGGTTAAACCAACCAAACTTCAGTGGGGAGGGTACTTACCTATGGAACTCATGCAAGCCTTAAAACTTAGGAATGATGGTTGTGTGACTTGCTTGTGCTTGTTATTTACTTAACATCATAACATCATCATAACATCATGGCATTGAACTAACCATTTCGAGGACTTAGGGATTTAACTTTGCTCTATTTTGTAAAAAAAAAAAAAAAAAAAAAAAGAAAAAAAAAGTTTCCTTTTTTTGTAGTTTATGCAAAGTTAAATTCCAAAAGTCCTTGAAAACATTTCATACATTGCATAGCATAACATTGCATAACAGGTGTTCTAAAGGGATCAATGTTCTCACGGTTTTCATGCAAACAGAAAAATGGACCTCGGACAGACTGTCAAAGATCTCCATGCTCAGAATGCTCAACTCCAGGAGATGATCTTGAACTTATCCAAGGGGCAGGAAGAACTGAAGGCTCTCTTGCTCGAGAAGAAAAAAGACAAGAAATCTGTGAGGCACATTAACCCGGGAAGAAGGCAGTTTACGAAGATCAATATGACTTTAGCACAAGCACTGCAGGGTATGCTAAAAGCAAATTTAATTACCCTCAGAGATCCTCCTGCAAGACCCAACACTACTTCTCCTAGTTATAATCCCAACGCCAGGTGTGCGTATCACTCCGATAGCCCCGGGCATAATACAAACGATTGTTGGTCGTTGAAGAATAAAATTCAGGATATGATCGACGCCGGAGAATTTGAATTGGATCCGCCTGAGACTCCTAAGGTCATCGCTGCCCCCCTGCCTAATCATGACAAGACTGTCAATGCTGTGGAAGATGTTGATAACGATTGTGACTGGGATAGCTGGATTTTCCCAAGAATTGGTGACGGACTCAATAATTGGAAGGCTGAAGACACTATCCCGATTTCCTTTAGTCAGGAGTAATGGTTATTGCCTATTTTAGTGTTGCAACTTTTTAGTTTTTACAATTGAACTTCTTAAAGCATTGTGTCTATGCCCGGGGCACAGTAGCTAATTTTTTAAGGGTTTTGTCATTTCATAAGCATATTCACATTCAATAAATCAATGGACCTTTTGCATTCAAATATTGCGCTCTTTATCTTTCCTGTCATCTTTTAAACAAGCTATGTTTTCTTGCACACACTCACGTAACAAATTGCAGATCCATAGCCACTCTGGATCCTGTTGATAATAATTCTGCTACTGTTCATTATGACTTTGAAAATCCGATCTACCAAGCTGAGGATGGAAGCGAGGAAGATTGTGAAGTCCCTGGAGAACTTGCTCGACTACTGCAAGAAGAAAAGACTATACAGCCGCATGAGGAATCAATTGAAATTGTAAATCTGGGTACTGAAATAAACAAGAAAGAAGTCAGAGGTTTCTTGGGGCACTCGAATTACATTGCCCGATTCATTCCACACTTGACTGCTACCTGCAAACCCATCTTCAAATTACTAAAAAAGAAAAATCAAGAGATGGTATGGAATGATGAATGACAAAATCAAGAAGTATCTCCAAGAACCTCCAATTCTGATACCACCAGTTGAAGAAAGACCTCTCATCATGTATTTGACCGTGTTAGAAAATTCAATGAGGTGTGTGTTGGGGCAACATGACGAGTCTGGTCGAAAAGAGCATGCCATATACTGCCTTAGCAAAAGGTACCGACTGTGAAACAAGATACTCACAGCTCGAGAAAGCTTGCTGTGCTTTGGCTTGGGCTGCTCGCCGACTAAGACAGTATATGTTGAATCATACCACTTTATTGACTTCTAAGATGGATTCTATCAAATATCTATTTGAGAAACCTGCTGTCTCCTGAAAGAGTTATCACTGACAATGGTACTAATTTGAACAACAAGATGATTACTGAACTCTGCACGCAGTTCAAAATAAAACACCATAACTCTTCTCCGTACCGGCCAAAGATGAACGGCGCCGTGGAGGCTGCTAATAAGAATATCAAGAAGATCATACAAAAGATGACAGTAACGTACAAAGACTGGCATGAGATGTTACCATTCGCTCTCCACGGTTATCGCACTTCAGTGCGCACTTCGACAGGGGCAACTCTGTTCTCTTTAGTCTATGGAATGGAAGCCATCTTACCAGTGGAAGTTCAGATTCCCTCTCTAAGAATCATGAAAGAGGCGGGCTTAGATGAAGATGAACGGATTCAGACTCGACTCGATCAGATAAATTTGATTGAAGAGACTCGCGGCTGTTTGTCATAGGCAGATATATCAGAAGCGCATGATCCAGGCATTTAACAAAAAGGTCAAGAGACAGGTATATCAAATTGGCGACTTGGTGATCAAGCGTATCATTCTACCGCAAAGTGATCCCAGAGGTAAATGGACTCCCACATACGAAGGGCCATTTATGGTTAAGAAGATATTCTCTGGTGGAGCCATGATACTTGCTACAATGGACGGCGAAGATTTCCCGCATCCTGTGAACGCGGACATAGTTAAAAAAATACTACGCATAAAAAAGACCCGCTAGGTCGACGTATCTAGGCAAAAGTAAGGGCATCCCGGCGAACCAAAAGGGTTCGGGCAAAAATTAGGGATAAACATATAAAAACGTACACCCGGCAAGTCGAAAACCTGAAAAGGCGGCTTGGGCAAAAAAGGGTATCCTGGTGGACTGAAAACCTGAAAAGGCGGTCCAGGCAAAAATTAGGGATTAAAGCGTAAGACTATATCCCGTTCTCAGTCAGCTTCAACCAAGTTCCAAGGACTGAACAAGCCAATCACTTCTATCCGACAACAGGAGATGAGACGCTTGAAGACATAATGACAGTAGTGGAATTAAAATCAATAGGACCTTTGCTGCATAGCTTTCTCTTTGTTTTCTTGACGATTTCCTCTTACTAGGATTTCTGTCTCCTTGTACACAAATTGCCTGTTTACAGGCCCTCTTTCAAAATCAATACAATTTCATTTCCAAAAAGATGCTTTTGTTTTACCTTTTCTGTTTTGTTTGCGTAAACGTCCATTGATTTACTTTGAATTGATTTATGCATTTGAATATGATCAATGTTTACAAACAATTGCATGCCTAGAATAGTAATAGCAATCACCATACGACTTCAGGATCGAGGAGAAGGTCTAACCAAGCTTTCCAATGAATCTGTTGCCAATTCTATTCCCCGGCTAAGCCAGTTATTCCCCAGAAGAAATTGGCATCACTAGACGAATTGGTCATCTCTTCTACCCCCAGCCAGGCTCTGTTGAATATCTCTGCCATCAGATAAAAGTCAAATACCCCTAGCTAAGAAAGGGTCATCAATACAAATATCTCCGACCAGAAGACTGAGATTTATTTCCCCAGTAGAGTCCCCTGGAAGAACGTTTCAGACACATAGTGCATTCATTACATCATTTCACATCACATACCTACATACAATTTTCATTCCGCATCATATACATTACATCATTTCATAACATATACATGTATACAATGCTCTCATTTATTCCAGACGCATAATTCACTCATTACATCATTTCACAGCACACGCATGCATACAACATTTGCATCTCATGCATCATGACATGGCATGAAGCTAACTTTATTTTTCAGGTTAATTATCCTCTTGATACAATCAAAACAAAGGTCCATTCAGACGGACAACTTTATCAATTACATTCAGGATTCAACTACATCTTTCAGATATACTCCATGTCAACATTCATTCTGACATCCTCCTAACGATGGCATCTATAAGCTCATCCCAGACATTTATCGCAAATACAGCATACACAAATACTATCAGATTCAGCCTAACGTACGGTTCGTTCTGATTCAACCCAACATATGACTCCTTCAACTCAGATACGATCTAGCGTACGATCCATTCTGACCTTCAATAACTCAAATACGGTCTAATGTACGATCCAGTTAGACCTTCATTTCCTCAGATGCTACCTAGTGTACGGTACATTTCTGAAGTGTAGTCTAGCATACGACTACCCCTTTCATCGTCAGATTCAGCCTAATGGACGGCTCATTCTGCTCAGATACGGTTTAATGTACGACCCAGTTAGACCTTCATCTCCTCAGATGCTACCTAGTGTACGGTACATTTCTGAAGTGTAGTCTAGCATACGACTACCCCTTTCATCGTCAGATTCAGCCTAATGGGCGGCTCATTCTACTCAGATACGGTTTAATGTACGATCCAGTTAGACCTTCATCTCCTCAGATGCTACCTAGTGTACGGTACATTTCTGAAGTGTAGTCTAGCGTACGACTACCCCCTTTCATCATCAGACACAGCCTAACGGACGACTCATCCTGCAACTCCAATACGGTCTAGCATAAGACCCATTTGGATCTTCAACTCAGATACGATCTAGCATACGATCCGGTCTGATCTTCTATCCCCAGTGAAATCACCCGCTTAATGGAGGTTTCGTTCTGCAACTCAGAGACGATCTAGCGTACAATCCATTCTGATTTTTCATCCTCAGCGAAGTCATCCGCCCAATGAACAACTCACTCTGGTATTCAGATGCGGTCTAGCGTATGATCCATTCTGATCCCTTATCCCCAGCAGCGTATAACACACTCTGACTCCCGAACGAAGTCGACAGCATAATGGATAACTCATTATACGGGCTAACGTATGACCCGGTACGACATCCATGTCTTCAGATATCGTCTAATGTACGACGCACTCTGAAGCTCTCATCATCAAATTCCCTGGATGACATCTTTAAGCCCATCTCCATCAAGACTAGCTCCTGATTGACAAGCGCAAATTTTTGGGCATTCTAGTGTTCAATAATCTTCCACCTCCAGACCACGAATGGCATACTTGCCATCCTAACTCTCTCGGTTCAAGAATATTGAACAGGGGCATCTGTCATACCCCAAAATTCGCCCACTAATCTTATAAAACATTTTTCAAGATACTCCGACTTATTCTGCAAGGCACTAGTCTTCAAGGGACAAAAGCCCAGCTCACAACAGGCCCAATCCAGAAAATGGCCCAAACTGGCCTGCTCGCTAGGCGAGCAATTCCTTCGCCTAGCGAACCCCTCGTTATGACACTCGCCCCAGCGAAGCACCAGATCCAGTAAAAGCCCAAAATAGCTTGCTCGCTAGGCGAGCAACTCCTTCGCCTAGCGAAGCTTGCGAATATCAGAATTTCTGGGCTTCATTCTGAGCCCATTAGGTCACAACAAGAGCATTATAAATAGCCAAACTTCAGTCACGAAAAGGAGAGGACGGACAGGGACAGACAGAAACCCTGGCACAGAAACCCTGGAGGCTACCTTAGAGAGTTCCGAATAAAGAAACCCTGAAGGCCGCTCCTCCGCTCCGAAGCTACCGCCGCCCAACTCCATCCGATACCAAAAGTGATCAGTCTCTCCAACATAGCAGCTTAGTTGCAAGCAGGTTTGCGCATCACTATTGTTTTATGCTTTTAATCGGTGATCTCTATATACATAAAGCATCATGATTGAAGTTTCGAATATGTAATTTGATTTCACATGCGAATTTAAATATGCTTGAATATCATGAATGTTTGTCCATGCTATTCCTGTAATCAAATGCCATAAAAGTTCAGGTTTTCGGAGGTCATGCTGCTGTCAAACTCCAAACCCGTGGCCGCTCGCTAGCACATCGCTAAGCGAGCCTGTAGCGAGCATTCGCTGAGCCTTCGCTAGGCGAAGCAGAGGCGAACGGGACAGTGGCTGCTTTGTTGCTTTTCTATTCTGCCTTATGTCTATCTAACCAAGACTTATTATAATTCTGCATCATTTGGCCTGAGATTATGACTGTTGTATTGTAGTGCAATTTTCAATTATACTTTACTTTGATGCTCTAACCCGTGTGCTGAATTGTGTAAAGGTTTACATATTCCCGAGGAAATGGCCGGCTAGGTATTCCACTTTATGTGTGGGATACCCTTATGGAGATTCACCCTGAATTACTCAATTGATTTTAATGTATTAATTTCATGGTGAAGATCCACCCTAATGGCTTAATTGATCTTAATGTACTGATTTTAATATGGACCTAATTACTTAATCGACTACGGCTATCTAATTAATTGTAAAACTTTGCCTTTTAATATGCGATCTTGGACCTCTCTTTTGTTACCCTACGATTACGGTATTATGGTCATGTCCCGCGAATATGGGGATACACTTAGCAAAGACCCTTCGGTTAAATCATCATAGTCCCTCGAATGTTGCCTTTGTCCCTCGATGACCCTTCGGTGTAGCCTACGGTTAAATGATGATCGTCCCTTCGAATGCTAAGGTATCTCACAACTGTTGCCTTCAATGACCAATCGATGACCAATCGATGTCCCTTCGATGACCCTTCTACATCCAAAGGATAAAACTGCTTACTTCTCAATAGTAAGGACAGTTTTCCCCTCCTAAGGATAGGAAATGCCCGGAAAGACCTCGGATAGGTATAACTCTTAATTGCTTATTCACAATTTAAAACTACTTTTCACACCTTACACCTTTCAAAACCTCCATTAGAAAATCACCACTTGGCATACATTCGCACTAGAATCATTGCCGAGTTATATTTTTCTAAACTATTTTCAAAACTAAACGAGATAACCACTCTGTATACATTCATTCAAGAATCATTACAAAGTTAAATTCTCCTTTTCAAAACATTTCCTACACATTTCTCAACCACTTTTTCAAACTAGAAAAACATAAATGATTGAGCAATTAAGAGCCCATGGATAACCATGGATACAAAGGGTGCTAACACCTTCCCTTTGTATAATGTACCTCCCGAACCTAAGAATCTAAATTAAGGTCTTTCCTGTTCTTTTCCACCTTTCCTTATTGGATAAAAGAAAAGTCGGTGGCGACTCTTGCTAACCGCGACATTGCGATTAAAAAACACAAAAAGTCAGTTCACCGTATGACAGTCCTCAACTGTACTAACCCCAAATCTTGCAATTTCTTCAGCAGAAAAGAATAAGTCACCGGAGGCCTATCAAACTGCCTGTCGTTCATTCTACCCCGGACTTGGTAACCAGCCCTCTGTGGCCTTTGCTGAAACGGTTGTCTTTGCTGTTGAGGTTGTTGCTGCTGTTGCTGTTATTGCTCAGCAGGAATAGTTACCGCAGCAGTGTGCTGAAAGTAACGATCCCTACTGGGTCCCCTCTGTGCATAGACAGCACTGGTATCCCTTTCTTTCTTTCTCTGACCATTGCCAAAAGGTTTCTTCGACCCTGAAGAAGACGCGCTACCCTGTATCTTACCAAGCTTCAACCAGCTCTCAATCCTCTCTCCAGCCACCACAATGTCAGAAAAGTTGGTCACCGGACAACCAACCATCCTTTCAGCATAGGCCCCCTGTAATGTCCCCATAAAGAGATCAGACATCTCTCTGTCAACAAGTGGAGGTTGCACTCTGGCAGCCAACTCCCTCCATCTCTGGGCATATTCTTTAAACCCCTCGTTATTTTTCTGAGACATACCCTACAGCTGGGTACGACTCGGGGCCATATCAGCATTGAACTGATACTGTTTAAAGAATGCGTCCCCCAGATCCTGCCAATTCTTGATATCTGCAGATTTCAGCTTGGTATACCACTCCAGTGAGCCTCCAGACAGGCTGTCCTGGAAGAAGTACATCCACAACTTTTGATCCATTGTATACGCAGAAATCTTGCGGACGAAGGCCTGACGATGAGTCTTAGGGCATGAACTCCCATTATATCTGTCAAATGCGGGCGCCTTAAACTTTTGTGGGATCACGATCCCCTCCACCAACCCCATATTTGACATGTTAACCACCCCAGGAGTGGCGTAGCTTTCAAGAGCTCTGATTTTCTCAGCCAGCAGCTGAATCTCTTTGTTCTGCGGAGGAGCACCATACTGACCAAAGGGCTCGTTATGCATTGAAAACTGATCTGCCTCTCTATCTTCCTCTCTGTCATCCTCAACCCCGAAGAATGGAGGGAAAAGACTGTCTTTCAAATTCTGTCCCGGCCCAGGTTGACCACCAGCACCACCGAAACCACCGGCATTATTCACCACACCAATAGTCGTTCTCTTTCCACCATCTCTAGACCCCAGCCCCTGGTTGGAGACACCATCCAGGTTAACCCCACTGTTAGCAGCAGAAGCCCGCTCGAGCTTCTCGACCTTATCAGCCAGAGCCTTCTGACCAACTGCAAAGCCTTGCATGATGTTGATCAGCTCATTCATCTTGTCCTTCAGCTCGAGGAGATCAGTACTTGGGAGATCCATCAGTCGAGGAGTGTTGCGTCTGGTGAAGTATCTGTGAGGACGAGTTGAGTGCAAAGGTACAGCTCTGCGAGCACGAGCAATGATTCCTGAAACAATCAAACACGTTAGAACTGATACCTGCAAAACAACAAATAGGTTAACATGCATGAATGCAACGTCTATCCATATGGGGAACCCTTTGTCTCTGGATCCTGGTTTCATCGAGACAGATAATATTTTGACATCCACATTTTGAAATTCAAGATGTCTCTCAACCAGATTCTCAATCAATAATACTCCCCATATGGCTAGACATAGGTTCGATGCAGATGAATGCAAAATGAGAATGATGCAGATGTATGCAATGCACTGGGCCATCCTCCAAGTCATCTGATCATTTGTTGCTCTGAATCACAACCCTGATCTCTGAACCGATCACAATCATCTGAGGTACTGAACAACCCTCCACTCCGGCTCAGGGGTTCCGAAATAAACGGAACTGAAAAGATACATCATCATCATCATCACCAGACAATCTCTGAACAGATACCCATACCATCTCTGAATCGGCCCGGGGAATCCTGAAATAAACGGATCCCCACTGATAAATAACACGGACAACACTCCGGCGTCTCGGCAATAAATGACCATAAATCCGACTTATAAATAGGACTCTGATCAACGGAACCATTAGTCACCACCTGAGTCACCATCTGTACCTGTAATAAAGATCATTCCCTCCCCACTCACGGGTGTCATCTAGGCCAGGGTAAGGTCGAGAGAAACGCAACATAAATAACCTTTCGCAGAATACCACCATATACACACCCGAAGTATGTAACGATAATATCCTACCAGGGTCTGAACTGCTCGTGATGTCAATGTTCCGCTAAGTGGCGCATACCACCCGCTTCCCATGAATCACTCTATTCCTAGGTTTCCTAGATTTCACTCATAGCCTGGGTATTGGGCCTTTTACCTCGAGTAACTCCCACCCCAAACAGAGAGATCACAGCACAGCCAGATGAACAGATGAATATGAATGAATGCAAACATAAATGCAAACAATAAATGCAAACAATAAACAATGAATGCAATAAATAACAGCACAAAGCAACCAAAACCCCAACCTAGAGCGCTAGGAGAGACTCGCTTAGGGAAGATGGACCAGCAGAAGGTCAACATCTAATGATCCCCAGCAGAGTCGCCAGCTGTCGCATCCGCGAAAAACAACCGGCGGGCTGAAACAAAAAAACAACACAGAGCCGCCACTGCGCGTTATTTATCCCAAGATAGGGAAAGGAAACACTCAGAGAAACCTGGAAAAAGCATGGTCTCACGACCAAAGAGAAAGGGTAAGGGAGTCGGTTACGCAAGGGGAAGGTATTAGCACCCCTCACGTCCGTCGTACTCGACGGGATCCACGCTCTAAGAAAAGAAAAGGTTGCTAAAACACCACACACACACACGCACCGAAGACAACACAGGTGGGGTTAAGAGGAAGGGAGCTCGATAGGACATCGCATCCTATGCCTACGTGTCTCGTCTGGAACGAGAATCAGAGCTGCCGTAGTTCGGCTCACGCACGCCAAACCAAACACACACACCCACAGGCAAACCTGGAACCCGAATGCCAATCGCTGGGCTTACATCGGCTTCCGAACCAAACAAACAGTCAGGATACGGACAGCCAATCGCTGGGCTTACATCCATATCCTGACACACAAGAAGATAACAAGCAAACACACACAAAAAGAAAAAAAAGTGCCCGGAGAGACCTCGCACGGTCTCCTGCCTACATACCTCGTCTGGAACGAGGATCAGGGCGATGTAGTTCCCCTGAAAGGGAAAGAAATTCTAGCCAGAAACCAAGGGGAGACACACTACCAGGGAGCTGTACTCGAGCCTAGTGTTATCATGCATCATTGCCCTATGTTGTGGTTTCTACCTACTTGCACAACAACAAGCTAATCCTATCCAGGAAGAAAGCAAGCATGCAAGCATCAACAAAATAACACAAACATTTCACATAGCACACACTATATCTAGTCAAGTGAGGCTCAAACAAGGGTGGACTGCCGAGGCAAGTCATCTGTACAAGGGTAGAGTTAGCTCTTAACCTTGCCATTGAGAGGCTAAGGTGAAGCTGATGAAAGGTGAGTGAAGATTAGACTTCACAGCTCTTATCCCTGATCAGGGAGAGCTTTAGACAAAGGAGCGTGGGTCCAGAATGGAGGGACCCTTCTACGCTTAAGACTCTGACACAACTGTACAAAGTACAAGATCTTGGGTTTGTGTCCCAATGCGTCAACACAGTGGTGTGAGCAGAGGGACGACTCAACAGAATAGCGGGGGATAGATTGCATATCCCTTGGATTCCGCCAATTGCCTCATAGAGGTCTTTACCTGCTTGGCACAAAAGTAAACAATCACAATCATCGCCTCTTAAGGAGGACTTCAGACAGTTGCCTGGCTAAATAACAAGCCAGGTCTTCCAGACTACATGAAGACAAGAGAGTCTACCTCGACTGGTTTAAAAACCAAGCAGCAGCAAGCAAGTTCTTAAAGAACTGTAAGCGACTAAATGTACCTGAAATCAATCAAGTATCATCAGTACTCAGACAAACCAACAATAAACAGCAAAAGTCAATCTATACAGACAACACAAGTTAATGCACATAAGTGCAAGCCATGAGCCCAAGCCCAAGCATCAAACCCTACAACACAAAGTCAATGTTAGTTTACAACATCACAAGTCAACTTAATTAACTTGAATTTTCCTCCTTAAGCCTTTTGCATTTCAACCTGAAAATCCAAACCAAATATGAGAAACTAGACCACTAGGCCAAGCCTAGGGTCCAAAGGGGATGGAAAAATCAAAACAGCAAGTGAAAATTATCCAAAATCACATTCAAACAATTTAGAAACAAATGCAATTGGTCCCATGCTCATATCATTCATCATTATCATTTCATGCACAATTTAGCATCGAACATGCAATTTGCAACTTCAAATGACCAAACAGAACTATCTCAATCAAAAGCATACAAAAACATTTCAATTAATTCCACAAAAATTCACACCTAAACAGGACACATTCAATGTATAGCACGTCAATTTTCAGCTCGATTGGACAAAAGGAAATAGGTCAATGAAAATCAAGAAGTCCAGACACATTTATACAAGCCAATTCAAGGCATCAACATAAGCATCAACTTCAATAAATCATAAAACAGTGACAACAATTAAGAAATGAATGGGATCAAAACCACAATGTCCTACAATGTGTCTAGAATGCTCATGTCAAATTTCATCTTCATCCAATACAATATGAGAATTTCACAAATGAATTACCAACATGTGTCACACAATGTTACAAGATGAGCACACAGAGAAGAAAATTATCAATCAATTAGAAAACTCCATCAAAAATTCCAGAAATATTCTCATGTAATCTTGACATATCAATGATCATCCACACAAAATTTCAGCTTAAATCAACATCCCTAAGCATTTTAAATAAAATCATGAAGTCAGAAGAAATCCAAACAAGTCAACACATGGTAGCAAAATGAGCATCAACTTCAATCAAATGCCAAACAGTGAAAACAATTAAGAAATGAATGGGACCAAAGCCAAACTACATCTAAACATGTTATGAATCACTCCATCAAATTTCACATTCATATGATATGATATGAGCATTTCACAAGACTTGGAAGACAAACACTCAAACAAAGCCCTAAAAATGCTAAACAGCAATCAAAAATCTCAATTAAATGGAAAATGAATCAACAATTCATACAAAAAATCATGGTGAAACTATACATATACAAGACACAGCATACAAAATTTGAGATCAATTGGAAAAGCATAGGCATGTCAAATAAATTCATGAAATTGACCTAACCTAGTGTGACACAAATTGTCACACTCAACTTTCACACCTCATATCTACCAAACCAGAGATCCAAAATTCACAAACTATACATCAAAATAACTAGCAAGGAGTCAAGAATTAGCATGTGAAATTTCATTCAATTTGGATAATGTATGAGTATTTCATGAAGGATATGGTGAAACATATACAAAATGCACACAAGTCAAAGATCAATAGGCAAAGTCAAAAATTCTCCAAGCACAACTTGAGTTATCATACCTATGAAAAACTAGAGAAAATTATGAATCTAACAAAAAAACTCCCACTAAATTTGGACTTAAAATGGATTTTATATGATTTTTGTAAGTTTTGTGAAATATTGAAATAATTATTTAAAATTAATTATGAAATGAATTAAGTCTGTGGCATTTTTGTAATTTTTGCGTCCAGGGCTCAAAACGATGCCGTCTCATTAATTCGGTGGCGTAACGTGAGTGGACGAAACAGGCGGGAAACAACGTTTTCAAACTGGCCAGGCATGAACGCGATCAAACACGGGAAAATTTCCAGAAAATTGATGTTCCTCTTCGTGTTCACGTGTTCATCATTCCAAAATTCGGTTACGCTCAAAACTCAACCAAAATTCACAAACGATATATGGATGGAAAGGTCTAAACACGTACATCACAAATATCATCATCAAATCATCCAGAAGTTCATGTACAGCAAGAATCGAACGAACTAAGTTTGCTCATCAAAGGTTCAAATCCAGATTTCTCTCACCTCACTTAATCAATTCACAAACTAATCATATCACGATGATCTATGATGAATGAACTACAAAACGCATATAACAATTCAACAAATTAAGAGTTTCGAATTTTTGCACCTTGGAGATGGCAGATTTGAATCTGGATGTTTCCAAGCTTAAAAAGGTGAAACAAATGCAGCACCAGGTCCAGGAAGTTGAATGGAAAAGCTATCCTAGCTCCAACACGGTCCAGAAGCAAGAATCCTTAAATCACCATTGATGAGCACCACATGAACAGTCACGATCCTTGATGTTTATGGCAATGGCTTGGCAAAACAGATCTTCACCATCACATGTAGAGCACGAATCAAAAAGAATTATGCAATTTGATGAAGAATTGGTGAAGTTTGGATCCAAAATGCTTGATGAAGTTCTTGAGAAATTGAGAGAAAATGGAGGGAAAGTTGGTTAGATTTCTTGGAATGTGCAATTGTCATTAACATTCTGTTATGATTAATGATATATACTCCATCCTTAATCCCTTTGTTAATCATAATTACCAAAAAATGAGTTGGATTAGCATAATGTGATTTTAAGTGAAAGTTCAAAAATGGACTTGCCAAATATTGCACCATGACAGCTCATGACAGTTGGAACAAGTCACATTTTGCATTTGGAGAGTGTTGCAAAAAGTCCCATTTCAAAATTCCATGTAATGTGAGATTTGGACCATTTTGCCCTTGGTTTTTAATTGATACACTTGAAAATTGACCTTTTGCATTGACCATTTTTAATGAATTTTGATTATGCACCATGAAAGTACATGTGAAATGGAGTTTGCTCATAAAAAGATCATCCATTTTGGACATTCCATGTGAAAGTTATGCCACTTTGATTATAGGCATTTTTGGAAAATGAATGGACCATAACTTGTCAACCATACATGGGAATTTCAAGTTCTTGGACTTTTTGGAAAGGTGAGACCAAGATCTACAACTTTCATGTTGAACAAATTTTCATTTGAAGCTTTTTTGGACATGTAATTTTGTAGTGAAACACTTTCCATTTTTGGAAACTTCCATTACAAGTCACTTTCTATTTTTGGCAATTTTTGTCCTGACTTTATTTTCTTCATTCTTGAGCTTTGACATGTCAAATGAAGCTTGTTTCAACATGAATGAAGTGTATCTAACTCTCTCCCACCTCCAAATCCATAAAATCAAGCACAGTTGACCACAATTGACTTTTTCAACTGATAGATGAATTTGGCAATGCACTGATCAATCTGAGCCCCAATCTTCTGATGAAATGGCTCAAGGATGAAACCCTAGCCTCCATAAGCTCAATACAATCATGAAATGATCCCCATATCCATCATAGACCCCATCTCCTGCACAAACCCTGATTGGGCCAATGCAACTGATTAGGGTTAACCAATGGTCAAAACCCTAATCTCAAGGTATATGATCAATCTTCTTGAATCTTCTGGATGATATCAAGACCATGATGATGATGATGTATCATTTCAAACAAGATGCAGACCAATCCCTTGAGAATCAAAACCCTAACTTGAATCACCACCCTCAGATGATTAATGATCCAATCCACTGAAACCCTAGCTTGCACATAACCTCTTCATCTTCTGCTCAAGACTTGTGAGGATGACTTGCACAATGTAACCACATGATATGCAATATGCAATGCCTAATGACCTACAAATGATATGCAATATGTTAGCTAGTCCCAAGAGAGGAGGGCAAATTTTGAGGTGTTATAAAGACATGCATGACGGTATTTTTGGGACTCACTCTAGTGGACATACAATGGCCAAGAAGATTCTGAGATCAGGGTATTATTGGTCTACCATGGAAGCTGATTGCCACCATCACTCCAGAACTTGTCACAAGTGTCAGATCTATGCGGATAAAGTACATGTGCCTCCTGCTCCTTTAAACGTGTTGACAGCCCCTTGGCCCTTTGCAATGTGGGGGATTGATATGATCGGAGAGATCAAACCTACGGCTTCTAATGGACATCGTTTCATCCTTGTTGCCATTGATTACTTTACAAAGTGGGTAGAGGCAGCCTCATTTGCTTCTGTTACCAAGAATGTGGTGGCACGGTTCATCAAGAGTAATCTCATTTGTCGATATGGCATCCCTGAAAGAGTTATCACTGACAATGGCACCAATTTGAACAACAAAATGATTACTGAACTCTGCATGCAGTTCAAGATAAAACACCATAACTCTTCTCCGTATCGGCCAAAGATGAACGGCGCCGTGGAGGCTGCTAATAAGAATATCAAGAAGATCATACAAAAAATGACAGTAACGTACAAAGACTGGCATGAGATGTTACCATTTGCTCTTCATGGTTATCGCACTTCAGTACGCACTTCGACAGGGGTAACTCCTTTCTCTTTAGTCTACGGAATGGAAGCCGTCCTACCGGTAGAGGTTCAGATTCCCTCTCTAAGAATCATGAAAGAGACAGGTTTAGACGAGGATGAATGGATTCAGACTCGACTCGATCAGATAAATTTGATTGATGAAAAGAGACTCGCGGCTGTTTGTCATGAGCAGATATATCAGAAGCGCATGACCCAGGCATTCAACAAAAAGGTCAAGAGACGGGTGTATCAAATCGGCGAATTGGTGATAAAGCGTATCATTCTACCACAAGGTGATCCCAGGGGCAAATGGACTCCCACATACGAAGGGCCATTTGTAGTTAAGAAGGTATTCTCTGGTGGAGCCATGATACTTGCTACGATGGATGGCGAAAACTTCCCACATCCCGTGAACGCAGACATAGTTAAAAAATACTACGCATAAAAGAGACCCGCTAGGTCGACGTACCTAGGCAAAAGTAAGGGCATCCCGGCGAACCAAAAGGGTTCGGGCAAAAATTAGGGATAAACATATAAAAATGTACACCCGGCAAGTCGAAAACCTGAAAAGGCGGCTTGGGCAAAAAAGGGTATCCTGGTGGACTGAAAACCTGAAAAGGCGGTCCAGGCAAAAATTAGGGATTAAAAGTGTATGACTATGTCCCGTTCTCAGACAGCTTCACCCCAGTCAAAGGGACTGAACAAGCCAATCACTTCTATCCGACAGCAGGAGATGAGACGCTCGAAGACATAATGACAGTAGTAGAATTAAAGTCAACAGGGCTTTTCCTTCATAGCTTTTCTTTATGTTCTCGACAATTTCCTCTTACTAGGATTTCTGTCTCTTTGTACACAAATTGCCTGTTTATAGGCCCTCTTTCAAAATCAATACAATTTTATTTCCCAAAAAAGATGCTTTTGTTTTACTTTTTCTGTTTTGTTTGCATAAACATCCATTGATTTAATTTGAATTGATATGTGCATTTGAATATGATCGATGTGTACCAAAAATGCTTGCATAAAATAGAAATAGCAATCACAAAAGACTTCAGGATCGAGGAGAAGGTCTAACCATTCGTTCCAATGAATCCGGTTGCTAATTCTATTCCCCAGCATAAACCAGCTATTCCCCAGAAGAGGTTGGCATCACCAGACAGACTGGTCATCTCTTCCATCCCCAGCCGGGCTCTGTTGAGTGTTTCCACCATCAGACAGAAATCAAGTACCCCCAGCTGAGAAAAGGTCATCAATACAAGTATCTCCAACCAGAAGATAGGGATTTATTTTCCCCAGGGGGTCGCAAAAAAAAAAAAAAACTTTTCAGACGCATAATTCATTCATTACATCATTTCACAACATACGCATGCATACATTGTTCGCATTTATTTTCATAAGCATAAAACATCTCATGCATCATGATATGGCATGAGACTAACTTTGTTTTTCAGGTTGATTATCCTCCTGATACAGTCAAAACAAAGGTCCATTCAGACGGACATCTTTATCAATTACATTCAGGATTCAACTACAGCTCTCAGATATAATCCATATGAACATTCATTCTACAAATACTCGGATATCCTCCCAATGGTGGCATCTTTAAGCCCACCCCAGATATTCATTGTAAATACAGCAAATGTTATCAGATACAGCCTAACGTACGGTTCATTCTGATTCGGCTCAACATATGACTCCTTCAACTCAGATGCGATCTAACGTACGATCCATTCTGACTTTCAGCAACTCCAATACGGTCTAACGTACGGCCCATTTGGATCTTCAAATCCTCAGATATTGCCTAGCGTACGGTACATTCCGAGGTGTAGTCTAGCGTACGACTACTTTCTTCTTCAGATACAGCCTAACGTACGGCTCATTCTGCAACTCCAATACGGTCTAACGTACGGCCCATTCGGATCTTCAAACCCTCAGATACTGCCTAGCGTACGGTACATTCCGAGGTGTAGTCTAGCGTACGACTACTTTCTTCTTCAGATACAGCCTAACGTACGGCTCATTCTGCAACTCCAATACGGTCTAGCGTACGACCCATTTGGACCTTCAAATCCTCAGATACTGCCTAGCGTACGGTACATTCTGGGGTGTAGTCTAGCGTACGACTACTTTCTTCTTCAGATACAGCCTAACGTACGACTCATTCTGCAACTCCAATACGGTCTAGCGTACGACCCATTTGGACCTTCAAATCCCCAGATACTGCCTAGCGTACGGTACATTCCGGGGTGTAGTCTAGCGTACGACTACTTTCTTCTTCAGATACAGCCTAACGTACGACTCATTCTGCAACTCCAATACGGTCTAGCGTACGACCCATTTGGACCTTCAAATCCTCAGATACTGCCTAGCGTACGATCCATTCCGATCTTGCGTCCCCAGCGAAGTCATCCGCCTAATGAACAACTCACTCTGCTATTCAGATGCGGTCTAGCGTATGATCCATTCTGATCCCTTATCCCCAGCAGCGTATAACACACTCTGACTCCCCAGCGAAGTCGACCGCATAATGGATGACTCACTATACGGTCTAGCATACGACCCGGTATGACACCCATGTCTTCAGATATCGTCTAACGTACGACACAATCTGAAGCTCTCATCATCAAACTTCCTGGATTGCATCTTTAAGCCCATCTCCATCAAGACTAATTGACAAGTGCAAATTTTTGGGGCATTCTAGTGTTCAATAATCTTCCACCTCCAGACCACGAATGGCATACTTGCCATCCTAACCCTCTCGGTTCAAGAATATTGAACAGGGGCAGCTGTCATACCCCAAAATTTGCCCATTAATCTTGCAAAACATTTCTCGAAGCACCCCAACTTATTCTGCAAGGCACTGACCTTAAAGGAACAAAAGCCCAGCTCACAACAGGCCAAATCCAGAAAATGGCCCAAACTGGCCTGCTCGCTAGGCGAGCAACTCCTTCGCCTAGCGAACCCTTCGCTACACGCTCGCCTAGCGAAGTCTGCGAATATCAGAATTTTTGGACTTCATTTTGAGCCCATTAGGTCACCACAATCACTATAAATACCGACACTTCAGTCACGAAAATACAGAGGAGGACGGACAGAAACCCTGGCATAGAAACCCTGGAGGCAAACCCTGAAGGAACTCAGCGGCATCAAGGTTACCTCTGCCCAATTCAATCCGATTTGCCAATCCAAAGTCGCAATTCAATTTGCAAACAGGTTTGCATCGCTATTACCGCCTTATGTTCTTAATTTGCATATGGCATTATGATTAAATTTATGAAAATATCTTAAATTTGGCATGTGAATTTTAGTATGTATCTGAATACATTAAATGATTAACCATGTAATTGCTGTGATGAAAGCCATAAGGCCTAAAATTGGCTGAAATTGTACTGTTATCAAAACCGGAATCCGCAGCCGCTCGCTAGCACATCGCTAAGCGAGCATGCAGCGAGTATTCGCTAAGCCTTCGCTAGGCGAAGCAGGAGCGAACGTGACAGTAGCTGACTTTTCTGTTCTGATTTTTTTGCCCATCTGACATGTTTTATCATAGCCATGCATTGTTTATCTGATCCTATTACTGTTGTGATTTCTTTTGTGGTGTAATTCTCAATTGCACCCTGATTTGGTATTCTGACATGTTTGCTGAGTTTTGTAAAGGTTCACATATCCCCGGAAAAGATAGCTTGGTAGGTATTCCATTTTATTTGTGGGATACCCTTGTGGAGATTCACCCTAGATCACTTAACTGATTTCAATGTATTAATTTTAATGTGGAGACCCACCCTAAATTACCTAGCTGATTTTAATGTATTGATTTCATTGTGGAGATTCATCCTAATTACCTAATTGATTGTAAAATATGGCCTTTGAATATGTGATCTTGGACCTCTCTTTGTTGCCTTACGGTATTACGGTCATGTCCCGCGAATGTGGGGATACCCTTAGCCAAGACCCTTCGATTAAATCATCATGTCCCTCTAAAATAAATCATAGCCCCTCGGATGTTGCCTTCGAATATATGATTTTGTCCCTCGATGACCCTTCGGTGTAGCCTACGGTTAAATGATGATAGTCCCTTCGAATGCTAAAGTATCCTTACAACCGTTGCTTTCAATGACCAATCGATGACCCTACGATGACCCTTTACATCCAAAGGATAAAACTACTTATTTCTCAATAATAAGGACGGTTTTACCCTCACAAGGATAGGAAATGCCCATCAAGACCTTGGGTAGGTATAACTCTTAATTGCTTACTCACAATTTAAAAATACTTTTCACACTTCACAAAATACCAGAAAATCACCACTTAGTATACATTCATACTAGAATCATTACTGAGTTATATTTTTCTAAACCATTTTCAAAACTAAACGAGATAACCACTTTGTATACATTCATACGAGAATCATTACAAAGTTAAATTCTCTTTTTCAAAACGTTTTCTAAACAATTCACGAACACTTTTTCAGACAAGAAAAATAATATAAGTGATCAAGCAATTAAGAGCCCATGGATAACCATGGATACAAAGGGTGCTAACACCTTCCCTTTGTATAATGTACCTCCCGAACCCAAAATCTAATTAAGGTCTTTCCTGTTCTTTTCCACCTTTCCTTATTGGATAAAAGAAAAGTCGGTGGCGACTCTTGCTAACCGCGACATTTGTTTTCCAAAGCAAAAACACATAAAGTCAGTTCACCGTATGACAGATGAGTTGTGTTAATTTTAACATTATGAATTTGATTAATTGATCAATGCGATGTGAACCAACCAATTAGTTACTCAAGGACTTGGTAGATTTTCATCCATTCATCCACTCACTTGCAAAAAGTTAGGATTAATTTGATTTAGAAAATAGTTTGACTTATGTACAAATGGTTTATTTACAAATGAAAAGCTCTATTTTTTGTATTTTTGAATTTAACTGAAAAAAGATTTTTATTTATTTAATTTTTATCATTTTTATAACTTGGATAGATTAATTAAACAATTGAATTAAAACTAAATAAACTTAAATAAATTAACTAAAATAATTAAATTAAAAAGACTAAGTAAAAAATTAACTAAGTTAGTTAAAACAACTAAGTTAAATGGCTAAATTAACAATTAAATTTAAACTAAAACAATTAAGTAATATAAAAATTAACTTAAAAGCACAAGGGGTGTCAAAAGGAGATGGGGTGTATTAGACCAACAAAAACAAATTGGTTGGGATTAAGGCCCAAAAAGACTCACAAGAATTAACAAAAATAGGGGGTGCACTGCCTAAAGGGTGTAATGGGCGAGTAACAGAGACATGGGCTTGATTTCTGAAGCCCAACAAACAAATAAAAAGGAGAAAAAGGCCATGGACGAATGAGATTCCTCCCACGTGGCACCATCTGGGGGCGCCTATGAGAGAGTATATAAGCGAGTTCTCCATATAACTTGGCTCATTTCACCCTATCCTCTCTCCCTCTCTCTCTCTCTCTCTCTCTCTCTCTCTCTATAAACACAATCACATAGGAATTCCCAACCACCACCGGGATTCCAAACCACCGCCCTAACCATCGTGCTACCCAGAACCTGATGAATATTCTTCTTTGAACATTCATCCCTTTAACCAAACCCTAGCCTAATGTAGAAAACCCTAAGAACCATACCCTACAATCCGAGAACCCTAACCTGAGGAACTCCAAGAACCCTAGTTAGAACCTATGAACCCTAACATTCATCAGTCTATAAACCCTAACCCAGAACCACATGACCCGCCATACAACCACCACTCATCTTCATCCCCAAACCCAGAACCTTAAAACTTCACCTTCAACCATAGTCAGAAACCCTAATCCACCAGAATCCTTCAAAACTTAGCCAAATCCTCTTAAAACAAACACCCAAACTCGAATCTGACTACCCTAAACACAAATCCAAATTTAAAATCTCCAAAATCAAACATCAAACCCTAGATCGATTATGTTCAAGTCCAGAACTCTCACATATCCAACCCAATAAACCCTAAATCAAACCCAACACAAATATAACCCAATCCAACATAAAATAACATTTTAATACATGCAAGGATAAAAGAGACAGAGGTTTAATAACAGAAAGACACAAACCTATGGGAGTGTGACTTCCCCTGGCGAGCAAAGGTAAACTTTCCTTTTTCTGCTTATTTATTTCCTTTTACTCTGTTTTTGATTTGTCATTTATACTTCGTCTAACCTCTACTTTGTTTGATGTGAGGTATTATGGGAGCTTGATGGGCAAATGAGGCTGAAGCTTAGAATTAGGGTTTAGTGTTGTTGTTCTTCAATGTGAAGAGCAACAACTTTAGGGTACTGATTTTTAAAATGTGGATGATCCCATATGTAAACTTAGGTTTTCTTTTATAGTGTAAAAAATAGCTCTAGGTTTTAATTAGATTTGTTAGTTTTAGAAGATTTGATTTGATTTATATTATTTGACATGTTTCAAATGTAACAACAATCAACAAGAATAACAATGAATTATCCCTATTTCGATCCATTTTGATCCATTTTTCCCGTGTTTTTTGTGTTTGGGATTTTGATTTAATTTGGAAATTCAATCATACGTTCTTGGTGTTTTTTGGACTCTAGTGGACATGTTGACCTAGGGCGTTGACTCAGCCTCACGAATAAAAGTAAAAGAATAATAATAATAGGGAAAAATAAATAAACCTAATCTAAAAAGAAAATAATAATGTTAATAATCATATTATAAAACTAATAATAAAAGGAAAATAATAATGAACACAATAACGAAAATAACGAAATTTAAGAAATAAAAATAAAAATATTAATAAAACTTAATAAACTAATGATAGTATAAAATGAAAAATAATAATAATGGTAAAATATCAAGTATGAAAATAATATAACTAGTAGATAAAATAAATAACAAAAAAGATAAAATAAATAAGCTAATGATAAAATAAAATGAGTAAAATGACAAAGGTCAAAATGGTCCTCCTTTGACTTTTAATCATTGGAGTTGACCTTCTGACTCACATGATGGGTTCAGATGAAATATGATGTCTCAGATGACATTGAACTGACTCAGATGAGATGAAACTAACTAGGGACTCAAATGTAGATAACCTACACTGATCCTGGGCATGGACTCAAAAGAACTTAGTCTGTTAAACTGGTGGACAAAATTTTAGGTATGACAACAACAAGTCCAGATTTTGACAAATCAGATTCATCATCATCACTATTATTCTTGGAGAGAAACAAATCCAAATTTAGTTACATGCCCATTATGCACATGCTTTTCAAACTCAATTGTTTTGCATGCATCCAATTTCTGATATAACATAAAGTTCCAGTTAAAAGATAAGATATTATGTCAGAACACCAACCTTGGAAAAAAATTCTACACTTGCAATCCAACCCAGAGATCTGTTCCAAGATTTTAGTATCAATATTTTCATAGCAAATGCTTTCATTATCAATGTTTGAGTTTCACAAGATAGTGAACAAGATATATAGTGGTGGTGTTCACGTTTTTATTGGATGTATAGAGTTTCTTGAGCATTGTTACTTTATGATTGTTGGACATAGATTTGTTGTTGGTTAGCTGAGTAATCTTGTATGGGATTTTTAATAGAGGTGATATTTCTTTGTCTGGGAAGAGGAACTTCTCTATAATCTTCACCAGGTCCTTCAAGGTACTATGTTATCCCTTATAAAGGATTGTTGATGGTGAGAATTCAGGAAGGATGAAGTGTACTCGATTGCGTCAGCTTATAGTGCTCTCCTTAATACATGTTTAACCACCACTGCTTCCTCCTCTCTTTCAATGAATTTTATCTTATCCTTGATTTATAATAATTGGGATCCATCAAAAGTGGTTGTTTATTCTTGATAAATTCCTCTAGATAAGTTTCCTTTGAGAGAGAATTTGATAAAGCATCGATGTATTGCTTGATCTTATTGATGTTTCATGTGGGTTATGTGGTGAATCTTTTTAGCCATTTTCTTACCGATTCATTACATGTGAGGTGGTTGTTATGTTATGGTATATGATTTTTAGGTTGTTGGGTGGCTTATAGTTTTTCCTATAGATTTCCCCCCCTCTTTTTGAGATGTTCACTTTTCTAGGGGATTCATATAAAATTATAGGTGGGTTTATTATGATGTGGCATTTAGTGGTTTGATCTATTTGAAAAACCAGGAATGATAGTGTTTTTTTCACTTAATGGTTCAATCGTGAAGGATTAGGAAGATAAAAGTGTTTTCTTAGCTTGAAAATGATGGTTTGGAAGTTCTGCGATCTATTCTTATGCTTTCTTTGATTGACTTTAAAACCATGTTCTCACTATGATCCAATAACGACTTGAGAGTTTTTGTCCTCTTCTTGAAGTGGAGTGTTCTTGTTGGTTATGGGAGTTTTTTATTTCTGTTGATGGCGGTCCTTGGTGTTGGGCTCTAGTTGCTTCTCCTTTATTATGTGATGGCTTTTGATTGAAATTTTATTTTTCATCTTCTCCTAGGTGTGTTTTTTTGGCATGATTATCACATGATTATTTTTTAAACCTATTTCCAATTTAGACATTGTGTCAATCTCATGATTTTTATTTTGTAAAATATATTTTATTAGATTAAGGAGTATGAGTTTTGTTTATACTTTATAATTATATTGACTTTTAAGTTAATTGAGATATTTGTATATATTAAAATAGTAGCTCTTAGTCAATATTTTTGTGTATGGATATCTTAAAACAATCGGACCTTGGAATGTACGAGAGAGGAGTGAAATCGAAGGAGTTAGAGATCTTATTCAATTGTTTGATTATTTTATGTTAGAGAGATTTTTTTCCACTATTCCTTAACCATATGGAAAGGAAAGTGATGATAAGTAGTGAAATATAATGTAATATATATCATTTTGTTTTGTTTTATTACATTTGATTTTAAATAATTCAAACAATGAAATTTTATTTTATTCCATTCCATTTCACTCCATTATATTATATCTTAAAATTGATCAAACCCTATAATGTAAGAGAGTAGTGTGAAATCAAATGAGTTAGAGTTCTTATTCAAATGTTTGAATATTTTATGACATATAAAAAAAAATTCATTATGCCTAATTCAGATAGAAAGGAAAATGGTGGTAACTAATGAAAGAGAATATAATATATACACTACTATAAATAATACATTTCATGATAAAGTTTTCACCTTAACCAATGAAAAATCAAGGTCAAATGACCTGAAACACACAATTTTATTTTATTTTTAAAAAAATTAAATCTCATCTCTTGGTTTTGTAGAAAATCGACAAAAAATATAGCTCAATGTTTGAGTTTCGATTCCCAGCTCCTGCAATTTTATGCTTTATTTAGAACCAAAATGGCACCCTTATTTTAACAATCATCTGATCCCTCGATTTTCATGAAAATCGGCATGAAATGTTGATTAGTATTTTATTTAATTAAATTGAACTCAATTTTTACCTTGGTTGTATTCCCTCAGTTTTTTTAAAAACCGAGATGTAAACTCTAAATAATATTTTTTGCAATTAGGTTATTGTTTTTGTGTGAATCTGATAATCAGTTGATCAATCTTGTTGAGGATTTGATCAAGATCTTGATAACCATCAAGAACCAAGACCCACTCATCTAGAAACATGTTTGAACTTTGTGTGTGTCTGTTCATCATTCATAAAAACTGAATTACTTGACTTATCACTCATAATGCCAGTTGTTTTTGAGATTATCTAGCATTGTTCACCATCTTAATCCTTAGTGTTTTTCCTTGTTTATGGACCCTCATTTAAATATTGAGTGTAAGGAATACTAGTGGTACATTAGGTTATCTAATGTTTTGTGCGTAGCTGGTTTTTTATTGTAACAGGTGCAATTATCGTTTCTTGAGTGCAGTTTGATAGTGAGGGATTATCTAATAAGATGAGAGTTTCCATTATATTCCAAGGAAGACTTTGGTAGAATCAAGTATCAATGGTCCGTAAGGAGGAGTTGGAAGTTGTCATTCTTTGATGGCGTTGGAGAAAGATTGCTATCAGAAAAAATTGGGAGCTATCCAATATATGCTCAATAAATGGAAATCGCTTAGACAAGAAATCATTGGGACCAGGGGGATCGACGCACACAAATACTTGGAGCGGGTTATTATGGATAACGAGGTTATTAGATCAAGATCTTGATGTATCTTGTATTATGTTAGCAGTTTAGTGTCTGCTTCATCAGAAGGAACTATCGTGTGATAGTTCTTTGTAATCAAAACACTATAATCATTTTATCATCATAGTAGAAGATGATGATTATGTTCCAATGGCATCATACATTGAAGAGTACATGTAGGCATAACAAGGACAAATTCCTAAGAATTATATATCATTATGTATATTTCTCTTTCCTTATCCTTTTACTTTTCAAGCATTCATTCATTTCATATTTGTTGCTGCATATTTGCAAGATTGCGTTGATTGTATACCATATAGATTAGATCGTGCTTATAATGATTTAATGTATAAGCTTAGGTATGTGGTGTATCAATCTTAAGGAATCATCATGAATTCAATTATGCATTGTTAAGAACATCTAAGTAATGTGTTTTTAAATCATTTAATTTAAAGTGGGTTTGATCGTCATGTAAGTGACTTGAACTAGAAGTGAGCAATCTCATGGTTACTTCATGTACCATTTCATGCAGCTTGATACATTGAGATGTGTCCAAGCTCTCCTTTTTGTGTTTTTCCTCCATGTTTTTTTTTAAATCTTTGATTTCATTATATGGGACCTAAAAAGTTTTTCAAATTGTCTAAAAGGTTTTTGGGTCTATTCCATCCCCCTTATAGACATTGTTATTTCCATATTCTCACACAACAATTGGAATTAGAGCTCGGCTTTTGATCAAAGTCTAGCGACTCCAAAAATTGAGGATATGGTTGCTACGATCCTGTACGAGTTTTCTTAAATGTTATGGAAGCTTATGCAATTCAATGAATACCTATGAAACTACATTGAGTTACTTGTATTTTATTATTCATTGCAATGCATTACATAGATTAATTCAAAGTAAAACCTTACTAGAATTTTCTTGGAGGCATTAATTATTTAAATGTTTTCTAAGTTTTGATTCATCCAGGATTGAACTAACAATTTTTCTAAGGTATGTGCAGTAATGACATTGTTTCTTAAAGGTTGTTCTAGATTGATCCTTATTTTGAAGGTCATGCATTCCCACTACAACATTCTAGAAAGTATTATGAGAAAAGGAATTAGAAACAAAAACATCTTCTTGTAACCTTGTCTTCCAAGGTCGTTATAAAAAGAAGATGAAGGAAATTTTGTGACTATTGACAATGATTCTCCGAAGTTTCAACTAACTACAAAAGATTCAAGGAATGTACTTGAAGTGCTTATCAATCATACAAAAGTTGAATCAGTGATTCGGGATTGGCAAGTTATGTTAATCAGTAATGATTACAGTATTGGCGTTTCAGGTTCATCTGAAGCCTTATGAAGGAGAGTCTGATAATATTCTTCAGACGTTCAAGAGGAGTTCTATCCAATCATATTCGACTGTTCGTGTTTAGAGCTTATGATTATCCCTTGTTGTTGATTTCCATTGGTATCATAATCAACAAGTTAAGCTTAAATCGTCTAAATTGATATGATCGTTCCAACCCTCCTTTATTTCTTTTGCATATGCACTGGAGTATTTATTTTGTTGCCTATGTATGCTATGTGATTTGTATATATTTGTATATGTGCTATGTTTGTGTGTTCATCTATTAATTTCTAAATCATTCAACGCATTGATTTATCATTTATGTTATCAGTTCATTGCATTCATCTGCATCGTTCATAAATTCATGCATCCTTATTATTACCATGCATTAAAAATAATTTGTGCATTTACATTAAAACACATTTGCATTAAAATTCATTTTAGAATTTGCATTATAAAATTCTCAATTATTTTTCAATAATTCATAACATAAAATTTTATTTTCCCTCATTAACATAAAAAGGATTTCAAGTGTTTTTGGTGTTTTGTGAAAGTCTCATTTTCCTTCAATTTTTTCAAAATTTTGGTATTTTGATTCAAATAAATGAGTTTTAACTAAACCCGTGATCCAAATCATTTTCTTGGGACTTGATACGTTTCATTTTGATTCGAATCAAACACTTTACACTAAGCCCGTGATTCAAATCACTTTTGTGGGTTTCAAATCTGTCCAATTTTATTCGAATTAAATTTTAAACTTGATCCGAATCAAAACCTAGAGGGTCACAATGAACTTAGTTGTTTTTCACTTTTTCATTTTCTCAAACTTAATTTCATCATTTTTTCTTTTGATCATTTAAAACCCTAACCTGAGCAATTTTCCAAAATCACTTTCTTTCATCATTATTTCATCATCATCATCATTATCTGCCATCTCATTTCACATCATCACTCATCATCAACAATCCATCATCATCATGTCTTATGAGTATGGCTACTATGGAAGGCTTGACAAACAAAAGAACAAGTAACCAGTTGTTGATTCTGAGCCACCAACCCATATTCCAAAAAGATCAAGGAGAAGGTTCAAGGCAGCAAGGTATCCATAAATGGAGTTTTGAGGAACGTTCCATGAATTGGTTCCAACATTTGAATTGATATTCTTTTTCCTGTTTTTGGAGACCACTATTTGTTGAGTTCCATTTTTCTAAATTTCTTCATTTTCAATTGAATCCTCCACATTGCTCGGCCATATTTGCCCAAGAATTCTTGAGGAAATTCATATCTTTCTAGACTTCATAAAGGGTTATTGAGGAGTTAAAGCTAGTTGTTTATGTGAGCCACAACATCATCATCATCAAGTAGATAGACATTTAAGTTCATTTTAGTTGCATATATAAATTTCATATTCATGTAAACTGTTTGTGTTTTTGTCTTTGTTTTTGTCTTGGTCTTCCAATCTTTCTAAGCAAGTTTGAGCATTTTGGTTAGCATTATCTCCATCATGATTATTCATCAACTCTATTTCAACACTTAATAGAGATATGACATATGATATGTTAGGATTTACTTATTTGAACATATGACAAATTTTGTAACACCGTCTGTGAAATTTTATCAAAATAATATTTTATATATTTTTAATATATTTTTTAATATATTTTCATAAAATCTTCAAGATACCTAGTGAAAACAACTTATAATATATAAATAAAAACAATTTAAACTTATTTTTTCTTTTGTTATAAAAACAACTTATACAAGTTATATAACTTATCGTGTTAAAGTGGATACTCATCCAAGTCCCACATTGAATAATGTGAAGAAAAATAGAGTAAAAGGTTATTATAAATATAAAGAGTTATTTTGATTTTATTCACCAGAATAATTCTAGTCGTTTGGATGTATTTGAGATTTGGATAGTTGTGTGTTTAGAGTGAATTTATAATTTTTCCATACAAAATTATGATGGAGAGAGTTTTCTATTTTTCCGTCCAAAAATAGTTGTTGAGAGGATTTTCTATTTTTTCTGTTCAAAAATAGTTGTTGAGAGGGTTTATAATTTTTTCGTTCAAAAATTATAAATTAGTAATAAAATTATGATAGTGAGTTTATTTTATTTTATTTGTATCAATTATTGGAGATTTACTCTGGTTATATTCCTAACAACTGGTATCAGAGCAAATGTTCCGATTAAGGAAGGAAATCACAGATTTGCTATCATCTTATTTGATTTGAGTTTTATTTTCTTAAACAATATTATGGCTACATCGAAGTTGGATATCTCTTTGTTTGATGGGAGAATAGATTTCCCCTTATGGCAATGCACGATACAAGACTATTTGGTCCAACAAGGTCTTTATTGTGCTTTGGAAAAGGAAAAATCAAGTGAGATGAATGATTCAGATTGGAATTCAATACAAAAAAGACAGTGATTACAATTCGGTTGACACTTGCTCCACAGATTAAAGTGACTATGTTGAAAGAAACATCTCCAAAGAAATTGTGGAATTTGTTAGAAAACAAGTTTGCATCAACCACATTAACCGATCAATTGATGATGAAAATGAACTTATACTCATTGAAGATGGAAGATGAACATAATGTATTTGATTATATTAATAAATTTAATGAGCTGGTATCTAGAATCATGAATGCAGGGGAAGATATCAAAGATGAAGAACATGCGCTACTTTTGTTGGCTTCACTACTCAAATCTTACAAATCATTAGTGCAATAAATGTTAGCAGGAAAGAGCATACTACAATTAGATGAAATAGTGAAATCATTGAAGGAGAGTCAATAAATGATGGATATTGATCAATCTCCCGAAGAAAACCAAGTATTAGTGGCCAAAGGAGGACACATAAAGAACTATGGTGATCAATATGGTAGAATTTTTCAACCAAGAGATATGAGTTCGGTCAAGTGTCATTATTTTCAACAATTTGGTCATATGCAATCTAAATGTACAGAATTTATAGAGGATGTGCGAAGCATAAAGAAGAAGACAAAAGAATTGAAAAACGCTCATTCTGCAAATACGGTTAGTTGTGTAGACGGTCTTTTAGCTAGTGAGGATGAATGTGACTATGACGTGAAAATATGTGAAACTTTGAATAAAGGGATGATATGTTGTGTTAAAGTGGGTACTCATTCAAGTTCCACATCAAGTTCCACATTTAAGTGTTATATTTCTTTTATTTTACTTTAAAAATCTCTAAAAATATAAAAAAATAAAAAAATAAAGGTGCATTAAAAATATAACATTGAATATAATTTATATATGTCACTTTAATTTATATTTAAAATTATTAAAATTTTATTTAATTATTTATATTTGAGATTGGAAAGAATATATAATTTTTTTTATACAACATTAATTAAGTTTTTTAATTTACATAAAATATTTAAAATATTTTATAATTTAAAAGGAAAGATTAAATATTAAACTAAACATGACAACACACGTTATTCATATTGTGTAATCTGCCGACAACCGACATTTAATCTCCGGTATTCAGGATTCCATTTTAGCACCGTCACGATACTGACATCTCCGGTTACCGGACTAAAAATGCTTGTTATTTTCTTACGTAATTGATATATTAAGTTGTTCGTGAGTTGGATCGTCAAATAAAGTGGCTAATTATATTAAGTGAGCAACAACACAAAATATAGTTCAGAAAAACTTTCCCCTAAAATCTCAAACTTCTCTCTTTCTTCCTAAATCTCTAATCTCTATTTATATTAATATTTAATAATAATAAAATAAAAAATAATTTTTTAACCCCACTATCCAATTTACTATCTAATATTCTATTAATTCTCCACATTTTTTCTATTTAATTATATCATTTATATAAATATTATATGTAATTATGTAACTAATTAATTGAAAAATACAAAAATTCATTATTCCTAATAAACTATAAATTATGCTAACCTCCTGAAAATCATGCCAACAACACACATGCATTTTTTACAGCACTATGTTCTAAAACCATTCTTTTACATAAACACATTTAACTCATTTCATTAATTAATTAGTAGAAGACACCTCTGTTCGTATGGATAAAAATATTTATATTTAAATTATCTATATAAAATTAAATTAAAATCAATAAAAAATTTAGACATGAAATATCCATAAGTCAATAACCATTTTTCATTGACATACATTTGAATATAGATGAAGACATTTAAATGAAGAACAAACATGAGTATATATCTATCAAATAATAACAAATTATCTTAATAATAAAAATAAATTATTTTTTTAATTATATTACAGTAAAAAATTAGAATATATAATATTATATCAAAATTTAAGACCTTAGATATATTTATGTTTTTTTTACTTGGATCTAATTGATTGTGATTTGTATCCCTTAATGAAAATACTTAAATTTTATGTGATCACTCACTAAAAGTAATGAAAATACATAAAAACTACTAAAAATGATATATCAATTTAAATTCTAAAAAAGAAGAAGATATTTTTAATTAATAGTTATACATAATTCATATACAAATTATATCATCAAAACATTATTTTTTAAAATTAATTTATACTTCCGGTTGAGGAAAAAAGAAAGAAAGCATATTCCACTACATCTAAGGCTGTTAAATAACATATTGTGCATCACCTCACAATGCAAATCTATAGATTTTTCAAATACTCAAATAAACCTTGTCAAGATAGGGATGTGCTGGATAACCATTTAATATAAATCAAATTCATCTTTATGATTATGATTTATAAACTAAATCAATTTAAAATTTAGAATCAGTTTCGAATCGATTTAAAAAGGATTTAGAATGTATTTTGATTTTAATCAAAATTATTTAATTTAATTTAAATTTTATTTTCTTTAAATTAATATTAATTTTTAAATTTAAAAACATCAACAAATTTTATGAGTTTTTAAAATATTTTTTCTTTTAAAATTTAAAAAACATAAAAAAAAACAATTTTTTTAGAAACAAAACAAATATTCAGAAAAAAGAAAAAAAATGAAAAAAATAAAATATATTATGAAAAAAAAATCTTAAAAAACAAATTATTCCATACAATAAAAATAACTGAAAAAAATTTATTTAAAAAAATGGAAATCGAAAATAAAAAAATTCTAAAAATAAAAAATAATTTCTATTATGAAATTAGAAAAAATTAAGAAAAAAAATTCTGAAAATATCTTTTTTTATTCTGAAAATTTTAAAAAAATAACCTTTTTAAAAATTAAAAAAATTATTTAAAAAAAATCTAAACTTTTTTAAAAAAGATTTATTTTACTGAAAAAAATACAAAATATTTTTGATATAAAATATTTTTTTTATTTAGGAAAAAATAATAACTTTATTTGAAAAAAAATCAAATATAAATTTTTCGAAAAAAAAATCTAAATATAATATTTTTCGTGAAAAGAAAAAAAGTTCTGAATTTTATTTTTAAAATGATTTTTGTATGAAATTTAAAAAAAATTTAAATATAAAATTAATTTATAATATGATAAAACATGAAAATAGACAAATATAAAAACTTAAGGTATAATAAATTTTGGATATCCAATAAGAAAATCAAATTTTTATAATAGGTAATGATTTATATTTGGATTTAAAATGGATATCCAAATTTTTATATTAATATTTAATTTAATTTTTTAAAAATAGAATAATTTGGATACCAATTGAATTATAAATAACAAGTTTTTTTTAACACCCCTACTTGCAGGTAGGGCAAAGTTGAGTCCAATTTCCCATCAGAGGAACTGTTCAGCTCAATATTAAATAAAAGATTCTGCAGAATACAACAAAGTATCATTCACTGTACAATTTTAAAATACAAGAAAAAATGTCTATAATAAAGTATTAATTGAAGTATAAAGTGACATTTATAGGAATAAACAAACAATAAAAGTATGTTATAGTCAATGCACTGGAAAAGTTAGAATTTTTTATTAAAATATCCAAAAATTTAAAAAAAATTTCAAAAATATCCATTTTTTCCAAAAAATTACCAAAATGGGCAATTTTTGCCCTAGTTTCCTACATAGGCGCCACCCTAGTTGGCGCCTACCCTTAAAGGGTAGGGCAAGTCGCCACTAGGAGTGGCGCCTACCCTTTAAGTTTTTTTTTTTTTTTAAATATGTTTTTTTTTTTTTTTTTTTTTAAATATTTTTTAATTTATGAATTTATATTTTTTTCTAAATTATATTAATTTATATTAACACATATATATAAATAAAATTATTTACAAGATATATATATATATATATATATATATATATATATATATATATATATATATATATATATATATATATATACTAATTTAATTTATAAGTAATTATTATTATTTAAATTTTTTTGGAAGAATTAGGGTTAATCATGTTAAGGTTAATTTATCAATTATAATTAGGGTTTATTGATCGGTTATAATTAGAGTTTGGTAGTTATGACCTAATTGAAACCCTAATTCCCTATAAGATTAAGTAATCAAGTGCGACACTAATTAGGGTTAGGTAGACTGGTGTACAACCCAGATCTTTTCCTATAAATAAAGTGTTATTTCCTTGCATTTTCTTCACCACTGTTTCCTATCACTTTCTGTATCAAGTTGAGTTCATGGCATCCCCAAGACCGTCGTCATGGCAGCGAACATCATCAAGGCGCCCGGATCCTGAACCAGTAATCTTAAAAAGGGATGGGCATGTTATTTTCTCGCCTTTGAAACCTCCAATGGAGATGAAATTTTGGAACATCCGTTCGTTGGACCAACTAAAAAGGTCCTTGATGTCTTGGTTAGAGGGAGATTACCAACCTGGTGAAGTCATCAGAAGGATTCAGAGGCTTAGAACAAGGTTCTCATTTGAAACTGGAGAAACGATACGTTGGTGGGTTGAAGTTGAAAGCGACATTGATTGCATCCAAATGATGCATGGATCAGACGACATAGTGTTAACTGTTGTAATTTCTTAGATTTTAATGGTTGTTTGTCATGTTGTTGTTGTATTTGTTATTGTTCTAGTACTTGTTCTTGTTTTAGTACTTGTTTTTGTTCCAGTATTTGTTTTTGTTTTAGTAATTGGTGTTGTAATGTTAGATGTTTGTGTTTGTTGTTCAAGTGTCATCTTCTATTTGGAATAAAAAGTAAACTTTAATTTAAAATGATTTTGGTACACAGATTTATGAAAGTGAAAACTAAGTTGTGGAACTAGATCCACGATATGAACATTTGTTCTTATTATGCCCTAGTTGTCTACATATGCTACACTTCCTCTGCATTTTCTCTGCGACGTCCATTTCAGTTCTAATGCGCCTGCTATTTGGGCGACCACTTTTATTCCGCCGCATCGATTCGTTGTGCCAAACAATTTCCCCGTCATACTCTGGCCAATACGCCTCCAATGCTACCACCGGAAAGGGATTGTCGTATACATTGAGCAATGTTGCAACTTTGAAGATTGGAGACACTAGCGATAATGCATCGAAGTGGCTGTGTGAACACGCTGCAATGACATGGGAACAAGGCATACGATAGGCCTGAAATTGACCACAGTCGCACCAACGGTCTGGTATTAGGACCCTATACTCTTGTCTGGGCAGCCCTTGGTTGTGGTCAATTGTTTCCTTGACACTAAAAGTGTGGCCATGGCGGTCGAATTCCGTAACCCGATGGCTGCTGGCTTTGGCAGATTCCTGCCTCATAAACTTCATGCAGGCATCACTATATACTTGACTCGTCTGCAACACTTCATTCCAGCGCCTGCCTCTTGTTACGAACAACGTTGCCATCCGAAAATAGGTCGCACTCACCAATGCGGTTACCGGGAGGTTACGTATGCCCTTAAACACGCCGTTCATTGATTCCACAAGATTTGTTGTCATGTGGCCCCACCTCACCCCATCGTCGTATGATCTAGTCCACTTCGCTCTGTCGATATTATTGATCCACCTCCCTGCATCAGAATTTGCCAACACTATTTCCCGGCGATAGTATTGGAATCCAGGTTGGTTTAATGCATACCCCGCGTTTATCAAATGTTGCTTCAAGAAGTTATCCTTGAACTCCCGCATAAAATTTTGAGCAATATGCCTTATGCAGTAGACATGGGTAGACGGGGGGTCATGCCAACCATTTGCTGGATTATTGTATGCACTGTCTATTGAAGCGTGCCTGTCAGAAATCACGCAGATGCCAGCTTGTGGAGTCACGTGCGTTCGAAGATTCTTAAGGAAGAAACTCCAAGCAGCAGCCGTTTCTCCTTCCACCAATGCAAAGGCTATTGGGAAAATATTTGAATTGCCATCTTGTGCGACCGCCATCAGTAACGATCCTTTGTATTTCCCATACAGCCAAGTTCCATCGACTTGAACAAGTGGTTTGCAGAATGTGAACCTGATGATGCAGGGACGGAATGCCCAGAAAAGTCTATGGAAAATTCCATTACCTTCTAGACGGGTTCCGTCAGGGGATTGTGCAGGCAAGGTCTCCATTATAGTAACCGTCCCAGGTGAATACAATCGTAGTGCAGCCAGGTAGCGTGGTAGTTGTTTGTATGATTCCTCCCAGTTACCGTACACCAGTTCAATTGCCTTGGTTTTCGCTAACCAAGCCTTTCTGTATGACGGTGTATATTTGAAAACAGCCACACAATGGGAGATAATTGTTTTGACCTTCAGTGACGGGTCAGCCTCAACTAGAGGTAATATGGAATGGCAGATCATGTCATGGCTAAGTTTGCGATGATCCTGTGCCATGTTGGTGTTGACGCAAATGTGAGCTTGAGATATGGACCCTATCACCCACGCATTATGCTTCTTCTTGTACGATGCCATCAACCTATATCCACACTCCGGATTTTTGCATACAATAACGTATCTTTCCGGATTTGATTTGATAACATCGTAGTCAACACAATTTTTCAAGTGCCAGTTCTTTATTGCTAACAGACACTCTTCCTTGGTCCGAAATTGGTCACCCTTCTTTAAGTCCTCATCAGACCTCATATATGGGTTGTAGAACATATCTGATGAGGGCTCATCCTCGCCCAAGTTAAGTGTTGTGAAGTGCGCAGGAGGTGAGTAGCGTTGCGCTATAGGTATTTGAGCTTGGTCTTCGTCTTCAGAATGATGGTTCACCAAGTCATCAACCACGTCTTCAGCATCATCAACCACATCGTCTTCAACGTGGTGCTCAGCATCTTGTTCGTCATCAATCACAGGATCAATAACCTGTGATTGAATATTCTGAGTTGGTTGAGGTTGTTCCAACACAATGTACAACACTATGTATTCGTAACCAGAGTACTCATGGTTACGAAGCATGTATTGTGTCTCCATGTCATTTTGAATCAATGACTTATAAAACTTGACAGAGTTGTTTTCTGAAAAAAAAGGTTGTTGATAAAAAATTTGGGACACGGGTTGTCTTAGTTTGGACTCAATCTTCCTCTTCAGATAAGAGAAGTCAGCTCCTCTATTTAGACAAAAACGAGTGCATTCGGTGTTTCTAAATAGGAAGCCAGACATATCACATTCTTAAAATCGTGTTAGTAGTTTCTTACAAATAAAGTAAAATAGTGATTATGTGTTTAAAATAATATTCAATCTTATTTACGCTTAATTATTTATTTTAAATAAGATTCCCACGCATGCCTTACACGTGTCACATTTTTTCATCATCAGATTCCACCAAGTCTTCCCCAAGACAAGACAACTCCCACCTAGTCTGCACCAATGCATGCCAACACTACCACCTAGTCTGCACCAATGCATGCCAACACTACCACCTAGTCTGCACCTATTCTGCAAGATTCCCATGCATGCCTTCCACGTGTCACACCTTTGCATCATCAGATTCCACCAAGTCTTCCCCAAGACAAGACAACTCCCACCTAGTCTGCACCTATGCATGCAAACACTGCCACCTAGTCTGCACCTATTCTGCAAGATTCCCACGCATGCCTTACACTTGTCACGTTTTTGCATCATCAGATTCCACCAAGTCTTCCCCAAGACAAGACAACTCCCACCTAGTCTGCACCAATGCATGCCAACACTGCCACCTAGTATGCACCTATTCTGCAAGATTCCCACGCATGCCTTACACTTGTCACATTTTTGCATCATCAGATTCCACCAATGCATGCCAACACTACCACGCATGCCTTACACTTGTCACATTTTTGCATATTCAGTCTACTTGAAAACGAGTATAAATAGAGGGTCATTCTTGCAAGTTTTCATCAACCACTAACACTTTTATTCAGAGAACTCAGGCGAAACTTCTCATCCACCAAGCTTCTTCCTACATTGCAGTCATGTCGCTTCTTACCATGGGCCAAGAACATAGAGGAACTAGGGCAAACATTGCCTCATTCGTAAGTTTTTCTTGAACATTGCCTCTTTCGTATGTTTGTAATTAGTTTTTTAAAAGTCCAATATAATGATTGTTTATATTGTTTGTTTTTAAAGGATCCCAAGAAATTTCGTCAACGTTCACACCCAATGCCTTATCCAGACCCATGGTGCGTACCTTACATAGAGCGTGCGGGTTTCGGTCATGTAATGCATGTCGTAAATGCCACCATTGATGCCAAATTCATTTTGGCTCTGTGTGAACGTTGGAGACCTGAGACACACACTTTTCACCTACCAACTGGTGAATGTACCGTCACATTAGAGGACGTGTACATGCTTTTAGGTCTTAGAATAGATGGTAAGCCTGTTACCGGAAATGTTCAACAGCCTAACCAAATATGTGTTCAAATGTTGGGGGTAGATCTGGTCGAGGGTGAGGGGTCTGCCAAAGCAAGGGGTCAGGGTATTAAATTATCTAGCCTACAATTGTACCACGACTCCATAACTTTGACTGAGGAATCCTCCGAACAAGAAAAAGTCATAAAAACCCGGGTTTACATTATGCTATTGTTTGGGAACTTGCTATTTCCCGAAGGGACGGGAAATAGCATAAATTTTATGTACTTGAGTTTGCTCGGGGACATTGATAGAATAAGCACATATAGTTGGGGTTCTGCAGTATTAGCATTCCTATATAGCTCTTTGTGTAAAAATGCACAAAATGAGCACTGTACATTTTCTGGATGTGCTTTTTTGCTCCAAACATGGGGGTGGTGGAGATTGCCGAGGCTAGCCCCAGAAAATCCTAATGACTACTCCTTCCCCTACGCAACTAGGTAAATTTATGATCTTATTTCATTTTGTATATTTATTCTATAAATATTTGTAACTAATATTATTTATCTTTTTTTGTTTAGGTTCATTACAACCGGACTGGATTACAGTCTTACCCCCAAAAATAAAATTATATTTTATCGTCAACTGTTGGATCGTCTCCGAGCACAGGATGTATTACCACTAAATCACTCAGCTTCTAACTGATTTATTAATATCATGCATTCTCGATAAATAACATATTTACTTTTTTCTTTGTAGTTTATTTGGAGGCCATATTTGGGATTGGAACATCAACCCAACCCCGAAGATGCAGCTGTTTGGACAGCAAAAACGGCCATAATGCGGTTCACCACTGTGGAGATGCACCAGAGTGACCGTGTCAAGCTTCAATTCGGAATGCATCAAGAAATCCCAGGCCCCCCAATGTCTATGGAACCTTGGCATCTAAAAAAAGTCAGCCACCAGTGGTATGCCCAAAATTGGAAGGAATTTGCTAAGGAGTTTCGTAAAATGTGGAAAGACCGTGCCCACTATGTTCTACAATTTCCGGTGGCGCCCAACGAAATGAAGCCGACAAGGGAATATGTGGATTGGTATAGAGCAAATACCAATCCAGAAATGATTGTGTCTGACCCGTTCTATTTGGACGATCCCCGGATGCAACAACCATATTTCCAACAACAACAACTACCACAGTATTCCCAACAACAACAACCACCACCTTATTACCAACAACAACCACCACAACCATTTTACCAACAACAACCACCACCACCTTATTACCAACAACAACCACCACCACCATATTACCAACAACAACCACCACAACACATGTCCACCCCCCAACCAAATCAACAATACATACCACAAACTCAATCCCAATACCATGAAGACTACCAACAACAAACTCAACATTCCCACCACCATCAACAGTCCCAACACCTACCACAATATCAATCCCCCTACTTCCACCAATCCCAACACTTCCAACACGACAATTTCCCAAGCTCTTCCAGTCCTCCACCTAGCCCCGACACGGGTATACAAGAGGACTACCAACAGGACTACTACACACCACAACAAACATTGCACTTTGGCCAACCCGATTCAACCCTAAACTACCAAAGACCACAATTCGAGGGCGCACCCAGCAGTAGTCAGTTTGTCCCACCGAGACAAAGCTTCGAGGGCGCAGAGGGGACTCGTCTTTCCTACAGCACTGAAGGGACTTCGACCCAACCACAACGGCAAGCGGCAAGGGGGCGCGTTAGGGCAAGGGGTGGTAATAGGGAAGCACCACCACCACGTGAACCGTCTAGGCGAGTAATTAGACCTCCCCCGTGCGGATCGTACCAGGGACCGCATCATATGTGATTAATCATATCTTTGTAATATTTGTCTTGTCTATTATTTAAATAAAAATATTTTCTGTTTATTATCTTTATATCTTTATCTTTATCTTTAAAAATATTGTCTATCATATCTTTATACTTATATAAATTAATTTTTTTTCCAAAAATTTACAAATAATATTAATTACTTATAAATTATATTAATATATATATATATATATAAATTAATATATATATATATATATATATAAATTAATATATATATATATATATATATATATATATATATATATATATATATATATATATCTTGAAAAAAAAATTTATTTATATATATGTCTTAACATAAATTAATATAATTAAGAAAAAATATAAATTCATAAATTAAAAAAAATTAAAAAAAAAAAAAAACATATTTAAAAAAAAAAAATAGGAATGGGCATAGGCGCCACTCCTAGTGGCGACTTGCCCTACCCATTAAGGGTAGGCGCCAACTAGGGTGGCGCCTTAGTGTAAAAAATGGCCAAAATTGGCCATTTGTGTAATTTTTTTGAAAAATTGTATATTTTTGATTTTTTTTTTAAATTTTTGGATATTTTAAAAAAAAATTCGAAAAGTTACATCAAATATTTAATTTATGCGACAAAATGTGCCATACATCCATTTCGGATGAAATAAATTCAAGCGGTTTTTATCGAGAGGATATGCATCTAATTTATATACCTAAAGTTAATACTCGGAAAAGAGGATCTATGTAATATGAAAATTCTCCCTTGATAAAATTTGGCCTAAGTGAAAGTCTTGTCTTGACAAAATTTATTGTCACATCCCGATTTTGATTTTAAATTACCGATTTAATATATTCATCATAGTTGTTGTATTTATGCATAGCATAATATCCATTTCATATCGCATAATGTCTAGAATGTCAGTCGAAATAAATTTTCAGATCTACAAGTAAATTGGTTGAATCAGTTGTCAAATGCGTGTCAAAACAATGAGTGAAAAATTTCAAAATCAAGCTTCCAGACATCAGTTTTATTAATCTACGTTTCGCGTAGTTTAACATTGTGTGCTCGATTTAATTTTCGGCTAATTTTTAGGTCGCATTTTGATCTGTCTGAGCATTTTCACCGATATTTTTTATTTCAAAATTTGACGAAAATCTGTATCTTTTCGAGAAGTTTATTTCGCACTGATCATTGTAGTGCAGTCATTTTAATTTTTCAAGCACTTTTCCCCCCGATTTTTATTCATTTTTTTAGTCATTTGACTTTTATTTTTTTGCCAAAATGTCCAGAATAAATAACTAGGATTAGTCATGTTTTTGATTCAATGTTATTATGTTTATTTAAATTTATTTTGAATTTAGTTGTTTTAATTAATTTAGACTTTTTTAATACAAAAGAAAATTAAATAAGGGCATGTTACTATTGTTCTAAAACCCTAGATGAAGTATTTGTTGCATTGCATGACATTTGAAGAGAGGGGACCAATTGACACTCAGAATGCAACGCTCCCTCATTGGTAGATTTTTTTTCCTCTCTCTTTCTCTCTCTTAACAACTCATGAGGTGTTTTTTTTTCTTTATTCACATAAGATAATGTGAGAGGAGAAGACCATTACCCTTTGATTTTTAAAACCAACCAATAAGTCATCATCGAAAAAACAAAAACAAAAACACCAAATTTTGATGACTTTTTTCTTTTCCAAAAAGTAGGAACCCCCTCCAATAGGAGAGGGACACACACGCAATACATATTTTCTCTCTCACGTAGACTGCAAAAGGGAGAGAGGAAGGAGAAGTTTTACATTGATTTTTTTGGGAAGAACACAATGATTTTTTGTTGCATACACCAAAACCGATCACCTTTCACTCTACTCATCCGTGAACCACCATTTACTTTCCTTCACAACAATCAACCATCCCTCTCTTAAACAACCCTTAACAACATCCACCCAACCTCCATAAAATCACCATAAAAACCACCATGTGAAACATAGTTCTTTCAACAACACAAACTGAAAGAAACAATTTTTCTTTTCCTCCTCCAAGATCCCAAAAAACATTTCTTCTTCTTTCAACAAGTTGACTCCCCCGTCTCTTTTCAGAACGCGCTCAACACCCACCATAACATACACCCCCACCACGATAAAGCTCTAAACCTTCATTTCAGAGCATCCACCAAATTCCATATAACCTTAAAACTATATTACCACCGTGATATACACCTTTACACCATCATCCAAACGTGAAAACCACCACCACCTTAAACTCACACTTAAGCATTTTTCTTCCATGAACCACTCAGTGACAACCGACTTCGTAAGTTCAACATCTCGAGTCGACGTTGGTAATTTTTGAACCATTTTGATTCTGTTTTCATTACTTGTTGTTGAGTATTGAAGTGTTCAATTTGTTTTTGTTGTTAGTGGATGTTTGTTTAGGTTTTGTTTAAGGGGTTTCATTTTTTAGCTGTTGTTTTGAAGGAGAAGAAGATGAACATGTTATGTGTTCGTGAAGAAAATATTGATGCTGCTTTTGTTTTGTTTTATTTTTTCTCTTAATTTTAGCGCATATTTTTATTTTATATATACGTGAGTGCAATAATATGACAACTAGAGTGTCATAGAGGAGTGGTTGAGACCTCAATCTCCCAACCTCCATGACCACGGTTTGAGCCTTGTGCATGCCCTTTTGCTTCTTTTTCATGATTTTGTTTCTTTTTCATTTTGTAAGGTATTTTATATTATATATTACTGGATGCATTTATTTATCAACAATAGGATCATAGGGGGATGGTTGAAGCTTTATGCCTCCTGCCCCCATGTCCTAGGTTCAAACCCTTGTTGCCACTATATCTTGTTTTTTCCCCCATTTTTTTCCATTTTCCCATTCTTTTTCAACCTTTATTTTTTGTTTTCTTTTACATTTTTTTAACCATCCAAATTGTGTTGTTTTCTAAATTTTGTGACACATACTTCTTATTTGTGACATTATATTTACAATTCAATTTTTGTTTTTATTTTTTCCATTTATTTTATCCCGATTACGACCATTGTAATTGCACCCTTTGAACGTTTAAAAATATTGTGATACTTGTTGTTTTTTTCCTTGTTCCTTTGAATTTTTTTATTGCTAAACATCTGATTTTAATCAGTGGATTCGACATTTCCATTTCGTTATTCCATCGATTAATTTATCGATACATTGGTGGTATTTCACCGCGTTTTGACCTTTTGCATATGGCGTTTCCATTATTGTCAATATGCATAAATTTACTTTGAGCACATTACCTAGGGTTTTTGCTTGCACTTCTTAATTTCCATTTGCCTTGCATGTCCTTGCGTTATGTGACTTTGATTCGCATCACATCATGATTTCAATATGTGCACACTTCAATTTTACTTCTTTCGATTTAATTAATGAATGTGTTGTAAATACAACTTGTTTGTTGCTATTATCTTCACATGACTTACTCTTGGGCCTTCTTACAATGTGACCATTCTTTTGTACACTTCCACTCATTTATTTATGTTTGTTGATTGGGCTTGATTTAATTGTTTCGTTATCTCGTATCCCCATTCGACAAAATGTACCCCCATTCTCATGACGTGTAATATTTTTTTACCGTTTTATTTCTTTGTTTGCTTGCTTGTTTAGCTAACTCTAACATAAGAATAAAATCAACCCTTTTTAAAAAAGATCAAAAATAAAAACTCGACCCAACGTCGAGTATTTTCCCAATGACAAATCAATCCAAATCTTGCAATCCATTTCATTCAAACCTTTTGCGATCGATCATCAAATGCTTGATCCAACGTCAAGACATTTTCATAATAAAACTCAAAAACACTTAAGAACTATTCGACACTTTTTCAATAAGAGAGATGAAATAAACAGGGTGTAGTCAACGATCTCCTGAGAGTTAGATTCAAGATGTAGTTCTCGTTAATCCAAACTCTCATCATCCTTAAATCAATTCCACAACGCTTAATAAACCTAGACTAGTTTCGAGTGCGCTTTCTCAAGCAAACTTCTAAAACACCTAAAAATATCAAAACTCTTTTGCAATTATGATGAAAAAATAATGGGGTGTAGTCCACGAATTCTCAAGAGTTAGGAACCGAGATGTAGTTCTCGTCACTCTGAACTCTCTAATCATCCAAAAATACTTCAAACCAATCAAACTCTTTTCTAGCCGTTGTGCGATTGACCCTTAAACCCTTTTCTCAAACGAAATATATTTTGTTTCAAGACGATTCTAAACAATGTTTCGTCCATTTAAACGTGTGAGTAAGTTTACGACGTTGCCCACGAATGTTGATTTGTAAATCCATTCGGCCGTGTTGTAAACGTCCCATTCTCCACTTATTTTGGGTAGTCTAAGAATGTTTTCATCGATTATCACAAAGTAGATTTCACTAAAATCGACCAACAAAGATACATTTTCTGTAACACCCCGATAAAAATAAGATAATTATTTAATTTAAGTTAATATTATATTTATTAATTTAATTAAATAATTGGAATTATTGGATTATTATTATTATTATTATTGGAATAATAATTATTGGAAAATATATATAAGTTGGAAATAAGAAAAAGAGTCCCATTTGGTAAAGAAAGGGTTTCACGTGAAAAGCAGAGAAGCGGATGAAAAGAGGAAAAGGGCAAAGAGACAGAGCAAGAGGAAGAAGGTTGGAGAAGAGAAAAGCTTGAAGCTTAAAGATTCGCCGGATTAACTCAGGTAAGGGGGGTTTATCGTCGTTTAATGGGTATTATGGGTTAACATGTAATGGGTAGTAATAAGCCGTTGAATTGACCCTAATTGGGATGTTGAATGCTGAAAAATTGTGTTGGATAAGTTGTGTTAAAGCTGTAATTGAATCTGTATTTGTGTGAGTTGTGATTTCCCGAACGTATAGCTTTTTACGGAATCGGAATCGGAGGTCCGGAAGTCCTCCAACGGCGGAAAATGCGGATAATTCTGCATTCTGCTTCGTGTTAGCACAGGAACAACTTTCTGTCTTGCGTTAACCGGTTAACCCAGGGTGTTAACCGGTTAACACTGTTAGGAATTGTGAGGTATTGCTGTTTTGCTTGCGTTAACCGGTTAACCCAGGGCGTTAACCGGTTAACACTGTTGTGAGTTGTGAAAATATTGCTGTTCTGTCTGCGTTAACCGGTTAACCCAGGGCGTTAACCGGTTAACACTGTTGAATTTTGCCAGAAAGCGTGTTCTGTGTTGCGTTAACCGGTTAACCCAGGGCGTTAACCGGTTAACACTGTTGGAAAAGTGAAAAATTAATATTTGAATAATGTGTGCATAATTGGTGTTTGGCCTATATTGGCGTATGATGTAATAGGGATTAATTCCCGCTGTTTTGAGCAGTATAGGTATTAGTGGAGTGTGCTAATACTGTGATTAATTATTTGACATGATATGATGTTTTGATACATGTGTTGATGAATGTATGATGGTATGCATAATGCTGTGAATGTATATGTTATGTATGCAATGGTGAATGGACTGTTTATGGCTTAGAGTGTGAGCATATGTCTATTGTGGATTATTGTTGATGATTTTGCATTGCTAGGTGATTTAGCATGCATATTGTGGCCTTTATGGTGGTAGCTAATTCCCATAGTGAGGAATTAGTGAGTTAGTCATTATGGACTGTTATTGATGTTTGCTTGCTAGGTGAACTAGCGTGCATAGCATGGCCTTGGGGTGGTAGCTAATTCCCGTGGTGAGGAATTAGTGAGTGAGTCACTAGGTCTCAAATGAATGGGACTAGTGGGCTTGGTAGCCGTATCTGGATTTGATCGGTGAGGTGAACTATATGTTCACGAATAGTCGGTACCGCATGCATGGAGTCTCATTGCATAATGTATGTATTGTGTATAATATGAATGGATGTGTTCCAATATTATACGTGTGTTTTGATGTTTATGTTGAGCATGATTATGATGTTTGAGTGGAGGTTACCGTTACCGAATGTGTGATATGATTAGGGTGATTAATGTGTTATTTACTTAGCATTACATGATATTTTATAATGCTTATTATATCGATTGAGGAACTCACCCTTACAACTATGTTTTCAGGTAACGAGCAATGATTGAGTAGAAGCTAGTGCTTGGAGTCTAGTGTAGTCTCCTTAGTGGGTCATGCTCTGATAGATGTAACATCGGGACGGGATGTTTTACCTTGTTGAATAATTTTACATGTAATGTGTTACATGTTTTGCATGATTGATTTGATTTCTATCCGCTGCGCATTGTGCAAATGCTTTATTGTTTTGAATTAATAAAAGAGCATGACAGTTATTATGGTGAATGGTGTGTAATGATTGTGTGACACCCTTAATTGCATATTTACTCTGATTGATATATTGTTATTTTAATTAAATATTTGGGGTATTTTAGAAGGGTGTTACATTAGTGGTATCATAGCATAGTCGGTCGAGTCGAGTCGTAATTATTCTGTTTTCCCTGTACGGGATAGGTGTTGTGTAACCCTATCAGTACTTATTGTTTTATCTTGTTGGGTTCTCGGAATAGAGATGGCTGGAAGAAGTAGAGACGATGCTGTGATTGCTGAGGCTCTGGGTATGCTAGCTGGAGTACTTGGGGGAAATCCGAATGTTGTGGGAATGGGAGCTGCTCGTCAACTGAGTGAGTTCCAGAAGAACAATCCTCCAATGTTCAAGGGAGCATACGATCCAGATGGTGCTCAGAAGTGGTTGAAGGAGATCGAGAGGATCTTCCGAGTGACTGAGTGTGCCGATAACCATAAGGTCAGGTTCGGTACGCATATGCTGTCAGAGGAAGCAGATGATTGGTGGGTTGCTACCCGCACTGAGTTGGAAGCTGCCGGGAGTGCTGAGGTCACTTGGGCGGTGTTCAGAGAGAGATTTCTGAGGAAGTACCTTCCAGAGGATGTCAGAGGAAGGAGAGAGATAGAGTTCTTAGAATTGAAGCAGGGCAATCGGTCTGTTACTGAGTATGCTGCTAAGTTCACAGAGCTGTCGAAGTATTACATTCCCTATGATGAGGCTACTGGAGAATTTTCAAAATGCGTGAGGTTTGAGAACGGGTTACGTCCCGAGATCAAGCAGGCTATTGGGTATCAGCGGATTAGAGTGTTTTCTAATTTGGTCGACTGTTGCAGAATGTTTGAACAGGATACCAAGGCCAGAGCGGAAAGCTATCAGCAGAGGGTTGATAGGAAAGGCAAGAACCAGAATGATCGTGGGAAACCGTATGCAGCTGGCAAAGGTTTCCAGAGACAGAGTGGGATGAGGAGACCTAGTGGGGGAGACTCCAGTGCCCCTGCTAAGTGTTATAGATGTGGTCAGGCTGGACATCGTTTCTATGAGTGTACCAGTGCTGAGAAGAAGTGTTTCAAGTGTGGCAAAGGTGGTCACTTGGCTGCAGAGTGCCGGTTGAAGACTATGACTTGTTTCAACTGTGGAGAGGTGGGTCATATCAGTCCACAGTGTCCTAAGCCGAAGAAAGAGAATCAGTCGGGAGGCAAGGTCTTTGCTTTATCGGGTTCTGAGACTTCTGCAGGGGATCGTTTGATCCGAGGTACGTGTTATATTAATGGCTTTTCTCTTGTAGCTATTATTGACACTGGTGCGACTCATTCCTTTATATCTTTGGATTGTGCTGTGAAACTTAAATTAGAGATATCTGAATGCATGGAAGTATGGTGATTGATACTCCTGCGAAGGGTTCAGTGACTACTACTTCAGTTTGTTTAAATTGTCCTTTGAGTATTTTTGGTAGAGACTTTGGGGATGGACCTAGTGTGTCTTCCACTTGTGCAGATTGATGTTATTCTGGGTATGAACTGGTTGGTGTTTAACCGAGTCTATATCAATTGTTTTGATAAAACTGTGATCTTTCCTGAGATTGAGGAAGGAAAGAGTTTGTTTCTGTCAGCAAGGCGGGTGAATGAGGCAGTAGCAGATGGGGCAGAGTTGTTTATGCTGTTAGCGACTTTGGAGGCTAAAGATAAACTGGTGAATTGCGATCTAGCCGTGGTGTGTGATTTTCCTGATGTGTTTCCTGAAGAAGTGAACAAATTACCGCCAGAGCGTGAAGTTGAGTTCTCGATTGATTTGGCACCTGGTACTAGGCCGGTGTCGATGGCTCCGTACCGTATGTCTGCTGTTGAGTTAACTGAATTGAAGAGTCGGTTGGAAGATCTGTTGGATAAGAAATTTATTCGTCCGAGTGTGTCACCGTGGGGTGCACCGGTGTGGTTGGTTAGAAGAAGTTAGTTTCCTGGTCATGCGATTTCAAGAGGTGGTGTTGCTGTTGATCCTTCTAAGATAGAAGCGGTATCTCAGTGGGAAACTCCGAAGTCTGTTGCTGAGATTCGAAGTTTCCTTGGTTTGGCTGGTTATTATAGGAAGTTCATTGAGGGATTTTCTAAGTTGGCATTACCGTTGACGATGTTGACTAGAAAGGGGCAAGCGTTTGTTTGGGACTCAAAATGTGAAGAAGGTTTCCAAGAGTTAAAGAGAAGGTTAACTACTGCTCCTATTCTGATATTACCAAGTCCGTCGGAACCATTTGAGGTTTTCTGTGATGCGTCATTGTTGGGCTTGGGTGGTGTGTTGATGCAGGATAAGCAGGTTATAGCTTATGCTTCGAGACAGCTGAGGGTTCATGAGAGGAACTATCCGACACACGATTTAGAGTTGGCAGCTGTGGTATTTGTTCTGAAGTTATGGAGGCATTACTTGTACGGGTCAAGATTTGAGGTTTTCAGTGACCATAAAAGTTTAAGGTATTTGTTTGATCAGAAAGAGCTGAATATGAGACAGAGAAGATGGTTAGAGTTTCTGAAGGATTATGACTTTGGTTTGAATTACCATCCGGGTAAAGCAAACGTAGTGGCTGATGCATTGAGTCGGAAATCATTGCATATGTCTATGTTAATGGTTAAGGAATTGGATTTAATTGAGCAGTTTAGAGACTTGAGTTTGGTGTGTGAGAGTACTCACAATAGTGTTAAATTGGGAATGTTGAAGTTAACGAGTGGTATTCTGGATGAGATTAGAGAAGGTCAGAAATCCGATGTGCTTTTGGTTGATAAGTTGACTCTAGTAAATCAAGGTCAAGGTGGTGAATTCAGAGTTGATGAGAATGGTGTTTTGAAATTTGGTAATCGGGTGTGTATTCCGGATGTTACCGAACTTAAGAAGAGTATTCTTGAGGAAGGACATCGTAGTGGCCTGAGTATTCATCCTGGGGCTACGAAGATGTATCATGATTTGAAAAAGTTATTTTGGTGGCCGGGAATGGAAAGAGAATTTGCGAGTTTTGTTTATTCTTGTTGACTTGTCAGAAGTCAAAGATTGAGCATCAGAAGCCATCTGGGCTAATGCAACCGTTGGCTATCCCAGAGTGGAAGTGGGATAATATCAGTATGGATTTTGTTTCTGGTTTACCGAGGACAATTAAGAATTTTGAAGCCATTTGGGTGATTGTTGATAGATTGACGAAATCGGCTCATTTCATTCCGATCAGAATGAATTATCCGTTAGAGAGATTTGCTGAGTTGTATATTGAGAAAATTGTAAGTTTGCATGGTATTCCGTCGAGTATTGTTTCGGACAGAGATCCTAGATTTACATCGAAGTTTTGGGAAGGTTTGCAGAAGGCTTTGGGAACTAAGCTGAGATTGAGTTCTGCATATCATCTGCAGACTGATGGTCAGACTGAGAGGACGATTCAGTCACTAGAGGATCTTTTGAGGGCTTGTGTTTTGGAAAAGGGAGGTGCTTGGGATTGTTACTTACCTTTGATTGAGTTTACCTACAACAATAGTTTTCATTCGAGCATTGGTATGGCACCGTTTGAAGCTTTGTATGGTAGGAGATGTCGGACGCCTTTATGTGGTATGAGTCCGGTGAGAGTGCTGTGGTTGGACCGGAGATTGTTCAACAGACTACGGAAAAGATTAAGATGATTCAGGAGAAGATGTGAATTGCTTAGAGTCGTCAGAAGAGTTATCACGACAAGAGAAGGAAGTCACTTGAGTTTCAAGAGGGGGATCATGTGTTTCTCCACGTTACTCCGATAACTGGAGTTGGTCGAGCTTTGAAGTCGAAGAAGTTGACACCTCGATTTGTTGGTCCTTATCAGATTTTGGAGAGGATAGGGGAGGTAGCCTATCGTATCGCTTTACCGCCGTCACTTGCGAATTTGCATGAGGTTTTTCATGTGTCTCAGTTGAGGAGGTACATTCCTGATCCGTCGCATGTAGTCCAAGTAGATGATGTACAGGTGAGAGATAACCTGACTGTGGAAACATCACCTATGAGGATCGAGGATCGAGAGTTGAAGCAGTTGCGGGGTAAAGAGATTGCTTTGGTGAAGGTAGCTTGGGGAGAACCAGCAGGTGGCAATGTGACTTGGGAACTTGAGAGTCAGATGAAGGAGTCTTATCCGGAGTTATTCGCCTGAGGTATGTTTTCGAGGACGAAAACTCTTTTAGTGGGGGAGAGTTGTAACACCCCGATAAAAATAAGATAATTATTTAATTTAAGTTAATATTATATTTATTAATTTAATTAAATAATTGGAATTATTGGATTATTATTATTATTATTATTGGAATAATAATTATTGGAAAATATATATAAGTTGGAAATAAGAAAAAGAGTCCCATTTGGTAAAGAAAGGGTTTCACGTGAAAAGCAGAGAAGCGGCTGAAAAGAGGAAAAGGGCAAAGAGACAGAGCAAGAGGAAGAAGGTTGGAGAAGAGAAAAGCTTGAAGCTTAAAGATTCGCCGGATTAACTCAGGTAAGGGGGGTTTATCGTCGTTTAATGGGTATTATGGGTTAACATGTAATGGGTAGTAATAAGCCGTTGAATTGACCCTAATTGGGATGTTGAATGTTGAAAAATTGTGTTGGATAAGTTGTGTTAAAGCTGTAATTGAATCTGTATTTGTGTGAGTTATGATTTCCCGAACGTATAGCTTTTTACGGAATCGAAATCGGAGGTCCGGAAGTCCTCCAACGGCGGAAAATGCGGATAATTCTGCATTCTGCTTCGTGTTAGCGCAGGAACAGCTTTCTGTCTTGCGTTAACCGGTTAACCCAGGGTGTTAACCGGTTAACACTGTTAGGAATTGTGAGGTATTGCTGTTTTGCTTGCGTTAACCGGTTAACCCAGGGCGTTAACCGGTTAACACTGTTGTGAGTTGTGAAAATATTGCTGTTCTGTCTGCGTTAACCGGTTAACCCAGGGCGTTAACCGGTTAACACTGTTGAATTTTGCCAGAAAGCGTGTTCTGTGTTGCGTTAACCGGTTAACCCAGGGCGTTAACCGGTTAACACTGTTGGAAAAGTGAAAAATTAATATTTGAATAATGTGTGCATAATTGGTGTTTGGCCTATATTGGCGTATGATGTAATAGGGATTAATTCCCGCTGTTTTGAGCAGTATAGGTATTAGTGGAGTGTGCTAATACTGTGATTAATTATTTGACATGATATGATGTTTTGATACGTGTGTTGATGAATGTATGATGGTATGCATAATGTTGTGAATGTATATGTTATGTATGCAATGGTGAATGGACTGTTTATGGCTTAGAGTGTGAGCATATGTCTATTGTGGATTATTGTTGATGATTTTGCATTGCTAGGTGATTTAGCATGCATATTATGGCCTTTATGGTGGTAGCTAATTCCCATAGTGAGGAATTAGTGAGTTAGTCATTATGGACTGTTATTGATGTTTGCTTGCTAGGTGAATTAGCGTGCATAGCATGGCCTTGGGGTGGTAGCTAATTCCCGTGGTGAGGAATTAGTGAGTGAGTCACTAGGTCTCAAATGAATGGGACTAGTGGGCTTGGTAGCCGTATCTGGATTTGATCGGTGAGGTGAACTATATGTTCACGAATAGTCGGTACCGCATGTATGGAGTCTCATTGCATAATGTATGTATTGTGTATAATATGAATGGATGTGTTCCAATATTATACGTGTGTTTTGATGTTTATGTTGAGCATGATTATGATGTTTGAGTGGAGGTTACCGTTACCGAATGTGTGATATGATTAGGGTGATTAATGTGTTATTTACTTAGCATTACATGATATTTTATAATGCTTATTATATCGATTGAGGAACTCACCCTTACAACTATGTTTTCAGGTAACGAGCAGTGATTGAGTAGAAGCTAGTGCTTGGAGTCTAGTGTAGTCTCCTTAGTGGGTCATGCTCTGATAGATGTAACATCGGGACGGGATGTTTTACCTTGTTGAATAATTTTACATGTAATGTGTTACATGTTTTGCATGATTGATTTGATTTCTATCCGCTGCGCATTGTGCAAATGCTTTATTGTTTTGAATTAATAAAAGAGCATGACAGTTATTATGGTGAATGGTGTGTAATGATTGTGTGACACCCTTAATTGCATATTTACTCTGATTGATATATTGTTATTTTAATTAAATATTTGGGGTATTTTAGAAGGGTGTTACATTTTCCACCCAGAACTGCGTAAGCCTTGAGTTCTCCATTGCACCCAGAGATACGTAGGAGCAGGATTTGTAAATCTTATCAGGCACGTTAATAGAAAAAATCCAAAAAAAAAATCTCTTTTCTTTTGTTCCTATTTCTTCTCCCCCCTCTTAATAACTCGAGAAGCCTAACATTTCAAGCTAACACTACAACTAACCTAATGGTTTCTGTTGAGTATAAAGGACGTGAGGGGTGCTAATACCTTCCCCTTGCATAATCGACTCCCGAACCCTGATATTGGTTACGACGACCATAATTATTATCGTTCTTTCTTGGGTTTTATCGATATTTTCCTTTTCCTTTAAGGAATAAATAAAGTTCGGTGGCGACTCTGTTCAGCCCATCTTGCAAACGTACGATTATGCTTCACTAAGTCGTGTTCTCATTTTCCAAGGTGCGGCAGATGGAGACTCTGCTGGGGATGACAGTTTCCCTAAGTGAGTCAAGCCTAGTTAGGTAGTTTGTGTACCTGTGTTTGTTTACTTATGTAGATTTTCTTTATTGATTTTGTTATCTCTATTGTTGTATTGATATATCTGTTGTATTGGTTCCATTATGCCGTTGGTACTTGGATACTCTGATTGCAAATCTTGTGGGAAATACTCTTTACCCGAGTCTAGAGTTAAAACATAAGATATGACGAGGTTGATTAGTGCGTGTCCCCGAGATGTAGCTCTCGTAAGGTTCGGTACGAGAACCTCACTTAGAGTAGATCCTTTAAAAATATTGTCGCCTGACATGTAGTTGCCATCAGCTTCGATGTTTTTGTGAGGATCCATGACTCTAAGGACCTTTATAGAACATTGAAACTTTGGCCAATTAAGAATGATGGTCGTGTATTACAGATCCAAGAGATGCAGTTATTGTAAGGGTCGGTACGAAGACCTTGCTAAAAATAGATTCTCTTGATGGAGTTGACACCCGACATGTAGTTGCTGTAAGCGGAAAACATTCAAGTGAACCCATCACTCTGGGAACCATGTATTTAACCAAAGTCGATGGTTGCATAATGCGGGTTCCTGAGATGTAGTTCTCGTAAGGGTCGGTACGAAGACCTAATCCATAATAGAATCCCTTGATGGAGTTGATGACTGGCATGTAGTTTCCGTAAGCGGCAAGCATTCTTGTGGATCTATGACTATGGTTTGTTATTCGTTTATCAAAATCCTTAGACCATACCCGGTGAGAACCCCGTTTTGGAAAGCAAATAGATTCATCCGTACCTCGGACCTTTGGACCCATACAAAAAAAAAGAGTTGCATTCATCCATTCATTGCATATGCATAGGAAAAAGCAAAACTCTTAGTTTGTTTCACATTTTTTTTCAGGAATTCAAGACACTTGTAAGCAAAATGAATCCTGAGAGAAGAAACACTTACTTGTTCAAATTCAAGAAGTTGGATGTTGATAAACTGAGAAAGTTGAGCTCCAAGTTGAATCCATCCACAAGAGATGAATTCAGGAAAGACCATGGAAGAATCCTAAGCCTTTTGACTGAAAAGGTGGACCATTTTTCTATTATTACTCTAGCTCGTTTCTATGACCCTCCTCTTTGCTATTTTACCTTGACTGACTTCCAATTGGTGCCTACATTGTAAGAATTTGAAAGGATTTTAGGTTGAAGCTTAAGAAACATAACCCTTTTCCCAAGCTTAATGAAGATGTTACTCCAAAGAAGATAGCCTTGGCTCTGAATGTTGGTGTTCAAGTAGTGTTGAGCAATTGGGATACCAGGGGAGTGCTCAAGGGTTTCTCCAAAAGATTTCTAGTATACTTAGTTGTGGAGTTTGAGAAGGCAGATAATTAGAAAGCCTTCAATGTTGTTCTGGCTCTTCTGATTCATGTGATTGTGCTTTTCCCTAATATTGACAATTTTGTAGATCAGATATCTATGCAGATTTTCCTTTATGGTAACCTGATACCTTTCCTTCCAGCTGACATCTATTACTCCCTTCATGAGCGTCACGAGAAGAAAGGATGCATATTCTTATGTTGTGCTCCTCTCTTGCATGCTTAGCTCATGACACATATGAATGAGGAAGGTCCAATCTTGTCTAAGGAGCTTAAGTGGTCACAAAAGATAGGATCTATTACCGCTAGCAATATCAAGTGGTACATCAGAGATTAGAAAACTGAAGACATCATCACTAGCTATGGGACTTTCTTAATGTCCTATTATGGGGAACTAGGGATGCATCATCTATAATATTATTCTATCCCTAAGGCAGCATGGTTACCCAGTGAATGGTCCTCCAAAAAGTAGAGTTTTGGAACCATTCATCCTACATGACTTGGAGGTAAGAAACCCGACTATGAAAAGAGTTAGAAGAGCTTGGCTTGCTGTTGTCAGAAAAGGAAATGAGTTGGGAAAGAGGAACACCCTTGTTAAGGAACCTTATTCCCAATGGATGAGAGAGAGGGACCAAGTGATCAAGATGCCATATCCTTTTGATACTTCCATCTTTCCTTTGGTTCTTGATCTAGAACCCATCTTGCCTAAAGATGTTGAGAAGCTTAATGCCAGAATTAAGGAGCTTGAAACATAGAATAATGAGTTGAGGACTAAGCTCAATCGAGTTACCTTGGAGAATGAGAATTTGAAGGATGATCAATAAAAGAAGGACAAAGAGCTGGAAGCCTCAAACAAAAGGGCTAGAGAGTGTGATGAAAGAAGATAAAAGTTTGGGCATGCACTCAAAGGTACCAAATCTGTATTCAAGACTAAGAACCAAGAGTTGGATCAAGTTGTACTCACGATTCAAGAGCTGAACAAAACCATGGAGAGAACCCTTGAGATGGAGAGGGAATCCCGGTTGATTTCTGAGATTCATACTCGTGAGCTTGAGAATACCATCTAGAGGTACAAGGATACTTTGACTCGTGAGCAGTTGAGAACCAAAGAGTCTGGAAGAGCTTGTATCCGTTTGAACTATCAGTTAGAGCAAGCTAACCTAAGGATCCAAGCACTTGAGAGTATGAATCATGATGTTGCTTATATGCTTTTGTGGAATGAGTGCAAATACTGGAGAAAACTCTATAGGTACGTTAAGGTTACCAAGGCTGAGGACCTGCACATCATTCAAGATCTTCAAGGACTCTGTGTTGAGTGGAAGAGCAAGTTTATAAGGCTGTCCAAATTTGCAAATCGCATCATGCAAGAGCTACCTGGAAAATTGAAAGAGGTTGATTGCTGCATGTTGTAAGACCCCAATTTTGACCCTAAGATCCTCATGCCATTTCATCACATGCACTAACATTGGGATCACAACTTGGCATCCTCCTAACCCCCATTCATTGGGTTTACATTGGGAGAGATCATCAAGCATACTTGATTGTATCATACTTCATTTTTCTTTGTTTACTAACCAAAATACCAAAAAAAATTCATTGTATAGCTTAACTCTTTTGTAGGTAGTGCATATGCTCACCTATGCTCTATCAAGCTCATATATAGGGTTTAAGACCCTCATTACAAGGAGCTAAATCAATAAATGGTTTACTATGGCTCTAAGTATAATATATGGATCCCCCTGATCTTCACATGTTATTTTGATCAAGAAATCATCAATAGTTTGAAGCTTATTTTCCTTGGAAACCCTAATTCATCTAGGTATCATATGTGACTTCTTCAACAAGTTTCTTCACCAATTGGTCAAATATTCCAATATATACTTCATATTTGATCATCTTATGCATATATGATCCTCCATGAGTCCCAAAAGTCAAGAGAATATCAAGCTAGCAAGTTGGTTCATGGTAGTTGACCAGAGGAAATCAACTGGTTAAAACTGGGGTCCCCTAGACCCTATCTCCTACAATTTTTGTCATATGAAAATGATTCCAAGATAAACGTTACTCTAAATGACATTCCAAACAACTTTCATGTTGAAGTCAAGATCTAGTTTTTCTTGGAAAGTCATTTTTTATGGTGAAAGATTATAGGTCATTTTGTATAAACCCTAATTTGGAGGTCAACTTCCCAAGACCATAACTTGCTCATTTTTTATGATATGAAATCCATTCAAATTTCATGATCAAACTCAAGATATCTACTTCAACATTTATGTTTGGAGGAAGTGCAAATTAAACTTTCAAATACATGTGATAAAGGGAAACATTATAGGTCATTTTGGGCCAATACCATTGAACAAGTGATTTTGCTCAACTTCTAAAATGTATAACTCCTTCATGTTAAATCCAAATGAGGTCAAATTTGTGACCAATTTGAAGGAGTTTGAGAGATATACAACTTTGATAAAGGAACTATTTTCATTTGAAGTCCATAGAAAAAGTTACTCAAGGTGGAAGAAGTGAACATATGGCTTGATACTTAGATTTTTTTTTGATATGTTTGATTTTACAAACTTCCACCTCAAAATTCATCATGATCCAATCTTCAAATGAAAAAGTGTTCAACATGAAAGTTGTTCCTCTTGATCTAACCCTTTCCAAAAAGTCCAAATTCATCTCATTTGGACAAAGTATGAACGACTTGTGCATGGCTTAAAGTTGAAGGACCATTTGGAAGATTTGAAGTTCCACTTTTCATACATGAATACATGGCCTTTCCACATGATTTCAGCATTGCTTATACATGATTTTGGACTTAAATGAATCATTTGATGGGCCTATCACACGCCTATGCAAGCATGCAAGGGAGATTCCAACTTTTGGCCAAAAATGGAAGTGTGCAATTATCAATCTCCTTGGCTATAAATAGAGGTCCTCTTGCTCAGAATTAAAGACCGTGGTGCGCAAGTTTTGAATCAGCAACCCTAAACCCTCACATTCAAAGGATAAGCTTGAAGATTTTCTTTGAAAATCGAGTTTGAATCTCACACTATTTTTGAGATTGAAACTCCAAGACTCCTTCATTCTCTTCGATCCATTTCCACTCCATCAAGCATCTGAAGCAAAGTCATGCATAATTAAAAGTAAGATCGTGCCAATCTGAACCTGCATTGAAGGTGATTTTCATAATTTTTCATCTCTTCGATTCTCACTCAATTCTCCACTATTCTTGTTGATTTTTTGTTGTCTGAAGTCCTACCAATGTAGGCGACAAGATTGAGTTGCTTAGAGGTCAAATCAAAGCAACTCAGATCATGATCCTCAAATTTTAACTCTCTGTATCTTTCTATATACTTGGAGTTAGGCAAAATTGAGGCCAGATTCGAGCTCCTGAGCATTTTTTTCTTAAAATTCATGTACTCCTTTTTCATTTTGGTGATGGTTGAGGGTGGACCAGTCTGGTGAGGTCCACCAAAGAAGAAGACCGAAACTCTGGCTCCAGCAATATGTTGGTATCCTTCTGAACCACATGATCCTTTCAAATTGTTTTAATCTAGGGTGTCCAAAGTGATTACCACGCGTGTGGGACATTTGACTTGGTGTATCGTGGAACGCGCATTCAGATCCACTTGATCTGCCATCTCAATTAATGAGGGAGATCAAGTGGTCCACGTTTTTTTGTAATTTCTGATTTTCATTTTAATTGCCTTATTTTCATTAATTCATATTAATTTTAATATTGATCCAAAAAATATGGGGCTTTCACCAAAAAAATTCAAATATTTTTCTCTTTCATTTTCTGAATTAAAATTATTTTTTGGATAAATATTAATATTTTTCACGATTTAATTTTTTTGTGCATATTTTTATTGACACTAAAATTTTTGTGCATATTTTTCATGATTTAATTCTCAAACATGCATTAACACTAAAATTTCTATTACCCGACCTCAGATAGTTGTGACTTCTACATAAGTCAAATTACGAATGCTTAACATAGCGCTAAATTTGACACAAAAGGTATAACATTCTAGTAAGTGAGATTGTAAGTCTCCCCCCTTTCATGGTATTGTGTGGAAACTTGGCCTTTTTTCCTTCCTTTGGAAGATGTCTTGGTTCAAGGATCCATGCTTGTGAATAGAGGGTTGAGTGTTCTCCAAAGAATGACTTAAACAAAAAAAAGCAAAAAACAATACTAACTTCTAATCAACTAACATTTGACTAACTTTTAATTTCAAGCCATTTACCTTATGCACTTTAAATTCAAGCCGTTTATCATTTGTCATTATACATATCATTTAACTTGTTTATTTTAATGCCATTTTTACTTTGCTCACTTGAGCCATATGTTGTCAATATATTGTGGTTGTATATACTTGTTGGTGTATTTTGTTTGTGTTTATGGTCTTTTGACCTTAATGTACATAATAACAACAAAAACTCTTAAAAAATGTTTGTGTGGACTGTTGGATTTGATCTGAGACTTGGACTTAGAACATGGCAACATTCCCTATGCAAAAGGACTTAGCCAATACCAACTTTTCTGAAACCAAGTGCTTGTGAATTGAACTTCCATCTGATGCAAGTGTTGAGATCCATTTGAGTTCATCTGCTACATGGTCTTGATGAAGATGTTACCTTGAACTTGTGTCTAATGCCTTATTCTGAGCCATTCAAGGAGTATGTCATCTGATACATGGGGAAGATCACGAAGAAGACTATGGATTTGCTAGCTTGGATGTGGCTATCTTTATTTGATGCCTTGCTCTTCATCTTGCTATGTGTGTATTGATATTGCTTGATTCTAAAGTCCAAGGGAAATTGGGTTTCTATATGATATTCTTGTCTATTGGATTGCATCCCATTGGTCAGATCTTTTCAACTCTTAACTTTTAAATTTTTGCTTAGGATTAGTCTCTTCATCTCCTCCCACTTCTTTAATTTCAAACTTCTCCCCTCTTTCAAAATCTTCTTTGCTTGTGATTTCTTAAATTTAGACTTTATTGCAAATTAGAAACTTTGGCCTTATGCCATTGCATTTTTAAAACTTCATTTCCTTAATCAAACTTGTAAATGAACTTAACTATACTTGACTTAAAATTTCAAAATACAAAAAGAAATAACACCCATTCAAACTCTTTTAGGAATTTTGTGCCTCTTTCAAAATTAAATTTTTATTAAAAGCAATTCACTCACTTTGAAATTGATACCACGAACTACGAGGTTTTGATCCCTCATTTTATGTTGGTACGTAGGCACAAGTACGAAGGTCTTGTCAAACACAAAAATATAATTAATGAATTATTTTCTCATCCCCACACTTTATTTATTGCAAACATCTTTTTATACCAAAACACATGTACACACAAAAAAGGGCACCCTAGGAGTACCTAGGACATTTTGGGTGCTAACACCTTCCCTCTGTGTAACCAACCCCATTACCTATAATCTCTGGAATTTTATTAGTTTTGATTTGAAAACTTCTTATCTTTGGGTTTTGTTCGTACTTTTCCCTTTTCCCTTGGAAACAATAAAAGCAAAGTGGTGACTCTGGTTTTATTGACGTTAAGTTTATCCATAACTTAATGGTCATGAATTTACCGCTATAGAAATTAAGCGGCGACTCTGCTGGGGAGTAGTCTCCAGTGGGTTTAGCCTACTTTCTTGTGTGTATATAATTGTGTATTTGATGTATGTATATTTGTTTGTATGATACAACCTTCTTATTGCGTCTGGTGATTTCTGAGTGGTGAGATAAGTTCTAGCCCGAACTTGAGTGCAATTAAGATAGGAGGATGGTATTGTCATGTTCGACTTGTGTGGATTAGTCCTTATCAAGTTAAATTGAGACCCATCTACTCAGTGGAGATCCTTTTGGAGCTATTGATGTCACACAAGTTATTTGTGGTTAGGCATTACTTTCTATGATTTGGGGTTCGAGAAGCTAAGGACCATAGAACATTTAACCCAACCTGGCCTATTTTAGGACGTAGTGCGGAGACTGTTCAAGTGTAGACTTGATAACAATTGTTGTGCGATACTACACTCAAACGAGTTTCTCTTGAGAATATTATGGGTTGATGAGTCAGTCATCCTAACATATAATATCCGATAGATGGAATTAAGACTCTAGGAACTTTTTAGAACATGATCTACAAGTTTTATCCTTAGTACACTCCTTTGGGATGGTTCTTAACCCGACTCCATGCTCGTGACTCACAATAAACCCTTGATTCTTGGTTGATCCAATCAAGTCTTGTCAATATCAATGGAACTTGGGTGTTGATAAGATGAAAACCATAATCCATCAAAATGGATGATTGATCTTGACAATGACTTGATTCATCCTTTGACCTTTATTTGTTTGCCTTGTGTGTGATCCCTTATTTGTGATTGTTGCATTCATGCATTCATGTGCATCATAACACTCATCATACCAGAAATAACTTCAAGGAAATGAGGTTTTATTTGCAAATATTTTCAGACCATGGATTGTGGACGAAGGAACACTAAGAAGTATAGTTTCAGATGTCCCGACTTGAAAGAGCTAAGGAAGCTATCATCTTTTGTATTCGATCCCTTGGACTTTAAACAACATCATGGGAAGCTTCTATCTGTGTTATCTGCTGATATAGTGGAAGGAATCTTGAGTGTGTTGGTTAAGTTCTATGACCCTCCCTACCGTTGCTTCACTTTTCCCGATTATTAGCTCGTGCCTACGTTAAAGGAGTATGCCCATCTCTTGGGAATACCTGTTTCTGACAAAATGCCTTTTAGTGGATTGAAGGAGATTCCCAAATCTCATATTATAGGTGAAGCTCTTCATCTGAAGAAGTATGAGATTTAGGCTCATTGGGTGAAGAAAGGAGGAATGTTTGGGTTAACTTTTGAGTTCCTTATTGGGAAAGCTACTGCCTTTGCTCAAGCTGGTAGTGTTGATGATTTTGAAGCTATCTTTGTGTTGCTCATCTATGGTTTATCTTTGTTCCCTAACATTGATGGTTTTGTTTATGTTAACGCCATTAGAATTTTCTTGATTGGGAATCCTGTGCCTACTTTGTTGGGTGATGTGTACTTCTCTTTGCATTCGAGGAATTCTAAAGGTGGTGGAACTATTGTGTGTTGTATTCCTCTTCTGTACAAGTGGTTTATTTCGCACTTGCCTCAGACGCCTGCTTTTATGGAGAACAAGCAATGTCTACGGTGGTCTCAGAGACTTATGTCTTTCAGTAATGATGATATAGTTTGTTATGATTCTTCATTGAGTAGCTTGGAGATTATTGACAGTTGTGGTGAATTCTCTGATGTGCCTCTCATTGGTACACAAGGAGGAATCAACTACAACCCTGCTTTGGCTCGTCGTCAACTTGGGTTCCCTTTGAGAGACAAACCTAATAACACTCAATTAGAAGGTCTTTTCTATCAAGAGGGTAAAGATCCCCAGCATTTGAAGCAGAAAATGCTACATGCTTGGCATAATGTGCATAGGAAAGGAAGATCCAAGCTTGGTCCATGCAATTGTGTAGCTTTGGAAGCTTACACTCTTTGGGTGAAGAAGAGAGCCTTGGAATTGAAGATGCCATATGCTTGTGAGAGACCTATGTCTACGGTTGTGGTTGAGCCATTAACTCTCCCTAAACAAGATATAGAGGAGTTGGAAGACACACTCGCCATGATGAAGCAAGAGAAGGACATGTGGGAAGAGTGGTTCCATGCTTTGAGCAGAAAGCATGAGGAGTTGCAGCTTGAGTCTAAGGATAAAGATGGGCTTATTTAACTTCTTGAAGACCGGGTAGTGAAGAGACAGAGAGAACCAGAGGGTCCGTCTTCCTCTAGTATGCCTCAGCCTTCCGGTGCTTGGAAGAAGATTGTTGATCAGCTTGTCCTCGAGAAGGATCAGATGTAGACATCCTTTGAGTCTGAGATTCGACGCATTCGAAGGAAGTATGCGCCTGCGGCCAAATCATCTGACACCGTTGTTAGGGGATCCTTAGGATGATTAGTCTCCTTTCTCTTGTATTTGTATTTTGGTTTCTGAAATTGTACTTAGTATAATCCTTCCAAATTTATATGAATAAAAGAGATTTTTATGGTCAATCAAATTGTTACAATTGTTATTATTATTATTATATATTTGCAAATAAAATAGTATGTTCCCTGAAAATAAAAACAATCAAAGCATTGCATTTCATGCATCATTTGCGCAACAGGTTTTTCTTCCGCCAGATGTCTTATTGGTTATTCTTCTGTGCTTCAGCCAAGCTGACTCATCGATACAATACTCACGCCAATCATCCGAGAATCATGGAACACTTGGAACAAGAGAACCGAGAGTTGAAGGACGAGATTTCCCGCTTGACTGCCATGACAGAGTCTGTCCTAGCTGCTCAGAGTCAATCTTCTCCAATGCCTGCAACTCCTCCTCAGAGGACTGTCATTTCAAAGGTTGTTACTTCATCTGTGCCTGCCACTCAATTTGCGCCTGCTATGCCTGCTGGATTCCCTTGGGGAATACTGCCTAACTTTGTGCCTGAAGGATTTGCGCCTACTTTTGCTTCCCTACCGGTATCTAGCCCAATCATGTCTATTCTGCCTCTAGTTGTTCACATGTTGCCTCGTGTTGAGGACACCATCTACCATTCCGAGCCGTCTAAGGGTCCGGATGTTTATGAGAAGATGAATGAGATGAAAGATCAATTCCTTGAGCTACGAAAGGAGTTGAAGACCTTGAGGGGAAAATATTTGTTCGGTAAGATTGCTGCGGAACTTTGCTTAGTTCCCAACGTCAAGATCCCGATGAAGTTCAAAGTCCCTGACATTGAAAATTATAAGGGGAACACCTGTCCACTCAGCCATCTTGTTATGTATGCCAGGAAAATATCGACGCAAACTGATAATGATTAGTTACTGATTCATTACTTTCAAGACAGTCTGACTGGTGCCGCTCTGAGGTGGTACATAGGTTTGGATAGTGCGAGTGTCTGCACGTTCAATGATTTGGGTGAGGCTTTTGTGAAGCAGTATAAGTATAATATGGATATGGCGCCAAATAGGGACCAACTGAGGTCGATGTCTCAGAAGGATAAGGAGACGTTTGAAGAGTATGCCCAAAGATGGAGAGAGCTTGCCGCTCAGATCAACCCTCCATTGGAAGAAAAGGAGATGACCAAGATTTTTCTCAAGACCCTGAGCTTGTTTTACTACGAGCGAATGATTGCTAGTGCCCGTCATACCCTAAATTTTACCCTAGGTTTTTTACCCGCATCCGCACAGCATAATCAATCCATTTTTGGAGTGCATTTCATAAGTTAAAAGCATTCATTGGGGTTTAGAGGAAAAGTCAGAGTTCTGGCATTTTATCCAATCTTGATAACATTCATTCAGTAATACGTTGGTTAAGAAGTCGAAAGACTTGATTTCTCGATCTCGGTGCATCATTCATTCAGTTACATCTTATTTCTGAGGTTTAGAAGGTGAGAACAAGAGTGTTGTCATTGTCTGAATATATATATATAGGGTTTTGTTTGTGTTTGAGAATGAGAAGCAAATGGTCCAACGACGATTCATTTGTGTTTGATTGTCTGTTCTCATTTATTCAATCAGCGAATCAATACATTTACAAGATGCTTGCATTTTTGTGCTTGTCACATCATGTATTTTGTTTCGCGTAACACTTAAAATGTCACTCGAAATAATTTTTCGGATCTACAGACGGACCGGTCAAATCGTTTCTCCACTTTGCATCAAAATTGGCGGGCGAAAAATTTCAAATTGAGCTTTCTGACGCCAGTATTCTTAATCTACGGTTCACGTAGTTTAACATGGCGTGCTCATTTTAATTTTTCGACTACTTTTTCAGCTTCATTTTAATCGGTATGAGCCTTTTAACCGATCATTTTTTATTTTAAAAATTTAGTAAAAACCTGTATGTTTCCAAGAAATTTATTTCGTGCTGATCACTTTGGTGCGTTCATTTTAATTTTCCAAACACTTTTGCGCTTGACTTTTAGTCATTTTAATCTTTTTTTCCCATTTTCGAATGCAGCATTATAATGGAGCTTCTCCAATGGTCATCACTACTGCTGCCCAAGATTCTGAGGCTATCTTGATGTCACTCGTTGATTAATCTTCTTTCGTTTCCATCCGGTAACTTTTGCTCTCGTTCTGTTTTGGTTTGACTCTTATTTTATTCATGAAAATAGATCAAGATACTATGTTATATGAGTTGTTGTTTGTTTTTCTTTTTCCATTCACATGAGCTTTGTTTGACAGAGGAGAGAAGAGTTTGTCTCTTATTATTATTTGTTTATAAGAAGGGAAAGAATAATTTCTAGTTTTCTCTAAAAATGTTTAAAATTTATGAAAAGTGAAGGAGAGGGATATTGTTCATTCTTATGCAGAAAGGGGAGGTACTGTATTTTTTATTATTACTTTCATTTTGTTTTAATGATACTAAACAACATTTAATTTGTTTTATTTAATAAAAAAAGGATCCATTTGGTAACTCACTAGCAGTCAAATATGTTTCTAAATAATTTGAAAAAACAAATCAACCCAAGTTGATGAAAGAGGCAGACGCCTCATATTCCAATATCGTGTTTTTTTTAATTAAATAATATTATTGTTGTTATTATTTACTATTATTATTATTATTATTATAATATTTTTATGGTTTATTACTATTATAATTATTATTGTTATTGTTAATTATTATTCATTATTACTAACTAATTGTTATTATTAATTATTATTGATACTAACTATTATTATTAATATCTTTTTTATTATTAATATTATTTTGATTATTATTATTATTTTTATTATTAATTACTATTATTATCATGTTTTGATTGCTATATTGTTATTATTATTTCTATTAATTTATTATAATTACAATTAGATTAATATCATTAGTAGTACTAGTATTATTTATTGTTAATTATTATTTATTATTATTATTATTATTCTTTTTCCTATTTATTGATTATTATTGTTATTTTTTTACTTTATTATTATTTATTTTCTGTATTATTATTTATTATTGACATTTACAATTATTATTATTGATTATTATTACTATTTTTACTTCTTTTTTTTTTTGCTAATTACTATTATCTATTATTTATCATTATTAATTAATTTTTGTTACTAATTATAGCTAATTTTTATTATTCTAATTATTTTATTATTATTGTTTATTACTATTGTCACTTATTTATTTATTTAATTATTTTTTTTATTTTAAACTTTTTATGAAAAAATTCGATTTAATTGACCCATCGGTTTCAGAGATGCCTTTCAATTTCCGATTTTTACTTCGAGTCCATTGGCTTTCTCTTGGGCCTTCTTACAACGAGATTCTTTATTTTACAACTGTCTTTTGAACTTGTACTGTTTAAATTATTGTGTTATATCCTCATTCGAAAAACTGTACCCCAATTCCCAAAAATGTGTAACAAGTTTATCGCTTTCATTTACTTTATTATATCAGTTGATTGTTAATTCAAAGATTAAAATCAACCTTTTTCAGAAAAGAACAAAAAAAACGAATACTCGATCCAACGTCGAGAAATTTTCACACAAAAAATTATAACCGCAAAGAATAAAAACTTTCAAATCATGCCATTCTATTTCGATTCAAACGCAAAGAATAAAAACCTCGATCCAACATCGAGCGTCTTTTCCCAAATCAAATCCAAAATACTTAATCACAATTAAACACCATTTCATTAAATATAAAAAGGGAGATGGTCTCGAGCCTTCGATTCCTCTCCTCAATTACTTGGATACGAGTAGCCTTACTCGGCCATTCGAGAAATTGTCATTTGTTAAAAACTTCTAAGCCCCCGCCACATCCAAACTCTTTTCGTAATCAAACCTTAAGTTAAACTCATTTTCGTAACAAACTGGGACGAAAAAGGAGGTGGTCTGGAGCCTTCTATTCCTCTTCCCCGAGTACTTGGATACGAGTAGCCTTACTCGGTCATTCGAGTATTCGTCGTCCGTCCAAAATACATTAACCTTATTTAAATTCTTTTGCAATTAAGGATGAAAAAGGAGATGGTCTAGAGCCTTCTATTCCTCTTCTCGAGTACTTGGATACGGGTAGTCTTACTCGGCCATTCGAGTAATAGTCATCCAATAAAACAATCAACCAATCAAATATGTTTTCCGCCCTTGTGCGACCCCGAAAACATTTTCAGAAAAGAGTATGCAACATCCATTTTGATGCGAAACAAACAAAGACTTTAGCCTCCAAGAGCGAGCAACAAGTAAAGGTTTAATCGCTCAAATGCGATTCAAGCATCACTATCTTTAAAAGCAATCCACCCAGTAGTTCTCTTTGGGCAGAACTACGTTTTCCTTGAGTTCTTCATAGCACCTGGAGATACGTAGGAGCAGGATTGCGAAATCTTGTCAGGCACATTAATATTAAAAAACCCTAAGTTTTTCTTTTCTTCCTTTCTTTTTCTCGCTCAGTAAACAAAAGATAATAATTAACATTATCTAACACTCTATCATAAATTTAACTAAGTGGTTCCCGTTGAGTACAACGGACGTGAGGGGTGCTAATACCTTTTCCTTGCGTAACCGACTCCCGAACCCGAATTTGGTTGTGACGACCATTTTCTTTTTATTGTTTTTCGTGGGTTTTATCGATATTTTCCCTTTCCTTTATTGGAATAAATAAAGTTCGGTGGCGACTCTGTTCGAACATCTTTTCTGTGAATGTGCGAGCGTCTCACGACGGATCGTGTTTTTCGAGATACGACAGCTGGCGACTCTGCCGGGGACTGAAAGCTCTAAGCTAGAGAGAGTCAGGCCTAGCTTAGTTTTATTTATGTTTACTGTTAGCTTTGTTTGATTTATTTTTCTATCTTCTTTTTTGTTGATATCTTATTGTATTGTTATTTGTGATCTGTTTATTGGTTCTCAGTGGCATTTGTGGGGATCTCTAATTATTCGTGCTTTGTGAGATAGGCTCTCTACCCGAGTCTGAGAAAAAAACATAGGATTAAGACGGTGGTTGTGTAGTATTGGCCCACGAGGAGCCTTCCTCATTGGGACAATACGAAGACCCCTCCTAGAGTAGATTCTCTTGGAGATGTTATTGTCCGACGAGCCTTCGTCATGGCGATAACGTTTTCATGTGGAATCAGTGACTCTAGGGACCTTTTTTAGAACCTTGGAATCAATGGTTGTGTAGTATTGGCCCACGAGGAGCCTTCCTCATTGGGACAATACGAAGACCTCACCTAGAAGAGATCATTTTGAGGGTATTATTGTCCGACGAGCCTTCGTCACGACACTAATATTCTCAAGAAGGATCCATGACTCTGGGAACCTATCAACCATAGAGCCTACCCATGGAGTGCCTATAATCAGAGATACCAGTTTTTTCCTGTTACTCTTCCCAACATGAGTTTGATGTTACCTGTAACTTTAAAACCATGCATGTTCATCATATAATCAAAACATAACATTTGCATTTTGTTTCCAGGGAACTAAAGGATCAGTGTTATAAGCATTTAGAGAGTATGGGATCGAACAAGAGGAGCACGTACTCGTACAAGTTCAAAGATCCTAAATTAGACAGCCTACAAGAATTGGTTTCTCAGCTCCATCCAGTCTACAAGATCAACTTTGGGAAGGATTATGGCAATCTGCTCAGTCTCTTGAACAAAGAAGCAGACCCACTGGTACTTTTGACCTTGGCCCAGTTCTATGATTCGCCAATGAGATGTTTCACCTTCCAGGATTTTCAAATAGCACCAATGTTGGAGGAATTTGAACATCTTGTTGGTATTCCCATAAAAACAAACTTCCATTTATGGGTGTCGAAGGGATCTTGGAACATGAAGTTATAGCTGCTGCCCTTCACATGCATAAGAAGGAGGTTACTGCGAACCCGGGAGTGAAGGGAAATACCAAAGGGTTTCCACTCAATTTTCTTATAGAGAGAGCTTACACCCTGTTGGAGGCCCAAAGTTGGGAGGCTTGCTACGCTACTATTGCTTTGGCTATTTATGGAATCGTTCTGTTCCCAAACTTTGACGATTTTGTAGACATGACTGCCATTTGCATCTTCCTCACGAAGAATCCAGTGCCTACCCTTCTTGCTGATGTGTTCTATTATCTGACTTGGAGAAGTGCAAAGAAGGAAGGAATGGTTGCTTGTTGCACCCCTCTATTGTACACATGGTTGCAGACCCATCTTCCAAATGGGGGTCTCTTTGTGGATCAGAAGGATGCTAGTTGGCCCCAGAGGTTGGGATCACTCCGATCCAGCGATATTTCCTGGCACTCTAGGGAGTATGATGGTATATGTAACACCTCAAAATTTGCCCTCCTCTCTTGGGACTAGCATAACATATTGCATATCATTTTTAGGTCATTAGGCATTGCATATTGCATATCATGTGGTTACATTGTGCAAGTCATCCTCACAAGTCTTGATCAGAAGATGAGGAAGTCGAAGTGCAAGCTAGGGTTTCATTAGACTGGTCATTAATCATTTGAGGATGTGGAGGTCCAAATTAGGGTTTCATGGTTCTCAAAGGATATTGGTCTTCATCTTGTTTGAAATGATACATCATCATCATCATGGTTTGATTTCATCAAGTGTTGAAGCAGATTCCTTGGGATTAGGGTTTTGACCACTGGTCAACCCTAATCAGTTGCATTGGGCCAATCAGGGCATGATCAGGAGATGGGGTCTATGATGGATATGAGGATCATTTTTTGATTATATGGAGATTATTGAGGCTAGGGTTTCATCCTTGGGCCATTTCATCAGAAGATTGGAGCTCAGTTTGATCAATGCTTGGCCAAATTCATCTATCAGTTGAAAAAGTCAACTATGGTCAACTGTACATGATTTTATGGATTTGGAGGTGGAAATGAGTTGGATACATTTCATTCATGTTGGAACAAGTGTTATTTGACATTGCAAAGCTCAAGAATGGAGAAAATCAAGTCAGACAAGAAATTGCCAAAAATAGAAAGTGACTTGTAATGGAAGTTTCCAAAAATGGAAAGTTTTGACCTCAAGACCACGTATCCAAGGAAGCTTCAAATGAAAATTTGTTCAACATGAAAGTTGTAGATCTTGTTCTCACCTTTCCAAAAAGTCCAAGAACTTGAAATTCCCATGTATGGTTGGCAAGTTATGGTCCAGTCAATTTCAAAAATGACCCATAATCAGAGGGGCATAACTTCCACATGGAGTGTCCAAATTGAGTGATCTTTTTATGCACAAACTCCATTTGACATGTACTTTCATGGTGCATAATTGGATTTCATCAAAAATGGTCAATGCAAAAAGTCAAATTTCAACTGTACAGTTAAAAGTCCAGGGGCAAAATTGTCCAACTTGAGAAATAATGAGAATTTTGGAATGGGGATTTTTGCAACACTTCACAAATGACATTTGAAAATTGTTGGAATGCTCATAACATGCCAAGGCCTTGTGGTTTGAGAATTGACTTTTGAAATGAACTTGAAAAAATGGACAAAGTGCCATCACATAGTGAATTTCCAAAATATGCATCCAATCAACATGAGACAAGTTGCAACAGCTCACACATGTCATTTTGAGAGTGTGTGAGCTGTCAATGAGCTGGCATGTGAAGTTACTATTTTGCCCTTGCTTGGAAAATAACAATTTTGCTAATCATTTCCATTTTGATTAATTTGGTGATTAAGGCTTGTTTAAGTGGGAGTATATATTCTTAATCCTAACTAACTTCAGATCAGAAATCACAATTTCACAAATCACAATCCAAAATTCCCTCCAAATTCATCAATTTCTCTCAAGAACACATCAAGCCAAAATCCATAGAACTCCTCCAATTCTTGATCATTTGGCAAAGTTCTTTTGGATTCGATCCCCAATCATCATCTACTTCATCTGTTTTGGCAAGGCAACTTCAAATTCATCTCCATTTGCAACTGTCCGAGTGTGATGCATCAATGGCATTTGGAATTTTCGCGCATTAGAAGCAACTTCAATCGAACCTGAGCATTGCATTCAACTTCTTGGAGCTTCTACTACATCTGTTTTGGATCAAAACACCTTGAAATCTCCAATTTCAACACTGCCTTCAAATCAAGGTTGGAATTCGAAACGCACCATTGCCTTAATTGTTATATGCGTTTTATAGTGTGTTTATCATAGATCATCGTGATACTTTTGGTTTGTAAAATAGTGGACTGTAGCTCGAGTTAGGTTGATTCAAAGTTATGTTGCCAAACCCTAATTCCTTCGATCCGTGAGATTTAGAGACAATTAGGTGAAATCATGGACATATTTGAGATCCTGAGAACGAGACCTTTCCAACGATTATAGGCATGTTAATTTTCATTGAAGTTGGATGTTCTTCGTGTTCTTGAGTTTCTGGGAAGGAGATGAAGAAAATCTAGAAATATTTCATGTTTGATCCGTGTGTTTTCCTGGCCGCGTTTGAATCATGTTTCCCGCGGAACCTTAGCCAATAGCGTGCTTCCACCTCAATTAATAGAACGACCGCGTTTTGGTCTGGCCAGGAGTATTTACAATAATGCCATTCGTTCACTTTAATTAATTAATATAATCCAAATAATTATTAAAAAATTACACAAACATTAGAAAATTCATAAAAAATAATTGGCTAATCCAAAAAATATGAGGATTTTTCTATAGCTTCCATTTTCTCTCTAGAATTTGATGAGCATATTTTTAGAAATTGTGCTTGGTGAAAAATTGGTTTGACCTAGGGTTGTTTGACTTGTGGTACATTTTGACACATTTTGCCATTTTTGATGTGAAATACTCATGCCTTAAAAGAAATGCTTGAAAATTTTTGTGGTGATTGTAGACATGCTGATGGTGATTTACATATAAATTTTGTGAATTTTGGATACCTGGTGATTGAGTTATGAATTTTTGAATCTAGGTGTGACAATTTGTGTCACACCTAGCTAGGTCAACTTGCTGGATTTATTTTCATGACCTAGGCTTGTTGAAATGACTTGAAATTTTATATGTGTGATCATTAACATGTTAAGATGCTGTGTGAATATTTCTGGGTTTTTATGTGGCATTTTCAATTTGATTGGTATTTTTCATCTCTGTTGGTCGAATGTGCAAGTCCATGTGATACATGTTGGCATTATCTTTGTGAAATCTTCATATGGTATTGGATGATGATGAAATTTGGTATGTTGGTTATAGACACATGATAGGACCTGATGCTTTTGGTCCCATTCATTTCTTTATTGTTTTCATTGACTTATGAATTTTTGAAGTGAATGCATGTGTTGATGCTTTGGTTTGGCTTGAATATTTGTGTCTGTTTTTCTTGATTTTCATTGACATAGTTCCTTTTGTCCAATTGAGCTGAAAATTGACATGCTATAGCTTGAATATGTCCTGTTTAGGTGTGAATTATTTGAGGATTTTTGGAATTATTTTGGTATGCTTTTGATGGAATTCATTCTGTTTGGATGTTTGGTGTTATGTTTGACCTAGTTTGGTTTGTTTTGTGCATAAAATGAATATGGCGAATGATATAAACATGGGATCAATTGCCTTGGCTTTCTATTTGTGTTAATTTGGTTTTGGTTGGAGATTGCTTGCTGTTTAGACATTTTTGCCACTTTTGGACCCTAGGCTTGGCCTAGTGGTCCAGTTTCTCACATTTGCTTGATTTTTCAGGATGAAAAGCACAATGCTTAAGGAGATTGAACCAAGTCAATTAAGTTGATGTTGTTGGATGTTTGTGAACTAACATGAATTTGTTTTGTAGGTTGTAAAGCTTGAGCTTGCGCTTATAGCTTGCCTTTGTGTGCATTAATCTGTATAGTCTGACTGATTAACATTTGCTGTTTACTGTTTGTCTGTCTGAGTACTGATGATACTTGATTGTTTTCAGGTACATTTAGTTGCTTACAGTTCTTTAAGAACTTGCTTGCTGCTGCTTGGTTTTTAAACCACTTGAGGTAGGACTTCTATTCTTCATGTAGTCTGGAGACCCGGCCTGTTATTTGGCCGGGCAAACTGTCTGAAGTCCTCCTTAAGAGGCGATGCTTGTGATTGTTTACATTTGTGCCAAGCAGGTGAAAGACCTCTAAGAGGCAATTGGTGGAAGCCAAGGGATATGCAATCTATCCCCCACTATTCTGTGAGTCGTCCCTCTGCTCACACGGCTGTGTGTTGATGCATTGGGACACAAACCCAAGATCTCGTGCTGTTGCACAATCGAGTCAGAGTCTTTGAGCGTAGAAGGGTCCCTCCATTCTGGACCCACGCTCCTTTGTCAGAAGCTCTCCCTGGTCAGGGATAAGAGCTGTGAGGTCTCATCCTCACTTCACCTTTTCATCTGCTTCACCTTAGCCTCGTAATGGCAAGGTTAAGAGCGAGCAATACACATGTACAGACGACTTGCTTCGGCAGTCAAACCCATTGTTTGAGCCCACTTGATTGGTTATAGTGTGTGCTATGTGAATATTTGTTTGAAATGCTTGTATGATTTGTATGCTTGTATGCTTGCTTCTTTCCTGGATAGGATTAGTTTGCAATTGTGCAAGTAGGTAGAAACCTGAACGTAGGGTAACGATGCATGACAACACTAGGCTCGAGTCCAGCTCCCTGGTAGTGTGTCTTCCCTCGGTTTCTGGCTAGATTTTCTTTCCCTTGAGGGGGAACTACATCGCCCTGATCCTTGTTCCAGACGAGGTATGTAGGCAGGTGGTCGTGCGAGACCACTCCGGGCAACCTTTTTCCTTTTTGTGTGTGTTTACTTGTTATCTGATTGTGTGTTTGGCTCGGATGCCGACGTAAGTCCAATGATTGGCTGTCGGGCTCCACGTTTGCCCTTTTGTATGTGTTTTGGTTCGGATGCTGACGTAATTCCATCAAGTGGTTGTCGGGCTCCATGTTTGCCATCTGTTTGTGCGTTTTGTGTTGTTTGGCGTGTGTAAGCCGAACTACAGTGGCTCTGATTCTCGTTCCAGACGAGATATGTAGGCATAGGATGCGATGTCCTATCGAGCTCCCTTATCTTAAACCCCACCTGCGTTCCCTTGTGTGTGTGTGTGATGTTTTAGCAACCTATTCTTTCTTAGAACGTGGATCCCGTCGAGTACGACGGACGTGAGGGGTGCTAATACCTTCCCCTTGCGTAACCGACTCCCTTACCCTTTCTCTTTGGTCGCAAGACCATTTCCTTTCCAGGTTTCTCTGAGCGTTTCCTTTCCCTATCTTGGGATAAATAACGCGCAGTGGCGGCTCTGTGTTGTGTTTTTTGTTTGAGTCCCGCCGGTTGTTTTTTCGCGGATGCGACCAGCTGGCGACTCTGCTGGGGAATCGAGATGTAGACCTGTGCTGGTCCATCTTCCCTAAGCGAGTCCTCCTAGCGTTCTAGGATAGTTTAGGTTGCTTGTGTTGTATTATTTATTGCATTTATTATTCTAACCTGTGTATATATTTGCATAAATATTTGCATGCATCATACTATCATGTTGTTGCCGTCCTCTGTGCAGGTGTTTCCTCTGTTTGGGGTGGGTGTTCTGAGTGGGGCTAAAACCCAGGCCCGAGTATACACCTAGGATTAGCGTGGTCTCACGTTGCTCACATGCCGGTTGGGCACATTGTTGCGACTTGACATACCACAAGCCGGACGAGGTTCATCTGAGAAGTGCTCTTCCAGTGGGGTTTTCCACTTTGGTTGGGTTATCTCTTTTGGGCTGTTGACTCTGGTGACCGATCATTTCCCGGATCTTTGGTTTAGACGATCTTAAGGGAGCTACAATGGCACACCCGAAAGGGCAAACCCATTGAGTATCTCTGCCCGATTGTCGAGACTATTATCCGCCTTAGGATGACCTGTTTAGAATTTACCTGTGAGGGGAGGGTGATTCTTTCAGATGCATATTCTGTTGGTGACTCAGATGGTGACTGTTGGTTATGGATCAGAGGCATATTTATAAGTCGGATTTATGGCCGTTTATTTCAGAGACGCCGGAGTGCTGTCCGTGGTATTTATCAGTGGGAATCCGTTTATTTCAGGATTCCCCGGGCCGATTTTATCAGTGGGGATCCGTTTATTTCAGGATTCCCCGGGCCGATTCAGATGGTTATTGGTATCTGTTCAGAGATGGTTTGATGATGATGATGATGTATCTGTCTTCCGTTTATTTCGGAACCCGTGGGTCAGATTGGTGCTTACTTATCCCTCTGATGGTTATGATCAGTTCAGAAACCAGGTTTCGGTACAGATGATCAGATGACTTGGAGGATGGCCCAGTGCATTGCATACATCTGCATCATTCTCATTTTGCATTCATCTGCATCGAACCTACATCTAGCCATATGGGGAGTATTATGGATTGAGAATCTGGTTGAGAGACATCTGGATGTCAAAATGTTATTGGTGAAATATTATCCGTCTCGATGAAACCAGAATCAAAGGACGGAATCTTCCTCATATGGATAGATGATGTTGCATTCATGCATATTAACCCATTTGCTGTTTTGTAGGTGTCAACCGGTGCGCATAGCTCGTTTGCTCAGATATCCTGCTGGGGGCAACAAATCCAAACTGATGGATCCTCCCAACGCCGACATCCTCGAACTGAGAGAGATGGTGAGGGATTTGCTCAGTGTTTTGCAAGGGCTTGCCTTGGGGCAGAAAGCCATGGCCGAGAGATTGAAAAGGATTGAGGGCTGGATGATCAAGGAGAAAGTTCAGGGAAAGGCTCCGTCATCCGAAGTAACAAACCCCTCTGGCTCTGTAGTGAAGAAATCCCTTGACAGTGGTCAGCCCAAGAAGAAGGTTGAATCAGGTGGTGCGCAGACTAAAAGAGAATGCGGTAAGGATCGTTACCACCCTTATGCTGCCACCGTAACCATTCCTGTTGGTAATCGATCTGCACAACAGCGGCAACCACCACCTCAACAGAGGACACAAAGAGCTGTGGGCCAAGTGAGAAGGAGGACGACAGATCGTCATTTCAATAAGCCGCCTGTGACTTACGCCTCTCTGTTTAAGAGGTTGAAGGGTCTTGGATTGGTACAGCCGAGGATGTTGACTCTGTTGAAACCTGATCAGAGGCCTGCCAGTTATGATGAGAATGTCAGGTGTGAGTTCCATGCTGGGGCACCCGGACATCACATTGAGGATTGCAAAGCTTTTAAGCATGTGGTCCAGGACTTGGTGGATTCTAAGGCAATCAATTTTGCACCGATGACAGATAATAGTGTTAACCCCGTGACAAGGCATGGTCCTGTAAAAGTGGAGATGATGTCGAAGGACAAGAAAGGGATAGAGGTGACTGAGAAAGATCAGTTAAGAATGCCCATGTCTGTGGTCCCAAAACGCCCGACGAAAAATGGAGCTTTCCCTCGTGTTGATGATTGTTGTGCGGCCATCGCTACAAAGGGGTGTGTAGTAATTGGGGAAACGGTCCAGAGAATGATGAAAGCAGAAATGGGCGATGTGAGATGTAAAGCACCCAGTCTAGCAGTTGAAACCGTCAAGGTGGAAAATGCCATTGGTGTTGAGAAAGAGAAAAAGCCGTCCATTTCTTCTTACAAGCAGGCATTGGAAATGGTGAGAAATGGAGGGATCCCAGGCTGGGGACAGATCATAGGCATTGTAGTAAAGGCGGATACGTTTGGGATTGGTTATCATCCAGGTCAAGACTCGTCTGAGCAGAACAGAGGACGTCGTCCGTCGTTCACCTTTGTCAGTGCCGGGATGCTAGATTCAGATCACGCCTATACAGTGGGTAAAGAAACTGACAGTGACTGGGAGATTGATCAGTGGATAAAATCGTGCGTACCAGGCAACTGGAAGGCTTAAAAAGATCATCACTGTCACTCATCCTGAAGAGTAATAATTTCTGTTTTCAGTTTTTATCTGCATGAAAGCCATACGTGTTGCCCGACACGTAATGGTTCATTGTAAGGGCCACCTCATGTTTAAATTTGCATTTTCTGCATCATAAATAAATGGATGTTTTTCAGTCAAAAAGCGGTGTTCCCTGTTTTTCATTTATTTTTGCAATTTAAAAACAAATAAAAATGGCAATGTTTGTTTTCATTTTTCTTTTTTGATTTGTCTCGTCCCAAAATTCAAAAATAATTCTCCGGATCTCGTTGATAACAATTTGGTTACACCTCATATGACTTCGACAAACCGATCTATCATGCCGAAGAAGAAGGCGAAGAAGATTGTGATCTGCTGGGATTAGCCAGGTTGTCAAAACAAGAGGAGAAGGTGATTCAGCCGCTTGAGGAGCGAGTTGAGATTGTTATTCCAAGCACCGCCGAGGTCGGAAAGTGAAAATTAGAGCCGCTTCAGAGGCAAGTCAAGAGCAGAACGGTAGCCTTGTCGAAGGAGTATGTGGATACTTTCGCCTGGTCATGTCAGGATACGCCCGGGTCGGATACCAATGTCGTTGTGCACAAGCTACCATGGAGAGAAGATTGTCCTCTGGAGAAGCAGAACGCCAATGCCTGTATCAGAGAGCCATGGTGACTTTGTTTCATGATGTGATTCATCATGAAGTTGAATGCTATGCTATGACATGATAGCAAAGTCCCAAACAGGAGAGGGGCATCTGGTAGACCGGGGCAGGTCGTTTGACTGGTTGAGACAATTCAAACTGAGGTTGAATTCAAGTAAGTGCACTACCAGAGTGCGATCCGGTAAGCTGTGGGGTTCATTGGAAAAGAGGAATCAAGGTTGATCCTGCTTAAAAAAAAAAAAAAAAGGAAAAAAGAGAAAAAATGCCTGAACCGAGAATAGAAAAAGAGGTTCGTGGTCTATTAGGTAGATTGAACTACATGTCATGGTTCACATCTCACCTAATAGTCACGTATGAACCCATTCAAGAGAAGAGATCAAACGGTCAGGTGAAATAATGATGGCCAAGGGGCAGTGAAAAAAAAGAATGACTAGCAGGAGCCTCTGATTCTGATACCTCCTGTGGAAGGAGCGATTGTTAATCTGGTACTTGACGGCCTTCGAGGGGTCTACGAGGTGTATTGGGTCAGCATGACGAGTCTTGTCGAAAAGAGCATGCAATTTACCTTAGCAAAAAGTTTACCGACTGCGAAACAATACATTCGCTGTTCGAGAAAACTTGCTGTACTTTGGCATAGGCTGCTCGCCGACTGAGACAGTTTATGCTGGTTCATACCACTTTGTGGATTTCCGAGATGGATCCGATCGAGTATGGGTTTGAGAATCCAGCATCGACCGGACGGGTTGCGAGAAGAGCAAAAGAATGTTGATTGATTTGTGATACCCTCAAAAGGCAATCAAGGGGAGGGTGTTGTCTGATTACATCGCCCAGCAACCCGTGGAGGATTATCAACCGATGAAGTTTGAGTTCCCTGATGAGGACATCTCGAGGTGCTCAAATCGAAAGATTGAGAGTGACCGATCCCGGAGGAGGGGCCTGACCCTGAATCCGAACGGATTCTGATGTCTGATGGGGAGGTTAAGGTGAATGAGCTTTTGTTGTCCGGATAACGTTTGAATGCATCGACGGTGATTAAGCATGAAGCTTGTATCCTGGGTATCAAACCACGGTGCGCCTACTGGGGCAAAACCTTTCTAAACTGGTATATGGGATGGGAGCGGTATTACCTGTTGAAGTTCAGATTCCCTCTTTGAGAGTCCTGATGGACGTGAGATTGCAAGAGGCGGAATGGGTAAGGACCCGGTACGAGGAGTTGAGCCTGATAGAAGAAAAGAGGCTAGCAGCCATCTGTCATGGGCAGTTATACCAGCAAAGGATGAAGCGTGCCTTTGACAAGAAGGTGCGACCTCGGGTGTATCACGTAGGTGATATGGTGCTGAAAAGGATCCTTCCTCCTCAAAACGATCGAAGGGGCAAATGGACGCCAAATTATGAGGGTCCATTCGTGGTCAAGAAGGTTTTCTCTGGCGGAGCCTTGTTGTTAACGACCATGGATGGCGAAGATTTTCCATCCCCTGTGAATGCGGACGCAGTTAAAAAATACTTCGTATAAGAGACCCGCTGGACGAAAAGAATAAAAAAGTCCAGGCAAAAATGGGCATCCCGGCGAACCAAAAAACTGAAAAGAAAAGGTTCGGGCAAAAATTAGGGATAAAAAGAAAAATGTACACCCGGCAAGTCGAAAACCTGAAAAGGCGACTTGGGCAAAAATGGGTATCCCGGTGGACTGAAAACCCGAAAGGGCGGTCCAGGCAAAAGAGGGATTGAAACGAACAACTGCGTCTAGCATGATCGTTTTCGCTTTGGTTAAGGCATCATGGAGGATACCTGGTGGGGATCAATCAGAAACGTCTTGTTCAGAAGGCAGAAAGCATGGAGAGTCTGAGGACATATGGGGTGTAACCGAGTTGGAACTCGATGAGATCACGGGTTTCACATTGCCATTAGGATAGATTTTTCCTTTTATGCGCAATTACCTCTTTTCAGGAATTGCTTCCTTTGTATTGCTCAATTTGAGTCACACTTTTTCAATCAATAAAATGCATATTCAGTCAAATAATTTTATTTTTGTTTTCATTACCGCTTTGATTGCAAAAACATCCAGATTATTTTGATAAAAAATCTTGCATTTTAAGACATACAGGTCCCTTCCAATGCATGTTTATAAGATTGAAAACTTGAAATCTTATTTGGAAGGTTGAGTGACCCAAGTGTTGAAATCTTGACACGCCTGGGGCACGGTTTTATCTGACGGTCTGTTTTGCAGGTGCTGTTAGGTATTTTCACTCACTTGCAGGTTGTGATGTGGAAGCTTTGAAACAAATCCCCATGGAGTCCAATCAGGGACGAATGAATATGAAGGGATGATGAAGAGACGTTGAGACGTACGACGATCCTTGAATGATAATCAAGAAGACTCTTCAAAATCGGAAGACTTGAAAGTCTGTAAAATTCCCCGCAGAGTCTGATCTGGGACAGGTGAATTGGAGAACAATGAAGGGACGACGAGGGACGTCCGACGACCTTTGGAATTAATCAGGAAGACTCTTCAAAGTCGAAAGATTGAAATTTCTGTATAATTCCCAGGAGTACGTCCCGTTGATCGCGGCGCGACTTGGAATACAAGATGATGGAGCAGAAAAGGTCCAGCCGAGTATGGGAATTCTCAAAAGTAGAAAACTGATGCGAGATTGGGAGGTGGATACCAGGGTTCGACGAGTCGACGGGTGTTCTGTACCAACTTCTCTCATTTCCCAGCTAGTTCCCCAAGCAGAATCAGAGGACCAAATCCCCTGCAGATTCCAGATCTGTGACATCCCCAGCCGAGTCAGGATGGTTATCCCCGGCAGGTAAACGGTGTTTCCTTAGCAGCCAGGCCAGAAGGTTGCTATTCCCCGAGTGGAGCGGGTTTCAATGAAATATATCTCCAGCAGTGTTCATCCTACCAGTGGATTGGACAAGTTCCCGTAGCGGACGGATTTTTGCATCCCCAGCTGAGTGTATCCTACGTGTGGATTGCATGGGTTGTCCCCAGCGGAGTAGCATTCGTTTTCCCTAGCAGGGTCAGGATGGTTATCCCCAGCAGGTGATAGATCGATGCTTCCCCAGTTGCCAGGCCGGGAGGTGGCTGTTTCCCAGCAGAGTATCTGTGAGCATTTCCCCAGTGAAGTCGGCAGGTATCTGTGAGGGTTTCCCGAGGCAGGTTCAGGATTGATATCCTCAGCAAGTTAAAGACTGTTGTATCCCCACCGAGCGTTGGTGGTGCTTATCCCCAGCAATTCCCGAGAGGATTGGGTGCAAAGCAGTGCTATTCCCCAGCAAGGGTTGCCTTGTTCCCAGCAGTAGTGCTATTCCCCAGCAGGGTGGAGATCGGAGCATTGACGAGTTCCTCAGCAGAGTGTCTCGTGCTCCCCAGTAGAATCCCTCGAGGGGGATACCTTTTTATACATTCATCATGAAAAAAAAATAGCATAGCATGTTGCATAGAAAAATAATAAAGCGCGTAGCATTTCCATAATTATGGAGCATTACGCAGAAAAAAATCAATCATGCATCATATTGCACACCAAGCTAGTCTCAAGCCGTGGTTACCGTTTGAGAGGTGGTTTTACCAGAAGTAGAGGTGTTACTCCGAGGAGTTTGGCCTCATGATTTGGTCAAAGGTATTTCCCCAGTAGTGCGATACTGGAGGAGTTTTTCCGTCGGACAGAGATGGAAAGGTTACGCGATTAACGCGATTCAAGCCGTGGTTACCACTTGAAGGTTTGGTTTCGTCAGATGGTGAAGATGTTACTCTGAGGAGTCTAGTATCATGACGTCAGATCCGCAGTGTTCCCCAGTAGTGCGATATTGGAGGAAATATTTCCGTCGGACAGAGATGGAAATAATATCAGAAGACGTTACGCGATCAGCGCGATTCCGGGGTTCAAATGAAGAAAGGGAAGTGTTGCGACATTTTCTGGAGATCGGGGTTCAATCGGAGAAAAGGAAATGCTGAGGCATTTTTTCTGGGGTTCAAACAGAGATCGGAGTTGGAGATTATATCCAGGATGAGGTCCGTAGGATTATCTTCTGTTCATGTGTTACCTTAGACTCTGGCTGAGGCCAATGGAGGTCGTTACAGGTGTCTTCTGAGGAAGAGATACACATGCTACCTTCTTTTGTGAAGGTATACCCTCTGACATGTCGCCCTCAGAGTGGTTTGGTGTTATTTCCGACGTTGCCAGCGGAATTATCACGAGAGATTGGAGAACGGGGTTCAAATGGAGAAAAGGAAATGTTGAGGCATTTTCTGGAGATGGGGTTCAAACGGAGAAAGGGAGATGTTGCGGCATCTTCTGGAGAACGGGGTTCATATTGGCGATCGCGAGTTATCGTCAGGCGACTGGGGTTCAAATCGGAGAATGGGGTTCATTATTTGGCAAACAGGAGAGCGGGGTTCAAATGCAGGGATCCGAGGATCATTTGCGCAAGAGAAAATTTTGGGGTTCAAGAAAATGGAAAAAAATAGAGAAAATTTTGGGGTTCAAGAAAAGCATAAAAAGAAAGAAATGATAATCCAAAGCGGATGAGTGGTGTTCAGGCCATGGTTATCCCTGTGTTACCATTTATTTTGGTATCCAGGTCGACATTTTTCGGTATTCAGGCCGACTTTCCTTCCGTACCAGACGGATTTTTCCTTCAAGACTGCTTCTTCGCCGATTCTGACAGGCGTTGTTAATTATTTTCCCATCAGAGTGCAAATTGTTCGTCTGTTCTTGGTATTCAATCACTCTTCATCCTGATCATCTGAAAGCCGAGGCTATTCATATCGACAGGTTCACAGTGGATTGAATAGGGGCAGCTGTAACACCTCAAAATTTGCCCTCCTCTCTTGGGACTAGCATAACATATTGCATATCATTTTTAGGTCATTAGGCATTGCATATTGCATATCATGTGGTTACATTGTGCAAGTCATCCTCACAAGTCTTGATCAGAAGATGAGGAAGTCGAAGTGCAAGCTAGGGTTTCATTAGACTGGTCATTAATCATTTGAGGATGTGGAGGTCCAAATTAGGGTTTCATGGTTCTCAAAGGATATTGGTCTTCATCTTGTTTGAAATGATACATCATCATCATCATGGTTTGATTTCATCAAGTGTTGAAGCAGATTCCTTGGGATTAGGGTTTTGACCACTGGTCAACCCTAATCAGTTGCATTGGGCCAATCAGGGCATGATCAGGAGATGGGGTCTATGATGGATATGAGGATCATTTTTTGATTATATGGAGATTATTGAGGCTAGGGTTTCATCCTTGGGCCATTTCATCAGAAGATTGGAGCTCAGTTTGATCAATGCTTGGCCAAATTCATCTATCAGTTGAAAAAGTCAACTATGGTCAACTGTACATGATTTTATGGATTTGGAGGTGGAAATGAGTTGGATACATTTCATTCATGTTGGAACAAGTGTTATTTGACATTGCAAAGCTCAAGAATGGAGAAAATCAAGTCAGACAAGAAGTTGCCAAAAATAGAAAGTGACTTGTAATGGAAGTTTCCAAAAATGGAAAGTTTTGACCTCAAGACCACGTGTCCAAGGAAGCTTCAAATGAAAATTTGTTCAACATTAAAGTTGTAGATCTTGTTCTCACCTTTCCAAAAAGTCCAAGAACTTGAAATTCCCATGTATGGTTGGCAAGTTATGGTCCAGTCAATTTCAAAAATGACCCATAATCAGAGGGGCATAACTTCCACATGGAGTGTCCAAATTGAGTGATCTTTTTATGCACAAACTCCATTTGACATGTACTTTCATGGTGCATAATTGGATTTCATCAAAAATGGTCAATGCAAAAAGTCAAATTTCAACTGTACAGTTAAAAGTCCAGGGGCAAAATTGTCCAACTTGAGAAATAATGAGAATTTTGGAATGGGGATTTTTGCAACACTTCACAAATGACATTTGAAAATTGTTGGAATGCTCATAACATGCCAAGGCCTTGTGGTTTGAGAATTGACTTTTGAAATGAACTTGAAAAAATGGACAAAGTGCCATCACATAGTGAATTTCCAAAATATGCATCCAATCAACATGAGACAAGTTGCAACAGCTCACACATGTCATTTTGAGAGTGTGTGAGCTGTCAATGAGCTGGCATGTGAAGTTACTATTTTGCCCTTGCTTGGAAAATAACAATTTTGCTAATCATTTCCATTTTGATTAATTTGGTGATTAAGGCTTGTTTAAGTGGGAGTATATATTCTTAATCCTAACTAACTTCAGATCAGAAATCACAATTTCACAAATCACAATCCAAAATTCCCTCCAAATTCATCAATTTCTCTCAAGAACACATCAAGCCAAAATCCATAGAACTCCTCCAATTCTTGATCATTTGGCAAAGTTCTTTTGGATTCGATCCCCAATCATCATCTACTTCATCTGTTTTGGCAAGGCAACTTCAAATTCATCTCCATTTGCAACTGTCCGAGTGTGATGCATCAATGGCATTTGGAATTTTCGCGCATTAGAAGCAACTTCAATCGAACCTGAGCATTGCATTCAACTTCTTGGAGCTTCTACTACATCTGTTTTGGATCAAAACACCTTGAAATCTCCAATTTCAACACTGCCTTCAAATCAAGGTTGGAATTCGAAACGCACCATTGCCTTAATTGTTATATGCGTTTTATAGTGTGTTTATCATAGATCATCGTGATACTTTTGGTTTGTAAAATAGTGGACTGTAGCTCGAGTTAGGTTGATTCAAAGTTATGTTGCCAAACCCTAATTCCTTCGATCCGTGAGATTTAGAGACAATTAGGTGAAATCATGGACATATTTGAGATCCTGAGAACGAGATCTTTCCAACGATTATAGGCATGTTAATTTTCATTGAAGTTGGATGTTCTTCGTGTTCTTGAGTTTCTGGGAAGGAGATGAAGAAAATCTAGAAATATTTCATGTTTGATCCGTGTGTTTTCCTGGCCGCGTTTGAATCATGTTTCCCGTGGAACCTTAGCCAATAGCGTGCTTCCACCTCAATTAATAGAACGACCGCGTTTTGGTCTGGCCAGGAGTATTTACAATAATGCCATTCGTTCACTTTAATTAATTAATATAATCCAAATAATTATTAAAAAATTACACAAACATTAGAAAATTCATAAAAAATAATTGGCTAATCCAAAAAATATGAGGATTTTTCTATAGCTTCCATTTTCTCTCTAGAATTTGATGAGCATATTTTTAGAAATTGTGCTTGGTGAAAAATTGGTTTGACCTAGGGTTGTTTGACTTGTGGTACATTTTGACACATTTTGCCATTTTTGATGTGAAATACTCATGCCTTAAAAGAAATGCTTGAAAATTTTTGTGGTGATTGTAGACATGCTGATGGTGATTTACATATAAATTTTGTGAATTTTGGATACCTGGTGATTGAGTTATGAATTTTTGAATCTAGGTGTGACAATTTGTGTCACACCTAGCTAGGTCAACTTGCTGGATTTATTTTCATGACCTAGGCTTGTTGAAATGACTTGAAATTTTATATGTGTGATCATTAACATGTTAAGATGCTGTGTGAATATTTCTGGGTTTTTATGTGGCATTTTCAATTTGATTGGTATTTTTCATCTCTGTTGGTCGAATGTGCAAGTCCATGTGATACATGTTGGCATTATCTTTGTGAAATCTTCATATGGTATTGGATGATGATGAAATTTGGTATGTTGGTTATAGACACATGATAGGACCTGATGCTTTTGGTCCCATTCATTTCTTTATTGTTTTCATTGACTTATGAATTTTTGAAGTGAATGCATGTGTTGATGCTTTGGTTTGGCTTGAATATTTGTGTCTGTTTTTCTTGATTTTCATTGACATAGTTCCTTTTGTCCAATTGAGCTGAAAATTGACATGCTATAGCTTGAATATGTCCTGTTTAGGTGTGAATTATTTGAGGATTTTTGGAATTATTTTGGTATGCTTTTGATGGAATTCATTCTGTTTGGATGTTTGGTGTTATGTTTGACCTAGTTTGGTTTGTTTTGTGCATAAAATGAATATGGCGAATGATATAAACATGGGATCAATTGCCTTGGCTTTCTATTTGTGTTAATTTGGTTTTGGTTGGAGATTGCTTGCTGTTTAGACATTTTTGCCACTTTTGGACCCTAGGCTTGGCCTAGTGGTCCAGTTTCTCACATTTGCTTGATTTTTCAGGATGAAAAGCACAATGCTTAAGGAGATTGAACCAAGTCAATTAAGTTGATGTTGTTGGATGTTTGTGAACTAACATGAATTTGTTTTGTAGGTTGTAAAGCTTGAGCTTGCGCTTATAGCTTGCCTTTGTGTGCATTAATCTGTATAGTCTGACTGATTAACATTTGCTGTTTACTGTTTGTCTGTCTGAGTACTGATGATACTTGATTGTTTTCAGGTACATTTAGTTGCTTACAGTTCTTTAAGAACTTGCTTGCTGCTGCTTGGTTTTTAAACCACTTGAGGTAGGACTTCTATTCTTCATGTAGTCTGGAGACCCGGCCTGTTATTTGGCCGGGCAAACTGTCTGAAGTCCTCCTTAAGAGGCGATGCTTGTGATTGTTTACATTTGTGCCAAGCAGGTGAAAGACCTCTAAGAGGCAATTGGTGGAAGCCAAGGGATATGCAATCTATCCCCCACTATTCTGTGAGTCGTCCCTCTGCTCACACGGCTGTGTGTTGATGCATTGGGACACAAACCCAAGATCTCGTGCTGTTGCACAATCGAGTCAGAGTCTTTGAGCGTAGAAGGGTCCCTCCATTCTGGACCCACGCTCCTTTGTCAGAAGCTCTCCCTGGTCAGGGATAAGAGCTGTGAGGTCTCATCCTCACTTCACCTTTTCATCTGCTTCACCTTAGCCTCGTAATGGCAAGGTTAAGAGCGAGCAATACACATGTACAGACGACTTGCTTCGGCAGTCAAACCCATTGTTTGAGCCCACTTGATTGGTTATAGTGTGTGCTATGTGGATATTTGTTTGAAATGCTTGTATGATTTGTATGCTTGTATGCTTGCTTCTTTCCTGGATAGGATTAGTTTGCAATTGTGCAAGTAGGTAGAAACCTGAACGTAGGGTAACGATGCATGACAACACTAGGCTCGAGTCCAGCTCCCTGGTAGTGTGTCTTCCCTCGGTTTCTGGCTAGATTTTCTTTCCCTTGAGGGGGAACTACATCGCCCTGATCCTTGTTCCAGACGAGGTATGTAGGCAGGTGGTCGTGCGAGACCACTCCGGGCAACCTTTTTCCTTTTTGTGTGTGTTTACTTGTTATCTGATTGTGTGTTTGGCTCGGATGCCGACGTAAGTCCAATGATTGGCTGTCGGGCTCCACGTTTGCCCTTTTGTATGTGTTTTGGTTCGGATGCTGACGTAATTCCATCAAGTGGTTGTCGGGCTCCATGTTTGCCATCTGTTTGTGCGTTTTGTGTTGTTTGGCGTGCGTAAGCCGAACTACAGTGGCTCTGATTCTCGTTCCAGACGAGATATGTAGGCATAGGATGCGATGTCCTATCGAGCTCCCTTCTCTTAAACCCCACCTGCGTTCCCTTGTGTGTGTGTGTGATGTTTTAGCAACCTATTCTTTCTTAGAACGTGGATCCCGTCGAGTACGACGGACGTGAGGGGTGCTAATACCTTCCCCTTGCGTAACCGACTCCCTTACCCTTTCTCTTTGGTCGCAAGACCATTTCCTTTCCAGGTTTCTCTGAGCGTTTCCTTTCCCTATCTTGGGATAAATAACGCGCAGTGGCGGCTCTGTGTTGTGTTTTTTGTTTGAGTCCCGCCGGTTGTTTTTTCGCGGATGCGACCAGTATAGAAATCATATCCAGTTATGGGGACTTCCCCAACATACCACTCAATGGTACCCGAGGTTATATTAATGCTAATCCAGTCTTATCCATGAGACAACTTGGGTACCCAATGGAGGGACCTCCCGAGGAGAAGTTTTTGGAAGCCTTTTTGCTACATGACTTAGGAGTTGAGAATCCAACTTTGTTTGCAAGGATCAAGAAGGCGTGGGATAAGGTCAATAGGAAAGGTAAGGCTAACCTAGGAAAGAAGAATTGTATCACAAAAGAGCCATAATTTCAATGGATAAAAGAAAGAGTAAGATCAATCAAGATGCCTTTCAAAATAGAGACGTTTGGTCCTCTTCCCGAGCCTAAACCTACTCATGTCCCAATTGAGGAGGCAGAAGGACTCCGAGCTTCTTTAGAGAAACTTACAAAGGAAAATGAAGAGCTGTTGAAGAACCCACACCTGATCACTAATGAAAATAATGAGTTTAAATGGAAACTCGAGAGGAATAAAGCGCAGCTTCAGGTAAATGTGGAAAAGGTGGATAAGGAAGAGTATAAGATAAAAAGAGTCAAGCGTGGTTTAGATCAGGCTGACAGCTGCTTGAATACCGTCAAAAGCCAACTCAAAGAGACTGAGAGAGATTGTCGTGAAAAAGAGAAATGGTGGAAGCTCGCCACAAAACAAAAGAAGGAGATAAGAGAGACGCTTGAGGCTGAGATAGCCAACCTCAATGTTTCACTCTGTGAATCAAAAGAAAGGGAAGAACGAGAACGCCGCAGTAAAGAGAGTGCTTTGGCTGCTACTCAGGTTACACCTGAAATGTGGAAAGGAAAGTGCCAGGAGGTTGAAAATGCTAATGAGTGGGAACGATACTGGAGAGGCCGACATGACTCTTTGCTACAAGAAGGTGAAGATTGGATGAACGCAAGGGAAAATGTGAATGCCAGTTTGGCAGCCTGCGATGAAACCATCGAGTTTTTACATGAACAAAGAAATGAGTATCGAGACAAGTTTTCCAATTTGATAGACTTCTGTAATGACATGGCTAATAATGTGCCTTTGATGCTAAGATGTGCTTTGGAAGACATAGACAATGACAACATCCCTCATTCAGTGACTGAATTTATTTATCTTTGTGAAGACATGATGAAAAGGTTCAAAGGAGAGTTGGAAGATCTCAACAAACAGAAGCCTGCAGTTTGACCTTTTCTTTTATGTTGTACTTTCCTTTATGTTTGAAAGAATATTTTGTACTCAACCCTTGTACTCTGTTTTGAATTAAATGAATGAAGGATTGAGTTTCTTTTGTACAAAAAGTTTGGTTCCATTCTTGTTTTATTCCCCGTGATCTCTTTGAATGCTTGCTAAATAACAAGGAATCTAACACGGTTCCCTAAAAATAAAATTGAACATAAGCATAAAAGACATTTTTAAATCCACGTGCATTAACATATGCATCATGCATTTCATTTCTCAAAACAAAAACTCATTCCATTTTTCCTCGTCTCCAGTAGTTCAAGTTGATTCCTCAACGTGCATATGCTACTCGCTCCAACACAAGAAGAATGATGGATGTAGTTAGAGAAGAACAAGCTTCCTTCAGTGAGGAGATGGACTCTGTCAAAAGCAAGATCGAGCAGATCTTTGAGGCTATACAAGCTCTGGCTAGAAGGGAAGAAGAGGCTCGTGTTGCCGCTGCTACAAGGAACGATGCTCTAGTTCAAGGGGTTGCTCTTCAGTCAGGACCTTCAGTTCCTATTCCAAATCCCGTTATCTACGGTCTTCCTCCAGGTTTTATTCCACCGCCTGAAAGAACTCATGTGCCTCCACCTGCACATACTTCTGGAGTAGCTGATGGAGTCGCTGTGCAAGGACCTCCGATAGTCAATCAAGTAGTCATGCCCCGCACTGATGAAGAGCTCCAGGACGAGTTTGAAATGCAGAATTATAATGGAGCTTCTCCAATGGTCATCCCAACTGCTGCCCAAGATTCTGAGGTTATCGTGATGTCACTCGTTGATTAATCTTCTTTCGTTTCCATCCGGTAACTTTTGCTCTCGCTCTGTTTTGGTTTGACTCTTATTTTATTCATGAAAATAGATCAAGATACTATGTTATATGACTTGTTGTTTGTTTTTCTTTTTCCATTCACATGAGCTTTGTTTGACAGAGGAGAGAAGAGTTTGTCTCTTATTATTATTTGTTTATAAGAATGGAAAGAATAATTTTTAGTTTTCTCTAAAAATGTTTGAAATTTATGAAAAGTGAAGGAGAGGGATATTGTTCGTTCTTATGCAGAAAGGGGAGGTACTGTATTTTTTATTATTACTTTCATTTTGTTTTAATGATACTAAACAGCATTTAATTTGTTTTATTTAATAAAAAAAGGATCCATTTGGTGACTCACTAGCAGTCAAATATGTTTCTAAATAATTTGAAAAAACAAATCAATCCAAGTTGATGAAAGTGGCCGACGCCTCATATTCCAATATCGTGTTTTTTTTAATTAAATAATATTATTGTTCATATTATTTACTATTATTATTATTATTATTATTATTATTATTATATTTTTATGGTTTATTACTATTATAATTATTATTGTTATTGTTAATTATTATTCATTATTACTAACTAATTGTTATTATTAATTATTATTGATACTAACTATTATTATTAATATTTTTTTTATTATTAATATTATTTGATTATTATTATTATTTTTATTATTAATTACTATTATTATCATGTTTTGATTGCTATATTGTTATTATTATTTCTATTAATTTATTATAATTACTATTAGATTAATATCATTAGTAGTACTAGTATTATTTATTGTTAATTATTATTTATTATTATTATTATTATTATTATTCTTTTTCCTATTTATTGATTATTATTGTTATTTTTTTACTTTATTATTATTTATTATTGACATTTACAATTATTATTATTGATTATTGTTACTATTTTTACTTTTTTTTTTGCTAATTACTATTATCTATTATTTATCATTATTAATTAATTTTTGTTACTAATTATAGCTAATTTTTATTATTCTAATTATTTTATTATTATTGTTTATTACTATTGTCACTTATTTATTTATTTAATTTTTTTTTTATTTTAAACTTTTTATGAAAAAATTCGATTTAATTGACCCATCGGTTTCACAGATGCCTTTCAATTTTCGATTTTTACTTCGAGTCCTTTGGCTTTCTCTTGGGCCTTCTTACAACGAGATTCTTTATTTTACAACTGTCTTTTGAACTTGTACTGTTTAAATTATTGTGTTATATCCTCATCCGAAAAACTGTACCCTAATTCCCGAAAATGTGTAATAAGTTTATCGCTTTCATTTACTTTATTATATCAGTTGATTGTTAATTCAAAGATTAAAATCAACCTTTTTCAGAAAAGAACAAAAAAAACGAATACTCGATCCAACGTCGAGAAATTTTCACACAAAAAATTATAACCGTTTTCATATCCACTTTCCCGTCATTTTCAAAACTTTCAAATCATGCCATTCTATTTCGATTCAAACGCAAAGAATAAAAACCTCGATCCAACATCGAGTGTCTTTTCCCAAATCAAATCCAAAATACTTAATCACAATTAAACACCATTTCATTAAAGATGAAAAGGGAGATGGTCTCGAGCCTTCGATTCCTCTCCTCAATTACTTGGATACGAGTAGCCTTACTCGGCCATTCGAGAAATTGTCATTTGTTAAAAACTTCTAAGCCCCCGCCACATCCAAACTCTTTTCATAATCAAACCTTAAGTTAAACTCATTTTCGTAACAAACTGGGACGAAAAAGGAGGTGGTCTGGAGCCTTCTATTCCTCTTCCCCGAGTACTTGGATACGAGTAGCCTTACTCGGTCATTCGAGTATTCGTCGTCCGTCCAAAATATATTAACCTTATTTAAATTCTTTTGCAATTAAGGATGAAAAGGGAGATGGTCTAGAGCCTTCTATTCCTCTTCTCGAGTACTTGGATACGGGTAGTCTTACTCGGCCATTCGAGTAATAGTCATCCAATAAAACAATCAACCAATCAAATATGTTTTCCGCCCTTGTGCGACCCCGAAAACATTTTCAGAAAAGAGTATGCAACATCCATTTTGATGCGAAACAAACAAAGACTTTAGCCTCCAAGAGCGAGCAACAAGTAAAGGTTTAATCGCTCAAATGCGATTCAAGCATCACTCTCTTTAAAAGCAATCCACCCAGTAGTTCTCTTTGGGAAGAACTACGTTTGCCTTGAGTTCTTCATAGCACCTGGAGATACGTAGGAGCAGGATTACGAAATCTTGTCAGGCACATTAATATTAAAAAACCCTAAGTTTTTCTTTTCTTCCTTTCTTTTTCTCGCTCAGTAAACAAAAGATAATAATTAACATTATCTAACACTCTATCATAAATTTAACTATGTGGTTCCCGTTGAGTACAACGGACGTGAGGGGTGCTAATACCTTCCCCTTGCGTAACCGACTCCCGAACCCGAATTTGGTTGTGACGACTATTTTCTTTTTATTGTTTTTCATGGGTTTTATCGATATTTTCCCTTTCCTATGTTGGAATAAATAAAGTTCGGTGGCGACTCTGTTCGAACATCTTTTCTGTGAGTGTGCGAGCGTCTCACGAAGGATCGTGTTTTTCGAGATGCGACAGTGCCCCCAGTGAATTTACCAAAATGGTAAACATGGGGATAAGATTAGAAGTAGGTGTCTGTGGGGGACGGTTGTCTAAGGAAGAGGTATCTTCAAGAAAGAAGTATGGTAAAAGTTTCGCTAGGAAGAAGGAAGGCGAGACCAATGCAGTGTCAGTTGGGAGGTAGAGGAGGCCTCATGTCAGAAGAAGTCCGCAACTCCGTCAACAATCAATCAATCAATCAATGCCAGTTCAACAGCAACGTCAACCACAACCACAACAAAGAACAAACAACTACAACAAAACCAACAATAATCAATAACAACAACAAAATTTTGAGAGGAAAAAGGTCTCTTTCGACCCGATTCCTATGTAGTATACTGAATTGTATCCATCTTTGGTTCTCAAGAACCTTCTCTAACCAAGAAATCGGCCACAAATTCCAGAACCACTTCCATGGTGGTACAAGCCAGAACTCCGTTGTGCCTTTCACCAAGGAGCTCCTGGTCATGATATTGAGAATTGCTACCCGCTGAAATATGAGGTCCAGAAGTTAGTGAAGAGTGGGATGGTGTCCTTTGAGGACCGTGCGCCAAATGTTAAAGCAAACCCATTGCCTACTCATGGTAATTCCTCTATTAATATGGTAGATAGCTGTCCAGGGAGTTTCCGAGTATTTGATGTGCGACATATTCGTTGATATTTGGTTGAGATGCATAAGACCCTGTGCACTATTAATGATTGTGAGCATGATCACGACGGTTGTGCAATCTGCAGTGTGAATCCCCGTGGGTGTTCGGTTGTCAAGAGAGATATCCAAAGGTTGATGGATGAGAATGTAATCCAGATTCAACAATCCAGAGATATAGATGATGTCAATGTAATAGTGCCAATGTTCAAGACCCCTGAGCGGGTGGTAATTCAGTTTGATAGCAACAGTAGTAATAGCGTCAACAAATCGGTATAGCCGTTAGTGATACGGTTAGTGGGCCCAGTCCCGTATGCATCCGTTAGAGTTGTTCCCTATTAGTATAATGCAACAATGACGGAGAATGGTCAAGAGGTGTCGTTGCCTACGACTAATTCTATGGTGAATATAGCTGATATTGCAAAGGTGACCCGTGGTGGTCGTGTTTTGGGGCCTATTTTCCCGAAGGATGTAGTGGATGTCAGTAAGAAGGTTGAGGTACCTGCAGCAAATCCAGTTAGTGCTCCAAAGTGTCAGTCTGGTGAATCCATCAATTTGAATCCTAGTGATGATGATGAGGTGCTTCGTTTGATTAAGAAGAGCAAGTTTAATGTGGTGGAGCAGCTGCTCCAAACTCCTTCCAAAATTTCTGTGTTGTCTCTACTTATGAATTCTAAAGCGCACAGAGAAGCATTGCAAAAAGTATTGGAGCAAACTTATGTGGAACATGATGTGACAGTAGATCAGTTTGACCATATTGTGTCTAATATCACTTCCTGCAACAATTTGAGCTTTTGTGTTGAAGAACTTCCCGAGGAGGCAAAAATCACAACCTGGCACCACACATATCAATGAATTGTAAGGAGGATGCGTTGTCCAATGTGCTGGTTGATACCGATTCTTCTTTAAATGTACTCCCCAAGCCAACTCTGTCAAGATTATCCTACCAAGGAGCTCCGATGAGATACAGTGGCATGATCATCAAAGCTTTTGATGGTTCTCCCAAGACTGTTATTGGTGAGGTGGACCTTCCAATGAAGATAGGTCCGAGTGATTTCCAAATTACTTTTCAGGTAATAGATATCCACCCGATCTATAGTTGCTTGTTATGAAGGCCATGGATGCATGAGGCAGGAGCTGTTACATCCACTCTGCATCAGAAGTTGAAATTTGTGAAGAATGGAAAGCTCGTTATCGTTGGTGGAGAGAAAGATTTGTTGGTAAGTCACCTGTCGTCTTTCTCATATGTTGAAGCTGAGGATGAGATTGGAACTCCGTTCCAAGCTCTATCTATTTCTGAAGAAAACAGAGATGGGGCACCTATGTCCTCTTTTAAAGATGCACATAAGATTATTGAAGATGGCAGTTCAGATCAGTGGGGCCGGATGGTAGAGATCGCCGAGAACAAGAATCGTGCTGGTTTGGGATTCCAAAGGGTCGTGTGTGATTAAAGTAGGAGATGTACAACCCAATTTCCGTAGTGAAGGGTTCATTCATGGCAATGAGCAACACTCAGCTGCTGTGATTGAGGATGATGAAGATGAAGACTGCACCAATTTTGTGACGCATGGAAAACCTTGCAACAATTGGACCGATGTCGATGATCCTGTTATTGTTCATCACTATAAGTAATTGTTTTTTTTTTGAAAATCCTTCTCCTATGCCTAAGGGAGAGGTGAACATTGTTTGGCATCTTTCAATTTGATCATTAATAAAATGTAATTCTATTCATCCACATCTATGATGTTTTTATTTTTACCTTTTTCTTTTATGAAAATGGTAATCACAAAAAACATAAATAAATAAATAATAGTTGTCCATCTGCATAATATTTGGCCACAATTCAATTCTCTAAAATCAAAATATCAAATCATTATGCAGGTTGGTTTCTAAACCCATTGAATACAATGATCCTATTCCTTCTTCAAACTTTGAATTCCCTGTGTTTGAGGCTGAGGAAGAAAGTGATGAAGAAATGTCTGATGAATTGTCTCGTCTACTTGAGCACGAGGAAAAAGCCATTCATCCGTTCGAAGAGCAGATTGAGTTAGTCAACTTGGATTCCGAAGATGATGTGAAGGAAGTCAAGATTGGGTCTCGATTGTGTCCAGAGGTGAAGAAGGGGTTGATTGATCTTATTCGACAATATTCAGATGTATTTGCCTGGTCCTATTAAGACATGCCTGGTTTGGATTATGAGATTGTGGAGCATAGATTGCCGTTGAAGCTAGAATGCCCGCCAGTCAAGCAGAAGTTGAGGAGAACTCATCCTGATATGGCAGTGAAGATCAAAGAAGAAGTGCAGAAACAGATTAATGTCGGTTTCCTTGTTACTGCTGAGTATCCGCAATGGGTGGCCAATATCATGCTTGTTCCTAAGAAAGATGGAAAAGTCTGCATGTGTGTTGATTACAAAGATTTGAACAAAGCTAGTCTGAAAGATGATTTTCCTCTGCCACACATTGATATGTTGGTAGACAATACAACTAAATTCAAAGTCTTTTTGTTTATGGACGGATTTTCCGATTATAATCAGATTAAAATGGCACCTGAGGATATGGAGAAGACCATATTCATTACACCCTGGGGAACATTCTGTTCTAGAGTGATGCCTTTCGGTTTAAAGAATGCTGGTGCAACTTACCAGAGAGCAATGACCACTCTTTTTCATGATATGATGCACAAAGAGATCGAAGTCTATGTTGATGATATGATTGCTAAATCCAGTGATGAATAAGAACATGTTGAGCATTTATTGAAGCTATTCCAGTGTTTGAGAAAGTAAAAACTCCGTTTGAATTCCAATAAGTGTACTTTTGGTGTTCGTTCTGGTAAGTTGTTGGGCTTTATTGTCTGTGATAAGGGTATTGAAGTTGATCCCGCCAAGGTCAAAGCAATACAAGAGATGCCTGCACCCAAAACTGTGAAGCAAGTCAAAGGTTTTCTCTACCGCTTGAATTATATCTCAAGATTCATTTCACACATGACTGCCACATGCGCGCCTATATTCAAGCTTCTTCAGAAAGACCAGTCTTGTGATTGGACCAAAGATTGCCAGAAAGCTTTTGACAGTATCAAAGAGTATCTGCTTGAGCCTCAGGTTCTGTCTCCGCCTGTTGAAGGAAGACCGTTGATCATGTATTTGACTGTGCTCGAGGAGAGTATGGGTTGTGTTCTTGGTCAGCAAGAGGAAAATGGAAAGAAAGAATATGTTATTTATTGCCTCGGTAGGAATTTCACCGATTGTGAGACTCAGTATTCTATGCTAGAGAATACTTGTTGTGCATTGGCTTGGGCTGCTAAGCGTCTGTGTCAGTATATGTTGAATCATACCACTTGGTTGATATCCAAAATGGATCCAACCAAGTATATTTTGAGAAGACTTCTTTAACTGGGAGGATTTCCTGTTGGCAGATGTTGTTATCAGAGTATGACATTGACTATCGATTTCAGAAAGCTATTAAAGGTAGTGTCTTGACTGACCATTTGGCTCACCAACCAATTGAAGATTACCAGTCAGTGCAGTATGATTTTCCTGATGAAGAGATCTTGTACTTGAAAATGAAGGATTGTGATGGAGCTGTTACCATACTGAAGTATCTTGTACTTGAAGAAGGGTCAGAACCAGGTTCCTGATGGGGCATGGTATATGATGGAGCTGTTAATCAGTATGGTAATGCCATTGGGGAAATGATTATTACTCCTCAAGGAACTCATTTTCCTTTTACAGCTAGATTGACTTTCATGTGTACAAATAATATGGCTGAGTATGAAGCTTGCATTGTGGGGCTTGAAGAGGCCATTGATCTCAGAATCAAGTATTTGGATGTCTATGGAGATTCAGCTTTAGTCGTGAATTAGATCAAAGGTGAATAGGAGACAAATCAACTCGGTTTGATACCATATAGAGATTATGCGAGGTGGATTTCAACTTTCTTTACAAAGGTTGAGTTTCATCATATCCCTCAATATGAAAACCGGATGGCAGATGCTCTTACAATGTTGGCTTCGATGATTGTGGTGAAGTATTGGAATGAAGTTCCCAATTTGACTGTGATGTGTCTTGATAGGCCGGCTCAAGTGTTTGCTGTTGAAGAGGTCAAAGATGAGAGGTCAAAGTCAGATTTACCCGCCTGGGGCATCTTTGAAAGATAATAAGACTTTGAGGAGATTAGCTGGCAACTTCTACCTGAATGGTGATGTGCTTTATAAGAGAAATTTTGATATGGTACTGCTCAGATGCGTGGATAGACACAAAGCAGAACTGTTAATGACTGAAGTCCATGAAGGTTCCTTTGGTACTCATTCCAACGGACATGCTATGGCTAAGAAGATGTTGAGAGGAGGTTACTATTGTAAGACAATGGAATCTGACTGTTGCAAGTTTGTGAAGAAATGCCACAAGTGTCAAATTTATACAGATAAGATTCACGTTCCTCCGACACTGTTGAACGTCATTTCCTCCCCATGGCCCTTCTCCATGTGGGAAATTGATATGATTGGCATGATTGAGCCCAAAGCTTCGAATGGACATCGTTTCATTTTGGTGGCTATTGACTACTTCACAAAGTGGGTTGAAGCGACATCGTATGCGAATGTGACCAAGCAAGTTGTTGTGAGGTTTATCAAGAATCAGATTATATGTCGTTATGGTGTGCCAAGTAAGATCATTACTGATAATAGATCGAACTTGAATAATAATATGGTGGAAGCTCTTTGCAAAGACTTCAAGATTGCATACCATAATTCTTCTCCTTACAGACCTAAGATGAATGAGGTTGTTGAAGCTGCAAACAAGAACATTAAGAATATCATTCAGAAGATGGTTGTGACGTACAAAGATTGGCATGAAATGCCCCCGTTTGCTTTACATTGGTATCATACATCCATCTGCACTTCAACAGGGGCAACCCCTTTCTCACTGGTTTATGGCATGGAAGTTGTGCTCCTGGTAGAGGTTGAGATCCCATCATTGCGTGTGCTGATGGAAGCCAAGTTGACAAAAGTTGAATGGTGTCAGACCAGGTATGATCAACTGAATTTAATTGAAGAGAAGAGGTTAACTGCCATGTGTCATGGTTAGTTGTATTAGCAGAGAATGATGAAATCTTTTGATAAGAAGGTCAAGCCTCGTGTATTCAGAGAAGGTGACCTTGTGCTCAAGAAGATTTTATCTTTCAAACCAGATTCTAGGGGAAAATCTACTCCAAATTATGAAGGCCCATACGTTGTTAAGAGAGTCTTTTCAGGTGGTGCTTTGATACTTACAACTATGGATAGGGAAGAGTTCACGAGTCCTTTGAATGCTGATGCAGTCAAGAAATACTTCGCCTAAAAAGAAAAAGAACAACTCTCTAAGTTGAAACCCGAAAGGGAAGCTTTAGGAAAAAATGAGTGTCTCGGTGGATTGAAAACCTGAAAGGGCGATCCAGGCAAAAATTAGAGACATAAAAATAGAGAAAATTATCCCGATAAATTGAGTACCCCACTGTAGCGGTGTATTCGTCACTTTATGATTTATTGATTAAATCAAAAGCAAAGCATACAATGAATCGAGTCGCCACCGCACTTCTATTTATCCAAAGGAATGGCTAGAAAGCGAACAAAAGCCTAAGAAGTTTTACACAAAGAAAACTAATAAAAGATCAGAGTTCTGGGTAAGGGGTTAATTATGCAATGGGAAGGTGTTAAGCACCCAAAACGTCCTAGGTACTCATAGGGAGCCCTTTTCACAACTTGTTGTACGATTTATTATTTGTTTATGAAATATTTATTGTGCAAACATGATTGAAGGGATGAGAAAAGAATGTACAAATTTATTTACATTTTTGTGTTTGGATGGATGAAACCCATTGCCTACGTACCTTTTCATGAAAGATAAGGATCAAAACGCCGTAGTTCGGCTAAAAGATTTCCAAAATATGAGTGGGTTGATTTTAAACAAAAGCCCTAAGGTCTTTCATTATCCACGGGAGAAAACTCAACCTATACAACCACAAGTCCACCATGTGAGAAAAGCTTCAACTTGCTAGTGAGGGACCATGCCCTATAATAAGCAAGGAAGTCTTACAATTCAATCACTAAGGACAAAAGGTGAGATTTACATCAACCACTAAGATAATTGAGATCTATGGCTAATGTATGAAAACTTATCAAGAATGGACAAAGCCACAAAACAATTGAGTGAGTGAAATTAACCATTTAGGATTATTCACAAAATGAAGTCAAAGTATGATTAGAATTCAATTCAAAAGAAGTATTATGAAAATGAAGTTTGAAAAATCAAAGGCTTAAGGCCTAGGTTTCTAATTTGAAAAGAAATGAAAATGTTTGCACAAAGTTTTCAGGTTTTGGGTTAACATGCAAATGGAGGTTTAAGAACAAAATGTGGGAGGTTAAGGGATGCAAAACTTCTTAGATGTTCACCTCTTGAGATCATATGTAGATGATCCAAGTGATTCCTTTGGAAAAGGCAACAAGTGATAACAAATAAACAACATAAATGGATACCGGATGCCAATCAATGGACTTACACCAATCTCACAAAACAAAGAAAACATGGATACCAGATGCCAATCAATGGACTTACACTAGTCTCATAAAGCAAAGAAAGCAAATGCAATAAGCAAGAGGAAACAAGTTGCCAATAAATGGTCTTACACTCGACTCCTAGGAAATGGGATACCAATCAATGGTCTTAGTCCCAACTCCTACCAGATCACAGGAAACAACTGCCAATAAATGGACTCACAATTGACTCCTCAATGGACAAAACAAAATGTCACAAAGTATGAACAATGATCATAAGATGATATACAATTAATGCTCAAAGATGAGAACAATGCACAAAGGCACACATAAACAATTATGCACATATGGGCAAACAAGCACACAAGTAGTCAATTATCACACACTATACACAATCAATAGGCTCAAGCAAGGTTGGGCTTTTGAAACAAGCTAACTGGAATGGGGTGTTTTGAGCTCTTAACCCTAACATTGAGAGTTAGGGTGAAGCAGATGAAATGGAGATGAGGGTTATGCCTCATAGCTCTTATCCCTGGCCTGGGAGAGCTTTAATCAATAGAAAGTGTGGGAGTTCAGAATGAAGGAACTCTTCTCCATAAATGACTGACTCTATGGATAAGATTTTGGTTTTTTATTCAAAGTGCATCAACACATGGTGTGAGCAAAGTGAATGACACAACTGAATAGTAGGGGATGGATCACACATCCCTTTTTTATCTGCCAATTGCCTCTTAAGAGGACTTAACCTGCTTGGCACAAAGATAAACAAACAAAAACATGGCCTCTCAAGGAGGGCTTCAGACAGGTGCCTGCCAATAACAGCAGGTCTTCCAGACTACATGAAGATCAAGGGATTATACCTAAGTGGTATGCCAACCACAAGCAAAGCAAAGCAAAGTTCAAATGAACTTAAAGCAACTTAGGTACCTGTGTAAACAACTAAACAAATCAGTACAGTAATCACACAAACAGACAATAGTCAACAATAAACAAACAATCCCAAGGTATAACAAATAAGCCATAAGGCAAACTCAAGTGAGTTATCATCAACCTACAAAACAGCAAATGTTAGCAATCAAAAGCAAATATCAACATTCAAATGATGAAGCGACATTAACCATGGAATTTGGATGCTTGGTCCTGAAATTCAAAGCTCACATGTAAGTACAAACCACTAGGTCAAAGCCTAGGGTCAAAGGTGAAGAAAAAATTCAAAACAGGAGCTAATATTCAACACAATGCAACTTCAAACACATATTAACATTTCCTAAAAAGGACCAAAACAAAATCATCAAGCAAAGGCATTTAATGTGCAAGGGAAGTCAAAGACAATTTCAAAGCTCATATTTGGACATTGAGAATGAAAATTCCAAATCAAAACAGAAATGATTCAAATAATTCTGGAAAAATTCATGAGCAGTCAACACATCCAATATGATCATCATACCAAAAATCATAAACACAGAAGCTCATTTGATATGGAAATGAAATTGCACAAGTTGATCATCCAATTGTGTGACACAACTTGTCACACCATGTTAACATGTACACAAAACAGAAATGGAGCATGGGAAAAATGTCAAACCAAAACCAAAATGTCAATTTTCATGTCAAGAATCATCATGCAAAATTTGGTAGCAATTGGATCAATATCAAGCATTTCACAATAGAAAGAGTAAGGCAAGGTCACATATGCATACATGTTCACATAATTCAACATAATTTAAAATCCAGGAAGTGTAAAATCATGAAATCAACATCATAAAATTCTATACAAACATAGGACCATTTTGCAAAACGAATGGGATTAATTGGATGATTTTTCAATTAGTTATGGATTTTTAAAGTTTGGGAAAAAAAATGAACTCAAATGATCATAGCATGTATTAAATTGGAGGGAAAATGGAAAATGAAGAAGAATTTGAAAAAAATGGCGCATGCTGGATTCGAAGCGTGTTCACATATTAAAGGAAGCGCTAAGTGAAAATAAAGTCCAAAACGCTGGAAGCAGGAATCGAAGTGAGAACCAACGGATTAAACCAGGCCTGGGCGTGTTTTCCATCAAGAACCCTAGCGAACCAGGTTGGACGCTAAGCCGTCACTAAACGGACGCTACTATGAAGATCTTCATCTTCTTCATGAAGATGATGATGAACAGTATGAAGTTCATCAAAAATTTTCCAGAATTTCCAGAATTTCACAGATTTTACAAAAAATTATACCAAAACAAAGCTCATGCAATGGAGATTATAGATCAAGCATCAATTCATCCTAATTCAACATGATTCATGCAAATCGAAGCAAATAAAGTTTGACATTCAAAACTTCAATCAAGCATATCTCTCTCAATTCTTATCCAAATCGCATGAAATTTATATCAGATTGATCAGCATCAAATGTTCTACAATATTATACACATAAAACAGAGAATTAAGGTGATCGAAAATGTGACCTCTTGAAGATCAGTTCTTGAATTCTGCAGATTCCAGGCCAGGCAAGCATGCAAATCCAGTCCAAATCACTTGTTATGAAGTTTGATGATGAAATTGAGGCTTGGAAACGTGTAGATCTCGCTCAATTTGCGTTTGCCATTTTTGAGTTCTTGAACTTCAATGCTTGATTTCTACACGAACTCACCAATCCAAAGCTTGATCTGCACTAAATCCACACCAGGGAACAAGAATATGGAATAAAAATGCAAGGTTCTTTGAAGATTTTTCAAATTTTGGTTGAGAGAAAAAAATGGAGGGAAAAATTTCTTAGATCTAGAAATGGTGAAATGATCAAGTTAATCTCAAATTCTGTTAGGGTTTCTATTTATATGATGTCCTAATCTCAATTTAATTAAAAGTTAATCATGTTTAGTTGAAATTAATAAAAATAAGGTGTTATGACCAAAACTTGAAAATTGCATGGTGCATGTAGTAAACCCACGTGAACAATGCCATGTAGCTGATTATTTTTACTCAAAATCAATTTTTAAACACATTGGCAATGGTAAAAAGCTCCCATGATGCACTATTTTTGAATTTGCCATTTTCCCTCCAAAAAAGTCATGAAATAACAAATGATTATGTGATGAGATTTTATGTAATGTGATGCATGATTTGGAAATTAGAGGTCAAGAGAAGAATATTGCAAAAAGAACCACTCAATTTGGAGCTATGAATCAAAAGTTATGCCCACTTGAAGTCCCATGCACACTTGGCAATGATTGGATCATATCTCCTCAACCACACATCAGATGCTCATGATCTTGGACTTTTTGGAAATGGGAGAGAGAGATCTACAACTTTCATGTTCAACAAAATTTCATTTGAAGCTTATTTGATGATGTAAGATTGAGTTGAAGTTGGTCCAAAACCTTTCCATTTTTGGAAACTTGAAATTATAGGTCACTTTCCATTTTTGGAAACTTTTGACTGGACCTCAATTTCTTCAATGTGAGTGTTTGAAATGTCAAATGAGACTTGTTTGAACATGAAAGAAGTGTATCCATCAACTCCCAAACCTCAAAGTCCACAGTTGACTGCACAGTTGACTTTCTGGGTCTTCATTTGACCTGGAAATGTCCTGATGAAATTTAAGCCTCTACCACTTGGGATTTTGCTTCAAAATGACATCATAATTCATATGAACTCTTGTAAATGATCATGGGGTCCAAATCTCAAGAACAACCACCATCTATTGCTCAGTTAATGCCTTTGATGTGCTTGACCTGCAATTGCTTAAGCTGTAAGACAAAGGTTTAGATGACATATTTTTGTACATTTGGTCAGTGATTAAACAAGAAAAGCAATGACATAAAATGCAAGTAATGCTTGGTGATCAAGAACCACTCAAAAGAGGATCCCACCCACAAGGAAGCAAGCAAGGTGTCCAATGATCCTTGAGGCAATGCAATGTTATGATATGATGCCATGAGGGATCTTAGGGACAAAATTGGGGTCTTACACCCACCCTGGGGCAATTTATGCAAAAATTAGGGATTATGGCAAGTAACTGCAAGCTGGTTGATCTTCAGTCTTGAAGACTTTCTTGAGCACAATGTTTGGTTCTGATTCATTTTCAACCAAAGCTAAGAGCACAGTGGATATTGAAGGAGGTAGAAGGAATAGTGATCATTGTATTCAATGTAGCCATTTTCCATGTAAATTACCATTTTTCAACTTTTGTAAAGATCTATGGAGTCTTGTCATTTACAGACTACCATTATATTAAATAAAGTTGAGCTTTTATCCAATTGTTTATACTCTTATTTATTCAGCTAAATAGAATAATAAAGGCAGTTACTTTAAGAGCAATCGATTTCATTAAGGGATGACCACAGCGGTCCGAAAATATGTAAGCCCTAAAATGCGAAGCATTGCTGGTCCTCCCCAAGCAGTTGGCGTGATCCCCGTTTCTTCCCCAACAACATTTCAGCATCTCCAACCGAGTTTTGTTGGTTTCCCCAGCTGAGTTTGTAATTGCATCCCTCGAGTTCTAGGCGCATCATCGCAACAGGTTGCATAAATTCAACAAACTTTGTTTCCTCTCAAGTCGCCATCGGAGTTATCCATGACCTCTGTTAGACTTGATTCTTAAGCAGTATTTTCGATCCTCTACAAGGTTGTCTCCCATTTGATATGGTGTTGACCTAAAATTCCCTGCAGAGTTGATAGCGTAGATTTTCTGCAAACCTCTTCCCTTCTCCCCAGTTAGGTTTGAGCCTCTGAGGTGGATGATTCTCTCCAGCAGATGCTTCCCTCCCGTGAGGATTGGCTGAGAATTGTATCGATGATTCAGACCAGTGACATTTGTATCCTTTGTGATTGTTCTGTCACCATAATCATCATTTATACATATACATATACATATACATATACATATACATATACATATACATTTACATATACATTCATAGATTTCATTATTTGCATGCACTCTGTGATCCATTGTTTCTCTTATCTTCTGCTACGGTGGTATCCTTTGCCCGCTCGACGCATATTAGGTTTGTCTGTCCTCTTTCAATTGTAGAGTGTCAGCCCCTTAAGCAGAAAGAATTTAAGCTTTCTCATTCCCCACTGAGTTTATTTCCTCGTGGATGATTATTATTTTGGCTTCCCCCAGTTGATTATCTGGATGGAACCATTCCCCTTGAGTTATACCCTCATTGGGTTGAGTCTTTGGTTGATCATTTCTTTCTAGATCTTACCTAGATAGATGCTTTTGGTCCCCTGAGAGTCTATTGCCCAGTAACTGGTAATATTTCTTCTCAATTTACAAGTATTTCACTTTTTCCCAATGCCCAACAAAAGTAACCCTTTTTCTCCCCAGCTGATTCATTTTCGCGTTTCCTCGGAAATCTATCCTCGATATGTTCATCCTAACCGATGACAAATATTTTCTTCCCCCACTTTGAGTCTATCCTTGATATGTTCATCCTAACTGATGGCGGATACTCTCATCTTTGGTACTCTACCCAGTAAAAAGGTAGTTGTAATCCCTATTTCTTTCCCTAGAGAGTTAATCCTTGATATGTCCATCCTAACCGGTGAAGAATTTCCTCTTCTTTGTAGTCTTCTGCCCAGTAACCGTTGTAAATCATGTTTCCCCTCAGAGTCTATCCTTGATATGTTCATCTTAACCGATGACGAATATTCTCTTTTCGGTATTCTATCCAGTATCCGATAGATATAATTCCTACTTTTTCAGGCAATTTATCCTTGATATGTTCATCTTAACCGGTGACAGATATCCTTCATAATATCCCCAGGTGAGTCTATCCTTGTTATGTTCATCTTAACCGATGACAGATATTCTTCCCCTTTGAGTCTATCCTTGATATGTTCACTTTAATTAATGACGGATATTCTTTTTTTTGCGGTCTTCTGCCCAGTAATCGGTAGTTGTAAATTCTATTTGGCTTTTCCCCAACGGGTTATTCTTACCCAGTAACTGGTAATGAATACACCTTCTGTTGCCCCCAGCGAGTCATCCTTGATATGTTTACCCTAATTGGTAACGAATGTCCTCCCTGTCATATTTTGTTATCCCCTCGCCCAGTAACCGGTAGTGGATAATATACTTCTGTTACTCCTGTGTCGAAGATCATTTCTTCCCCAGTCGAGTTTGAGTGTGTATTTCCTCAGTGAGATCGCCTTTTTCCTGTTTGGTTCGAGTATTTCAGCTTTGTTCTGATCTACCTGTTTCCCTTGTAGATGTTCCTTTCTTTCCCCGACTGAGTCTTTCCATTGATTTGTTTTCATGGAATCCCTCGAGTCCCCCAGCAGTTTTAAAGTCATAGCATGGCCTACGCACAACCTTCCCCCCTATAGTCTTTGTCTCCCAGTGAGCTTTCCTTACGGAATGCGTTATACTCCTGCGGACTTTCGGTCTCTCCGGATTCTTTTCCTTTGTGGCAACATTCTCCCATGTAACAACCCGTATAATATATATCTAGAATAATATCATACAAGTGTTAAATTTTGGTACTGTCACAACATAAGTGCCTAATGGCATTAATATATATATATATGTCCAAACTAAAACATAAATGGAACATGTTATACAATAATGCCTAAACAATAAAAAATCTAAGAACTATGTACAATATCTTCATTGCACACAACTCCACAGCGGAAGATTATAATGAACAGCAACCCTTGAAACATCCATAACAGTTTCTCTTAGATTCAACCTGTAAAGAATACCTGAAAAATAACAACAATAATGGGATGAGATAATAATCTCAGTGAGTTCTCCTATCCTATGGGTCCACTCGGCTCTACAGGGTATTCTAATTGATATTCAACTCATATCCAACTCAAGTCAACAAGGGAACGAAGACTTGAGCGATGGGGAAACTATCTCGCAATTGTATGGAAACATGCATCTGAGTTCTCATAACTCAACCACGATCATTATTCAGATCACGAAACATCAATTCCCGATCGGACTTACGTCTAAGCCAGGCCCGGTTCATGCATGCTCGTATGATTCGACTTTCGCGGTGGATATCAGGTTCCCCTATGGGACTCTAACCCACTTTTAAGAACCATCACTCGTATGGGACTCTAACCCACTTTGAGTATCTTTCACCGTATGAGACTCTAACCCACTTAGGTGTCCACCTTTCCCCCATGTCCGCCATGGTTGGGGCTCAAACCCAATTGAGGCTCGAATCATTGGTCCCACATCCCAATGCTTACACGTTTAAGCATACCAATAGAGATGTGTACCATCATAGAAAAACACACATTCTGAATACATGATCGGTTCCATAAAACATTGGTTCCACGAACCATAACAAATTCATCAATCATAGGTGACTTCATTCACCATAATACACAAATAATGATATGGCATGTTCCATATAATGCGTCTCATTCTCAATCATGGTAACAATTTGTCCACGACCTCACATAAGCGTCGTACGAATGAATACCGTATTCTCATACATATATCACACATATTTCATAACCTATATTATCTTACTAAGTTATTAATCATTTTATCCTCCTAGGTTTCCTCACTCGCCTTTGGTAAGGTTTTTAATCATGTTATTTCACAATCAAACATATCAACCATTTTTAACACCCATCATAAATATAATTCATTTAATTTGTAAGACACATAATATACTATAATATGATATCATAATAATAGCCTTTTTCATTATCTTACTAATGCATCCGTCCGCATCCAAAACGGAGCTATAATGCTCAATTAATTCATTAATCTATCTTAATCAAGATTTAGATTAATATTTATTCATTGCATAAGTATTCAACAACAATCTCTTTGGCCTAGTGGTAAGGCATGTACAGTTTCAAGGAGGTCCTGGGTTCAAACCCCACTGGTGACAAATTCTGTACAGACAGAAAATTACCACTCACGAAACTGCCCAGAAAGTGAGTTTTGCTACGCGTTAACCGGTTAACAGTAACCTCTTTCCTTAAATGACTCCTCTTTTATTTTCCTTTCCATCTACCATTTTTACCTACCATTTTTACATAACTTGATTTTTCAACAACAACCAACATAATATCAACACATAGCATGGATAGGGAGTATGAACACAACTCACCTAGTAGAAGAAGAAGATGAAGTTGGTGATGATGAAGATGAGATGATGATGGTGCTTCCATGGTTTCGTCCTCTTCTTCTCCCATGAGTTTTCTTCTTCTCCTCATCTTCCTCTTTCTCTTCCTTCTTTTCCTCTTTTCCTCTTTTTCTCCTCTTCCCTTTCTTTCTTTTCTTTCTGATAATTCTCATTCTCTCTTCTTCTATTCTTATCCTTTCTTCTTTTCTTTTCCACCACACATACTACATTACATATATAATATATAATATATAATATATAATATCAACTAATAATAAAATATCTCGCTTGATATTTTATCTTCCAGTACCAATTGACCAATTATTAATGTTACCAAAAATGTCCTCTCTTGTAATTATTAATATTGGTCTGTCTCTTTTATTAATAATTAATCTCTTTAGAGTTCACCAGTTACTCTATTGGTCCCAATTGACAACATTTAGAGCACATAGGAACTCCAATTGTTACAACTAACAAAAGATATAGCACATAGGAATTCAATTGGTCTCAACTGACAACTAATTGAGCATTTAAGGGAATATGGGATATTACATCCCACAAAGATTATTTTAACATTCATATCATATGCATCATGAGGTCTCTTAGGGACCAAAATTTGCTTCTATGTGTTGTTATTTAAGCCCATTCTACTGAGTCGATGCAAAGATTTTAACCTTCATCTCCTCAGCTAGGACTTCTTAAAATATGGGCAGTTGTAAGACCCCAAATTTGACCCTAAGATCCCTCATGCCATTTCATCACATGCATTAAAATTGGGATCACAACTTGGCATCCTCCTTACCCCTCATTCATTGGGTTTGCATGGGGAGAGATCACCAAACACACTTGATTGTATCATACTTCGTTTTTCTTTGTTTACTAACCAAAATACCAAAAAATGTCATTGTATAACTTAACTCTTTTGTAGTTAGCGCACATGCTCACCTATGCTCTATCAAGCTCATATATAGGGTTTAAGACCCTCATTACAAGGAGCTAAATCAATAAATGGTTTACTATGGATCTAAGTATAATATATGGATCCCCACGATCTTCACATGTTATTTTGATCAAGAAATCATCAATAGTTTGAAGCTTATTTTCCTTGGAAGCCCTAATTCATCTGGGTATCTTATGTGACTTCTTCAACAAGTTTCTTCACCAATTAGTCAAATATTCTAATATATACTTCATATTTGATCATCTTATGAATATATGATCCTCCATGAGTCCCAAAAGTCAAGATAATATCAAGCTAGCAAGTTGGTTCATGGTGGTTGACCAGAGGAATTCAACTGGTCAAAACTGGGGTCCCCTAGACCCTATCTCCTACAATTTTTGTCATATGAAAATGATTCCAAGAGAAACGTTACTCTAAATGACATTCCAAACAACTTTCATGTTGAAGTCAAGATCTATTTTTTCTTGGAAAGTCATTTTTTATGGTGAAAGATTATAGGTCATTTTGTATAAACCCTAATTTGGAGGTCAACTTCCCAAGACCATAACTTTCTCATTTTTTATGAGATGAAAGCCATTAAAATTGCATGATCAAATTCAAGATGTATAATTCAACTTTTACTTTTGTAGGAAGTTCAAATAAAACTTGAAAATGCATGTGATAAAGGGAAACATTATAGGTCATTTTGGGCCAATACCATTGAACAAGTGATTTTCCTCAACTTCTAAAATGTATAACTCCTTCATGTTAAATCCAAAGGAGGTAAAATTTGTGACTAATTTGAAATAATTTTAGAGAGCTACAACTTTGATGAAGGAACTATTTTAATTTGAAGTCCATAGAAAAAGTTACTCAAGGTGGAAGAAGTGAACATATGGCTTGATCTCTTTCATTTTCTGAATTAAAATTATTTTTTGGATCAATATTAATATTTTTTATGATTTAATTGTTTTTGTGCATATTTTTAATTGTTTAAAAATACTTTTAAGTTTCCAAAAATTGTGAATATTTTTCTCCAAGGTCCTTTGACCTTGTTTGACCTATGATAAATCTCTTGGTCATTTATTTGGTGTTTTGAACAGGTTTTAGGTTTTTGATCAAACATAATTCAATTTAATGCATTTTAAATTGTTTTTAATTTGTTTAATTGTGAATAAATTGTGTTGAGCTATTTCCATTGACTTGTTGAGTTTGACTATTGTTGTTGGGCCTTGGTCAAGGTTGATTTGACTTTGTTGGATTAAAATCATTGGATTTGGGGGATTGATGAAATGTACATTTCATCTCCCAAAAATGAATGAATAATTTTAATTTGATAAAAGTCCTCCCATGACCAATTTGTGTTTGTCTCATTTCCCCTCCCTCATCATCTTCAATCCCTTTCTATCCCATCCATTTCATTGACCATGATATCTCTATATCCTAAGGCTAATTGATTCATAAATCAATATAAGTATGGATGAGATTAGGTCCACCCTCTTTTCCATTTTCTTTTAAGGGTGGTATATTTTAGGAGTATGGTTCATAATACCATATCTCTAACATGCATTAACACTAAAATTTCCATTGCCCGACCTCAGATAATTGTGACTTCTATATAAGTCCAATTACGATCGCTTAACATAGCGCTAAATTTGACACAAAAGGTATATCATTCTAGTAAGTGAGATTGTAAGTCTCCCCCCTTTCATGGTATTGTGTGGAAACTTGGCCTTTTTTCCTTCCTTTGGAAGATGTCTTGGTTCAAGGATCCATGCTTGTGAATAGAGGGTTGAATGTTCTCCAAAGAATGACTTAAACAACAAAAAGCAAAAAATAATACTAACTTCTAGTCAACTAACATTTGACTAACTTTTAATTTCAAGTCATTTACCTTATGCACTTTAAATTCAAGCCATTTATCATTTGTCATTATACATATCATTTAACTTGTTTACTTTAATTCCATTTTTACTTTGCTCACTTGAGCCATATGTTGTTAATCTATTGTGATTGTATATACTTGTTGGTGTATTTTGTTTGTGTTTGTGGTCTTTTGACCTTAATGTACATAATAACAACAAAAACTCTTAAAAAATGTTTGTGTGGACTGTTGGATTTGATCTGAGACTTGGACTTAGAACTAGGCAACATTCCATATGCAAAAGGACTTGGCCAATGCTAACTTTTCTGAAACCAAGTGCTTGTGAATTGAACTTCCATCTGATGCAAGTGTTGAGATCCATTTGAGTTCATCTGCTACATGGTCTTGATGAAGATGTTACCTTGAACTTGTGTCTAATGCCTTATTCTGAGCCATTCAAGGAGTATGTTATCTGATACATGGGGAAGATCATGAAGAAGACTATGGAGTTGCTAGCCTGGATGTGGCTATCTTTATTTGATTCCTTGCTCTTCATCTTGCTATGTGTGTATTGATATTGCTTGATTCTAAAGTCCAAGGGAAAATTGGGTTTCTATATGACATTCTTGTCTATTGGATTGCATCCCATTGGTCAGATCTTTTCAACTCTTAACTTTTAAATTTTTTCTTAGGATTAGTCTCTTAATCTCCTCCCACTTCTTTAATTTCAAACCTCTCCCCTCTTTAAAAATCTTCTTTGCTTGTGATTTTTTAAATTTAGACTTTATTGCAAATTAGAAACTTTGGCCTTATGCCATTACATTTTTAAAACTTCCTTTCCTTAATCAAACTTGTAAATCTACTTAACTACAGTTGACTTAAAATTTCAAAAGGCAAAAAAAACTAACACCCATTCAAACTCTTTTAGGCCTTTTGTGCCTCTTTCAAACTTAATTTTTTTATTAAAAGCAATTCCCTCACTTTGAAATTGATACCACGAAATACGAGGTTTTGATCCCTCATTTTATGTTGGTACGTAGGCACAAGTCTGAAGGTCTTGTCAAACACAAAAATATAATTAATGAATTATTTTCTCATCCCCACACTCTATCTATTGCAAACATCTTTTTATACCAAACGACATGTACACACAAAAAAGGGCTCCCTAGGAGTACCTAGGACACTTTGGGTGCTAACACCTTCCCTCTTAGTAACCAACCCCCTTACCTGTAATCTCTGGCATTTTATTAGTTTTGATTTGAAAACTTCTTATCTTTGGGCTTTGTTCGTACTTTTCCCTTTTCCCTTGGAAACAATAAAAGCGCGGTGACGACTTTGGTTTTATTGACGTTAAGTTTATCCATATCTTAATGATCATGAATTTACCGCCACACATGTGTCCCGAGAACACTCCGCATCAAGTTTTTAATTTCATTAAGTTTTATAAGATGATGTTGGAAGGGTTAACCACTGAGCTTGCTACGATTTGGAGGGCCCAAATGCCTTAGGCTTTTGCTTGTATTTGAACTTTGATTTGAAATAATGAAAAGTTGCTTTTGGATTCATTTATTGTGTTTTATTTCTTTATTTGTTTGAATACTTGCGAACAAATGTTGTATCATTGCTGAAATTAATTATTGAAATTAACCAAGAGTTTTGCAAACAAAAAAAATGCATCCATACATGCATTCATGCATTTTCCAAATAAAAATCTCACTCCATCCTTTGTCAATGACTAGGAAGTTGATTCTTGACCCGCGTTTAGAACAAGGAACCATGTCTAAAGAGATGATGAGCAAGCTAAAGAAAGGTCAAGAAGCCTTGAAAGAGGAACTGGAACTTTTTTTACGTTACGATATTGGAAGGCCGAACTCAGTTTCGATTTTGAATATGTGAGCGCATATATTGTCCAGTTTGATTTTGATGAGTTTTGTCGTTAATTTATGTTGTTTTTTCATTTCATTTGGCTGAAAATTTGTAATATGCTTGTGGTACGGTATTATTTTTTCATTGTGTTATAATATCGGGAGTTGAATTTTGTTTCGCTCTTGAATAAGTTTCAAACACATACATCATGTCAGTTGCAGTCTGCTTTGACTATGTATCAATATGGTAATATTGTTGTGTCGTCGTTTTTCTCTTGTAATGACGAAATCAGATTTGTAATTGAAAATAAGGTGGTAATGTCAGTTTATGTTTGCAAAGTTAATTTGTTAGTGTAAATGCTCGCTGTTTTTGTTATTGATCAATTCGAAGACGTCATGAGCTTTACAATATAAACTTTAGTTTGCGTTTGATTCGACATGATATACAATCATTCTAGTTTTTGATTTGATCATAGTTGCAATGACTGCATCCGTGCGCTAGCAATTTGTTTTATGATTATTTACTCTATGTGCAACATATCAACTTTGTTGTCATCGCCAAAATCAGTTTTGTATACGTGATTGGTGGTTTAGCCTCGTGACAATCCATTTTTGTGCTCATATCACTTCGAGTTTTATTTTGCAACACGTGCTTTCATTTGATTTTTTTTATTATCTTGTTGTTTCTCAATTCGACTTGCGATGACCGCTCATGTCTTAGCATTTTACCATTCTACTTGTGCTAAAATTCAATGATCCAACGTTATTATGTTTAGATTGATGTTGATATCTTGTGGTAGACTTTGCACATTTTTGCATTACGTGACATTAATTCACATCCTCGCATCAGGATATTAATCCGTGCCCATTTCATTTTGTGCTTGACTTCTTTCAATTTGATTATATTGAACGTGTGATATAGATATCACATGTCCGTTCATTTTTGCATTGCTTTGTATTGACCTTGTTTCAATTGATTATCTCATTACAATCCCCATTCGAAAAAATGTATCCCTCACCCCTGGCTGTATTGATTGCTTAACTTTATCGCTTTCCTTTTTATTGTTTGGTTATCTTATTTAATTTCTAATTCAAGACTAAAGTCAACCATTATTTAAAAAAAAAGTTTGATTTAATGTCGAGCCATTTTCTAAATCAAACCATTGACCATTCATCATCATTTCAAAATAATGTCAAACTATTTTCAAATCATTTTCTCATTCTATGCAAATCAAAACCTCAATCAACATCTAGTGATTTTTCTTAAATCAACATAATATTAAAATATTTTTCTTAACAAATGTGAAAGAGGAGGACTGTTGGAGTCTAGCATTCCGATGAAACGCTCAAATGATTGGTCCCAAGGCACACATTTTGGGTTAGCCGTTCATTTTATGTTTTGCCCCTAAATCACTTTATAAACTTGGACTAAAAAGGACCGTTGGAGTCTAGCATTCCGATGGAACCCTTAAATAATGGATTCCAAGAATTTTGTCTTGTTTTTATTGAGCGTTCGTTGTCCATAGAATAATTTCTTAAATACTTTGAGTAAAAAAGGACTGTTGGAGTCTAGCATTCCGATGAAACCCTCGAACGATTGGTCCCGAGGCACGCGTCTCGTTCTTACCGAGCATTCATCATTCGCCTAACAAAATTCAACCAATCAAACCTATCTTTTCTTGCTGCTGTACGATGACCTTAAAACCTTTTCATAAACGAAATATGCTTCATCCATTCTGAGACGATGCAAACAAGCTTTGTTTCTACATGTGCAAGAAAAGTTAGAAAGCTTTCCGCTCGCTGTGACGAGAACAAATCTGCGAGAATCCGGATTATGTTATCTATTCTGATGCGATGTCAATGTTCACTTCTCCATGTTTTGGGTAGTAAGAAATGTTTTCTGCTCGATTGTGACTAAGTACCTTTTGCTAAAACCGACCAACAAACAAACATTTTCTACCCAGAACTACGTAGCCTTGAATTCTCAATTGCACTTGAAGATACGTAGGAGTAAGACCTGCAATCTTGTCAAACACATTATTAAAAAACCTTTTGCGGTTTGCTTTCCTTTTCTTTTTAATATTTTTATCACTAGAAGAAAGCAATTAACATAAGCCAATATTTAATCGTAAGTTCAACTAAAAGGTTTCCATTGAGTACAACGAGCGTGAGGGGTGCTAATACCTTAACCATACGTAATCGACTCCCAAACCTAAATATAGTTGTGACGACCATGTTCTTTTCCAAAGGTTTTATAGATATTTTCCTATTCCTTCATTGGGATAAATAAAGTTCGATGATGAATCTGTTCAAACATTTTTTCACGAGCATGCGATGCGCTTCACGAAGGATCATATTTTTTCAGGTACGACACTTTCCATTGCTTGGAATTCGAAGACGTTAGTTCTGCTACATCCGTGCAAGACAAGGTAGCAGAAGTGGTTCTATCATATTTAAAGAGCATCAGGGAAACTCTTGAGAAGGATATTCCTCTGTGTTGGGGTCAGATAGTAGATGTTGCTGAGAAGCATAATTACTTAGATATCGGTTACCATCCATCGTCATGCCTGTCAAATCAAGGAAATAAGAAGAGGTTCTTCCCTATCAAGTTCAACAGTGCTAGGTATCTACATGACGACATCGTGGCAGTTATTGAAGGTTCAAGAAGAAGAGAAGTCTCCAGCTTTGTGCGTAAATTCCCACTTGACTTCACGTTAAACAACTGGACAGCCTTCGGTCCCCACGATCTTTCTTGTTACAACGTAATGCATTTTGTTTTTTTAAATCCCTTGTCCTCTCCCAAGACAAGAGGATAACTTGTAAGGGCCTCCTTGTTTTCAAAGTATTATGTGATCAATAAATAAAAACATTTTTGCATTCAAAATCACGTTCCTTTCCTTTCTTCTATTTTTTTTCTTCACAAAAAATAAATGGAAAAAGTTTATTTTTTCTTTTAAACTTTTCATAAATCCCAATCTAAAATAAAGTTCATAAACATGTAGAGAAAACAAATCCATTTGTAACAATATGGCAAATATCCCTTGTAACTCTGGGTTTCCAATCAACCAAGCTGAAGATGACGGTGGGGAAGATTGTGAATTATTGGCTGAACTAACAAGGCTCCTCGATCACGAACAAAAAGAGATTCAGCCACATCAAGAGCCAATTGAAGTTATCAATCTGGGTTCTGAGGAAGTAAAAAAAAAGTGAAATAGAGGAATCCCTTGAAGAGCATGTACATACTGAGTTGGTTAAGTTGCTTCAAGAATATGTGGACGTCTTCGCTTGGTCATATTAAGATATGCCCAGTTTAGACACCAACGTCGTCAAACATCATTTTCCACTCAAGCCTGAATGTCCTTCTGTCAAGCAAATGCTCAGAAGAACTAGACCTGACATGGCATTAAAAATCAGGGAATAAGTGAAGAGGCATTTTGATGCTGGCTTCTTAAACATTTCTGAATATCCTCAGTGGGTTGCCAACATCGTCCTAGTTCCAAAGAAAGATGGAAAGATCAGGATGTGCGTAGACTATATAGACTTAAATAAAGTGAGTCTAAAGGATGACTTTCCTTTGCCTCATATTGACGTCTTAGTCGACAACACTGCTCAATACTCCATTTTCTCGTTCATGGATGGGTTTTCCGGGTATAATTAGATAAAGATGTCTCTAGATGATATGTAAAAGATAACTTTTATCACACCTTAGGGAACTAGCTGCTACAAAGTCGTGTCGTTTGGTTTGAAGAATGCGGGGGAAACATATCAGCGAGCCATGGTAACTCTCTTTCACGATATGATCCATAAAGAGATTGAGGTTTATGTGGACGGTATGATTGTTAAGTTCATGACTGAAGATGAGCACTTAGATCATATGCCAAACTTCAAAAGTTCAAGCTGCGGTTGAATCCTACAAAATGCACCTTTGGGATCAGATCTGGTAAACTCTTGGGTTTCATTGTTAGTCAGAAATGCATTAAAGTTAATCCCGACAAAGTTCGAGCAATTCAAGACATGCCACCTCCCAAAACGGAAAAGGAAGTCTGAGGCTTTCTAGGTCGACTCAACTACATCTCAAGGTTCATCTTCCATTTGACGGTGATCGCGAAGGGTGTGTCTGTCGGATTATAACTGCAAGCGCATAACCTATCGTGTAGTTTTAAAAGATTATCGAACCCACAGAGACTAATGGTCAAGCTAATGTTATCTATTGTTGCAGTGCAAAGCTAAGGCTAAAGATTATACGGGTAGGAATGGAAATGAGAATACTAAATTCTAACGGTTTAAAAGTTATGATAGCAAATGATTCTGGAATATGGATTCCATGTACCTAAGGGATTAGGTAGAATTTGACACTAAATATGATTCTATTGTGTTATGTAGAAAATATCGACTTAAAGGTCTCGTCTCACACTCTCGCGCTATTGACAAAAAGCACACCTCTTAACCACAAAATTTTGCTCTCGCTCGCTGTTCTAATTAGAAGGCGTATTTCAAAAGTAAATGGGATCCTAAACGATGCCTAAAGCACTCTTGCTGTTTTTAGGATCGATGCCTAGTTTACACTATCTGGTTCCTTCCTTACACTCTCGTGCTATCACATTGAACCTTAACTTGTCACACACTCTCGTGCCAAAACAGTAAACATACAATTGGAAACTAAAGCCATAACAAAGTTAACTCATAAATTCGCACCTATTATTTCTACCGAGTCCCATCGGTAATGACGGTCCTCATACGCCAAACTCAAAATAATTTAGCAAGACATGATATTATTTGGAAATAGCATAGTTAAAACATTCAAAATTAAGAGCAACATGGCATACAAGTAATCAATACAGTAAAACATACAAATATCAAATGCAATAAAAAGAATCTGAAATTGCATAAAATAAAATTGGAATTAACTTGAACTTGAACTTGAATTAACTTGAAAATAAAATAATGGAAGACTTGTTCTTTGATCCAAGAGTATAATGAAGATGAAAAAAAAGTAAAAATAGAACAGGTGTGACAATCCCTCGATGTGAGTTATTGTCACTTTTACAGGTGATTTATGCTTAATTCTAAAACGTGATTTCAGCAGTGCTTCCGCACAACTTGGATACCTTCGAAAGTCTCCCACAATTCTATTTATAAAGGTTTTGAGACCTGATAACTCCCTTGGATTGTGCATAAAGAGTGGAGGGAGAATAGAGGATAAAAAATGGTCAAGAATTGCCCACTAGCGCAATTCTGTTACTGTGTGATAATGGAGAACACCACTAGGGTAATGACGAACGCCATTCCTTCCACGTTTTAAATGACGTGGCAGCAAAGTGAATGGCGAACGCCATCTGGACATAATGCATAAAATTGGCTCTTTCTCTCCTTTTTAGCTCCTATTTCGTTCCTTTTTCGCGAAGCTTCCAAAACTTCAATGAAATCAGATAACAACTGTAAAACAAATAAAATGGAAGTAAAAGACGATAAAATGCATAAAAACTTAAACGGATATCATTTGAAATGAGCCTAAAAACACGATAATATTTCTCGTTATCAAATTCCCCCACACTTAGACCGTTGCTTGTCCTCAAGTATTCACCCAATGTACATGATAAAGAATTAAACACAATGTCTGAAACATAGGCACAATGACACTCTAAGTAGTACGAGACTGCTAGGCTAATGTTAGATAAATAGGTACTAGATACCAAAAATAAGGATATCGTAGTGACACACATCCGTATTTCATGGACAAAAGCTCCCCCCTATGCGAAACTAATTCGAATCATGCCATTAAAACTCGACCGACATTCTTTGTTCTTTTTCAACCTTTCTTTCATTCTAGCGCAATCACATTAAGCTCGTTATCCATACACATTCAAGGTAGGTGAACCTGTTAGTGACTATGATCTCAATTTCAATTTTATCGCACTTACTTGGTAAAATTTTGCTTAAGTATCAACTGAATTTTTAAGAGTTCGTACCATTGGGCTAAATGATCGGGTGAGGATCACCTAACCTAGAAGGGCCAAATCTTATCACATATTTTATTCATTATATTTTTCATTTTTATGTGTTTTTTTTGCTTGAGATCATACACTTATTTGCATCGGCTTCCTTACTCATGTGTGTTTTAGGATGGTGCTGGCTGCTAGTATAAACTACTCAAGGGGTTACTTAAAGAAACTTAGAATTAAGGTCTTGGCATAATGGTTATTCAAATTAATGTCGCATACTTAGGGAATTTAAGGTGTTAGGATGATACTGATATTATCGACACTTTCCCAAGTCTATCTAACAAAGCCTAAAAAGTAGAAACAAACTATATTAAAGGTGTGTCATGCCATTGAATAAAAATAATTTTTTTTATCATTGGGGGTCAAATCTAAGGGAATTTTCAAACAAAAGAAAAAATATTACACAATAGGACTCGACGACACATGTATGACTCAACCAAAAGCTAAAAATAACTAAGTAGGAAACTAATCAAAATAAAATAGTAAATAATAGAAAAGCGGTAAAGCTCCTCCCCCCACACTTGAACTAAACATTGTCCTCAATGTTTCAGTGCAAGACAAAGAAAAGAGTAGTGAAATCTGGTAGGGTCGCTCAATGATGTCTACCGCAGCCTCGATGTCTCGCAAAATATCCTCTATCGAAAGCAGGGTTGGGCACATGCTGCATGTACTCCCTCATACTGCCACCTTGATATGCACTCCATTCATATTCTCGATGAGGTCAGTTATGTTGAGCTTCGTCCGCTCAAAAAAGTCAAGCTGAGTTTGTCTGATCTGATCAATGGAGGCCCTCATCTATGCCTGTTACATCTGGATGTTCCTAAGTAGGACATCACGGTCCGCCTCAGCATCATTCTGATGTCTAATCTCACTTAGGAGGTCATCAAGAGCTATCCTTATGGCGGTGTAGTCATACTCTTCACGGGGCTGGTATCCGGACAAGGTACCTGCAAAAGAGTAAGGAAAAGCAGGTGTGGTATGTGCTTGGGTGCCAGTGTGGGGAGCATCTTGCTCCATGTGGTCGGGCTCGAGGGCATTAAGATCAAATGTCCAATTAGCGCTCATTCGCACGTTGATACATGCGGCGCAAGGTAAAGTAAATCCCCTAACCTCTTGGTTACTAATCATTAAGGAATACTTGCCACCAGGTTTATTTTTAATGAGGCGCATGCTACGACAATAATCAAGGTTGGCAAACGGAGTCTCTAACGGCTCAAGGGTAGCCAACTCTGTGCCTAGGTTTAAAGCAAGGGCTATGGATGTAATTAGCTCTCCGACATAAATAGGACCTCCAGTCCGAACACAGGTGGACTGGAAGTGTCAGAGTAAGACTGATGTCAAATTCACTTTTGTTCCCGACAATGCATAATAAATAAGAAAAAGGTCTCTAGAATTCACGTTGCTAGTATTCTCTCGACCAAAAATAGTACTGGATAAAATACGGTGCAAATACCGAATGGCCGGGTTTTGGATATCTATAGCTTTTAGGCCTTCCCAGCCTGTGGTAGTTTTTCCAGTTAGTTGCTGCCAAAAGTCAAGAGCGTTGGATTCCCAATCGCTCTCAAAAGGGTGTAGGCATGCAAAATCGTCCCCATGAGGGAACGAAAATAAATCGGCTAGTTGGTCTTGGTTAATAGTGTAAGTTTTGTTGAACATTCTAAAATATGCAGTGCCGGTGGGTCGGGATCCTCCTATAGGAGTGGTGTACCGAAAAGAGCTAAGGAACTCGTAGGTAGGTCGGGTAAATGTAGGACTAGTTAATGTAAGAAAATGAGACATACCTAAGTTGTTAAGCATCCAATGAACACTGTCAGATAAACCCAAATCGCAAAGAGCAGCATTGTCAGGGTACCGTGTTGCTAAGACACCCTTCTTAAAGAGCTTGTGGTATTTGCTTCTCTGATTCTCGCCAACAATTCCCTCGGCAAAAACAATCCCCATGTAGTCCATATCTCCCCTTGGTCGAACAATTCTAGGAGGCATTTTTATTTTGAATGATGGAAAAATAAATAGGAAGAGAATGTTATGGTATTTGGAGAAGAGAAGAGCGAATGGAAAGGATTGTGAGGTGGTTATGAATTTATAGTGATTGGGAAGAAGTGGAATGGTTGGGAGATGAAAATTTTGAGTTAATAGTGTGTATAGTAGGAAGTTCAAGGGTTTAAAAATAAAAGGGGTTTGAAAAATGCATAGGAGGGAGAAGAAAAGGGAGAAAAACGCTCTGTTTTTCTGATATGGCAATCACCGTTAGGCTTATGGCGAACCCCATCTTCCTAAAATGCTGGGACTTTTAAATTCTAAGTGAATGGCGAACCCCATTAGCTTAATGGCGAACGCCATTAATCTAAAATTCGCAATTTTGGCAATTTTAAATATCAAACTAGGGAAATCATATTAAGGCTACAAAACTGTTAATTAAAATTATTGGCTATAGTTAAGAAGCAATGAAATATGTAAGAATGAACATAATAAGCGATTAAATAAAACAATTGACTGAAATACGAAGTACATTAATTAAACGTAGGTGTAACACAAGTTCATGTCGATATATCGACTGTAAAGTAGGCAAATACTGAAAAATAACAAAAGGGAAATAAATATTGATGATAATTAAAATACTAAACATAGAAAATACTAAAACTCTAGTACAATCAGTTAAAACTAGCTATCACTTCGGTCCATGAGAATGCTCCAAAGAATGAATTTGCTGGAAAACATGATCAAACTATTCATTAACGATATCCATAAATCCTAGGAGATCCACTCGGAGAGAAGTCACTTCTCCTCTGATGAAATCGACTTCAGATTGTAGAGCATGTACAGCAGTGTCGAAATCAATGGGAGGAACGACATGATGAGCACCAGAAGCGTGTGAATCAGCATCAAGAAAGATGGCTTATGGGTTCTCATAATGTTGAGGATTGTAGGTGGTGTAGGAGACTCACTTTGGTCCTCTAAGTGTTAGAACTAGTTAGCTCGGTTGTGGACATTGGTTTTCTTATGATTCGACAAGGTAAAATATTTGACTACCTCGTTATCAATTAGCAGCTCAAACTCCGCCGGTCCTAAATTGGCAATGATGCCACAATTGAAACAGAAATTCAAGTGTATAGGGCAGATACCACCAAAAGCAAGTAAACTATTAAGCGGGTATCTCAAGCATATAACGTCAGCAATCATGGTTATTAAACCACCAATGATAATAGGACCGTGTGTTTATCGGGCGATCTTGGCTAGGTTTGCTAACATAAAGGTAGCTGCATCCACTGGTCTCCCTTGGGAGGCACAATACAGGATAAAAAGTTCGTCCCTAGAAACAACGGTGATGTTCTCTTCCTTACCGAACAAGGTATGAGCTAGGATCTTATGAAAGTACTGGATAGCAGGGTTGTGGATATTCTAGGAAAACATGGCGTGAGATTCAGGGTGATAATTCTCGGTTATGTTTCCCCATAAATAGTCAAGGTCCAGGTCTATAAAGGCATCATCAGGGGTAATGGTATAAGTATCTGGGCCACTAGGAAATCCTAATAACTCAGCCATCTCATGGTAGGTGAAATGGTACTCGGATCCGAAAAGCCTAAATGTAGGCAGGCCTCTACCAAATCCTATTCCTCTGTTAGGGTCATAATAGAGGGAACTCAAGAATTCAAGGGTTATCCTATGATATTGGTTATACCTCTTCCTCAAAGCAAAAGTTTCCCAACCTACTTGGTTCAGAAGGTACATAACACTGTCTCTCAGTCCTAAGGTGGTCAGGGTCAATCCATCTGGATAAATAGAAAGTGCCACCTCCGTCTGTGCTAACATGTCAAAATGGCGTCTCTAATTTTCGCTCCTAAATACAACCTCCATATTGTCAATATGCTTCATATTCCTAAGTTAGTGATAAGCTATCCTAAGCTATGTTAGCCTGAAAGTAAACAAAGGTTATACTATTAGTAAAAAGGTACCGCATGTTAGTATTAGAATATGTAGTAATAATAACAGTAATAGTAATAATAATAGAAAAGAGAAAGAAATAAAAACAAATATGAGATAAAAAATGATAAAAATGAAAATAAACTAAAAAGAAAAGAAAAAGATTAAAGGTCGTGGATTACCTTCCACTTAGCGTTTCTTTTAATGTCGAGAGCTTGACATCGATTGGAGCGGTGCTAACCTTTTGAAAGAGCGGGTAGCTCTTTTAATTTATAGCTCATGCTAAAATCCTTATTTTCTACATTGTGGTAGTGCTTAAGTCGCTGCCCATTTACAATGAATGGTTCATTGGTTTTACCTCTTATTTCTACAGCTCCACTTTGGAAAACTCTCGTTACCTCAAAAGGTTGAACCATCTAGAACGAGGTTTGCCTGGAAATAGTTTGAGTCGATAACTAAAGATAAGGACTACGTCACCCTCCTTGAATTCTCGCATTGTAATTCGTTTGTCATGCCACTGTTTGGTTCTCTCCTTATAAATGCAGACATTCTCGTAGGCATCTAGTCTAAGTTCTTCTAGTTCATGGATATCCAAAATTCGTTTCTCACCTGCAACTGTGTAATTCATGTTAAAGGTCTTAATGGACCAATAAGTTTTATGCTTGAGTTCCACAGGAAGGTGATATGATTTACCATAAACCAACTTGAATGGTGTTGTTCCTATCATGGTTTTTTAAGTTGTCCTATAAGCCCACAGAGCTTCATGAAGTTTTGCATACCAATCTTTCCTAGAGGTTGCAACGGTTTTCTCCAAAATTTGTTTTATTTCTCTATCGGAAACTTCAACTTGCCCACTTGTTTGAGGGTGATATGGCGTTTCTACACGGTGTCAGACTCCATATTTCAGCAACAATCTTTTGAAGATTTTGGAAATGAAGTGAGAACCTCCGTCGCTGATCACGAGTCTTGGTACACCGAATCTAGGGAAAATTTGATTTTTGAAAAGCTTAATCACTACTTGTGCATCATTAGTGGGAGAGGCTACTGCCTCGATCCAATTTGATACGTAATCAACAACAACGAGTATGTATTTGCTACCAAAATAAGATTGGAAATGACCCATGAAATTTATACCCTAGACATCAAAGACTTCTAACTCTAAGATATCTTTTAGTGTCATCTCATCGTGTCTAGAGATGTTGCCAGTGCATTGGCATCGGTCACAATTTTTAATCGCGATGTGGACGTCTTTCCATATATTAGGCCAAAAGAGGCCAGATTGTAAGATTTTCGCACAAGTCTTCGAGGTGCTTGTGTGCCCTCCATAGGGTGCAAAGTGGAAGTGGATATGATGTCATTTACTTCCGATTCAGGTACACATCAACGAAAAATACCATCGGCTACCCTTTTGAAAAGTAGTGGTTCGTCCCAATAATAGTGTTTAAGATCGTGGAAAAGATTCTTCTTTTACTGGTATGTTAGGTTTGATGGAAGCACTTTAAAAACTAGGTAGTTGACAAAGTCAGCATACCATGGCAGTGTGGTCTTTGTCAAATAGATTCCACAACTTCATTGGTTTCTGTGTCATTATACATTAAAGAGAACTCGATCGTTTCTCTTTCGACTTCTAATTGGGCTACAAGTCGATCGTATGGGAAATCATCATTGATGGGCACTTGTTCGGGTTTTAGATCCTAAGTCCTAGATAGGTGATCTGCTACTATGTTCTCAGTGCCTTTCTTATCTTTTATCTCTATATCGAATTCTTGTAAGAGTAGGATCCATCTTAAAAGCCTCGGTTTAACATCCTTCTTACTTAACAGGTACCTAATTGTGGCATGGTCGATATAGACAATTATTTTTACTCCTACTAAGTAGGAACAAAAATTATCTAAAGCGAACACAACGGCTAAGAGTTCTTTTTCCGTGGTGGCGAAGTTCATCTGTGCGTCATCTAAGGTTTTACTTGTGTAATAAATAGCATGAAGCTTTTTATCTTCTCTTTGTCCTAAGACTGCGCCAACAACGTAATCACCAGCGTCCCATATTATCTCGAATGGCTTACTCCAGTCAGGTGGTTTCATAATGGGTGCAATAATAAGAGAATTTTTAGATGTTCGAACGCTTTTAAGCATTTTTCGTCGAATATGAATTCAGTGTCTTTCATTAATAAACATGTTAGTGGTTTTGTTATCTTAGAGAAATCCTTAATGAATCGTCGGTAGAAATCGGCGTGTCCTAAGAAACTATGAATTTCTCTAACGCTTTTCGAAGGTTGAAGATGTTCTATAATTTCTATTTTTGCTTTATCCACCTCAATCCTCGATTGGATATGACATGCCCAAGTACAATTCCTTGTCGGACCATGAAATGGCATTTTTCCCAATTTAACACGAGATTTACCTTAACGCATCTCTCAAGTACCATTTATAGGTTCGAAATACATCCTTCAAAGCTTTTCCCATAAATAGAGAAGTCATCCATAAACACTTCCATCATGTCGTCTATAAAATCAGCAAAGATCGACATCATGCATCTCTGAAATTAAGCAAGGGCATTACACAGTCCAAATGGAATTCGTCAATAGGAAAATGTACCATAAGGGCATGTGAAAGTAGTATTTTCTTGGTCATCAAAATGGATAGGAATTTGAAAAAATCCAGAGTATTCGTCTAAATAGCAGAAGTGAGAATGTTTAGCCACTCGTTCAAGCATTTGATCAATGAAAGGTAATGGAAAGTGATCTTTACGAGTGACTTTATTTAGTTTTCTATAGTCTATGCACATTCTCCATCCAGTTTGAGTTCTTTTTGAAACAGATTCTCCCTTCTCATTACTAACCACGGTAACACCTCCCTTCTTTGGAACGACATGTATCGGGATGACCCAGTTACTGTCGGATATCAGGTATATGATTTCTGCTTCTAATAGCTTTTATACCTCATTTTTTACTACATCACTCAAGATGGGATTTACTCTTCTCTGATTCTCTCTAGAGGTTTTGCAGTCCTCCTCTACGATAATGCGATGCATACATATAAAGGGGCTTATTCCTTTTAAGTCAGAGATGTTATAGCCTAGAGCTGTTGGATATTTTCTTAAGACATGGAGTAATTTTTCGGGTTCTATCTATCCTAAGTCAGCGTTGACTATAACTAGTCTTTCAAGCTCGGTATCTAGGAATTCATATCTTAGATCTTTGGGTAGTGTTTTAAGTTCTAATGAAGGTTTATTGGGGAATGGTATTGGATTTTGGGTTAGTGCTAGACATTCTCTCAGAATGTCATCTACGCACGTTTCACGCCAATCATCGTCTTCGAATATAGGAGGTGTTGAAATCTTCAGTACTTCAGTATACTTAAATGGTTCCTTCTCCATTTCTTTCACACATTCATCTATGACATCTATGAGACAACATGAGTCGTCTATAGCTGGTGCTTTTAGGAATTTAGCTAGGAGAAATTCAACTTTTTCTTCTCCGACTTCGAATGCCAGCCTTCCTTTCTTCACATCTATGATGGCTCCGGCTGTGGCTAAAAAGGGTTTTCCTAAAATGATAGGGATGTGGGAATCCTCCTTTATATCCATTATCACAAAGTCGGTAGGAATGTAGAATTGTCCTATACGAACGAGAACGCTCTCTAGCATACCTACGGGAAATTTAAAGGAACAGTCAACTAGTTGTAGAGACATCTTTGTTGGTCTTAATTCTCCCAAATTGTGTTTTTCGCATGTGGATAAGGGTATTAAACTAACATTGGCTCCAAAATTGCATAAATATTTATCTATGATAAACTTTCTGATTACACATGGTATGGAAAAACTACCAGGGTCTTTCAGTTTAAGAGGCATGTTGTTTTGAATGATAGTGCTGCATTCTACAGTAAGCATAACAGTTTCATCATCCTCAAGCTTTTTCTTGTTTGATAGAATCTCTTTAAGGAATTTAGCATATGAAGGCATTTGAGTAATGACTTATGTGAATGGTATGGTTATGTTTAGTTGCTTCAGAAGTTCCACGAATTTCTTGAACTGTCTTTCATTTTTGGAATTAACAAGCCTTTGGGAATAAGGTACAGGTGGTTTGTATGGTGGCGGAGGAACATAAGGTGGTTCTTTATCTTTTGCCTCTTTGTTTTCGTCTTTCTTTCCATCATTGGTTGGTTCGTTTACTTTTTTGGATCCTTTACCAGAATTTTGATACATGGCCGAATTTTGAATTCTTGGATCAACTGGTTCATCTAGTTCTGTCCCACTCCGAAGTGTGATAGTGTTAGCATGGCCTTTTGGGTTTGGTTGAGATTGACCAGGAAATGCTCTAGTTGGGGATGCTATTGTGGCTTGTTGTTGGGCTACTTGGGAGATCTGGGTTTCTAACATTTTGTTATGGGTAGCCATAACATCAAACTTATTTGATAATTGTTTCATCAGTTCACTCGTATGAGCGTTTTGATTTGCAAATTCTTTATTTTGTTGAGCTTGGGTATTTATAAACTTTTCCATCCTGATCTCTATATTTGACTTTCTAGGTGCTTGTGGAGCAACATGGGCTCCTTTATGATAGCCAGGTGGAATAACAGGTGTTGGGTTTGGTGGAAACAAATCATTGTTACTTTTATGGAAAAATTTGGACTGTTCCTCTAACCAGGATTGTAAGTGTTTGAATATGGGTTTCCTTGGGGATAGTTTACTTGGTTGGTGGGAACACCAGCCAATAACTGACAATCAGCATTCGTGTGCCCAGGGGTTCAACATAATTCATAGTTTGTGTTATAGTAGCTATGGTAGTTGCTGGTGTTATGGCCAAGCTTTCAATCTTTTGAGTAAGCGCATCCACTTTAGCATTGACGCGGTCTATGCCATTGACTTCATACATTCCTCTTTTCGGAGTTGATTTTTCTGCAGCAGCACGTTCTCCTCCCCATTGGAAATGATTTTGAGCCATGTTCTCTATGAGTTCATAAGCTTTGTCCATTAGAGCACCTCCAGCGGCAGCGCTTAAATTCATCTTAGTGTTATATAGCATACCATTATAGAAAGTATGGATAATCAACCATTCTTCAAGTCCATGGTATGGACAAAGTCGCATCATGTCCTCGTATCTTTCCCAGACATCAAAAAGAGATTCATTATCTTTTTGCTTAAATTCGTTGATTTGAGCTCTTAGCATAACTGTTTTGCTTGATGGAAAATATTGGGCTAAGAAGAATTTCTTCAACTCGTCCCATGTGGTTACTGAGTTTGAAGGTAGAGACTGGAGTCAAGCTCTAGCTCTATCTCTTAAGGAAAAAGGGAAAAGATGTAGTCTAATCGCTTCTTTACTGACACCATTTTCTTTCATTGTGTCTGCATACTACATAAACACTGACAAATGTAAGTTAGGGTCGTCTGTAGGACTATCTGAAAATTGGTTTTGTTGAACGACTGATAATAGCGAAGGTTTCAACTCAAAATCGTTTCGATTGATGGAAGGGGCAATAATGCTGTTGTATGGTTCTGCTTGCAATGGAACAACATAAAACTTCAACGGACGATTTTGTGGTCTTTCGGCCATAATTGGTTATGGTTCTGAAATCGGGATAATAGGATCTGGAAGATCGTATTTAATACGAAATCTGTTGATTCGGCGTCTTAAATTAATATAACGCTCGATATCGTCAGTTGGTTGCTCTATCTCTTTGCTCTAAGAGCGAGTGTTTGACATGCATTCGACAAAGAAAAAGAAAGAAAATTTGTTGCCTTAGTCTATACTGCACAATAAAGGAATCACAATATTGACTAAATTAGTCTCCGGCAGCGGCGCCAAAAACTTGATCGAGACGGGCATGTCTGCCGGATTATGACTGCAAGCGCACAACTTATCGTGTAGTTTTAAAAGATTATCGAACCCACAAAGACTAATGGTCAAGCTAATGTTATATATTGTTGCAGTGCAAAGTTAAGGCTAAAGATTATACGGGTAGGAATGGAAATGAGAATACTAAATTCTAACGATTTAAAAGTTATGATAGCAAATGAGTCCGAAATATGGATTCCATGTACCTAAGGGATTAAGTAGAGTTGGGAACTAAATATAACTCTATTATGTTATGTAAAAAATATCGACTTAAAGGTCTCGTCTCACACTCTCGCGCTATTAACAAAGATCACACCTCCTAACCACAGGATTTTATTCTCGCTCGCCCGTTCTAATTAGAAGGCATATTTTGAAAGTAAATGGGATCCTAAATGATGCCTAAATCGCTCTCGCTATTTTTAGGATCGATACCTAGTTTCCACTATCTGGTTCCTTACTCACACTCTCACGCTATCGGATTGAACCTTAACTTGTCCCATACTCTCGTACCAAAATAATAAACATATAATTGGAAACTAAAGCCATAACAAAGTTAAATCATATATTCACGCCTATTATTTCTACCGAGTCCCGTCGGTAACGACGGTCCTCATATGCCAGACTCAGAATAATTTAGCAAGACATGATATTATTTGGAAACGACATAGTTAAAACATTCAAAATTAAGAGCAACATGGCATACAAGTAATCAATACAAATATCAAATGCAGTAAAAAGAAACTGAAATTGCATAAAATAAAACTGGAATTAACTTGAACTTGAATTAAGTTGAAAATAAAATAACGGCAGGCTTATTCTTTGATCCAAGAGTACGATGAAGATGAAAACAAAGTAAAAATAGAACAAGTGTGACAATCCCTCGATGTGAGTTATTGTCACTTTTAGGGGTAATTTATGCTTAATTCTAAAACGTGATTTTGACAGCGCTTCTGCACAACTTGGATACCTTCAAAAGTCTCCCACAATCCTATTTATAGAGGTTTTGAGACCTAATAACTCCCTTGGATCGTGCATGGAGAGTGAAGGGAAAATAAAGGACAAAAATGGTCCAGAACTACCCACTAGCGCAGCTCTGTTACTGCGTGATAATGGCGACGACCATTAGGGTAATGGCGAAAGCCATTCCTTCCATGTTTTAAATGACGTGGCAACAAAGTGAATGGCGAACGCCATCTGGACAAAATGCATAAAATTGGCTCTTTCGCTCCTTTTTAGCTCCTATTTCGTTCCTTTTTCACGAGGCTTCCAAAACTTAAATGAAATCGGATAACAACTACAAAACAAATAAAACAAAAGTAAAAGATGATAAAATACATAAAAACATAAACGGATATCATGTGAAATGAGCCTAAAAACACGGTAAGATTTCTCGTTATCAGACGACTTCCTGTGAACCAATTTTCAAGTTATTGAGAAAGAATAAAACAATTATGTGGATGGACGATTGCCAAGGGGAATTTGACAAAACACGGAAATACTTGCAAGAACCATCGATCTTAATAACACGTGTTTCAGGCAGGCCTTTGATTATGTATCTCACTGTGTTGGACGAATCGAAGGGTTGTGTCTTTGGTCAATATGATGACACAGGTAGAGAAGAACATGCCATTTATTATTTGAGCAAGAATTTCACTGAGTATGAAACCATATACTCACTCTTAGAGAAGACTTGCTGTGCTCTAGCTTGGGCTGCACGACGCCTAAGTCAATACATGGTTTTTCACACTTCTTCGTTGACATCCAAAATGGATCCAATAAAGTCCATATTTGAGAAGCCTGTTATCACTAGAAGAGTTGCTCGATGGCAAATGCTACTAATTAAGTATGATATCCAATATGTTACCCAAAAATCTATAAAATGGAGTGTGTTATCTGACTATCTTGCTCATCAACCTGTGGAGGGTTATCAACCAATGAGGTTTGACTTTCCTAATGAGGATATCTTGTTTATCATACATTATGAGATTCTAGACTCTGATGAGGGACTGTCATACCCCGATTTTAGATCCATCTGCATTCATCCACTATGCATCATGCATTCACTTTAATATAAATCCTAACTCACGTCTGAGGTCAATCGTTGACTTTCTGGTCAATTAGTTGTCCAAAGTCAACCGTCCATTCCCAAATCCATATTGTCTCGATTTTGATAAACATTGGTCGTTATCTAGGCCTTTTCGATCATGGTGATTTTAATTACAAAATGGATTCTAATTTAAGTTATTTGACTTTTTAATTTTCAATTTGATTTTAATTTCAAATTAAGTCTAATTTCAAATTTCAATTTAATCTTAATTGTTTTTTTTACTAATATTTCAAACTCTAATTGATTTTAATTTTCAAATAAATGTTAGAATTGATATCAAATTAATTTTAACAAATTATAGATTAATTTGATTTTAATTGGTTTTATTGGTTTTTGATTTTAAATTGACATTTAGATTAGTCTTGGATTATTTCTAAAATCCATATCCATTTTTATAACCAAATATCCATTTATCCATTAACCCTTTTAACAACCATGTCCATCAAAATCCACTACGCCATTTCTAGACTTTAAGTCAATGTATGACATTCAAAATCTTAACTTTTCATCAATCCACATTCATATTTAAATTCATATTTAACAATAATGTCCAATAATTTTTCAATCACAGTTAGTTCCCAATTTTGGTTCAAACCAGTAATTCCAATCATAATGCAAATCTCAATAGAAATTTTCCATAACTGTTCAATTTCAATTTCATTCAAATTCTAAATCTTAATATTCAAACATTCATAAATAAACTTTCCATAATAATTTCAAATTATATCATTCATCATATTCAACCATTCAATACAATTCACTGACTTTATAATACGATTCCATCCAAATCACAAAAATTAAAAGTTAGAAACCAATTCCAACCATAGGTTACATGCTCAAAACATTGTCATAATTTCTAACTCCTCTTTCCAAGCATGCCAATACCAAGCTTCAACCTTCCATTTCATATATAAACCATACAAATACATACATCTTCATTCAAACTTACAAATTTAACCATAAACCAATTATACAAATTCCTAACCACCACCATGCTTCATGTCATCATCTCTTTCTATCCCAAACTACTTTCCGTTCCATAGAGATACCTACAAAAGAAACAAAATATTAATGAGTTGTGCGGTTCAACACCATAATCCATTTAGTTTCTTCTGTATTCCGAAGTCAATTTAGCATTGCGGGATTCATCATAAGCCAGATACCTCAAAGTTACGCTAAGATTTTGATTCATGAATAATCAACTTTCTAATCGCAGCCATACATTAATGCACATGGATCATCATGTTGCAAATGGCCTAGAGCAATGATACTGCAGAACCATACCACTACAAGTTTGCAACAATAATACTCCACACACATGACCAAGAACCAAGCCAGAACCGAAACAATCCCTAACGAAATTCGAACCGCAATTACCAAACCTCCCTAACAGCCATCCAAAACTGAGTTCAAAAAAATTCTTCGACCACACCATAATAGAATAACAGAAAAAGGCGTCCATTTAAATCTCTCTAACCGAACCAGTAACTAACCTCTAACCTTTTTCAGAACCAAGGCAACCTGTTTTCTCTTCACTCACTGCTACGGACTTGGCTTCACCATAATAGACAAAGAGAACCCAACCTGCACTGCCATAACAACAACATAACAAATTCATCAGCAACAGATCATTGCATTTAAACCAATGCGTCATCATCATCAATATCATACCTGGTGCACATCAAAAGGAAAATATACAACGCCTCACTTGAGAGCTCGTGCTGGCAATGAACCTGAGGAGCATACTCAAATTCGAAGACGTGTTCGAGGCCTTCTTAACAGGATTTCTGAATCAAAGGTTGAGTCAATTACTGGAGAATTGTCATTGATCTTTCAGTCTGTTGCTCGTAGTCATTGATCTTTTGGTGCAAAGTTTATGGCTTCCTTTGTCAAATGCTTTGAGGATGAATACCATAAAGAAGACAATCTCTCCTTGCGGAATATTGCGTTTCTTTTATCCTATTTATGCATATTTGAGGTCTGTTATAGTGATTTAGTATTTGACTTTCTAGTCATGTTGAGCAAGCGTTTGACTGAGGATACGTCAAATAAGTTGAAGGCTTCCTCTAAAGATGTCCCTGAAAAGAATAACAGCAAAAGATTGGAGTTCATGTTTGAAACCATCTATGATATCAAGAACAACAAGAAGAAGAGCAGTAAGACGGTCGGCATACCATTGTCTTTTTTCAACTAAGGTGCCTATCGGTATGATTTCGATAATTGATCCCACCAAGGCCATGTGAAAACCGAAGCTACTCATGTTTTCACCAAATTCACTGCAGTAAAAACATACGAACTCAACAAGGTGGTAAAAGTTAACAAATATCCCAAAAGGGATTGAGACAAAATTCAAAGAAGAAAGTGTAGGTTTGTGTTACCTTTTCCGAATCCAAACATCAAATAGGGCAATCAAAATCTGAGCAACCCTAAAGGGATTTCGCAGAAACCCCTTTTGATCTCCACAGGCCAATCTGAAACCCTAAGATAGTGAGTATAAAAGGGGCGAAGCGAAGGCGAGAAAGAGGAGGCGGAAAAAACCCTAAATTTTTCCAAACGAAAATCCTAACCACAGAAACCCTAATCTTCAGGCGATGGCGTGAAAAAACCTAGCGAAGGGAGGAAGATACAAGCTCACCATCGCCGCCGAATCACCGCCGAAGGTGAGCCTTCTTGCTTGATTCTCTTTAAAACCATGGTTTTCGTGTTTAGAGTGAGATTGAGAGTAGTGTATCGTAAGGTTAGTGTGGGCGTTTGAGAGATGATGAGAGATTGGGAGTTTGAGAGGCGCGAGTTTGGGAGAGGTTGATTGAAGACGAGAGATGATGAGGGAGCAAGGTTGAGTCTTTCGTGAAGAAGACGAACGACTTGTGTGGTTTTCACATGTCCCTGTCTCAAGTTTTCTTTTATTTATTTTTAAGAAACAACATTTAAAACTTAATTAAAGACCACTTACCCTTTGATTTCCCTTGGTATTTCTTTTAATTCTTTGGTATGCTGGTATTAGTGTTCATTAATGCATCCCCACCCATTAATCTCTCTTTTGCAAACCCAACAGCCAGGCGGCTAGGGTTACGTTTGAGATTCCTCCATTGTTTCAATTAATTGTCCATTAACAGACCATCTCATTTGAGTTTTTTTATTTTAATTTATATTTTAATCTATCCTGGTTTATACATTCAAGTTGTTATTAAGGTAACAAATAACCATAAGTGGTCTAGTGGAGAGAGAGCAGTTTCATTTTCTTTAGTAAGGTGGGTTCGATACTTAGGAGTAGCATATCTTTCATATTTTTATGCTTGCTATTTCATAACTTCTACTATTTACTTTACTTTAAATATTTTATTTGATTAATTTAATTTAATTTTTAATTAGTTGTTAGATTTTAAATGTTTAGTTTTTTTTAGATTTTTCTTAATTATTGATTTTTTTGATTTGAGATTTGGTATGGTTAATCGATTTCCATGCGTTAATTAATTTAATTAGGTTATTAACATCTATGTTCATACCTTTACACATGTAAATAATTATATTCAATTCACTAAACTTTCGATTTTAAATTTCACTAACTTTCCATAGTTTCGACATTTAATTCCATTTCCTCCCATTAGAATCTAGCATTCTGGTGGGAACTCGATTTTATATATAAAATTAATTCGATATACATATAAAATTATAAAATTAATTTTATCCCTATAATATAATTTTATTTTTAAACTATCCTTACAACCCGACTAATTTCCTTCTAAATCACGAAAGAAGAGGACCATTCGAATCTTGCATTCCGTTGGGAATCCTCGGATAATTCGTCCTGAGCCTCACGTTTTGGATTAACGGTTCATTCTTTTTTCTTCATTCTTAAAACACTTGATAATTAACTTGGACAAAATAAAGGCCGTTGGGATCAAGCATTCTGGCGTAACCCTTTGAACATTTGATTCTCATCAAGTGTTCATTGTCCATTAAATAATTCTTCTGAAATAATTCGAATAAAAAGGACCATTGGAAGCTAGCATTCCAGTGGAACCCTGAAATTTTGATCTTAGGGCTTATGCCTCATTCTCGAATATCCGTCCTTCAAACTCAAAAAAATAATACTTAATTCCTACCTTAACACTTTTTTCAATAAAGATGGAAATGGAACATGGTGTATACCGTGCACTCCTGAGATTAAGATTCAAGGTGGATGCCTTGCCTATCTTAGCTCTCGCCATCGTCTAAAATTGTCAATGCGGTTTCTTCAAACCCCTTTCTCAATCAAACCTAAAAAATACTTAATCTTTATTAAACACTTTTTCAATAAAGAGGGAAATGGAACATGGTGTATACCGTGCACTCCTGAGACTAGGATTCGAGATGGATATCTCGCTCATCCAAGTTCTCGCCATCACTCAAAATAAATCCAACCAATCAAACTCTTTCTCGCCGATGTGCGACTAATCAAAAACCTTTTTCATAAACGAAAGATATATTGTCTTAAGGTGATACAAAATAATGTTTCGGCCACGATTGTTGAGTCGAGATAAGTGACGCTTTTTCGAATGTAGATTTGTAAATCCATTTGATGTGTGGTATACGTCCGCTCCTCATCTGTTTTGGGTAAAACAATGTTTTCGTCGATTAATACAATATAGCTTTCGCTAAAATCGACTAACAAACAAACATTTTTCTACCCAGAACTACGTAAGCCTTGACTTCTCTATGGAGCAGGATTTGTAAATCTTGTCAGGCCCACTAATAAAAAACTTAGGTTTAGCCCTTCGTCAAAAATCCAAAAACATTTCTTCTCTCTTCTATTTATTCTCTCCCTCATTATAACTTGAGAAGACTAACATAAGCTAACATTCAAAACGAAACTAACTAAACGGTTCTCGTTGAATACAACGGACGTGAGGGGTGCTAATACCTTCCCCTTGCGTAACCGACTCCCGAACCCTGATATTGGTTGCGACGACCATAATCATTGTCATTTTGTCTTGGGTTTTATCGATATTCCCCCTTTCCTTTTTAGGAATAAATAAAGTTCGGTGGTGACTCTGTTCAGTCCATCAATGCGAGCGTGCGACCGCGCTTCGCTTAAAGTCGTATCCCCATTTTTCGAGGTACGACAGGGACCCGAACCAGGATCACGATGGACACTCGTGTTCGACTGTGCTTCAAATGCTCAAGGTCTTGTGATTGGGGCAATTATTACTTCTCCATCTGGATTTCACCTTTCATTCACTACAAGATTATGTTTTAACTGCACCGATAATATGGCAGAATATGAAGCATGTATCTTCGGCATGGAATCATCTGTTGATTTGAGAATCAAAATCCTCCAGGTTTATGAAGATTCAGATTTGGTAATCAGTCAGATCAAGGGAGATTGGGAAACTCGTGATAGCAAGTTGATTCCATACAAGAAGCATGTCATGAAGTTGATTTCCTACTTTGATGAAATCACTTTTCATCATATCCCTAGGAAAGAGAATCGGCTAGAAGATGCTTTGGCTACCTTGGCATCCATGTTCAAGGTCAAGTGGAAAAATGAAGCACCCTCTATTCAAATTGAACACATGGATGAACCTGCATATTATCTAGCAACTGAGGCAGAATCTAATGATCAACCTTGGACCTATGACATTAAAAGGTATCTAGAAAAACAAGAGTATCCCGAGAATATGTCCATCATTGATAAGAAGGCTCTGAGAAAGCTCTCTCCCAAGTTCTTCTTGAATGTGGATGTATTGTACAAAAGAAGTTATGACTCTTTCTTGCTCAGATGTGTGGATATACATGAAGCAGACACGATCATAAGGTCCATCCATGAAAGTTGTGAATGAATCCATGCTAAAGAACCTGTTATTGCTAAAGAGATCCTTCAAATTGGCTATTACTGGACAATAATATAAGTTGATTGTTACAACTTTGTCAAGAGATAACACAAGCGCCAGATCTATGTTGACAAGACCCATGTGCCACCGACCCCATTGAATGTATTGACTTATCCTTGACCTTTCTCTATGTGGGGTATTGATGTAATTGGAATTATTGATCTGAAAGCTTCCAACGGTCATCATTTCATTCTGGTTATTATTGATTACTTCACAAAATGGGCCGAAGCTACTTCATACGCAAATGTCACACGATGAGTGGTTGCAAGGTTCATTAAGAAAGAAATAATTTGTCGCTATGGAACCCCTAGCAATATTATTACTAACAATGCTAGTAACCTGAATAACAAGATGATGAAAGAGATGTGCCAATAATTCAAGATCAAGCATCACAACTCTTTATCATACCGACCCAAGATGACGACACCGTAGAAGCAGCAAACAAAAATATCAAGAAGATTTTCCAGAAAATGGTTAAGACTTATAAGGATTGGCATGTGATGCTTTCTTTTACTCTACATGGCTACAGAACTTCAGTTCATACTTCTACTGGGGCAACTCCATTCTCACTCGTGTATGGTATGGAAGTTGTCTTACTGATTGAGGTTGAAATTCCTTCATTAAGGGTTATCATGGAGCTGAGCTGGATGAAGCCGAGTGGGTTCAATGCAGATACGATCAGCTGAATCTCATTGAAGAAAAGCGCTTGACGGATCTCTGCCATGGTCAGATATACCATAGATGTCTCAAGAAATATTTTGACAAGAAGGTTCTCCCTCAGGTATTCCAAGAAGTTAATCTCGTGCTCAAGAAATGCTCTCCAATACACTCGGGTCCACAAGGAAAGTGGACCCCCAACTATGAAGGACCCCTTATCGTAAAGAAGGCATTCTCAAGGGGGAGCCCTGATCTTCACCACCATGGATAGGGAGGGGTTACCACTTCCCGTGAACTATGACATAATAAAAAAAATATTATACCTAAAAAGAAATGAATAAGAGCACGCTAGGTTGACATCCGCAAGGACAACTTAGGCAAAAATGGGTATCTCGATGGACCAAAAATATAAATGTCCATGCAAAAGTTCGGGATCAAACAAAAATACATAAGCCCGCTAAGTCGAAAACTTGAAATGGCGACTTAGGCAATGAAATTCTGGTATCAGATATAAGATGTCGAAGGTAATGTCACGACACTAATATCTGTTAATACACAATGGATAATTAAACAGAATTGTAAAGCAAATCACACAAGCAATTGTTAACCCAGTTCGGTGCAACACACCTATGTCTGGGGGCTACCAAGCCAGGAAGGAAATTCACTATAATAGAATTAGTTCAAAGACTATCCGTACACTTCAACAAGTTACAGTCTTTCTCACCCAATCTCTACCCGTGCAACTTCTACCTAAGCACTCTTAGACATGAGAACCCACTCACTTCCCTACAATCACACACCCGTGATTTTAAACAACAATCCTTGTGAAAAGAAATACTTTTCAATTACAAACTCTTGATTGTACTTCACAGTTTCAATCAAGAAGACACACTCTTGATCTTGCTTCAAAGCTTTGATCAAGAAGACAAATCAGTCCAATTCAATCATCAATGGATGACTTGAATGACCTACAGACACAAACCCTAGCTCTCTCTCTAAATTTCGCTCAGTCTTGGTTGTGTGTACAAACAGGTTTTCTAAGTCCCTTTTTATAGAAGCATTGGACATCATGAAAACCCTAAATATATTTTCCAATCAAATCTTTTTATAACAGCTGTATAGATCTCCTTGGAAAATAATCAAATCTGGTTGTAATCCCTGATTGAATGCGCCAGCTAGCCATATCTTCAATCAACCAATGATTGCCATTAATTGTGCAATCACAAAACACCAGACATTCATACTGAATGTTCTGTGTACAGGATGTCATGACATCGGGTCTGACATCCTAGAAAAATCCTCCATAATCCAATTTCCTTTTATAGAAGGTACAACCATATCAGATACCATGACATTGTGTATGTCATCTGAAACAATCCTGCATGAACATGTCTTCCATATAAGCTCCAGCAGGTACAACCAATATCAGAAGCCTTGTCATTGTATGTGGCATTCTGAAACAATCCTGCTTGCATCTGTTCTTTAACTCCAGCAGGTACATAGGATATCTCATGTTAAGACATCACACATGACATCTTGTGAACACTCTTTGTTTTACCAAAATTGCTGCCAACACTTAGAATCAACAAACTCCCCCTTTGGCAAATTTTGGCTAAAACATATATTTGTCCTTTTTGTTCACAAGGCAAACTATCAGCAGTTAAACAACTTAATAGTAGTTTAATCAGCAGCAGAAGCAAAACAATTACTAGCTATGGCTACTAGTAATACACACATGCACAAGGGTACTTCTCCTCCCCCTAAATCTGTGCAACAATCAACAGAATTACTAGTTATGGATGTAACTAGTAAGACACACAAATGCACAATGCACCAGGGTACTTCTTCTCCCCCCAAATCTGTGCATTCATCAAATAACAGCTACTGTAACTCCAGCACCTGTACTAGCCAGAATGTCATACTGACATCTGCTTCAACATCAACACCTGTGCACCTCTTTCCATAATAGCTGTCCTTCTCCCCCTTTTTAGTCAAAATTGACCAAAGGTAAATAAATCTCATAGAATCTTTACACCCATCACATCTTTCGCTATACCATACCTCACAAAACTCCATACTCTTTTTGTGAGAACTATCCCCAGACTCCTTTGATTGCTATAGATTCTCATACACACAGATCCCCAATTTTCCTCTTAAACATTCAAATTGATTGGCATCCAAGGCTTTTGTGAATATGTCAGCTAATTGCCTCTCTGTAGGAACATGCTCCAGTGCTATGATCTTTTCTTCCACAAGTTCTCTGATGAAGTGATGCCTGATATCAATGTGCTTTGTCCTGCTGTGCTGAATAGGATTCTTGGAAATATTTATAGCACTAAGGTTATCACAGTATAATGTCATGACTTCTTGTGTGACATTGTATTCAGACAATATTTGTTTCATCCAGACCAGTTGAGAATAACTACTTCCCGCTGCTATGTACTCAGCTTCAGCAGTGGATAGAGACACACAGTTCTGTTTCTTGCTGAACCATGAAATCAGATTGTTCCCTAAGAAGAAACATCCTCCTGATGTGCTCTTCCTATCATCAACACTTACATCCCAGTCTGCATCACAGTATCCAGTCAACATAGATCCAGATCCATGAGTATATAACATCCCATAGTCACTGGTGCCATTGACATATTTCAGTATTCTCTTCACTTGGTTTATGTGACTAACTTTTGGTTCAGCTTGATATCTAGCACACACACCAACAACAAATGCAATGTCAGGTCTGCTTGCTGTGAGATATAGTAGACTGCCTATCATGCTTCTGTATAGACTTTGATCTACACTGACACCATTCTCATCTTTGGAGATTTTTACATGTGTAGGAGCAGGAGTTCTTGTATGGCTTGCATTCTCCATGCCAAACTTTTTCACAATGTTCTTGGCATACTTGCTTTGAGATAAAAAGATAGAGTCTTCCATCTGTTTGACTTGTAGCCCAATAAAGTAAGTCAGTTCTCCAACAAGGCTCATCTCAAACTCAGATTGCATTTGTCTAACAAAGTGCTCTGACATTCCACCAAATACTATGTCATCTACATATATTTGTGCCACCATGAGCTTCCCTCCTTCATTCTTCACAAACAGAGTTTTGTCAATACCTCCTTTCCTGTATCCATTTTCAGTGAGGAACACTGTGAGCCTCTCATACCAAGCCCTGGGAGCTTGTTTTAACCCATAGAGGGATTTCTTCAATCTGTACACATGTTTTGGAAGGTTTGGATCTGTGAAGCCTTTAGGCTGTTCAACATATGCTTCTTCATTTAGGTAGCCATTTAGAAAGGCACTTTTTACATCCATCTGAAACAGTTTGAATTTCAGAATACATGCCACTCCAAGCAGTAATCTAATGGACTCAAGGCGAGCTACAGGAGCAAAAGTTTCATCAAAATCAACTCCTTCAACTTGAGTATATCCTTGAGCTACCAATCTAGCTTTGTTTTTAGTAATAACCCCTTGTTCATCAGATTTATTCTTATATACCCACTTTGTACCTATGACATTTACTCCTTCAGGTCTAGGAACCAATTCCCATACTTCATTCCTTTTGAATTGACCTAACTCTTCTTGCATGGCATTGATCCAGAACTCATCAGTCAAGGCTTCCTTGATATTTCTAGGTTCGATCTTTGACACAAAGTAGCCATGTGAGATTACTTCTCTTGATCTAGTAGTGACTCCTTTATCTGGGTCTCCTATGATAAGGTCTTTGGGATGATCCTTCTGAATTCTGATAGAGGGTCCCTTTTTGATTTTGTCATCTTCAGGTTCAGCTTGAGGTGGTTCTTCTTCCTTATTCTTGTCTGAGGAGTCAGCTGGAGAATAATTCAGAGATGTCTCGACATCGTCTGTGACATCAGTCTGTTGATCATCAACCACTACATTAATGGATTCCATCAACACATTGGTTCTGGAATTGAAGATCCTGTAGGCTCTGCTGTTTGTTGAGTAGCCCAAAAATATTCCTTCATCACTTTTAGGATCCATCTTCCTTCTTTGCTCACGATCAGCCAAGATATAGCATTTGCTACCAAATACATGGAAGTATTTTACTGTAGGTTTTCTTCCTTTCCAGACCTCATACAGAGTTGTGGGAGTCCCTTTCTTTAATGTCACTCTGTTGTGGACATAGCAGGCTGTGTTCATGGCTTCAGCCCAAAAATGATAGGGTAACTTCTTAGCATGAATCATAGCTTTGGCTGATTCTTGCAGAGTCCTATTTTTTCTTTCCACCACACCATTTTACTGGGGAGTGATGGGAGATGAGAACTCATGATGAATTCCTTCTGAAGAACAGAATTCAACAAATTTGTTATTCTCAAACTCCTTTCCATGATCACTTCTAATTTTGATAACAGGACTTTCTTTTCCCTTTGAAGTTTCAGACACAGCTCCTTAAAGACTTCAAACACATCAAATTTCTCTCTTATAAAATTGATCCAGGTGTATCTAGAGAAATCATCCACCACCACATATGCATATTTCTTCCCTCCAAGGCTTTCTACCTGCATGGGTCCCATCAAGTCCATATGAAGTAGTTCCAGGACTTTGGTAGTTGTGTCATGTCTGAGCTTCTGGTGTGACATCCTTGTTTGTTTTCCAATCTGACATTCTCCACACATTTTTCCCTCATCAATCTTTAAGTTGGGAATCCCTCTAACTGCTTCTACTGATATGATTCTCTTCATACCTTTCAGGTGCAGATGTTCCAATCTTTGATGCCATATCTTCACTTCTTCTTCTTTAGCTAAGGTACACTTTGAAGAGTATCCAGTTTCTTTGAGAGCTCCACATGTAGCAGTTGTCTTTGGACCTAACTCCCTTCATGATTACTTTATTTTCTTTGTTAGTAATCAGACATTCAATTTTTATGAAGTTTACATTCAGACCTTGATCACATAGTTGACTGATGCTTATAAGATTAGCTGTTAATCCCTTAACAAGTAGAACATCATCAAGGTCAGGAACTCCAGGGCAATCCAGCCTACCCATTCCCTTGATTTCACCTTTTGCACCATCACCAAAGGTAACATAACTCATGGCATGAGGATGAAGTTTAGTCAACAGCTTTTTGTTCCCAGTCATATGTCTGGAGCAACCACTGTCAAAATACCAATCTTCTTTGGCTGAGACTCTGAGGGAAGTGTGGGCTATTAGACTTGTGACCTTTGTCTTAAGAGCCCATTGCTTTCTGCTGACAGTCTTGTGATGTTTAGACCTAGATTGGTGTTGAGACTGAACAGGGCCAAGATAGCCATATAGCTTATAACAGAAGGGCTTCAGGTGGCCAAATTTTCCACAGTATTGGCATTTCCATCTTTGATGGTTCCCTTTCTGCTGTTGTGACATCTGATGTGACATCTCAGGTTTGCTTTTAACATGGCTGCTCTTAGGTTTGGATTTGCAACTACACTCAGCATTGAATCCAATGCCAGATTTGTTTCCAATTATTTGCCCAGTCTGGAGAATCTTGTCTAGGGTGGCAGATCCATTGTTAAAACATTTTTACATACTTAGTCATCTCATCTAGTTTGGAATTCAAGAATACAACCTCAGTTTCCAATTTTGAGATGGTTTCCATATACTTTTTCTTCTCATTTTTTAGCTAAGCTATCACTTGCTTATGTCTTTCAACTTGTCTGCACACTCCTGCCCTTCTGTGGCACCACTCTTTGTAGGTAGTTGTAATACCCCAAAATTTACCCTTCATTTTTCCTGGAAGCATACGCTTTACACCTCATGCATGCATTCATTTTTAGGTCATTTAGCATTTGCATTTCATCATGGCAATCGGAATCGGATCCAAGAAGCTTGAACATCATCCAGGACACTTTGTGGGCTCTATTTAGATGATCAGTAAACACAAGGGAAAAACTTGAGTTACTTCCAACAGGGGTCTATTCGTCAGTCAGAACGTTAATCTTGATGGAGAAAAGGTTTGTTCATGAGCTGTCATGCTCGCTGGGCGAAGCCCACGTGTTTTGGAAGAAAAAAAACGAAAAAAAAAACGAAAAACGAAAAAAAAAACGAAATAAAATAAAATAATAATAATAATAAATAAATAAATAAATCTTGGACTTGGACCTCTCTCATTTGAGCCCACAGGTCCACAAAAATCAGGTTATAAATTCAGAGTTTCAGTGAAACAAAAGGTCATTCTATTCCTATTACCCTGTATGGGAAAAAGATAGTGAGAGAAGAACCCTAGGGAAAAAGATAGTGAGAGAAGAGCTAACAGAGTTCAGAGCAACCTCCAGGCAACTCTGAAAGGTTCATTCTGACTCACACACTTTCAGCTCAAGCAAACCCTAACATTGGTTTGCAAATCCAGCCGTGCCATTTGACTTCAACCGATCTCTCCAATCAGGTTTGCCCTATATCCATCATCTTTATGCCTTTAATTTGAATGCTCTAAATGTATGAGGTATTATGGGTGAATTTGATACCCTTTTGATGCATGTGTTTGACAAGAGGTTTAGGCCTCATACCCTTGGTTGCTTTTTGTGAGCTTTTTTTTTGTGAATTTTAATGGCATGATTCATGTGGTCACATTTTGATTTGGGGGCAACTCTTGGTTACCCTATTTTGTTTCTCTAACCTGTTTGTTGAGTTTTGTTTTGTGAGGGCTCATATGACTCTTGTAGAGATGGTTTGCCTGATGTTCCACTTTATTTGTGGGATACCACCTGGAGGTTTCATTCTGATTACCTCTACTGACTCACTTTCTTTTATGGTGTTAGCTTGGGAGGATCTCAGGGTTTCCTTGTTCCGTTAATTACTGTTGCTTCGGATCTTTATCCGTGTGGTACTTTTACATTTTCCCATATTTTTACCGCTTTCTTAGCTGGAAGACCTCGATAGGAGGCAATGTTTTGTGTGTTTACTTTATGCAGGTTCCTTCGTCAAGGACTGCCTTTTTGCAATAGCATCCCAAACCCTAACCCTTCATTGATTTTTCTTCTCCTAAACACACGTTTACTCCTTCTACTACATGCGAGTAAGTCTCCAAAGGTCGAGCATCCGGTAGATTGCGTAGTAACGTCGTTCGTCCAAAACCCAATCCATAACCCCGTAGTTAGCCGAACTACGACTTGCTCTGATTCTCATTCCATATGAGATACGTAGGCATAAGACGCGATGTCTTAGCGAGCACAATTACCCTTAACCCCTAGGTAGCCGAGCTATGAAGACTCTGATTCTCATATTCAGATGAGATACGTATGCAGTGGATGCGACATCCGTGCGAGTCATTTTCTTTTGACCCCTTTTTTTAGTAAATAACACATTAGATAAACCCACACCCTTTAGACAAGAACTACAAAAGTGGATCCCATAGAGTACTACAGATGCGTAGAGGTGCTAATACCTTCCCTTCGCATAATCGACTCCCGAACCCAAGATTTGGTTGCGAGACCCTGTCTTGTCCTTTCCTTTTTCCAGGTTTACTTCGAGCGTTTCCTTTCCCTCCTTTGGGATAAATAACGCACGGTGGCGACTCTCCCGTCTTTCTTCGCCGGTTGTTTTTTTTTCGCATTCCATTTTTCAGGTTGCGACAGCTGGCGACTCTGTTGGGGACCCGGTTTCCCTAAGCGAGTCCCTCCTAGCTTTTGTAGTTTGTTTGTTTATTGGGTGTTCATGCTTTTGTACAGTTATTTATTTACCTGCTTTACCTTATTGCATTGTGTACATATCATTGTTGTATCTGTTGGCTGGCTATGGCTGCTTGGTGATCTTTGTGAGATGAGTTCTATACCCGAACTCGAGTGCACTTAGGATAGGAGAATGGCATAGTCTTGTCGACTTGTGTGGAGTTATTCCTTAGCAAGTTGACTTGCAAGCCCATTCACTTGGTGGAGGTCATGTTGAGATCAATAATGTCACACAAGTAAGTTGTGGTTAGACATTACTTTTTCCAATATAAACCTTAGAAGCCGAGGACCTTAGTTTACCAAACCCATCTTGGCCTACTCGTAGGACGTAGTGCGATAGTCGTTCAAGTGTAAGATTTGATACTATTGTTACGCGGTACTACACTCATAAGAGTCTCTCTTGAGAATATTTTTGGAATACGAGTAGTCGTTCCTCCGATAATATCCGAAAGATGGGATTATGACTATGGGAACCTTTTGTAGAACATGTTTGGCAGGTTTAAACCTTAGTACACTCCTTTTGGGTGGTTCTTAACCTAAACTCCATGCTCGTGACTTGCAACAAACCCTTGATTCATGGTTGATCCGATCAGCTATCCTTAATATCAATGAAACTTGGGTGTTGATAAGGTGTAAACCATAATCCACCAAAATGGGTGGTTGATATTAAGGATAACATGATCCATCCCATGACCTTTGTTTGGTGTGCTCTTAATTTCTCTCCAGACAGTGCAACCTGACAGATGTTCAAGCAGATACAGCGATCCTGATTCCCATGCCACTGCACTGCATTCACATCATTTTGCATCACATTATTTTGCATTCATAATCATTCACACATGTTTATCCATTTCTGTGGGGTTTATATCTTCTACTTGATTCTAGTCGGAATTTTCTTGGTTCTCATCAACGGCTTAGTCTTTTTTTTTACATCGTTTATCTATTGAGAAACTGGAATCAAGGGGGTAGAATACCTTTGGAATTGATAAACATGTCATTGCATTTACATATTCATTAGCATGTCTTGCATAACAGGTACCGCCACAGTGTTCTCAGTTTGTTTGGTGTTCCATTATCAGGATAGCTGACCTAGGCATTCACCAGTACGGTACCCGCAGAAACCAACAGAGAGTAATGGAAAGCCTACAGGCAGAGTTCGCTGAGATGAAAATCAGCATGAATCAATTCATGGATGTGGTTCAAGGGGTGGCTCAGGGACAGCAAGAGCTCAGGCAGATGATACAGAGGAATCCCCCTGCTCAACCAGAGACGGTGATTGATCCTCCAGCTGGAGAGGTTAATGGACCCAATGGACCGGGGCCTATCCCAATCCTACATGTCACCTCCGGTCAACAGCCCGTTCATGATGATCAGGACGATCAGTTCCCCCTGCTGCAGGAAGACTTTGGTATGGGTCATGGTGTGGACCCCATGTTTAGAAGATTGGAAGAGAGGCTGAAGGCAGTGGAAAGACAGAATCCTCTGGGAGTAGATGTTGCTGACTTGGGGCTGGTCCCAGGTGTGAGAGTGCCACCGAATTTCAAGGTCCCGATATTTGACAAATACAATGGCAACTCTTGCCCGAAGACCCATGTGCAAGCCTATTTCCATAAAATGGTTGCATACTCCGATGACGAAAAGTTGCTTATGTACTTTTTCCAGGACAGCCTAGCTGGGGCATCCCTGGAATGGTATATGAGGCTGGACAGAGCCCACATCCGTTGCTGGAGGGATTTGGCTGAGGCTTTCGTGAAGCAGTATCAGTATAATGCAGACATGGCTCCGGACATAACTCAACTTCAAAATCTGTCTCTTAAAAGCGATGAGTGCTTCAGAGAATACGCTCAACGCTGGAGGGAGACAGCTTCCCGTGTTCAACCTCCTATGTTGGAGAAGGAAATGGCTAACATGTTCATGAACACTCTGCCAGGACCTTATTTGGAGCGCCTGGTGGGTTGCAATGCCTCCAATTTTGCTGATGTAGTCTCTACCGGAGAGAGGGTGGAGAATTACCTGAGGACATATGAGACCCAGAGTGGAGGTGGATCCTCATCAGGGGTGAAGAAGTCGTTCATTCAGGGACAGAAGAGGAGAGAAGGGGATGCAAGTGCCATATCTTCTTATCAGAACAGGGATAACTGGAGGAATAACTTTCAGAACTATCATCAGCAACCGTATGTTGCGGCTGTGACCATTCCAGCTGCAGCACCACTACAACAACAACAACCACAGCGTCAACCAGCTCAGTACCAACCACAACAACCGGGTAACAGACCCGCCTATCAACCGAGGCCAAGGACGACGGACCGGCGTTTCGACACTCTTCCAATGTCATACGCTCAGTTGCTTTCTAGTCTTCAACAACTACAACTTGTGCAGTTGCGCACTCTGGCTCCTCCCGTTGGTAGGCTTTCGGTGGATTATGACGCCAACGCTAGGTGTAGCTTCTACTCTGGGGCACCTGGCCATAATATTGAGAACTGTAAAGCTTTTAACCACGTAGTTCAGGACCTCATTGATTCAAAGGCCGTTAACTTTGCACCAGCTCCTAATGTCGTCAACAATCCCATGCCTCAGCATGGTGGAGCCAACGTTAGCATGGTTGAAGGAGAAGTCAAATTAGTCTCTGCGGTCAACAATGAAGATGGGGATAGTGATTGCGACATCGATAACTGGGTGCGTCCGAGGATCCCGGGTGAAGTTCTCAACAATTGGTCTTCTGAGGAGATTGTCCAAGCCACTTGTCTGGAGGAGTAATTTTCTTTGTTTATTCATGCATATCCAAGTCTTACGTTCCGCCAGGGCGTAATGACTCATTGTAGGGCTCATCTATGTGACACTTGCATTTTTTATCATAAATAAAGGACGTCTTTTTGCATTCAAATATTTTGTTCCCTGTCTTTCTATTTTTGCAGTTTTTCAAAAAAAAATGGCAATGTTTTGTTTAGTTTCCACTTTTTTTCTTTTTTTTCACACTCATAAGCACATACCATCACTCATGCAGATGCACATCACCGGATCCTATTGATAACGGTTCTGCTATGGCTCGCTTCGACTTTGAAAATCCAATCTTTCAAGCTGAAGAAGAGGGTGATGAAGACTGTGAACTCCCTGAAGAACTTACCAGGTTATTAAAACAAGAGGAAAGAGTCATTCAACCGTATCAAGAGTCTGTTGAAGTGATTAATCTCGGCACCGAGGACGCCAAGAGAGAAATCAAGATAGGGGTTGCTTTGGAAGACAATGTGAAGAAGGGGTTGATTGAATTGCTGCAAGAGTATGTTGACATCTTCGCTTGGTCTTATCAGGACATGCCAGGGCTTGACACAGACATCATGGTACATCGCTTTCCGCTCAAAGAAGATTGTCCTCCGGTCAAGCAGAAGCTCAGAAGAACAAGACCAGAGATGGCTGTCAAGATAAAGGAAGAAGTGCAAAAACAGTTGGATGCAGGGTTTCTAGCAGTCACAGATTATCCGCCATGGGTTGCAAATATCGTTCCGGTACCTAAGAAGGATGGAAAGGTACGGATGTGTGTTGACTACCGGGATCTGAACAGGGCTAGTTCTAAAGATGATTTCCCCTTACCTCACATTGACGTTTTGGTGGATAACACGGCTCAGTTCTCGGTATTCTCCTTCATGGATGGCTTTTTTGGCTATAATCAAATTAAGATGGCACTAGAAGACATGGAGAAGACAACATTCATAACCCCATGGGGCACCTTCTGCTACAAGGTGATGCCGTTTGGTCTGAAAAATGCCGGAGCAACATATCAGCGAGCGATGGTGACTCTGTTCCATGATATGATTCATCATGAAATCGAGGTTTATGTTGATGATATGATTGCCAAATCTCAGACAGAAGAAGAACATTTGGTGAATTTGCAGAAACTGTTTGAGCGTTTGAGGAAATTCAAGCTGAGGCTTAATCCGAACAAGTGTACTTTTGGGGTGAGATCTGGAAAACTACTGGGTTTTGTTGTTAGCAGAAAAGGGATTGAGGTGGATCCGGCCAAAGTGAAAGCGATACAGGAAATGCCTGAGCCAAGAACAGAGAAACAAGTCTGTGGTTTCTTAGGGAGGTTGAACTACATTGCAAGGTTCATCTCTCACCTAACAGCCACGTGTGAGCCAATACTCAAATTGTTGAGAAAAGATCAGGCTATCAGGTGGAATGATGATTGTCAAAGGGCGTTCGAGAAGATAAAAGAGTATTTGTAGAATCCTCCTATCCTTGTGCCTCCGGTCCCAGGGAGACCGCTGATTATGTATTTGACAGTACTGGACAATTCCATGGGTTGTGTTCTCGGTCAACACGACGAGACAGGTAGGAAAGAGCATGCCATCTACTACCTGAGTAAGAAATTCATAGATTGCGAGTCGAGATACTCAATGCTTGAAAAAACATATTGTGCACTTGCATGGGCTGCGAAGCGATTGAGACAATGCATGATGTCTCACACAACCTTACTGATCTCCAAAATGGACCCAGTCAAGTATATATTTGAGAAGCCAACTCTCACCGGAAGAGTTGCTTGTTGGCAAATGGTACTGACAGAGTACGACATCCAGTATACTTCCCAGAAAGCCATCAAGGGGAGTATTCTGTCAGACTATCTTGCTCAACAGCCGGTTGAAGATTATGAGCCGATGAAGTTTGATTTTCCAGATGAAGACATCATGTTCCTCAAGATGAAAGACTGTGAAGAGCCAGTTGTTGAAGAGGGACCTGATCCAGACGAAAAGTGGACTTTAATGTTTGATGGGGTCGTCAACGCCAGAGGAAGTGTAATTGGTGTTGTCATTACAACTCCGAAAGGTGCCTACATGCCTTTCACCGCTCGTCTGACTTTCGAGTGCACCAATAATGAAGCTGAGTATGAAGCCTGTATCTTGGGTATTGAGCAAGCCATTGACTTGAGAATCAAGACTTTGGACATCTTCGGAGATTCAGCTCTGGTAATCAATCAAGTGAATGGTGATTGGAACACTCTCCAGCCTACTCTGGTCCCCTACAGAGATTACACGAGAAGACTGTTGACTTTCTTCACAACAGTAAAGCTGTATCATATACCTCGTGATGAGAACCAGATGGCAGATGCTCTTGCTACTCTATCCTCCATGATCAACATGATTCGGTGGAACCACGCTCCCAGGATCGATGTGATGCGCCTCGACAGGGCCACGTATGTGTTTGTTGCTGAACTGGTAGTTGATGACAAGCCCTGGTATCACGACATCAAGTGCTTTCTGAAGAATCAAGAGTACCATGCAGGGGCATCCAACAATGATAGAAAGACTTTGAGAAGATTGGCAGGCAGTTTCTTCTTGAACAAAGACGATGTTCTGTATAAGAGGAACTTCGACATGGTTGTGGACAGACACGAAGCAGACATGTTAATGCAGGAAGTTCATGAAGGCTCCTTCGGTACTCATGCCGGCGAACATGCAATGGCTAAGAAATTGTTGAGAGCAGGTTATTACTGGATGACCATGGAATCTGATTGTTTCAAAATATGCTCGGAAGTGCCATAAATGCCAGATTTATGCTGATAAGGTGCATGTGCCGCCGAATCCTTTGAATGTGATGTCTTCGCCGTGGCCTTTTGCTATGTGGGGCATCGATATGATTGGAAAGATTGAGCCGGCCGCCTCCAATGGGCATCGCTTCATCCTTGTTGCCATCGACTATTTCACCAAGTGGGTCGAAGCAGCGTCATTTGTGAAGGTCACCAGACATGTGGTTGCCCGATTCATCAAGAAAGAAATCATTTGTCGCTATGGGATTCCCGAAAGAATCATTACTGATAATGGTTTTAATCTCAACAACAAAATGATGAAGGAGTTGTGCCAGAACTTCAACATTCAGCATCACAATTCTTCCCCTTACTGCCCTAAGATGAATGGTGTTGTTGAAGCGGCAAATAAGAACATAAAGAAGATTGTGCAGAAGATGGTCGTTACATACAGAGATTGGCATGAGATGCTACCCTTCGCCTTGCATGGGTACCGTACTTCAGTACGTACATCGAACGGGGCAACCCCTTACTCCCTTGTGTATGGTATGGAAGCAGTCCTACCTGTTGAAGTGGAGATTCCTTCTCTAAGAGTCCTGTTGGATGTCAAGTTAGACGAAGCTGAATGGATTCGGACAAGGTTCAATGAGTTGAGTCTTATCGAAGAGAAGCGAATGGCAGCCATTTTTCATGGGCAGTTGTATCAAAGTCGGATGAAGAGAGCCTTTGATCAGAAAGTGCGTCCTCGATGCTTCCAGGTCGGAGATTTGGTGTTGAAAAGGATCCTTCCTCCTCAGACAGATCACAGGGGCAAGTGGACTCCTAACTATGATGGACCGTCTATTGTCACCAAGGTTTTTGATGGTGGGGCCTTAATGCTTGCAACAATGGATGGTGAAAACTTCACTTCCCCGGTGAACTCAGACGCAGTTAAAAAATACTTCGCATGAAATAGACCCGCTGGATAATAAAAAGAGTAGTCCAGGCAAAAATGGGCATCCCGGCGAACCAAGAAAATGAAAAAGGTTCGGGCAAAAATTAGGGATTAAAAGTGAAAAGATTGTACACCCGGTAAGTTGAAAACCTGAAAAGGCAACTTAGGCAAAAATGGGTATCCCGGTGAATTGAAAACCCGAAGAGGGCAATCTAGGTAAAAGTTAGGGATTAAGCGAATGACTGCGTTCTGAGTAGTTATGAATCTCATCTCGTATCAATGACTGGAAACTTTTGAAGGATAGGAAACAGTCCAATCACTCTTTCAGAAAGATGATCATCTGGAGGATCTTGAAGACGAGCAAGTCATAGCAGAATTGGAACCCAATAGAAATCCATTTCACATTGCCATTAGATTAATGTCTGTTTTTATCTGTTGTGCGATTACCTCTTTCCAGGGTTTGCTTCCTGATGTAAATGCCTATTCAGAGGCCGTTCAATCAATAAAATCATGTTATTCAGTATATCTCTGTTTTCATTTTCATTTTTCTGTTTTGTTTGCAAAAATGACGTCCAAATTTTTTGATAAACATTGCATCATGACACATAAGAGCTTTACAGGTACATGCTTAATAAACATTTAAAATTGCTGTAAATTTTAAGTGCTTTGGATCGTCTATTCAGAACAGGTACCCTCGGGGCATTTCCTTAAAATCCCCTGCAGATGATCGTGAATGTTTTCCCCAACAAACGAATTCGGTATCTTATCCCTGCAGAGCTGATTAGAGCGTTGGATTCTTCAATCCCCAGCAGGTTCTCACCATTGTACCTCCCCCCAAGCGGTGGTTTCAGATTATACACTCCCCAGTAGAGTTGACAGTCTCAGACTATATACCCCCAGCGGAGTTGACAGTGTCAGACTGTATCTTCCCAGCAGAAGCGGCTGCTCCTCAGAGTTCGAGGCCAGATCGATAATCCCAATGCCAGATCCATGGTTTCTTTCCTTGAAGCAGAACCTCGGTACCGTATCGGTGTCTGCTTCCCCTGCTGAGTCATCTCTCGCAGATCGTGGTTGCCAGAACCACTATCGCTTTCCCCAACAACAGGTTTTCAGTGTCGTTCTCTCCCCAGTCAGAATCTCGGTATTTCGTCATTGCTAAGAACACTGTGTGGCGGGTCATTTCCCCACAGAATTCTTTGCGCTGTGCATCTCCAGCAGCCTTGCCAGGGTCCAGAAGATGGTGATCATTTCCCCAGCAGATCCCCTTGCCTTAGCTTGGCATTCTACCCAGCGTTTCGCATCCCTGCATGTAGAATCATATTGCATTGCATCCTCCCAAATCGCGTAGCATTTCCATTTTCATGGAGCATTACGCCATTGAAAAATTCAAACATACGCATGCAAGGATAAAACATTCTCGGTATCCTAAGTGATAAGCCAGAAGTTGTTTCCAGTACTCAGACTGAAGATTGTTCATGACTTACCTGTATTATCCCCAACAAGTGTCATTGGCCCATGCGTCGCCTCTATTATCGTTCCCTATTTCTGCCGATGCTGACAGGCATGAAGTTTCCGGTATTCAGACCGAAGTGGCGTTCAGGCCAGTTTTCCGATGTTCAGATCGAAGAAGTTTCCGACGTTCAGGTCGATGCAACTTGTGGCGTTCAGGCCAGTTTTCCGATGTTCAGATAGAAGAAGTTTCCGACATTCAGGTCGATGCAACTTGTGGCGTTCAGGCCAGTTTTCCGATGTTCAGATCGAAGAAGTTTCCGACATTCAGGTCAATGCAACTTGTGGCGTTCAGGCCAATTTTCCGACGTTCAAATCGAAGAAGTTTCCGACGTTCAGGTCGATGCAACTTGTGGCATTCAGGCCAATTTTCCGATGTTCAGATCGAAGAAGTTTCCGACGTTCAGATCGACGCAACTTGTGGCATTCAGGCCAGCCCCTCGGTATTCAGACCGATATTAATAATCTCATATCTCCCGATGTTCAGATCGAAGTCATTTCCAGTACTCAGACTGATGAGCGGCATTCAGGCCATGGTTATTTATGTGTTACCATTTATTTTGGTATCCAGGTTAACATTCTTTTTCGGTATTCAGACTGATGAGCGGAATTCAGGCCATGGTTATTTCTGTGTTACCATTTATTTTGGTATCCAGGTTAACATTCTTTTTCGGTATTCAGACTGACTCTCACCGTACCAGACAGATTCTTCTTTCAAGACCACCTCTTTGCCGATTCTGACAGGCATTGTTACTTCACTTCACTTCAGTGCAAATTTTCGGGTTTTTATTGTATTCAATCCCTTGATACCTTGAAAGCACGAAAATCGCTGCTATCTTCTTTCCAGGTCTCCAGTTGATTGAATAGGGGCAACTGTAATACCCCAAAATTTACCCTTCATTTTTCCTGGAAGCATACGCTTTACACCTCATGCATGCATTCATTTTTAGGTCATTTAGCATTTGCATTTCATCATGGCAATCGGAATCGGATCCAAGAAGCTTGAACATCATCCAGGACACTTTGTGGGCTCTATTTAGATGATCAGTCAACACAAGGGAAAGACTTGAGTTGCTTCCAACAGGGGTCTATTCGTCAGTCAGAACGTTAATCTTGAAGGAGCAAAGGTTTGTTCATGAGCTGTCATGCTCGCTAGGCGAAGCCCACGTGTTTTAAAAAAAAAAAAAAAAAAAAAAAAAAAAAAAACAAAAAAAAAACGAAAAAAAAAACGAAAAATAAATAAATAATAATAATAAATAAATAAATCTTGGACTTGGACCTCTCTCATTTGAGCCCACAGGTCCACAAAAATCAGGTTACAAATTCAGAGTTTCAGTGAAACAAAAGGCCATTCTATTCCTATTACCCTGTCTCGGAAAAAGATAGTGAGAGAAGAACCCTAGGGAAAAAGATAGTGAGAGAAGAGCTAACAGAGTTCAGAGCAACCTCCAGGCAACTCTGAAAGGTTCATTCTGACTCACACACTTTCAGCTCAAGCAAACCCTAACATTGGTTTGCAAATCCAGCCGTGCCATTTGACTTCAACCGATCTCTCCAATCAGGTTTTCCCTATATCCATCATCTTTATGCCTTTAATTTGAATGCTCTAAATGTATGAGGTATTATGGGTGAATTTGATACCCTTTTGATGCATGTGTTTGACAAGAGGTTTAGGCCTCCTACCCTTGGTTGCTTTTTGTGAGCTTTTTTTTGTGAATTTTAATGGCATGATTCATGTGGTCACATTTTGATTTGGGGGCAACTCTTGGTTACCCTATTTTGTTTCTCTAACCTGTTTGTTGAGTTTTGTTTTGTGAGGGCTCATATGACTCTTGCAGAGATGGTTTGCCTGATGTTCCACTTTATTTGTGGGATACCACCTGGAGGTTTCATTCCGATTACCTGTACTGACTCACTTTCTTTGATGGTGTTAGCTTGGGAGGATCTCAGGGTTTCCTTGTTCTGTTAATTACTGTTACTTCGGATCTTTATCCGTGTGGTACTTTTACATTTTCCCATATTTTTACCGCTTTCTTAGCTGGAAGACCTCGATAGGAGGCAATGTTTTGTGTGTTTACTTTATGCAGGCTCCTTCGGCAAGGACTGCCTTTTTGCATGAGCATCCCAAACCCTAACCCTTCATTGATTTTTCTTCTCCTAAACACACGTTTACTCCTTCTACTATAGGCGAGTAAGTCTCCAAAGGTCGAGCATCCGATAGATTGCATAGTAACGTCGTTCATCCAAAACCCAATCCATAACCCCGTAGTTAGCCGAACTACGGCTTGCTCTGATTCTCATTCCAGATGAGATACGTAGGCATAAGACGCGATGTCTTAGCGAGCACAATCACCCTTAACCCCTAGGTAGCCGAGCTACGAAGACTCTGATTCTCATATTCAGATGAGATACGTATGCAGTGGATGCGACATCCGTGCGAGTCATTTTCTTTTGACCCTTTTTTTTACTAAATAACACATTAGATAAACCCACACCCTTTAGACAAGAACTACAAAACTGGATCCCGTAGAGTACTACGGATGCGTAGGGGTGCTAATACCTTCCCTTCGCATAATCGACTCCCGAACCCAAGATTTGGTTGCGAGACCCTGTCTTGTCCTTTCCTTTTTCCAGGTTTACTTCGAGCGTTTCCTTTCTCTCCTTTGGGATAAATAACGCACGGTGGAGACTCTCCTGTCTTTCTTCGCCGGTTGTTTTTTTTTCGCATTCCATTTTTCAGGTTGCGACAGTAGTGTCCGTCTCTTCAAAGGTTCTTTCATCATCAATTGACTCTTCCTCAGACCCCCATCTTCCTGTCAAAGCATTCACATGATTTGTAGCTTCTTCAGTTTCACTTCCATTAGACCAAGAGGCTACAAGACTCCTCTTTTGTTTCTTGAGGTAGGTCCCACATTCAGTTTTAATATGACCATATCCATTACACTCATAGCACTGAACTTCTTTGGGCTTTTCTTCAGACTTTGTGTTCTTACCAAAGCTGTTGGATTTATTGATGTCAAATGTGATGTTTTTGACATTGCCCTTAGCTCTGACATCTACCTTTTTCATTAGTCTGTTGAACTGTCTTCCCAACATTGTTATCTCATTTTCCAGGTCTCCATCAATGTCGTGACCACCTTCCTCATCTTCCTCTTCGGTGTTTGACATGAAGGCAATGCTCTTTGTTTTCCTTTCAACACCATCATTCAACCCTAACTCAAAGGTTTGGAGGGAACCAATTAGCTCATCTACCCTCATGTTGGAGATGTCTTGAGATTCTTCTATTGCAGTTACCTTCATAGCAAATCTCTTGGGGAGTGACCTGAGAATTTTTCTTACTAGTTTTTCATCTGACATCTTTTCTCCCAAGGCTCCTGAGGCATTAGCAATTTCAAGGATACTCATGTGAAATTCATGGATATTCTCTTCTTCTTTCATCCTTAAGTTTTCAAACTTGGAGGTGAGTAGCTGTAGTCTAGACATCTTTACCCTGGATGTGCCTTCATGAGTGGTCTTGAGAATGTCCCAAGCATCTTTAGCTATTTCACAATTGTTTACCAATCTGAAGATGTTCTTGTCCACTCCATTGAAGATGGATTTCAAAGCTTTAGAATTCCCAAGGGCTAGGTCATCCTCCTCCTTGGACCATTGTTCTTCAGGCTTTTTCTCAGTAGTGGCTTCTCCTTCTTTAGTAACAACAGGATGCATCCAGCCTGTCAAGACAGCTTTCCAAGCCTTGTTATCAAGGGATTTTAAAAAGGCTACCATTCTTGGTTTCCAATAGTCATAGTTAGAACCATCCAAAATTGGTGGCCTATGAAAAATCCTTCATCCCTCTCCATTGTACCAGAAAGTATTTTCCCTAGATCTCACCCAGAGCCAGAGCAGGATGCCTGCTCTGATACCAATTGAAATTCTGGTATCAGATATAAGATGTCGAAGGTAATGTCACGACACTAATATTTGTTAATACACAATGGATAATTAAACAGAATTGTAAAGCAAATCACACAAGCAATTGTTAACCCAGTTCGGTGCAACACACCTACGTCTGGGGGCTACCAAGCCAGGAAGGAAATTCACTATAATAGAATTAGTTCAAACAATATCTGTACACTTCAACAAGTTACAGTCTTTCTCACCTAATCTCTACCAGTGCAACTTCTACCTAAGCACTCTTAGATATGAGAACCCACTCACTTCCCTTACAATCACACACCCGTGATTTTAAACAACAATCCTTGTGAAAAGAAAATACTTTTCAATTACAAACTTTTGATTTTACTTCACAGTTTCAATCAAGAAGACACACTCTTGATCTTGCTTTAAAGATTTGATCAAGAAGACAAATCAGTCCAATTCAATCATCAATGGATGACTTGAATGACCTACAGACACAAACCCTAGCTCTCTCTCTAAATTTCGCTCAGTCTTGGTTGTATGTACAAACAGGTTTTCTAAGTCCCTTTTTATAGAAGCATTGGACATCATGAAAACCCTAAATATATTTTCCAATCAAATCTTTTTATAACAGCTGTATAGATCTCCTTGGAAAATAATCAAATCTGGTTGTAATCCCTGATTGAATGCGCCAGCTAGCCATATCTTCAATCAACCAATGATTGTCATTAATTGTGCAATCACAAAACACCAGACATTCATACTGAATGTTCTGTGTATAGGATGTCATGACATCGGGTCTGACATCCTAGAAAAATCCTACATAATCCAATTTCCTTTTATAGCAGGTACAGCCATATCAGATACCATGACATTGTGTATGTCATCTGAAACAATCCTGCATGAACATGTCTTTCATATAAGCTCCAGCAGGTACAACCAATATCAGAAGCCTTGTCATTGTATGTGGCATTCTGAAACAATCTTGCTTGCTTTTGTTCTTTAACTCCAGCAGGTACATAGGATATCTCATGTTAAGACATCACACAAGAAATCTTGTGAACACTCTTTGTTTTACCAAAATTGCTGCCAACACTTAGAATCAACAGGCAAAAATGGGTATCCCGATGGACGGAAAAAAAAGAGAAAAAAATTTCAGGAAAAACTTAGGGATAAAGGCATTTGACTGCAACGAAAAGTCATATAAATTTCCCATTTCCATTTATCTTTATTTTTCAATTTTCTCAATTTCCTCTTCAAGGATTTTGCATCCTTGTACACACATCATATATACAAACTTTTCCACATTCAATAAAACTCACTTTTTGTTATTAGTTGTTTTTCTTTATCAATTTTCATTTCTCATATTTTGTTTGCAAAATAATTGATTATTGTTGATCATATAATTCCACAAAACATCGAGAATAATAAAAAGTTAAAACAAAAAAAAACTTTGTGTGTTACCTTGTTTACTTGAAAAGTTCTAAAGGGAGATCGACGGTCTACAGTGAACGCCTGATACACAAAAGCATCTTAATAATTTCCCGATCAAGCAACAAATCCTTTTCCTCCCTAGTAGGGGTCAGTTGAAATCCCCAACAAGTTGTGGCAACATGAAGTCCTCTCATTTGTGATAGGCCATTTGGTTAAGATATCAAAGGTCGGAGAGCTGGAGTCTACAACCATACAAAAAAGAGTCTCACCCTTGTAGATACCATTCATTTCACTCACAAAATAATAAACCACATTGATGCATAGTATAACAACATCATGCATAATGAAAATCAATCATACATTACATGCATATAAGACATCTCTTTCACGACTGATATATTCCCCAACAAATTATTCTAGTCAAACCCCATCAGATAAACCTACAAAAGTTTGTCTGTCATTCCCTATCCTCCATTCCATATCCCCCAATAAATAAATCCCTTACTACACACTTACCTTTCTCACATTACACCCACCCTATCTTCAACGGACAATTTTTTGGATATTCTTGTATTTAATCCTCTTCTACCTTGAATGCACGAAAAAGCTATCGTTATTCAGACATTTAAGTCCAAGATGATTAAATAGGGGCAGCTATCATACCTCAAAATTTTCCCTACTTCTTTCCACTTTTCATCTAGTTCATGGTCTTGGGTTTCATCTGCATACTCACAAGCATTTCGATCATTCATTTATAATTGCATTCTTCAAGTGGAATCATTTGATTCAAAGGTCATTATTTGTTCATGGTATGGTACTTCATTCAAGTGATCAAGAGATTCAAACACAAGATTCAAGTACAAGATCATTCAATTTCAATTTCAACTTTTTGAGGGGGTTTATTCTACTTGAAGCATAAGTCACATACCATTTCAAAAGCCATTTTTTATTACAAATCATCAAACCACATTACAAAAATCTAAATTACAAAAATAAGTACACAAAACTACACATGTTTCCTAGAATTGACTTTTGGTCAACTGTTGACTTTTTTGGTCAAACAGTTGATCAAAGTCAACTAATCTATCATAGACCTTGTTTAACCTTTCTTCACAAGATATTACTCCAAAAACCCTTAAAGTTCTTCATGAGTCTTGATGTTGCACCAAGTTTCTTTATGACCAATCCATGGTGTGCCTTATTCCATGCCTAGTCCACCCTCTTACCATGTGTCATCCCTATAAATCACACACTTACACAATTAGACAACATATCATAAACTCAATGTGTCTTGGCACTACACAATACACCTACACAATTAAACAAATCATGTTTCAAACCTCACAATTCATTCTAACTTCAACAATTACATTGCATTAACATTTTAGATACAAAACCATTAACAACCTTCATTTTTCACTAACCACTAACATAACATTTCACATTCAAACACTAACAATTTCTAGCACATAGTTTCCAAGCTAATGAGACTAACAACCCCATATTTAAGATTCACAATTCAATCATATTCAACATCACATGGCTAGCATTCAAACTCTTTCAGTCCAAATCTTCACTAACTTGTTGACACAACTAGCTAATTGTTTTTCTAACTGACAGAACCCAATTCTAATGTCATGGCAATTGTAAGACCCAAATTTTGTCCCTAAGATCCCTCATGGCATCATAGCACTTCATTGCATAGCCTCAAGGATCTTTGAGCATCTTGCTTCCTTTCCCCTATGGGTAGGGATCTCTTTTGAGTGGTTTTGATCACCAGGCATACTTGCATTGTATATCATTGCTTTTATTATTTCATTTACTAACAAAAAAGTACAAAAATATGTCATTAATCTTTGTTACTTGCAGCTTAAGCAAACACAGGTCAAACACTTCCTGAGCATCCTTTGTGCAAGAGATAATGGTATTTTCTTGAGATGAGGACCATATGATCATTTTGATGAGCTTATATGAGTTATGGTTCCATTTTGGAGCATTCTTCCCAGGTGTTGGAGATTCAAATTCATCAAAGCATTTTCAGGTCATCTGAAGACCCAGACAGTCCACTGCACAGTCAACTAAGGACTTTGAGGTTAGGGAGGTGATTGAGACACTTCATTCATGTTCAAACAAGGTTCATTTGACATTTCAAGCATCCATATTGAATATTTTGAGGTCAAGTCAAAAATTTCCCAAAATGGAAAGTGACCTATAATTTCAAATGTCCAAAAATGGCAAGTTTTCAGTCCACGTTCAACTTAACTTTCCAACATCAAAGAAGCTTCAAATGAAATTTTGTTGAACATGAAAGTTGAATATCTTTCTCTCCCATTTCCAAAAAGTCCAAGATCATGAGCATCTGATGAATGGTTGAAGAATTATGATCAAATGATTGCCAAGTGTGCATAGAACTTCAAAATGCCATAACTTTTGATCCAAAGCTCCAATTTGAGTGCCTCTTTTTGCATATTTCTTCTCGTGACCTATAATTTCCAAATCCAACATGGCATTGCATGAAATTTATTCACATGATCATTTGTCCATGCATGAACATTTTGAAGGGAAAATCAAGAAGTTGAATTTTATTGATCATGCATGCAAAATACCAATTCCATGTTAATTATTGGCTGATTTTAAGTGATTTCAAGGCCCAGCATGGTACTGTTCACGTGTAGCATGTACATGCTAAGCTCACTTGCATTTTTTGCACTACACCTCCTATTTCACTAATCATGCTTAGCTTTGGCTTAATTTTCGTTTTAGTATCATTAACAGACCATATAAAAGCAAAACCCTAATTTCATTGGGACAGAACAGAACACAAATCTGAGAATTTCCAAATTTCTTCCAAATTTTCTCTCTTTGAAAATCCAAATTTCTTGACACAAACCTTCATTCTCTTTGCATATTCGTGGCCCCTGTGTAATTCTGAGCAAGAATCATCACCTGGACTGTTCATTTGAGCTAGATTTCGAGCCATACAAGCACATGAATGTGAAGATGGAGTTCTGAAATTGAGTTGGATTTGAGGGCTTTTAGTCGCTTCTTGGTGCATAAAGCTTCATAAAAAGAGCTCAGGAGTTGATTTGGACACTTGCAAGGCCTTGGATCCACTGTTTCATTGTTCTGCTCTTCAAGAGGTACTTTAGTAGCTTTAACTCATTACTTGAGTTGCTTTGCTTTGCTTGTGGTTGGCATACCACTTAGGTAATTTCTTTTCTCCATGTAGTCCGGAAGACCTGCTATCTTTGGCAGGCACCTGTCTGAAGCCCTCCTTAAGAGGCCATGTTTTTTATTGTTTAATTTTGTGCTAAAGACCTCAATGAGGCATGGTTACATGTAAAGACCTCATAAGTGAAGAGGCATTGGCAGATAGAAGGGATGTGCAATCCATCCCCTGCTATTCAGTTGAGTCTTTCATCTTGCTCGCACTACGTGCTGGTGCATTTTGAATAACACCCCAAAATCTTGTCTATAGAGTCAGTCATTGTGGAATAGAGTTCCTCATTCTGGACTCCCACACATTCTTTGATTCAAGCTCACCCAGGCCAGGGTTAAGAGCCATGAGGTCTAACCCTCATTTCCCATTTCATCTGCTCACCCTAACTCTCAGTGTTAGTGGTTAAGAGCCTCTGTTTACACTTGTACAGTTGGCTTGTTTGTCGAGGTTGATATGACCCCTTGACTAAAACCCACCCTTTGTGTGAAGCCCCTTGTTTATGTATAGTGTGTGATTGTGTGTTCATCTGTGCATTTATGTTTGTATGTGCCTTTGTGCATTGTCTTCATTACTTGTATATCATTTCCATGATCATTGCTCATAATTTGTGACATTTATCTTGTCCTTTGAGGAGTCAATTGTAAGTCCAGCTATTGGCATTTGTTTCCTTTGTGTTGTTAGGAGTTGGATGTAAGACCATTGATTGGCATTCCATTTCCTTGGAGTTGGACGTAAGACCATTTATTGGCACTCCGTTTCCCATTTGTTTTCGGAGTTGGACGTAAGACCATTTATTGGCAATCCATTTCTAGTTTTGTTGCTCCTTTGAGCTTGCTTATTTGCTTTTGCCTTGTGTTGCCTGTTTCCAAAGGAACTTACTTGGATCATTTCTATGATCTTGAGAAAGCAACTCCTATTTGTGGCTTTGTCCCTTAACCCTTTTGTGCTTAACCTTGAACCTTGTTTTCATCTTTAACCCAAAACCAGAAAACTATTGTGCAAACATTTGGACATGTTTTCAAAACTAGAAACCTAGGCCTTATGCCTTTGATTTTCAAACTTCATTTTCACAATACTTCTTCTGAATTGAACTTTAAATGTCAACTTTGACTTCATTTTGTGAATATTTCTAATTGATTAATTCCACCCACTCAATTGTCTTTTGTGGCCCATGTCCACTTATTAATCAAGTTTTCATGCATTAGCCATAGATCTGAGTTATCTTAGTGGTTGATGTGAATCTCACCTTTTGTCCTTAGTGATTGAATTGTAAGACTTCCATGCTTATTATAGGGTTAACCCCTCACTAGCATGTTGAAGTTGTTTTCACATGGTGGATTGTTGGTTCAGGTTGAGTTTTCTCCCGTTGATAATGAAAGACGTTAAGGCTTTTGTTTAAAATCAATCCACTCACTTTTTTTGGAAATCTTTTAGCCGAACTACGGCGTTTTGATCCTTATCTTTCATGAAAGGTACGTAGGCAATGGGTTTCATCCATCCAAACACAAAAATAACTAACTTGTACATTCTTTTCTCATCTCTTTAATCAATGTTTGCACAATAAAAATTTCATAAACAAATAATAATACAACATTTGTGAAAAGAGGTTCCCTAGGAGTACCTAGGATGTTGTGGGTGCCTAACACCTTCCCACAACATAATTACCCCCTTACCCAGATCTCTGATCCTCTTTTACTAGTTTTGTTTGTAAAACTCTTAGGCTTTTGTTCGCTTTCTAGCCATTCCTTTGGATAAATAGAAGTGCGGTGGCGATGCTATCTTGTATGATTTACCTCAGATCTAATTAATATTTCCGATGGTGACGAATACACCGCTACAGAAAAGTGGCGACCCCACTGGGGATAACTATCCTAGTGGGTTTGCCTACTTTTCACACTTTGTTGTATTATATTTGTCTATTGTTTATGACATATTTTTGGTGCAATTTGGGATTACTGTATTGATTGTAATGATTGAATTGCTTGATATATCAATTGCTTGTTTTCTTGGTGATCTCTGTGAGATGAGTTCTATACTCGAACTCGAGTGCACATTAGGATAGGAGAATGGCATAGTCTCGTCGACTTGTGTGGAGTTATTCCTTAGCAAGTTGACTTGCGAGTCCATTCACTTGGTGGAGGTCATGTTGGATTAATAATGTAACACAAGTTATTTGTGGTTAGGCATTATTCTTTCAATGTGTGCCTTAGAAGCCAAGGACCTTAGTTTACCAAGCCCATCTTGGCCTATTTTTAGGACGTAGTGCGGAGGTCATTCAAATGTAAGATTTGATGCGATTGTTACGTGATACTACACTCATAAGAGTCTCTCTTGAGAATATTTTTGGAATACGAGTATTCGTTCCTCCGATAATATCCGAAAGATGGGATGATGACTATGGGAACCTCTTGTAGAACATGTTCGACAGGTTTAAACCCTAGTACACTCCCTTTGGGTGGTTCTTAACCAAGACTCCATGCTCGTGACTCGCAACAAACCCGTGATTCATGGTTGAGTCATTCAGACATCGTTAATATCAATGGAACTTGGGTGTTGATAAGGTGTAAACCATAGTCCACCAAAATGGATGATTGATATTAAGGATGATTGAGCCGGTTCATGTATCGTTAATATCAATGGAACTTTGATGTTGATAAGGTGTAAACCATAATCCACCAAAATGGATGATTGATATTAAGGATGCTATGAGCTTTCCCATGACCTTTGTGTGGTGTGCTTTGCTTGGTCCTTGAGTGTGATTGTTGCATTCATGCATTCATGCACCCATTTGCATCCATATCATCAAGTAAAAAGAAAATTTTCAAGGAACTTGATGGGTTTATTTGCAAAATTTTCAGAAATGCAAAGACAAAAAAGGCATACAAAGAAGTACAGCTTCCGACAGCCCGATTTGAAAGAGTTAAGGAATCTGACATCTTATGTACTAGATCCCTTGGGTTTCAAAGCTCGTTTCGGGAGCTTCTGCCTCTTCTGACTACTCAGGTTGATGAAGGGTTGATGGGTACTTTGGTGCAGTTCTATGATCCTCTGTATCATTGCTTCACTTTTCCAGACTTTCAGCTATTGCCTACCCTTGAGGAGTATGCTCATCTCGTGGGAATACCTATTCTGGATCAGGTGCCGTTAAGTGGCTTGGAGAGTGTTCCTACTTCTCGAGAGATGGCATACTTGTTGCACATAGATGAATCCCTGATTGAAGCTCATATGACTACCAAGGGTGGAATTCAAGGTCTCCCTTCTGAGTTCCTCGTCGCTCAAGCTACCGCGTATGGGAAGGCCATGAGTGAGGAAGCCTTCGAGGCCATATCCGTGCTTCTCATCTATGGATTGGTATTGTGCCCCAACATCGACAAATTTGTGGATGTGAACGCCATTAGGATCTTCTCTATTCTTAATCCCGTTCCGACTCTGTTGGGTGATACCTATTTCTCTTTGCATCTGAGGAATGCAAAGGGTAGTGGCACTATTGTGTGATGTTTGCCTCTGTTGTATAAGTGGTTTATTTCTCACTTACCTCAGACGGTCGCTTTCAAGGAGAACAAGGGATGTCTACGGTGGTCCACGAGACTCATGTCTCTCACTAATGATGATATCTCTTGGTATAATCGTGCATATGACGGTGTCCAGATCATCGATTCTTGTGGTGAATTCCCCAATGTACCTCTTCTTGGTGCATGTGGTGGGATTAGCTACAACCCCGTGTTAGCTCGTCGTCAGCTTGGGTTCCCCTTAAAGGATAAACCTAATAACATTCTGTTAGAAGGTGTGTTCTTTCAGGAGGGTAAAGATCCCCAAGGCCTGAAAGCTAGGATGGTTCGCGCTTGGCGCAAGATTCACAAGAAGGGTAGGAATGAGTTGGGTCCGAAGAATTGCATAGCTTTGGAGTCGTATACTACTTGGGTGAGGAAGAGAGCATCTGAGTATCTCATGCCTTATGATTATCCGAGACCTACACCTTTGGTTGTGGTTGGGCCTTCAACCCTCCCTGACCAAGGCCTAGAGGAGTTGAGAGACGAAGACCTTTCACGTGCCTGGATCCGTGAAAGAGAAGAGTTGCTTCAACAGCTTAAGGAGAAGGATGCTCTGATTGAGTTCCTCGAGAATCAAGTCATTGATGATCCTGATGATGCCTGGACTTCTCTACTTCCTCAGTCTTCCAAATTCTGGAAGAGGAAGTATGATCGACTAGCCAAAGAGAAAGCGGATATGGAAGCAGCCTATGAGAGAGAGGTGAAGAGGCTTCGTGCAGCTCATCTTCCTGCGTCCCGAGCTTCTAGGGATCCATAGGATGTTTATGTTCCTTTTCTCTTGTAATATGATTGACAATGCTGTACTTCTTTGTCTTGAATGATATTTGATGAGATATTTTCCATATGCGATCAAAATGTTTAATATTTCAAAACTTGCAAATAATACCCTAAAAGTTCCTTTGAAATATAAAAAAAAACAAATCATATGCACAAGCATTGCATGCATCATACGCATAAGCAGGTTTTGTTCCGGTCTTCTTGTCTGTGGCCTAACTCTGTGCTCTTCATTTATTTTGAAGACAAGCTGACTCATCGGTACTACACCAGAGCCAACTCTGCAAGATTGATGGATCACCTCGAGCAAGAGAACTGTGAGTTGAAGGAAGAAGTTGCCAGATTGAGCGCTTTGATGGAACAGTTCTTGGCTGCCCAGAGCCAATCTTCTCCTCCACCTGCAACTCCTCCCCAGAGGACCGTTATTTCTGAGATTGCCTCTTTGACAGTGCCAACTGCCAGTGCCCACTCCGTGCCAACAGCCATGTCGTCCGGGTTTCCGTGGGGGATGCCTCTTGGCTTTATGCCTGACATTCCTGCTCCAACATTTGCTTCTATGTCGGCATCTAGCCCGGTCCTTGCTATTCCTCCTCCTGTCGTGCATACCATGCCTAGGGTAGACGACACCATCTATCATTCTGAACCGTCCGAGGGCCCAGATTTTCATGAGAAGATGGACGCGATGAATGACCAATTTCTTGAGCTGCGCAAGGAATTGAAAAATCTTCGAGGAAAGGATTTGTTTGGCAAATCTGCTGCCGAGCTGTGTTTGGTTCCCAACGTCAAAATTCTTGTAAAATTCAAAGTACCTGACTTTGAAAAGTACAAAGGGAACACCTGTCCTCTCAGCCACCTGGTCATGTATGCCAGGAAGATGTCAACTCAGACTGAAAATGATTAGTTGCTCATCCATTATTTTCAGGACAATCTGTCCGGTGCTGCTCTTAGATGGTATATGGGTCTTGACAATACGAACATCCGATCCTTCAATGATCTTGGCGGGGCTTTCGTCAAGCAATATAAATATAATGTGGATATGGCTCCCGATCGGGATCAGTTGCGAGCCATGTCCCAGAAGGACAAGGAGACTTTCAAATAGTAGGCCCAGAGGTGGCGAGAGTTAGCAGCTCAGATTGTGCCTCCGCTGGAAGAGAAAGAAATGACCAAAATATTTTTGAAGACTTTGAGTTCATTCTATTACGAGCGAATGGTCGCTAGCGCTCCTTCTGATTTCACCGAAATGGTGAACATGGGGATGCGACTAGAGGAAGGGGTTAGAGAAGGTCGGCTAACCAGGGATGAAGGCTCTTCTTCCAAACGATATGGAGCGTTTGCCAAGAAGAAAGATGGAGAGGCACATGCCGTGACCTCCCATGTGAAATCCAGAAGACCCTCTGTGAAGAGGAAGACTGTGCGGCCAGCCAGTAATCAGCATCAGGTGGCTCATGTAGCACCTGTTTTCCGTGATAATCAGCAATATCAGCATCACAATCATCAACAACCACCTCAGCAATATCAGCAGCAACAACATCGCCCTCAGCAGCAGGCCTACCAGCCTCGCAACAACAGTAATCAAGCTAGCTCAAATTACGAGAGGAAAAGGGTCACCTTTGATCCTATTCTGATGTCATATGCAGAATTGTATCCCTCTTTGATAGAGAGGAAACTGATTACACCAAGAGACCCACTGGCTATACCTGCTAACCCTCAGTGGTGGTATAAGCCCGAGCTACACTATGTTTATCATTCGGGTGCTCCCGGTCATGACATAGAGAATTGCTATCCACTGAAGGCTAAGGTTCAAGACCTTATGAGGTGCGGAATTCTGAGCTTTGAGGACGTTGGTCCTAATGTTTAAAAGAACCCATTGCCCGAGTATGGGAAGTCAGTTAACATGGTCCAGGGTTGCCCTAGCAAGTACAAGGTCAAATATGTCAGTCATATTCGACAGTCTCTAGTGGAAATGCATCGTTTGTTGTGTGACTATAGTTACTGTGAGCATGATCATGACCGGTGTCGAATTTGTTCTGTTAATAGATTGGGTTGTCGCCAGGTGCGCAAAGATCTTCAGAAGATGCTGGATGAGGGAATTATTGAGATCCTTCAGAACAGGAATGTTGACGAGGAAGAGCCAGAAGTCAACGTAATCTCTCCAGTGTTTCGGATACCTGATCCTGTTGTCATCAAATATGATGGTAGCAAGCAGAAGGTTTCTCCTTCCCTGATTATCAAGCCTGCAGGTCCTGTACCTTATTCATCTGATAAAGCAATTCCCTTTCATTACAGTGTTGTTGTTGTGGAAGATGGGAAAGAAGTGCCTTTGCCTTCCTCCTCCGTTGTAAATATTGCTGATGTAAGTGGCCTGACTCGCAGTGGTCGTGTGTTTTCTGCACCTCCCAAGCCTCAAACCAATGCTGATTTTGCTGAATGCCCGATCGGGAATGCTGTTAATGCTCCGAATCCGACACCTGTTGTTAAATCCTCCTCTACATTGTTAACTCCTCCTTCTGTTGGCCCAAGTGGAAATGTGAAAGAAGACTGTGATGAGATGCTGAGGCTCATCAAGAAGAGTGAGTACAATGTTGTAGACCAGCTTCTACAAACGCCGTCCAAGATCTCCGTGCTATCTCTGCTCCTGAATTCAGAACCCCATAGGGAGGCTCTGCAGAAAGTTTTGGATCTGGCGTATGTTGATCACGACGTCACAATAGAACAGTTCGATAGCATTGTTTCAAATATCACTACTTGTAACAATTTGAGTTTTTGTGACTTTGATCTCTCTGAAGAGGGAAGAGACCACAACATGGCTTTACACATTTCAATGAATTGCAAAGACGACACCATGTCCAACGTGCTGGTGGACACTGGGTCATCCCTGAATGTATTGCCGAAGTCCACTCTCTCTAGATTGTCATATCAAGGGCCTCCCATGAGGCAGAGTGGTGTTGTTGTGAAAGCTTTTGATGGGTCGCGTAAGACCGTGATTGGGGAAGTTGATCTCCCAATCAAGATTGGACCAAGTGATTTCCAGATCACCTTTCAGGTTATGGATATCCACCCATCTTATAGCTGTCTCCTTGGTAGACCATGGATTCACGAGGTTGGCGCCGTGACATCCACCCTACACCAGAAGCTGAAATTCGTTAAGAATAAGAAATTGGTTGTGGTAGGGGGAGAAAAGGCTCTCCTGGTTAGCCACTTGTCTTCCTTCTCATACATTGATGTTGAGGATAAAGTTGGAACCCATTTCCAAGCTTTATCTATTGCTGAGCCGATTGAGAAGAGAACTCCTTCATTTGCTTCCTATAAAGATGTGAAACTGGCCATTGAATGTGGTGCAGTTGCTGGTCTAGGAAAGGTGATTGAGCTTGAAGATAACAAGTCCCGGGCTGGCATTGGCTTTTCTTCTGGGGTCTTCAATGAGCAAGGGCTGTTCAAGAGTGAAGGTTTCATCCACGTCGATCAAGATGAAGAAGCTGCTGCTATCGTGGAAGAGGATGCAGAGGACTCCGACAATTTTGTCATCCCTGGCGGGATCTGCAACAATTAGGTCGTTGTGGATGTTCCTACGGTCATTCATAAGTTAGCGTAATATGTTTGCTTTGTTTAAAAACCCTTCTCCCATGCCAAAAGGAGGAGTGATGACATTGTTGGCATCATTAATACAATGATATTTCATTCAGTAAATTTATGTTAAACATTTGTTTTTCCGATTGTTTTCCCTTTTCGCTTTTTTTTGCATGAAATCGGTGATCACAAAAAAACCTAAAAAAAAGAATAAAATCAATCTTTTCATCTGCATAATGATTTTTTTGTTTAAAACTCTAAAGCTTTTCATTATCCAAAATCATTATGCAGGTTGATTTCTAAACCCATTGAACATAATGATCCAACGCCATCTCCCAATTTTGAATTCCCTGTATTTGAGGCAGAGGAAGATGATGTTGAAGAGATTCCTGATGAGATCACTCGTCTCCTTGAGCACGAAGAGAAAATCATTCAGCCGCACCTTGAGAATCTGGAAACAGTCAACTTGGGGTCTGAAGATTGTGTTCGAGAGGTCAAGATTGGGGCACTCTTGGAAGAATCTGTCAAAAAGGGGTTGATCAGTTTGCTATGAGAATATTCTGATATCTTTGCTTGGTCGTATGAAGACATGCCGGGTCTAGATACAGATATTGTGCAACATTTCCTGCCTTTGAAGCCTGAGTGCGTGCTTGTGAAGCAGAAGCTCAGAAGAACTCATCCAGATATGGCAGTGAAGATCAAAGAGGAAGTTCAGAAGCAAATTGATGTGGGGTTTCTGATGACTTCTACATATCCTCTATGGGTGGCCAACATTGTGCCCGTGCCTAAAAAAGATGGAAAAGTCCGAATGTGTGTGGACTATAGAGACTTGAATAAAGCTAGTCCGAAAGATGATTTCCCTCTACCACACATTGACATGTTGGTAGACAATACAGCTAAATTCAAGTTCTTCTCATTTATGGACGGATTTTCCGGATATAATCAGATCAAAATGGCACCCAAGGATATGGAGAAGACAACATTCATCACACCTTGGGGAACATTCTGTTATCGAGTGATGCTCTTCAGTTTGAAGAACGCCGGAGCCACGTATCAACGAGCCATGACTACCTTGTTCCATGATATGACGCACAAGGAGATTGAAGTGTACGTCGATGATATGATTGCTAAGTCTAGAACGGAAGTTGAACATGTTGAGCACTTGTTGAAGCTTTTTCAGCGTTTGAGGAAGTATAAGCTTCGTCTGAATCCGAACAAGTGTACATTTGGAGTCCGTTCTGGTAAGTTATTGGGCTTTATAGTCAGCGAGCGAGGTATTGAGGTTGATCCTGCCAAGGTCAAAGCAATACAAGAGATGCCTGCGCCCAAAACTGAGAAGCAAGTCCGAGGTTTTCTTGGCCGCTTGAATTACATTTCCAGATTTATATCCCACATGACTGCCACATGTGTGCCGATATTCAAGCTCCTCCGGAAAGATCAGTCTCATGATTGGACCGAAGATTGCCAGAAAGCTTTCGATAGTATCAAGGAATATCTGTATGAACCTCCGATTCTTTCCCCGCCTGTGGAAGGGAGACCTCTGTTCATGTATCTGACTGTTCTTGAAGACTCGATGGGTTGTGTCCTCGGTCAGCAAGATGAATCAGGGAAGAAAGAGTATGCTATATACTACCTGAGTAAGAAGTTCACTGATTATGAGTCTCGATACTCAATGCTTGAGAAAACATGTTGTGCTCTGGCTTGGGCCGCTAAGCGTTTACGCCAGTATATGATAAATCATACGACTTGGTTGATATCTAGAATGGATCCGATCAAGTACATTTTTGAGAAGCCTGCTTTAACATGGAGAATTTCCCGTTGGCAGATGTTGTTGTCTGAGTATGATATCGAGTATCGAGCTCAGAAAGCTATCAAAGGTAGTATCTTGGCTGACCATTTGGCACACCAGCCGATTGAAGATCATCAGTCAGTTCGTTACGACTTCCCAGACGAAGAAATTCTGTATTTGAAGATGAAAGATTGCGATGAGCCTACACTTGATGAAGGTCCAGAACCTGGTTCCAGATGGACGATGGTGTTTGATGATGCTGTAAATCAGTACGGAAATGGAATTGGGGCAGTAATCATTACTCCTCAGGGCACACATATTCCTTTTACAGCAAGGCTAACTTTCAAATGCACAAATAATATGGCGGAGTACGAAGCCTGCATTATGGGATTAGAAGAATGCATCGATCTGAGGATCAAGCATCTCGATGTTTATGGTGATTCGGCCCTGGTTGTCAATCAGATCGAGGGTGAATGGGAGACGAATCAGCCAGGTCTCATTCCGTATAGAGATTATGCGAGGAGGATTTCAACGTTCTTTACTGAGGTTGACTTCCATCATATCCCTCGAGAAGATAATCGGATGGCAGATGCGCTTGCCACGCTTGCCTCCATGATTGTGGTGAAGTATTGGAATGAAGTTCCCAATATCACTGTGATGTGCTTGGACAAACCAGCTCATGTATTTGTAGTTGAAGAAGTCAAAGATGATAAGCCTTGGTATTTTGATATCAAGAATTTCCTCCAGAACCAGATTTACCTACCTGGGGCATTTGTGAAAGACAGGAAAACTTTGAAGAGACTAGCAGGCAGTTTCTACCTCAATGGCGAAGTGCTTTACAAGAGGAATTTTGACATGGTTCTGCTCAGATGTGTGGATAGACACGAAGCATACCTGTTGATGACTGAGGTCCATGAGGGTTCATTTGGTACTCATTCCAATGGACATGCCATGGCTAGAAAGATGTTGAGAGCAGGCTACTATTGGCAGACAATGGAGTCTGACTGCTGCAAATACGTGAAGAAATGCCACAAGTGTCAGATTTATGCGGATAAGATTCATATTCCTCCGACACTTCTGAATGTGATTTCATCACCATGGCCTTTCTCTATGTGGGGAATTGACATGATTGGCATGATTGAACCGAAAGCGTCCAACGGACACAGGTTTATTCTCGTAGCAATTGACTACTTCACCAAATGGGTTGAAGCTGCGTCATATGCGAATGTGACCAGGAAGGTGGTCGTGAAGTTTGTCAAGAATCAGCTTATATGTCGTTATGGTGTGCCTGATAAGATCATTACTGATAATGGATCTAACTTGAACAACAAAATGATGGAAGAGTTGTGCAGTGAGTTCAAGATTGCACACCATAATTCCTCTCCTTACAGACCCAAGATGAATGGGGCTGTTGAAGCTGCTAACAAGAATATCAAGAAGATTATCCAGAAGATGACAGTCACGTACAAAGATTGGCACGAGATGTTGCCATTCGCCTTGCATGGCTATCGTACATCTGTCCGCACTTCAACAGGGGCAACCCATTTCTCTCTTATTTACGGCATGGAGGTTGTACTCCCAGTAGAGGTGGAGATCCCATCAATGAGAGTCTTGATGGAGGCCAGGTTAACTATGAAGGAGAATTGCGGTCCAAAACGCAGCGGAAATTAAAATTTTCTCCTTTAGAGATCCTTACGAATGGTCATGATCAGTGATAGAATATTTACCTCTTGTGACGGTTGAAACCTTTGGTGCAGATCTCTTGTGACGATCAAAACCTTTGATGCAGATCCACGAAAACGATCACGAACGTTGAACGATGACAACGTCTCTACTCAGTCCACACGAACGGGTTCCTTCAATCTCAGTGCTAGCTGGTACGAATGAAGGCTTTGAGTGAGAGAGAGAGAGTGAGAGAAAATGAAAATAATGCAACCGCAATTAATGCTTCTGCACAAGGGTTCTATTTATATAACCACTTGTGTGGGCTTCAAGCTAAAAGCCCACTTAAGTGTATTTTGGCCCATATCTTATAATATGCCCAAAATCACTTAAGCCCATGGTACCTTACCATATTTCGTATTCTACTCAAGTACACCGTACCTTACGATGTTCTATAATTCACTTAAGGGCACCGTACCTTACGGTATTCCTTAGTTACTCTATCTCTCATTAGTCCGTCCTTTGTGTGTGACCCTGTAGGTTTTCGTGACGTTGGCAATTATATTAAATCACACATTTAACATAATAAACAGTGAGCGGTATCTAGCAACACACCACTGCTACCCAAGACACGAAAATGTCATGTGATCTGACAATTCCTTCTGTGATAATACTTATGTGTATAATTACCCTTTTGCCCTTATGTCTATATTGAACACAAGGTATAGACCGTGTCACCCTTGTCCAGTTCAATATTGGGCCCATAGACATTTATCCTGTTACGCAGGATGGGCAAATTCCATCTAGGACACGCATGTCCCTCAGCATGCTTTGTGGAGTACCCATCAACTATCTTTATGGTTATCCAGTTACGGACAACGTTGGATCAGCAATAAAGCACTCGACTCTACATCTAGGATCCATAGTGGTTTCAGGTCGAAGAGTGGAATACACTATTATCACCATGAGAATAACTTATGACACTTTGCATAACTTTCTATATAGTATTCTCATAGCGGGTCAATCCGGTATAAATATTACTCCTAATATTCATACCTATGTTTGAGACTTGATAACTCTTTATCCATGATCCATGAGATGTGATCATCAGTCTACAAACATAATAGTCTTAATGCTTTAATGTTATCCCACTTCACACTAAAGCTCGACTACGGATACTTTAAGAATAGTGTCCTTATGTTTAATGTGTTCTCATGATTAAGTCACACTTAATACATTAAACGGACTATCTATTCTAGGGACTTTATTAAACAACCATAATAAAGAAAAGCCTTTTATTATTCGATACAAGTACCAAAAGTATTGGCCTCTAGGGCTTACACCAACAATCTCCCACTAGCACTAGAGCCAATCAGGCATACCCCGTATGCCCATTGATCTAGTATGGCCATCATGCATCTGCTGCACAAGAGGCTTTGTTAGTGGGTCAGCTATATTGTCAAGTGTAGGTACTTTACATATTTTCACAACTCCTTTATCTATTATCTCTCGAATGAGATGATAACGCCTGAGTATGTGTTTGGATCGTCGGTGAGATCTAGGCTCCTTAGCTTGTGCGATAGCACCATTGTTATCATAATAGAGACCAATGGGATCCACAATGCTAGGGACTATGCCAAGTTCACTAATGAACTTTTTGATCCAAACAACTCCCTTTTCTGCATTTGAGGCAGCAATATACTCGGCCTCGGTTGTAGAATCAGCAACTATATCTTGCTTTGAACTTTTCAAGCTTACAACGCCTCCATTTCAGCAAAACACATAACCATTGGAATCATTCATATTAAAGCGTCTCAGCACCTTGTCTATGTATTCTGACTTAGGCCAAGCATTTTATGATCTATCTCTATAAATTCTGATTCCTAATATATAGGCTGCTTCACCTAGGTCTTTTGTAGAAAAGCATTTCCCCACCCAAGACTTTACTTGTTGCAGGGTAGGGATATCGTTTCCAATAAGTAATATGTCATCTACATATAATACCAGGAATACGATCAGGCTCCCACTAACCTTCTTGTAGACACAAGGCTCATCTTCGTTCTTGATGATTCCATATTGTTTTACTGTTTCATCAAAACGAAGATTCCATGAGTAGGTCACAGGCTCATCTTGATCCATGAGTAATACATCACCTTAATCCATATATCTCAGGTAGGTGATGTATCCTGCCTGACCTATGTTGGTCTTGTTCTATTTGAGTAGGTTGCTCTTACACAACTACTTGTGTTTCCTGCTCCAATTCCTCCATAGGTGTGTCAATGCTTTGTGATTCTTGAGTTTCTTCAAGCTCTACTTTCCTCCCACTGGTTCCTTTGGAAATAAAATCCTTTTCTAGGAAAACCCCAGTTCGAGCGACAAACACTTTGCCCTCAGAAGGATTGTACAAGTAATACCCTCTTGTTTCTTTAGGATACCCCACAAATAAGCATTTGTCAGATTTGGGCTCAAGCTTAGTTGAAATTTGTCGTTTCACATAAACCTCGCAACCCCAAATCTTTATGTAAGACATATGTGGTTTCTTACCACTCCATATCTCATATGGTGTCTTCTCAACCTTTTGGATGGAACTTGGTTAAGTGTGTAAGCTGCTGTCAATAGTGCATGTCCCCAAAAGGAGTTTGGAAGATCGACGTGACTCATCATGGATCGGACCATGTCTAACAGGGTTCGATTTCTTCTCTCAGATACACCATTCCATTGGGGTGTTCCAGGAGGAGTAAGCTGGGATAGGATCCCACACTCTTTCAGATGGTCATCAAACTCTAGGCTTAAATACTCACCACCTCGATCTGATCGAAGAGTTTTAATATTCTTACCTAGTTGGTTTTAACTCGTTAAGTTTCACCCTTTTAGTATTAATGTTATTAATAGGCATTTCGAGATCAATGACATGTAGTCCATTGCTCATTTGTGCAGTAGCATAGAATATATCATTCAAATAAATTGAGCAACAATTGTTCTTTATTATAAATGAAAAACCAAACTTGTCCAAACAAGAAATGGAAATAATATTCCTGCTAATTGCAGGTACATAATAACAGTTCTCTAACTGAATTATAAAACCACTAGGTAAAGTCAATACATAAGATCCTACGGCTAAAGTAGCAACCTTTGCTCCATTGCCAACTCGTAGGTCAACTTCACCTTTTGCCAAATCTCTACTCCTTTTCAGCCCCTGCACATTTGTACAAATGTGAGAACCGCATCCAGTATCTAATACCCATGATGCAGAAGTAGATAAGTTAATAACAAAAATACCTGAAGTTGAAGTCTCTACTCCATTCTCCTTATCTTCCAGGTACTTTGGGCAGTTCCTCTTCCAGTGTCCGGTCTTACCGCAATGGAAGCAGGTGCCTTCTTTTGTTATGCCTCCACTAGGCTTTAAAGCAGCAACAGTGGGTCTGGGTTTGGCAACTTCCTTGCCTTTCCTTTTATCACCCTGCTTAGTAGGCCTTTTGTTCTGTCTCTTTCCATTTCCGATCATCAGAATGGACTTCCCTTTTGACTTCAGATTCTGCTCGGCAGTTCTTAACATGGCGAGCAGTTCAGGAAGAGATTTGTCCATATCAATCATATTGAAATTTAGGACAAATTGACTGAAACTATCTGGCAACGATTGCAAGATCAAATCAGTTGCAAGTTCCTTTTCAAGGGGAAAACCCAATCTCTCAAGGTTTTCCACATACCCAATCATCTTGAGTACATGGGGACCTACAGGGGCTCCCTCATCTAACTTGCTTTGAAAAAGGGCTTTTGAAACTTCAAACCTCTCATGCCTTGCTTGCTCTTGATAGAGCAACTTCAGGTGTTCGATCATATCGAATGCTGACATGTTCTCATGTTGCTTTTGCAATTCTGAGTTCATGGTAGCCAGCATGAGACAAGCAGTTTCATTGGCATCATCGACATGCTTCTTATAAGCATCTCTTTCTGCCTTAGGTGCAGAACTAGGAGGTTCCTCTTCAGGAACAGGTCTCTCCAAGACATACAGCTTTTTATCATGTTTGAGGACAATCCTCAGGTTTCGGTGCCAATCCAGAAAATTTGTCCCAGACAATTTTTCCTTGTCAAGGATTGATCGCAAGATGTTGTTAGAGGTGTTTGCTGTCATGGTTATCTACATAAGGATTAAGAAAATATAAGTATCATTGACATATTTAATTAGGCCTTTAATCAAATATGCTCCCACTATTTTACTCAAAACAAATGACCCTCATCATTTGATTCGGAAAATCCCGTTGGAAGATTTTCTAGTGGGTCGAGATCCATATTTCACTTCGTTCTAAGTCCGCGTAGGCGGATTACACAAAACTAGGTTATTTAGGTAGGAACTCCTTCCAGTTGTATCTCATACAACTCTCGAAATTTCAGTTGGGTGAATAACTCCTTATTCCAATCCATCATATGGATTATTCCCAACTCTTGCTTCTAAACATATATAATAAAATTATAATTAAGTTTGACTCATCGTTTTAGCAGTTGGATATTACAATTATCCCATCGCACCTTAACTAATACAAAACATGCACCTCGCGTAGGCGAAACCTACATTATTCGATACCAGTCTTGATGAGTGCTAAAACTTGGAAAGCAAACATATAATATTATTATAATTTGTTTAGTTAAGTTTTACCCATTGTCTTAGCAGTTGGATATTACAATTATCCCATCGCACCTTACTGATATAGAACATGCACCTCGCGTAGGCGAAACCTACATTATCCGATACTAGTCTTGATGAGTGCTAAGACTTGGAAAGCATAAACTTAATATTTTAGTTTGAGGGAATTGCAATTGTTCTGATCTCACCGGCTTATTTATCATATAAATCGTCTCTCACATACATCAACATATATTCACATGCATCAACATACATACACATGCATCAACATACATACACAATGAAACAGTTATGTCCCCTAGCGCAATTGTTCTCCCAAGCCAATGAGAGAACCTAAGCTAACCTAATAACGATCTAAGCTTCTCCAAGCAAGATCTTCAAGGTTGTCCTCCTTTAATATTGAATTCTTCTCTAAGCTTCTCCAAGCAAGATCTTCAAGGTTGCCCTCCATTGATATTGAATTCTTCTCTTTCTTCATATCATTATTCTCCTCTGATATTGAATTCTTCTCTTTCTTCATATCATTATATTACATAAGAAACTCGTTTTACATACGAGGGATTAAGATGAGAAAAGAAGTTACACTTAGAGATTAAAAGGAGAGGCACGACACGCAGGTCGTATTTAAAAACCCAAAACAAAATAAAGGACAACTAAGGCCATAACTGATCACCACAAGGCAATAATAACAAACACATTATTATTATTATTAATTTTTAATTCCTTTAATTAATTAAAACTAAATTAAATTTCGGCGACCGATCACACTACGCAGAGTTAGCTGGGAGTGTGACGACCGTCACAGGCGTGTGACGATCGTCACAGGCAATGTGAGTGTGACGACCGTCACAAGGCATGTGACGACCGTCACGTCCTTGTTACGACCGTCATGGGCGTGTTACGACCGTCACGCATCCAGTTTGTTACGCTTGTTACGCTCGTCACACGAGCTTCACGCGGCCAAAATAACAGAACTTTGAAACAGTCTACAGACCTCTTCCAAAAAGCCCTAAATTCACAACTCCTTGACGGCACAACCCTTGCGCCGTCACCAACCCTAATGCGCCAATTTCAGACCGTCAAACACACCTCGATTGTTGATTCAGTATGATTGATCAACAGGTCATTGCTTCACCATACAAATGTCGGATTCCGAAGCAAATGACCATTGATCGCTCAAAGGAAAACAATCACTTAGTGTTTGAATGAACGAAACAAAAACAATATATCACATATACTGTACTTTGCATTAGGATTACTTATATCATATATAAGCTGATCGGTCTCAATTGCGTAACCTATGGACGATCGATGTATCGCTGCTTCACCATACTAATGTCGGTACCGAAGCATAGTCAACATCAATCATCCAACTCGTACACTCATGATGCCAAATTTAATTACCCGTTTAATTAATTGATTCATTCTGTCTTTTAATCATATTAATACAGAAATTAAACAGCTATCCGATTCATGGTTTCGTAAGTGGCTCTGATACCAAAGAAGGAGAATTGCGGTCCAAAACGCAGCGGAAATTAAAATTTTCTCCTTTAGAGATCCTTACGAATGGTCATGATCAGTGATAGAATATTTACCTCTTGTGACGGTTGAAACCTTTGGTGCAGATCTCTTGTGACGATCAAAACCTTTGATGCAGATCCACGAAAACGATCACGAACGTTGAACGATGACAACGTCTCTACTCAGTCCACACGAACGGGTTCCTTCAATCTCAGTGCTAGCTGGTACGAATGAAGGCTTTGAGTGAGAGAGAGAGTGAGAGAAAATGAAAATAATGCAACCGCAATTAATGCTTCTGCACAAGGGTTCTATTTATAGAACCACTTGTGTGGGCTTCAAGCTAAAAGCCCACTTAAGTGTATTTTGGCCCATATCTTATAATATGCCCAAAATCACTTAAGCCCATGGTACCTTACCATATTTCGTATTCTACTCAAGTACACCGTACCTTACGATGTTCTATAATTCACTTAAGGGCACCGTACCTTACGGTATTCCTTAGTTACTCTATCTCTCATTAGTCCGTCCTTTGTGTGTGACCCTGTAGGTTTTCGTGACGTTGGCAATTATATTAAATCACGCATTTAACATAATAAACAGTGAGCGGTATCTAGCAACACATCACTGCTACCCAAGACACGAAAATGTCATGTGATCTGACAATTCCTTCTGTGATAATACTTATGTGTATAATTACCCTTTTGCCCTTATGTCTATATTGAACACAAGGTATAGACCGTGTCACCCTTGTCCAGTTCAATATTGGGCCCATAGACATTTATCCTGTTACGCAGGATGGGCAAATTCCATCTAGGACACTCATGTCCCTCAGCATGCTTTGTGGAGTACCCATCAACTATCTTTATGGTTATCCAGTTACGGACAACGTTGGATCAACAATAAAGCACTCGACTCTACATCTAGGATCCATAGTGGTTTCAGGTCGAAGAGTGGAATACACTATTATCACCATGAGAATAACTTATGACACTTTGCATAACTTTCTATATAGTATTCTCATAGCGGGTCAATCCGGTATAAATATTACTCCTAATATTCATACCTATGTTTGAGACTTGATAACTCTTTATCCATGATCCATGAGATGTGATCATCAGTCTACAAACATAATAGTCTTAATGCTTTAATGTTATCCCACTTCACACTAAAGCTCGACTACGGATACTTTAAGAATAGTGTCCTTATGTTTAATGTGTTCTCATGATTAAGTCACACTTAATACATTAAACGGACTATCTATTCTAGGGACTTTATTAAACAACCATAATAAAGAAAAGCCTTTTATTATTCGATACAAGTACCAAAAGTATTGGCCTCTAGGGCTTACACCAACAGACTGATGTTGAATGGGTTCAGAGTCGTTACGACCAGCTGAATCTGATCGAAGAGAAGCGATTGACTGCCATGTGCCATGGTCAGTTATATCAGCAGAGAATGAAGAAATCATTTGATAAGAAGGTCAAGCCTCGTGTGTTCCGGGAAGGTGACCTCGTGCTCAAGAAAGTCTTGTCTTTCGCGCCCGATTCCAGGGGCAAGTGGACTCCAAACGATGAAGGTCCATATGTTGTCAAGAGAGCCTTTTCAGGCGGTGCTTTGATGCTTACAACTATGGATGGGGAGGATTTCACTCGTCCTGTGAATTCAGATGCAGTCAAGAAATACTTTGCCTAGATAAATAAAATAAAATAAAGAATAGCTCGCTAAGTTGAAAACTCGAAAGGGCGGCTTAGGCAAAAGTGAGCGTCTCGGTGGATTGAAAACCCGAAAGGGCGATCCAGGAAAAAATTAGAGACATAAAAAAAATGAAATGTTTGCATCCCGCTAGATTGAGTACCTCATCCTGGGGCAATCTAGGCAAAAATTAGGGATTTGGCAAGTAACTGCATCCTGACAAGACTTTCTGTTTCACAACTGTCCGTTCGTCAGAGGTTCTCGCTCAGTCATCGTCAACTGAAGCTTCAAATACATCGGATTCAAATTGGTAGAGAAATGGTCATTATGTTCAATGTAGCCCTCTTCCAATATATATCACCGATTTCAAATTTGTACAGATTTGTCCTGCCATTTGCAGACTACCATTCCATCAAATCAATTTGAGCTTTTATCCAATTATTTGCACTCTTATTTGTTTCAATTCAACAAATGTTTTGCATGTTTTAATTGAGAAAATATCATTGTTTTTAAACAAATAAATTTTTCACAAAAAAAAAAATTGTTTTTAAACAAAGTGAACATTCACAAGGACGAAAGGATACTTAAGAAACTCTCAGTGCTCTCCCAAGGGTGGCACGATTTCCAACAGGGTAAGACTTTTGTTCATATTCCTGGCATTGGCTGTATCCTCTTTCTTCAGATTGTTGTTGGGGTTTCTCCCTAAGCAGAGCTTCTGTTGAGATTTGCTCCCCAAAGCAGAGTATTTGTTGGGATTTCTCCCGAGCAGATTCTGTTGAGTAGAGTTTTTGTTGTGACTCCTCCTCATTCAGAGTGCTTGTTGAGGTTTTCACCTCACCTCCCTTCAGCAGAGCAGTGATTCTTTCCTCCTCAGCAGTTGTGGTTTCTTGGAAGGTTCGGTATTTGGTGGTTGATCCCCAACTCTCCTTCTCTTCCTCAGATAAATCCCTAGTGATTTCGTGGTGTTGGATTTTTATCTGTAGTGATTCATCCCTTGCAGAGATCTTGTTGTTTCTTGATCCCCTCATAATTGTTTATTCTCTAGTGATCTTGGCTTTCACTCCTGTGGTGTAGCACCGGGCGTTTGATTCCTGGGCCTGTTTGTGTTAGAAATGTCTGTTTGTCAGCATTCACCAAACATAAATCACGCATATTCATGCATAATCATAACATTCAGATATTCATGTTGCATTCTTTGCCACATATCTTTATTTGTTATTCCCTGCTTCTGGTGATATATTTTCCCCAAGCAGATGTGGGTGTATCCGATCTCTCAATATAGAGTCTGCCCCATAAGCAGAAAGTGTTTATCCTTTCCTTCCATATTCCCCACTGAGTTATATCCTTGTGGATTATGGTTGTTTCAGTCTCCTCCCAACACATATATTGGGATGGGTGTCCCCTATTGAGTTATATCCTCATTAGGATGAGTCTTGATTCAGTTTGCCTTTTTGGATTGATCATGAATTGCCCCTCTTGTAACTGTCTCTTGTACTTCCCCGTGGTATAAATGAATAATTACTCAATATTTAGTAGTCATTCACGTTATCCACGGTGGAATTTGTGGTTTCCTACCCAGTAAACCGGTAGGTGTAATCCCTCCTTTTGTTGAATAATTGATCAGTATATCAAGAATTATTCACCTTTCCCTCAGCGGAGTTGGTGGCCTTCTACCAAGTAAACCGGTAGTTGTAAACCCTAATTTTCCCCCTGTGCAGAGTTAATCTTTGTTGTTCATCCCTGTTGATGACGGTTACTCTTTGGTGGTTATCATTATCCAATATTCGGTCTTGATATTCCCTCCTTTTTTTGTGGATAATTGCTCCGAGCGAGCAATTCCATCCCCAGTGGGTCCTTTCACCGTTTATCAGTGATATGTTCCCCGGATCATTGATTTTTTTATCAATATCCCCAGCGAGTCATCTTTCATCTACCCTTTTGTTGGTAATGACTGTTTCTCCCCCTGGTTGGTCACCTATTATATGCCCAGTAACCGGTATCCCTGGTGTTCCTTCCATTCGAGTATATTATCTACGTTCTGACGGTAATAGATAATATATCTCATGCACTCTTCTGGTCGGAGCCTTCTGTCTTTCCCCAACTGAGTAAGATTCGTATTCCTTTGTTTCAGAATCGAGTATCCATCATATAAACAAGTTTGCGTCTTGCTTTCTTCCAGGATGATGAGTGTTTTGGAAGTAAAAACCAATTCACGCCTCGGTCGGTCACCTATTATATACCCAGTAACCGGTATCCCTGGTGTTCCTTCCATTCGAGTATATTATCTACGTTCTGACGGTAATAGATAATATATCTCATGCGCTCTTTGGTTGAAGCCTTCTGTCCTTCTTCAATCGAGTAAGATTCGTGTTTCCCTTTGTGGAGTTGAATGTCCATCCTAGTCGTGTTTGCTTTTGAAGCCCTTCTTTCGGATGATGAGTGTTTTGGGAATATTCCCCAATTCATGTTGGTCGGTCACCTATTATATGCCCAGTAACCGGTATCCCTGGTGTTCCTTCCTTTCTGCTCCCTATTATGACCTTGGTCCCCTGTGGAGTCAGATTTTCCTGAGTTGAAATATACCTTTTTAGGTCTTCCTCAGACGTTTTGAAGTCTTGATATCTCTCACCCTTATACCGGTCTTAGATATTCATTTCTTCTTGAGCTTGTTACCCAGTAACCGGTAACACCTCATCTCGTTATTTCCCCAGGATTGTCTTTTTAGACATCCCCAATGGAGTCCCTTAGTGGATTGTTCCCCTCGGTATCCGGATTTTTATCCGAAGTATCCATTGCGGATAGTTTCGCTGTGTTGGCATATTCCCCAATACATGCATTTTCCCCGGCAGGGATATTTTGTTCATCCTTCTCCAGCCTGTTTCCGGATTTTTATCCAAAGTATCCTTTGTGGATAATTCTGCTGTATTGGCATATTCCCCAATACATGCGCCTTCGAGTCAGTTCCGTACCTTTCCAATGGATTTATTCCCTTTGGAAACTCTTTTCCCCAGTTTTAAGTCGTGACCTGCTCACGCATTTTTTCAATCCTTTGTTCCCCAGTAGGGTCTTTACCCCATAGAATGAACTATTCATGGGAGTTGTCTTTTTCTCCAATTTGTTCTTTTCTTCTTTGTGGACACATATCCCCACATAGAGTTTTGTTTTGCATACATACATTTGCATCATGAGGTCTCTTAGGGACCAAAATTTGTCTCTTTGTTATTATTTAAGCCCATTCTACCTCGTCAAGACGAAGATTTTAACCTTCACTTCTCCGGCTAGAATGACCTTAAATAGGGGCATCTGTAAGACCCTAATTTTGTCCCTAAGATCCCTCATGGCATCATAGCACTTCATTGCATAGCCTCAAGGATCTTTGAGCATCTTGCTTCCTTTCCCCTATGGGTAGGGATCTCTTTTGAGTGGTTTTGATCACCAGGCATACTTGCATTGTATATCATTGCTTTTATTATTTCATTTACTAACAAAAAAGTACAAAAATATGTCATTAATCTTTGTTACTTGCAGCTTAAGCAAACACAGGTCAAACACTTCCTGAGCATCCTTTGTGCAAGAGATGATGGTATTTTCTTGAGATGGGGACCATATGGTCATTTTGATGAGCTTATATGAGTTATGGTTCCATTTTGGAGCATTTTTCTCAGGTGTTGGAGATTCAAATTCATCAAAGCATTTTCAGGTCATCTGAAGACCCAGACAGTCCACTGCACAGTCAACTAAGGACTTTGAGGTTAGGGAGGTGATTGAGACACTTCATTCATGTTCAAACAAGGTTCATTTGACATTTCAAACATCCATATTGAAGATTTTGAGGTCAAGTCAAAAATTTCCCAAAATGGAAAGTGACCTATAATTTCAAATTTCCAAAAATGGCAAGTTTTCAGTCCACATTCAACTTAACTTTCCAACATTAAAGAAGCTTCAAATGAAATTTTGTTGAACATGAAAGTTGAATATCTTTCTCTCCCATTTCCAAAAAGTCCAAGATCATGAGCATCTGATGAATGGTTGAAGAATTATGATCAAATGATTGCCAAGTGTGCATAGAACTTCAAAATGCCATAACTTTTGATCCAAAGCTCCAATTTGAGTGCCTCTTTTTGCATATTTCTTCTCGTGACCTATAATTTCCAAATCCAACATGGCATTGCATGAAATTTATTCACATGATCATTTGTCCATGCATGAACATTTTGAAGGGAAAATCAAGAAGTTGAATTTTATTGATCATGCATGCAAAATACCAATTCCATGTTAATTATTGGCTGATTTTAAGTGATTTCAAGGCCCAGCATGGTACTGTTCACGTGTAGCATGTACATGCTAAGCTCACTTGCATTTTTTGCACTACACCTCCTATTTCACTAATCATGCTTAGCTTTGGCTTAATTTTCGTTTCAGTATCATTAACAGACCATATAAAAGCAAAACCCTAATTTCATTGGGACAGAACAGAACACAGATCTGAGAATTTCCAAATTTCTTCCAAATTTTCTCTCTTTGAAAATCCAAATTTCTTGACACAAACCTTCATTCTCTTTGCATATTCGTGGCCCCTGTGTAATTCTGAGAAAGAATCATCATCTGGACTGTTCATTTGAGCTAGATTTCGAGCCATACAAGCACATGAATGTGAAGATGGAGTTCTGAAATTGAGTTGGATTTGAGGGCTTTCAATCGCTTCTTGGTGCATAAAGCTTCATAACAAGAGCTCAGGAGTTGATCTGGACACTTGCAAGGCCTTGGATCCACTGTTTCATTGTTCTGCTCTTCAAGAGGTACTTTAGTAGCTTTAACTCATTACTTGAGTTGCTTTGCTTTGCTTGTGGTTGGCATACCACTTAGGTAATTTCTTTTCTCCATGTAGTCTGGAAGACCTGCTATCTTTGGCAGGCACCTGTCTGAAGCCCTCCTTAAGAGGCCATGTTTTTTATTGTTTAATTTTGTGCTAAAGACCTCAATGAGGCATGGTTACATGTAAAGACCTCATAAGTGAAGAGGCATTGGCAGATAGAAGGGATGTGCAATCCATCCCCTGCTATTCAGTTGAGTCTTTCATCTTGCTCGCACTACGTGCTGATGCATTTTGAATAACACCCCAAAATCTTGTCTATAGAGTCAGTCATTGTGGAATAGAGTTCCTCATTCTGGACTCCCACACATTCTTTGATTCAAGCTCACCCAGGCCAGGGTTAAGAGCCATGAGGTCTAACCCTCATTTCTCATTTCATCTGCTCACCCTAACTCTCAATGTTAGTGGTTAAGAGCCTCTGTTTACACTTGTACAGCTGACTTGTTTGTCGAGGTTGATATGACCCCTTGACTAAAGCCCACCCTTTGTGTGAAGCCCCTTGTTTGTGTATAGTGTGTGATTGTGTGTTCATCTGTGCATTTATGTTTGTATGTGCCTTTGTGCATTGTCTTCATTACTTGTATATCATTTCCATGATCATTGCTCATAATTTGTGACATTTATCTTGTCCTTTGAGGAGTCAATTGTAAGTCCAGCTATTGGCATTTGTTTCCTTTGTGTTGTTAGGAGTTGGATGTAAGACCATTGATTGGCATTCCATTTCCTTGGAGTTGGACGTAAGACCATTTATTGGCACTCCGTTTCCCATTTGTTTTCGGAGTTGGACGTAAGACCATTTATTGGCAATCCATTTCCAGTTTTGTTGCTCCTTTGAGCTTGCTTATTTGCTTTTGCCTTGTGTTGCCTGTTTCCAAAGGAACTTACTTGGATCATTTCTATGATCTTGAGAAAGCAACTCCTATTTGTGGCTTTGTCCCTTAACCCTTTTGTGCTTAACCTTGAACCTTGTTTTCATCTTTAACCCAAAACCAGAAAACTATTGTGCAAACATTTGGACATGTTTTCAAAACTAGAAACCTAGGCCTTATGCCTTTGATTTTCAAACTTCATTTTCACAATACTTCTTCTGAATTGAACTTTAAATGTCAACTTTGACTTCATTTTGTGAATATTTCTAATTGATTAATTCCACTCACTCAATTGTCTTTTGTGGCCCATGTCCACTTATTAATCAAGTTTTCATGCATTAGCCATAGATCTGAGTTATCTTAGTGGTTGATGTGAATCTCACCTTTTGTCCTTAGTGATTGAATTGTAAGACTTTCATGCTTATTATAGGGTTAACCCCTCACTAGCATGTTGAAGTTGTTCTCACATGGTGGATTGTTGGTTCAGGTTGAGTTTTCTCCCGTTGATAATGAAAGACCTTAAGGCTTTTGTTTAAAATCAATCCACTCACTTTTTTTGGAAATCTTTTAGCCGAACTACGGCGTTTTGATCCTTATCTTTCATGAAAGGTACGTAGGCAATGGGTTTCATCCATCCAAACACAAAAATAACTAACTTGTACATTCTTTTCTCATCTCTTTAATCAATGTTTGCACAATAAAAATTTCATAAACAAATAATAATACAACATTTGTGAAAAGAGGTTCCCTAGGAGTACCTAGGATGTTGTGGGTGCCTAACACCTTCCCACAACATAATTACCCCCTTACCCAGATCTCTGACCCTCTTTTACTAGTTTTGTTTGTAAAACTCTTAGGCTTTTGTTCGCTTTCTAGCCATTCCTTTGGATAAATAGAAGTGCGGTGGAGACTCTATCTTGTATGATTTACCTCGGATCTAATTAATATTTCCGATGGTGACGAATACACCGCTACAACAATCCATAAACAATTCTCAGTTTACATTTAAAAAAAAACCTAACAATATGTACCAACAAATTACCAATGGCCTACATGATTGCATAACTAATAGCCATGCTAATATCAGATACAAGTAACAGTCAAAACAAGTTAGCAAGCCAAACTACTTTCATTTGTTTCCAACAATTCAAACTATGGTATAACCAAATTCTTTCCCTAATTGAAAGCCAAAATCATAACTAATACTTCTACCAATTTCCATTTTTACTTCTTAATCTAACTTCACTAACAATCACCATACCTCACTCTTTTCCATGAACTTCCTCACTAACTTATCAGTTCTTAATGTAACCTCAATTCCAATCCAACTTCATATGACACACATAAATAATCTCCATCTCACAAACTAATTGTTCAAACCTTGTAATTCATCCAACTAACTCTAACTGATTTTTAACTCTAACATTCAACTAACTAACTAACTCAAATTGTTTTACTAATTTTAACATCTTTCCTAACTAACCTATTTCAGTTGTGATAACAAATATACTAACTATTCTAAAGATAACTAACTAACCTCTCCCCTCATTCACTAATTCCAATTTCAAATTAATTGCATATAACAATTCCAACATGACTTAACAAAATTTTAACAGTGGAGTATCATGCTCTAGCAGCTCTCATGTATTGCTTATGGAGCCTCATGCTCTAGCAGCTTTCATGCATTTCTCTATGGAGCCTCATGCTCTAGGAACCCCTCATGCATTGCCCCGTGAAGCCTCATGCTTTGTAAACCCTCTTCTTGTAGGTCTTGATCCTTGGATCTAGGAAAAATCCTACAAAACTTTACATTTGCTACACCATCTATTTGTTAACACCACACACTCTTTGGTTCAGATACACCTATTCCATGGATCCAAACAATACAAACCTTAGTTCAAATCATACTTCTGCAACATCTCAGAACTGCTTTCCCTATTCAATTGTAATTCAAACAACTCATTTTTCAATTCAAATAACCCTTTTACATTGTAAACAACTTTCTTTCTTTTGTATTCACCTCAATCAACTATTTCCTTTTTCCTTTATCACACAAATCTTTTCAAAACAATTTTCTTTCTTTTCTTAAAAGAACTGTTATAATTCGTTCCTTATCAGTCAGACTAAAAACTTAGAGCACCCAAGCCAGGGTCAGAATCGGCTAACGTCTACACACTTCTAGAATATGATTATAACTGTTCTCTAAATTCAACCAACACGTCTGTATTTTCTACCGCGAACTACGAAGCTCTGATTTTCTCCATACACTATGAGAATACATAGGCACGAGGATTCAAATCCTTGGCGAGCACACTAATTTAAAACTTATTTATTTTTTCCCTTTCGCAGGTAACCTTTAGATAATAACACCCGTTCATGCAAAGAACAAACAAAATGATTCCCGTTTAGCACAACGGATGTGAGGGGTGCTAATACCTTCCCCTTGCATAACCGACTTCCTTACCCGTTTCTCTTTTCTTGGATTTTATTGATACTTTCCCTTTCCTTTTGGAATAAATAAAGTTCGGTGGCGACTTTGTTATATCTTCGAGTGTGTGATGCGCTCAAGTATTTTTTGCGGCGCGACATAATGGAAGATCTAATTATTTCTCAATGGTTTTAAAACATTAAAGTATGGATTAGGTGTATGCGAAAATGATATCACATAACATATATATATATATATATATATATATATATATATATATATATATATATATATATATATATATATATATATATATATATATATATATATATATATATATATATATGTGTGTGTGTGTGTGTGTGTGTGTGTGTGTGTGTGTGTGTGTGTGTGTGTGTACTCTGTTTCTTCCTTAATTCTCTTTAATTTTCTACATTTGTCACGTAATTGTTGCATCATAGCAACATTTGTATGTCATTTAAACTAGATAATGCTTATAACGGTTTATTGTGTAAACAGAGGTTTGTGTTGCATCAAAAATATTGAATTGACTTTACATTCAATCATGATTAAATAATTTCTATGTTGAGTATTTAAATTGCTTGGATCAAGCAACTTGGCTTATCCTTTTTGACGATGTCTTTGAAAAGATCTTTCCTTTAGTGATATCATTGTAGTATCTTTGTTAGAAATCATATTGATGAGCTTCTAAGCTTCCATCTTATTTTGTTTTTTCTTCCGCTCATAAATCTTCAAATTTGTTTTAAAAAGTTTTTGAATTTTTTTAAAGGGGATCAATCTATTCAAACCTTCCTCCCCTTCTAGACCTTTTTTTATCCACATCCTCAACCAACAAAAATTGCTTCCGCTTAACCCAATATAAGATGCAGGGTGTCGTCCAATCAGATTCAATGGTGATTCTTATCCATATGCTTAACCAACAAAAATGTTTGATTTTTAACAAAGTCCCACCTATTACCATGTCTGCTACGTGGTCCTCAGACCATCCCGAAACACTTATAAACCTACTATTATTAACTCCAACATTTATACTTTCTACTCTCTTTATACATATGGTGGTTCTGAAACCAAGATATGTAGCAATTACATGAACAAGTTTATGATTGAGATCCAAGACCGAAAGAGTAAGAAGATATTAACTACTTAGATGCTTCTTTGCTCTTAATTCTCACCGTTTAGAATTTTCGATAGATTTAACAATAGACAGCTTAACAGTTTTCTTGCTTTGGACGTGTAAATATAACTGTTAGAACAAAAACAACATGTTTTATGAAGTTTTCAAATCAACATAATATTGCAATCACCATTACTTAGTCTCACAAAATAACCAAGCATGTGAGAAACAATATACATGAATGGTCCTCAAATAATTATTACCAAAAGCATGCATGATAAACTTTATCTTTTGAGAATTTTGAGAAAATATGAGTTTTTTAGAAATTATGAGTCTTTGAGACTTTTTGAGTTGTTTTGAGCAGTTGATGAGTTAAGAATAATTGGTAATAATATAACTTTATATTTTGAAATAAATAGTTAATTTATACTGAAAATATGTTTTGTGCATAATAGCCCAGAGAGGGATTATAGTGATGGCCTTGAATGACGTTTTGAGCATAGTAATCCAGAGATGGATTACAGTGATGATCTTGAATGGCATTTTGAGCATAGTAATCTAGAAATGGATTACAATGATGACCGAGTATGACGAGTTATAGGTTCAAGAGTGAGACCTTTTGTGAATGATTGAAACTTATGATTTTTTATGATTTTGAGATGATGATGTTGAATTTTGTGTTGTTTTATTATCATGCATTCATATATTTCGGAGATAGGTAGGATTTTGGTCTAGTGATGGCCTAGTTCAGAGAGGGAATATGGCGGTCTCACATCCAGAGAGAGACACAGTTCAGAGAGGAACTTGAGACATGGGAATATCAATAACATGCCTCTGATCCTAGTGATTTTGGTACCACATGCATATGAGATGGAGATGGTGGCATTGCATTATATATGCATTATGATCTGTTTGGTTGTGTTTTTAGTGTGATTGAGAATACTATTATATTCGTTATTACTGCCATGTCTTTGCTTAATTTCACCGTTAATAATTGTTAAATGTATTCTCACCCCTTCTTTGTTGTTGTGGCATTTGTGCTCCTCGAGAGTACATACAATCAGGTAAATGAGTAACTGCTGAGTTAGAGGATGACATCAAAGTCCTCTTTAGATTTTATCATTGGGTATTAGAGGAGTCGCTCTAATATGTAACGCTGAGCATTAGGATGTCTTCCGTCATTTATGTTTTGTTTCGTTTTGTTGGAATTTGTTGTTGAGACTTTATGTGGACTTGGTTTAATTTTTGCTGCTTATTTTGCATGCCCATTTTATCTTTGAAGTTTTCATGTTTTGGTGACACTCAAATATTTGATTTTATTTGAACTAACTAATTAAATTTCGAGTCGGGGATTAGGGTGTTACATTGGACCTCTTGCCTAGGACATTGGTCCTCCACTTCCTGTCCAGATACTCCAATTTTTTGTTGAACTTTTTCCCAGGAAGAGCAATATCATCTGCCAAGCTCTCTTCTTTGAAACCTTGACTTGTAACTTCCTCAGTGTTGGATACAAAGATTATACCATTGTTCTTCTTTTGAGACCTTTCATTGATGGACATCTCAAAGGTTTTTAGGGAACCAATGAGTTCATCAACCTTTATATTGCTTAGGTCCTGAGCTTCTTCAATAACATTCACTTTCATATCAAACCTCTTATGTAATGATCTGAGAATCTTTCTGGAAATATTTTCTTCATACATCTTTTCACCTAAGGAAAAAGTTGTGTTGACAATGTCGTGCAATCTGATGTGAAACTCGCTCACAGTTTCATCTTCATTCATCCTCAGATTCTCAATTTTATTGTTAGGAGCTGCAACCTTGACATAAGAATTCCGGATGTGCCTTCATGTACAGTTTTCAGAATCTCCCATGCTTCTATAGCTTTTAAACATGTATTGACCATCCTGAACATATTCTTCTTCACACCATTGAAAATCAAATTCAATGCCTTGGAGTTCCCAAGGGATTCATCATCTTCAACATCAGTCCAATCAGCCTCTGGTTTTAGGCTGGTTGTACTATCTCCATAGGTAATCATTGGATGTTTCCATCCCTTAATCACAACTTTCCATGCTTTTTTCCCAAGGATTTGAGAAAATCCACCATCATCACCTTCCAATAACCATAGCTTGTGCCATCCAAAACAAAAGGTTTGTTAACTAATCCTCCATCTTTAATTGTCTCCATTTTGGTAGAGTTTATCTTCCTTGGAGCTCACCTAACAGGCTAGGGTGTCTGCTCTGATACCAATTAAAATTATGTTCTTCAGGAGACAAATGTAGAACTCGATGCTTCGACAACAGGTTCGATAAGCTACACCAGAACCACTAAACTAACAAGTAATAGATGATAGAGCATAAAAGAAATAAAGAACACAATCAATTGTTTATCCAGTTCAGTGAAACTACACCTACGTCTGAGGGGTTGAGTCCACAACCGGAGAAAGGGAATTCACTATTAGTAGTTTAGCACAATTAGACTTAGAAGCAACAACAAACCCTATGTTCTTCAATGCCTCTTCCTAACACTACCCAATGACTTTCTATTTAGAGTACCCCCTATATATGAGAAGCTACTCACTTTCTTCTTTTCCAGAAAACCAGTGATAGGGGTAAACTATCACAAAACTCTAGTGATCAACTTTAATCTTCACAACATGAGAGAATGTTGAATATTACAACTTAACTTGACAAACCTTCTATGCCAAGTTACTGAAACATAGAGGTGTACATGAAAAATGTTGATTACAGCTCAACTAGACAGACCATATATGCCATGTTACTAAAACATAGAGGTGTACATAAAGATCCTACACTAATCCTATTAGGGAATTAACATGGAATACACAACACAAAACCTAACAATTTAAGATCTTGAATGGGAGTGCTTGCTTTCCAATGTATGTTTGAACTCCTTATATAGCAAAGTAACTCTGAGTTTTTTTCCCTTGGATAATATCTTTGAATTCGTCCAGAATTAATGCTGAATTTGTTGGATATTTGATTTTCTCATTGAATATCTCCAACAAGACATGATTTGTTTTAAATTTAAATTCAAATTTAAATCTTCATTTAAATCTTCATTTAAATCTAAATTAAACTTCATCCAACTGTCAAATAAATCACCTAATCATATTTTTAAATTAATAACAATAAAATCTTTAATAAATCTATCTTTAATAAATCTTCTGTAGAACATACTCCTAAATGCATCATTCTGGTGCCTGTTGCAGAAGGCCTAGATGTCGTGTAAACATGTTGGAGCATCGCTCCCAGCATGTATCCTTTCTGCAGCTTCATACAACTTTAGCAAGCTAGACCAGTCTTGAAGACTTGGACACTTCTCTAAGTTTTTTTTTTCTTTCTAAAATGTAGACAATCCAATAGAAATAAAAACGAACAAACAAGATATTCTTCTTTCGCTCTAGACTTGGGGCATCTGTGCCATGTTTTTCCTTTTTTTCGAGAATGACATGCTACTGAGCAATGGGGACTGTGAACTTTAAGAGGAGTATGGCTACCACTCCCTCCTTCAGAAACGGACGAAGGAGTTCTAATTCATCGGTGTCGATTGTGAGTTAGTGATCTCGAGGCCTCTCCTTATGGCCGAGTTGTTCCAATAAAGACCGATTCTGGTGTGGCAGCTTGGTTGCCCTGGGAGGCCGCCGTCTTTCGTAGAGTGATGTACCTTGGTCAAGCGTATTACATGCTCTTTTTAATTTTGAATATCCGATTGGCCGTGAATTGTTAGTTATGTTGGTGTACTACATTGTAGACGTTGTTCAGCAAGTTGGTGGCTCACTGTACTCTAAGGTTTGCTTGCAGTAGCTGAAGGCTTAAGAGTATTTCTTGTCTAGGCACAACAGGTTGTGAATGAGATCGATGTGATGGTTCGTCCTAACAGGGTTGTTGTATAGGTCTGAATAATGGGAGAGCTTGGAACGCTCAATGACAAACTCTTGGAGGAACAAAATATTGTTGCATAGATGAGGGCGCCACCATAACTAGATTGTCATCCATTAAAAAGGGGGGAGGAAGAGGTGGAGTTTAGGCAACATCAACGACTCCAATAACAGATTGTCATTGGGCGGTAGATCGATTGACATTGGATATCACCATGCTCAATGAATTTGATAATAGATATGTTAGTGGAGGAGATTGGAGCTTTAAGAAAGGAGATCAGTGGTTTGGATCTTTGATTGAGAAATAATGGTTTTTTGGGGTGAAAATTAGAGGAAGAAGTCAATTCCCACAAACGGTGTCATTGTTTGGTTAGGAACAAGAAAGAGAGGATGATGTGGTGGAGTTGTGTCTCACTGCGGTGGAGCAATACTTTCGATGCGACGGAGCGTGGCAAACCTGCAAAGTTAGAATTCCAACATTCAAGTCGATAAGAGAATTATAAGTAATGTGTGAGTGAGAAGGGATTTGAATACTTGAAATGGTGCACTTTAACATTATCTATCAAAAACGGTTGAAATCGCTTATGCGTGATGTGACATGTTTTGCAACCATATGATTGAATTCGACGTTGATTGATATGTTGGCGGACAAAATCACCTGCTTCTAGTTATAGTGAAGGTCTACGTGTTTAGTACGTTTTTAGACTTAGAATTTACTCTTGGGCCTCATGCAAGGCCTCGGAACAAACACTTTCATTTTTTTACATTGATTTCTCCAAATTATTAACGTTAATGCAGTTTTGTACTTCCTGATATTTTCTTCTCTTTAATATATATTTTTGCTGAAACCAAGATGATTAGCAATCACACAGCCAATTTTATGATTGAGATCCAAGACTGAAAGAGTAAGAAGATAGCAACTACTTAGATGCTTCTTTGCTCTTCTCCTACCTCATAATTCACACCATTCAAACTTTTTGATAGAGTTAAAAATAGACATCTTAACCGTTTTCTTGCTTTGGACGTGTAAATATAACTGTTAAAACAAAATAACATGTTTTATGAATTTTTCAAATCAACATAATGTTGCAATCACCATTAGTTAGTCCCACAAAAGAACCAAGCATGTGAGAAACAGTATACATGAATGGTCCTCAAATAATTATTACCAAAAGCATGCATGTTATAATGATATATATTTTTTTAAAATATTGCAAATGCTAAAAAGCACATCTAATGATGCAGCAGAGACATAGTTGCTATAAGATTCCTATGGTTGCTTGAAACATAGTCTTCACTACAAACATTGACACTTTGTTGAATAAAGCATGAATGTGTTGGGTCCTCCCCAAGTCAATACAAGAAGCTTCTCTAATTCATTAAAATTGAAGAAATTCTTAAAATTTATGTTGGATCTAATTGAAACCCTATAAGATCCGATTTAACTCCGCAACATTAAAATTATCACATAATTAAAACGTATAAATCAAACTCGATTACTAATTTGAGATGAAACAATTCACTTTTACACAATTAAATAAATTAATATTAACTATCTAAACCATTAATTTAAGAACACAGATAAAACTATTAACAAAATAACATCGTTACAACATGAAACCTAAATTCTATAAATGAATCTCGTAAAACCACGATTCCTTCTCAATCAGCACTTATAAATACATTTTCAAATCATATATTACAAGAAACATCTCTAATGAAACATCTTTGTATAATCAACAAACAAAATATTTACTTCTCATTCATCATCAAACAAATACACAACTTCTAAGTCTAATCAAAAGTTACAAAACATAAAAAACAATTACTTAATGGTGTTATTCTTCTTTCCATTCTTGCCTACATTATGCAACCATCCCATACCTTTCAAAGCTTTAGAGAATTTAACAAGGTTAGGCCTTCCCATTCCTAAATTCATCTTCCCCGTTGAGAATTTCAAAGCTTGTAAGCAACATAACTTAGCCCCTACCTCTTCTTCCTCTTCCTCATCCTCATTAAACTCAACTTCACTCAATTTCTTCCCTTTCTTTCTATCACTTTTCTTCATAACCTTGTTTGATTCTTTCTCATATGTTTCCCAAAGCATATCCATTCCTTCACTTCCATCACCATTGTTGTGTCTTTCCTCAAAAAGCTTACAAGCCAATGTCCTCCTCCACTCTTTTTCCACTCTCATTGAACCAAAACTTCCAAGATTAGAACCAACTTCATCATCATTCCCAATTACTTTTCCACTATACTCCCAATTACTTTGTGGACTCCCATAATTTGCATCCACTCTATGAGATTTTTTCACCTTCAATGCTTCACCAAAAGCATGCTCTTCATCACTTTTACTACTTTTCACTTTACTTTCATACATGTCTCTATTACCCTTCACTTTGGATCCACTTCTCATGTTCCATTTTTCTTTACTTTCTTCAACTTTATTGAACTTAGTATCCAATATAGGCTTGACTAGTTCTTTTTCTTCCTTCTCACTAGACACATTTTCTAACTCCGCATATTCTTGAAACAATGTTACCAAACTCTTCACATCTAACACCTTTTCTTCCTTAATGCATTCAACAACTTTTTCTTCTTTCTCGTCTTGGTTTTCTTCATCCAACTCCACCTTTTTCTCTTCTTTACTTGCTTCTTCTGAAAACTCTAAAACATCACTTGCTTCAACTGAAAACTCTTCATCGGCTTCTTCAAAGATAAAATCTTCTTCCGATTTCGGTTCATCAACTTCAAAGATCGAAGCTTGGAACATAACTAAATAAGCTTCCAACTCATCAAGGAAACCAATTTCTTCATCTTTGTCATCAGATTCAAACCATGTTAGAAAATTCTGCAAAGTAGAAACCTCAGAGCTACTACTTTTGCTACCACCTTTTTGATGTACAAAGCTAGGAGTGAAAGTAAGAAGAGCCACAAGGATAAGAAGGGTAGTAGTGATGAACAAAGGAGAAAGAAAAGAGAGAAGTTTAAGGATATATGGAGAGAAGAAGAGGAAGTAAAAAAAGTACAAAGGGTGTGAGAATATAGAGAAACAAAAACGGAACAAGAAGGATAAGATGTTAGTAGAGAATTCATTGTTGTTGTTGGAAGTGTTAGAGAAAGATAACTCACTCATTTTACCTGTTTTTGTGTGTTTGTGATGACAAAGCAAAGAGAAAGAGAAGCAATGGTTTGGTTTAGGAGAAAAGTGATATTGTGATGAGTTTTGTTTTAGGTTTTGGAAAGAGAAGAGAGTGTGAGTGCGGCGTGAATATAGGGAATAGATTGGTAAGAGAGAGTGAGGAAGAACACTTGTGATGAAAAAAGAAGCTTTGGAAACTTTTATCTTTTCTTTCTTGTCTGTAACAACCAACAACCATGTTACCCACCATCACTTTTTATGTTGTGCAATCACCACAATAACAGCAAGGAAGATCAAAGATCAATCACATATTCACTTGGATACTAGATTTGGATAAAGAGGTTAACTAAGTATGTATAGTGTAGATATTTAATATATATAAGCTATTTCTTTTCTTTTTTGAAAAGAATGGAAAAGTCCAAAAGAGAAAAGAAAAGAAAACGACATGATAATGCTCAATGTTAAACGTGGCTTGCTTTTGACATAGAAGAAGAAAAAACGCAGAAAATATTATTATTGGTATTAGAAAAACTTAAGAGTGTACATAGAATTACCACTACTATTTATCAGTGGTGGATGAAAAACAAAAGAAACGGATAAAAGAGGTTGCCCAACTAAATTGGGTAAACTAAATAAAAAGCTATAAGCCCAGTACAAAGAAGTCCTAAAGTCCTAAGCTTTTAACTAATATTTAACTTGCCACCCCTACAATTAAATCTGAAATCTCATATATTTTCATAATTTTTAGATTATTGGATAAATTTGAGTAAAAGTGCGATTAAAATTTCTGCTAATTTATTCAAAATTTTCGGTAATTCATTTTTAAATTTTATTATGAAATTTTTATCGGAAATTTCAAAAAGTACGAATGAAATTTCCGGTAGCTTGTTCAAATTTTTTAGTAAAACACCAAATTTTTTATAACTCATTTTTAAATTTTAATTTCAAAATTTTTATCAGAAATTTCAAAAGCTTCAAATACAATTCCACTAGTTTATTCAAAATTTTCAGTAAAAGACCAAATTTTAGATAGTTCATTTTTAAATTTCCGTTACGAAATTTTTATCGGAAATTTCAAAAAGTGTTGTAATTTATCAAAAATTTAAAAAAAGGTTGTAGTTTACCGTAAATTTCAAAATTTTCGATAATATAAAAAAAATCAGAATTTTTTTTCTCCAAATTTTATTCCAGACATCATTGATTTTTTATAGAAAGTTTCGATAAACACAATAGAAAAATCCAAAAAAAAATAGTAAGGGCATAAAGGTAATAACAACCACAATGTGGGGGTGTCAAGTTTAATTTAGGGGATGACAAGTTAATTCCTCTATTTTAACACCTCATTCAAACTGGAGTGAATGCTTTTCAGTCCAAGTTTGCACAATAAAGAATAGAAAAGGCCACGGTGGATTGACTTAGTCAGAATGTCTGTAACCTACTCCTTTGTGTTAATTGGCATTTGGTGGAAGATGTTATGTTTGATCTTATCACGCATAAGATGGCAGTCCATCTCGATGTGTTTGGTGCGTTCGTGGAAGACCAGATTGTTGACAATATGTATGACACTCATATTGTCCCAATAAATAAATGTGAATTGCTGGTGTGAGATACTGAAATTTGTCAACAAGAAAAGCAACCACTAAGCTTCACATGAGGCATTAGCAACGACTCTGTATTCAGCTTCGGGAGAGGACCTAAACACAATTTGTTGCATTTTACTTTTCCAGCTTACGAGAGATGATCCTAAGTAAAAGCAAAATCTAGTTGTTGATCTACATGTTTCCTTGAAAGCTCCCCAATCGGAATCGCTGAATCTAGTGATTGTGAGGTTGGAATATTTTTGAAATAACAAGCCAGTGGTAGGTTCCTTTTTGAGGTGCTTCAAAATTCGAAAAGCTGCGTTGAGGTGTTCTTCTGTTGGATTAGACAGACGTTGGCTCAACCTGCACACATTAAAACAAATAACAGGACAAAAGTGAGTTATATAGAGAAGCTTACCAATTAAACTTCGAAAATTCGGGGATCAGTAAGATGTTTTGTTGCCGATTTCGGGTCCATAAGAGTTGAAATCGGTTTTGATCCAAGTAAACCGTAGTCTTGTAGAAGATCTAGGGTGTACTTCCTTTGGCATAAGGAGATGCCTTGTGAATAACGGGCTATTAAAAGCCAAGGAAATATTTCAAGTGCCCAACATATTTGATGGTGAAAGTTTTGTCTGAGTAAGACTTTATATGATTTATTTAACTGATATTGTACCGGCAAGTAGAAGACCATCAACGTAGACAATAATACAAGTAAAAAAATAATTATCCTTTTTAACAAAGATGAAATAATCTGATTTAGATTGAGAATATCCAAGAGAAAAAAGGGAAGTGGTTAATTTATGATTCCATTGTCTGATGATCTGCTTCAAACCATATATGGTTTTATTTAATTTACAAATAATGTTTTTGGAAGAAGTTTGAAGTCCAGGAGGACATTTCATGTAGACTTCTTCGTTTAGATTGCCATGAAGGAAAGCAATATTGATATTTAATTGGTGTCTAAACCAGTTTTTAGATGCAACAATAGAGAGAAGAAGTATAATGGTTGTCATCTTGATAACTGGGCTAAAAGTTTTGTGATAATCTAGGCCTTCAGTTTGGTTATAACTCTTAGCTACGAGTCAAACCTTATATCTTTCCATGGATCCATCAACTAAAATTTTTAGTTTGAAGATCCATTTACAACCTATGGCTCTTTTATCGTGAGGAAGAGTAGTAAAAGTCCAAGTATTATTGCTAGTAAGGTACTGAAGCTCATTGGAGATAACAAGTCTCTAATTCAGTTCAACAATAGCCTCATTGTAAGAGGTTGGTTTAGGAAAAGTGGACAATTTTAAAGTGAAAAGTCTATGATTATGAGATAGGTTATCATATGAAATGTAATTAGAAATAGGGAATATATGATTACCTAAAAAAATGAGGATATGTACCTTGTAGAAGAGAACAATGATAATCTTTTAGATAGGTTGATGGTTTGGAGAACAATGATAGTCTTCTGATGTGGCTTTAATCAGTTTGGTCGTATGCTAGTGGAATTTTTTACAACACCCCTGACTCATCATTATCTTTTATAATCACACAGAAAAGAGAGAGAAATTTTATTGGAAAGTTATTTATCGTTTGATGGGAAAGTATTGTACATAATAATAATGCATCATAACATTACATATTGATTAAATTAAAATTAACCAAAGTGACATAGCCACTGCTTATTGACCGCTGAAAACGTGATAGTTGGCTTCGACTTTCACCTAGATAGGTTACTGACTAAGGTGATATGCCTTACCTATAAGGGGATGGATAGCCATGTCTCACAACCTTCTGATTAAAGAAGCCACATTGATCTCAATAACTTTTCCTTCACTTTCTTTATGGTCTTGGTGTATCTCTTTGTATACCCCTTTTTCTCCATATAGGTTATCGCTTATCGTCACCAGATTATCATGGACGATATGGTATTTCAGCTTGAGGTGGACCGACGACTCCATTATGTCTAGGGTTGCCGAGATGTGTTTTCCTAGAATATTGTTATATGTATGATATTTTCAAAAAGGTTCAAGTACATGGCATCATATGAACTTCCGCCATCAATGCAAACTCAGAACACCCCAAAATTTTCAACCATTGATGTGACCACTAAGAGGGATATCTCGTTTGGGACCCTTACCTTTTCAATATCACAAAATCCAAGGATTGGCCTCCCTGGTCCCCAGTCGAAGTGATACCCTCCCTTTTGTTTACAACCATCAGCTTAAAAATCTTCTTCTTCATCATTCCTTTGGAAAGGTTTCTCGCTATTGGGATGCCGCAAATGATGGCAGCGATATAGTGACGCTTTCCTTTACGACCTTCTTCTTATTCACTGTTGGTATCCTTCCCTTTGGTTATGAAAACAACTTTGATGGTCTTCTAGGGGGATTTCTCCTTATGGGGGTGCGTTTCTTCTTCAATGACCCATCTTGGCTTCCCTAACCTCTCTTATTATCTCAAGTGTTTGTCAGTCCACACTTCTTGATCAGTTATTCTATTTCATCTTTCAGTTGGATGCTTCATTCAGGTTATTGTATGTGACTCTTATGGAAGCAACAGTACCAGAACTTATATGTCCGGGATGATTCCCTAACTGAGTAAGGACTCCTGACCTTGACCTTCTTAAACTAAATATTTGCTTACTACTTCCAAATTTTCTCCCTCAAATTATTCATGGGAGTTTAAGTGTTGAATCTGGATCAGGGGTTGTGTTCTTCTTCTTCTCTATGATAACAAGCGTCTATCTCTAGTTCCTGATTGTGTCTGAAATTCCCCGCTCATCAACCAATTTTTTTTCTTTGTAATTTATGTAAGGTTGTGCCTTACTAAATAAATATTTTAAGTTATGGGCTTCCTCGAGTCTAGTTTCTCCCAAAACATGTAGTCTGACCTCAACCCTCTCTAAAAAAATCAAGTATTTCAACGCGTCATTCGTGCCCCCCACAACCACTGCCACTTTGGTGAAGTGGTTCAGTTACACGCATAAAGCCTCTTTCTTCCCCTGAGTGATCTCATTGAGTACAATCATTGTCGCGATTTTATGCTTTTATACAATGAAGTGGGTGGTGAAATCCTTGAAGAGATCTTTCCAATAATTTTAATTTATGCTCCTGTCAGAGATTGTCTTAAACAAGTCATTGTAGATCTAGTCAAAGTTAGTGCAAAAAGCTTGCATTTTACTACCTCGTAGATGCGGTAACAGGCTAACCGGCTATCCACGTGCTCGGCGTATTCTTCTAGGTTCCCTGTCCCATCATAACTTTAAAGCTTCATTGATTTATTTAGTGACCTTATAATACTATTACTGAAGATGCAAGCAGACATATGAGTTTCTTTTTTTCTCCAAGGATGGAGCATCTTCATTATATCTCTCCCTCCTTCGAGGACAGCAGACCTCTAAGGGAGTATGACTACTCTTTCCCGTTCAGAATTTGGGGGAAGGATCTTGTATCTTTAATGACAATCGCGAGCCAGAAACCTCAGGATTTCTCCTCGCGAAGTTGCTGCTCCGACAGAGAGCGACTCGAGAATCACAACTCGATATATATCTTCATAAGATCATAACCTATTAAATTTTCAATAATATAATTGTATCTAATAAAAATTTATCACTTTACTAAATAATAGTTTGAATATAAGGGTGTATATGGAATTACACATGGGAAGGTACTCATTACTACTCAATTGTATGCCATACTCCCCTCCTTCTAGTAAACTAATTTTTCCTTACAAGGAGCATATGTTGTGATTACACTTTTACTTTATATATATATAAATAGTCTTCATACACATTTTTTAATTTACTTTCTTATTGTTTTTCTTTTAAATGTTAGACAAGTAGTAGTAATTTTTTTTTGACATTTCCCTTTTGGGAAGGACAATGATTGTTCCTCTATATAGCAAAAGAAACAATACGGTTCTTTTTCCTTTCTTTTCTGGATAGAAAACAGTAAGATTCTTTTGTTGTTTGTATCGAAATAGTTTTGGATGTAGGTTCTGCTGACGTGTGAGAGAGACTGCCGTTTCATCAAATGAACATCCGTGAAAACACATAGCTCAGATTTTGCCAGCCACACAATGAGGATATTATGGCTATGTTTTACCTCACAAACCGACCGTTTATAAAAGATAGTTTATAACAAATTTATAACTATATAAAACACAAGATTTTGATGTAAACTGTTTTTTTCTCTCAAAACATTTTACTATTTGAATTTTCTATCAATAATTTTTCAATACTAGCTAATACTAACTGAGTCATGAAAAGTTGTTTTCAATAAAATTATAGTTGATTTGTACAAATGAATATGTATTTTTTATTTACGGGAAAATGAATAGACTCAACAAAAAAAACCTAAAAATAAAAAATAAATGAAAAACAAACAACTTATCAAATACTAGAAAATCAATTCATCTTGCATAAATTTCACAAGAGAGTCTTTCTCTACGGTATTTTCAATAGCTATTATAATAAATAGAAGCTCAACTCTTAACACGTTCACCTCCTTTAAATCTACCGAGAATCTTCGTAGGAAATTGGCATGTTACCTATTGATATTGGACCAGTTTGTTTTAACTTTAAAAAAATAGATTTTTTCTTTATATTTTTGAAAATTGATTCTACAAAAATATTTTTCAAAATATTATAATTTTTTCTAAATTTATTTTTTATAAATTAAAAGATTGAATTGTTTATTTTATAACATAAATATAAATTATTGAAGATCAAAACATAGTCAAAATCAAAAAAAAATCAAAAAATTGTATCTTAAAAATGATTTTTATGAAAAATTATTTGAAATAGCTTTAAAATTAAGTGATTTTTTTGAAAATTTGATATCCCAATTTTTTTTTGATAAAATGATGAATTACCTAAAATAACATTTTAAGAATAACTGTTCAAACCAAATTTTCATTTGAAGCTTTTATGAAAAGTTTCTTTATAAATTTTTTTACACTAAAATATGTAACACTATAAAAATCATTTAAAAAAAAGTCAAAACAAACGGGTCTATTATCCTTCGTCGAGACATATCCTTGATGAAACGCTTATCATTTATGTTGATGGTGAATATGAAAATCAAATGGTCTAGAAAAAGGTTGAATAAACCGTTCCACTAAAACTACTTTTAAAAATATTTTCTTTTATAAAATTAGAGTTTTACTATACAATACGCGGATAACAAATGGAAACAAAACATAGCAGGGGGTTTGAAAAATAGTGGGGGGTTGAAAAAGATACATCTCCAAATAACAAATGGAAACAAAACACACCGAGGGTGTTGAAAAAGATACATCTCCATGTCTATCACAATTATAAAAGATAGTCATAAATAATCACAATCGAGATAGATGAAGTTGCTCTGACAAGCAATACAACCGTTTATCTAATTCATTTTTTACATGTGCCTCAATTTGAATTCTGAACAATTGATTGATTAATCTAAAATTAAAAGTCTTTACAATTATAATAATAAGATAAAATATTCAATGGATTAGACCTATCACATATCTAAGATTATATCATAAAGGTTTAAATGCATTTTTGGTTCCCTTAATTTGCGTTTTTAAATAATTGGTCTCTCTGTTACAAAACCAACTATTCTGATCCCTTAATTTTGATGGTCTTTAAATTTTTGTGATCCTCTTCCACTTTTGTATATGTCACAACGATGATTAAGATTAAAAAATTATTTTTAATTAAATAATAAGGATGACTAGAATATTTATTTTCATAATAATTAATTAATTATTTTTATTAAATTAAATAATAACTTTAATTATTTTTTTAGAATTAAATTAATTAAAAAAATTAAATTAAGGTTTTAAGCCTAAAGTCCATGCTGCTGCAGTACTATTCTAGTATCTATCATGTCAATGAACTTAATATTGATAAGTTATATATTGTTTAAAAAATCTATGTGTGACTTAATATAAAACATTATCATTTGCATAATATGAGCTTCCAATAACAACACTAAAGATTTCACAGATGAAGAGGATGTTGCGTGCAAAGTTGGATCCGTGACACCACCTTCTTCTTCATCATCACTATCATCTTCACTATCACTATCCTCACAATCCATTTCAGAATCATTTGTTTCATTTTATGCAGCAACTCACGTAGCTTCCCAGAAATATTAGATACTGTAAAAATGCTAACACATTACAACCTCAACAATTTCGAATTCCAACAATCCATCACCAACAAAATAATATTATATGGTTGTCACTGTAATTGTAGAAATAAGTTCCGGAAAGTATCAAAATTGGGACAAGTTTGGATTAAGTTAATGCATTTGGCATGTAACCATGGTTCTGCCACATCATGAATGAAGAGCACATGTGCATAAGTAGAGGGAACTACAAAAATTTAAAGAAAAGTAAAATTTAGGGAGAAAAAAGATAGATTTTGTAATTGGGAGACCAATAGTTTAAAACGCTCAAGTTAGGGAGACCAAAAATGCATTTAAGCCTACAATAAATCAATATAAACATGGTAAATCAAAATCACATGATATTCTAAAAAAGACAAACTTTAATGCATGTAATACTATGCACAAATGTAAAAGACATAGTGAGAAGGAAAATATTCACATCTGATTTATATTGGTGTTGTTTTAGTACATCAATAGTAAATATATTTTATAGTCTCCACATGGTCTAATGTGTTTTCAAAAACCATTCAATAATTTCTATAATTTTATGGATGGTTTGTCAAAGTTTGTTTGTTTATGAAATTGGAATAAAAGAAAGTAAATTGAATTTTGGTGTTAATAGGTTAGAAAACCTGTTAAGGTTAGATTTCATCGACCTATCCTCATGTGTGATCAACCTATCCTCATGTGTGATTTAGATCAGTAATATGCAATTATAATCAGCTATTTATATTACCACTCATCTCTTTATGTCACTTATGTGTAAGTCAACAACGTGAAATCAATCATATTACCTATTAAATGATTTCTCAACCTATTAACTAATACGATAACATTAAGTTTCAATAATTTCCGTGGATGATAAACCTAAATTTATCTCTAGAGTTTAGCATATAGTAGATGAAAACCTTAGAACTAGAATTGACAAGTATCTCTTGATATCGAGTAAAAACCATGAAAACGTGATTTAAGTAGTTAATGCAAAACAAGCATTAAGCATGAAAAATTCATCAATATTTAAGAAGAATTACATAGAACGTCATGATCACAATCAATACATGAGCATTTGGACGACTACAACTAACCCAAACAAAACAGAAATCATCTACGCTTACTCACTGTATCTTTAAAATTATGATCTAGAACAAAGAAGTTAAAGAGTATCTATGTCGATTCATCGAGAAACGCTTTCGCCTTCAACCTTTTTCTCTTTTCCTCACATCTTGTATTTTTTATATGAATTATGGTGTAATAGCTATGCCAAAGTATCTACAAAGAAACCAAAAAAAGTTACACAAATGAAATAACTTGAAATCATATTTATAGAGTTCTAATGTAGCCTCCTCACCTAGCAAGGCTTCTAGCTCGTCTAGAGAACTTTCATTTATTCTCCCCTAAGTCATACCATTTCAACTTCAAGTAGGCTTTGTCACAATACCTCGCTTGGTGAGCTGCCCATTATCATTAAGCATGAAAACCATTCCTTCTCTCTAAAGTAACTTAGCCAAAAAGCATTGAACCAACATTCCTTGCTTAACGAGTTTCTACTTTGCTTAACAAGTTTCTTGCTTAATCTTGAAGTAACTTGTCTCTAAAGACATCTTGTATCGCCATTGTATCTTCTGGAAGGTTCTTTAATCTTGATTTGTTGCGCTAGGCAAGCCACTATTTTGTTTAGAGATATCTTCAATTGTTGTTTTTGTGTTTTCTTGGTTCTTTTTAGTTGTACTTTGTGAATACACAGTTAAAAAGTTCATACATGTATTTTATCTTATTTTAATGATAAGTTGGGGGATTTTCCATTGATTACTTATGAATTAATTTAATAAGTGTTTATGTATTTTATGTAATTTTGCCACTTATCAAGTGGATCAGCTCATTCGTCCTTACTAGAGCTTAATTCACTCTTCAATAGTTTCACCATTGAAAATTTGTAGGATCTTCCACTATTTTGTAAAACTAATACAAGAGTATCAACTGTTAATTAATAACATTGAACACTACAAGCCAATTTCTTTAGCTAACACAGATCTAAATTGATTATCCGTTATGTTGTAGCAGAATAATGAAATTGCAAATCTTTCAATATTTTCACTTGATATTGATATGAAAATCTTGCTAGAAACAAAGATTATGCTTCAAGATTTTGTTCTGCAATGACGTTTACTCAGTCCTACCAATTCCTTATTTGAGCCTTTGTTCTACCTAATAATAATTGGAAAACTCCTAACTTCGTTCTGCAACAACCTTTACACATTTCTACCAAAGTCTTCAATAGAGTATAAAGATCATTCTTTCTCTTTGTTGGATGTCAATCTCCACATACCATATATACAAAGTGATTCTTTATCCTGATACACACAACAAAACTTCACAAAAAATAGCTTTCCTAATGTACCTTGGATCTATAACTTAAACTCAATCTTTAGAGTTGAGCCTCACAATAATGGTTTTTTTTTGTTCAAGGTTAAATATGACGAAGTTATATAAAGAATCTCACACAACACAACTTGGATCTCACGAGAACAAAATTCTACTAAGTTTTTTACATGGTTGAAACAAGGAGATAATGTGTTTATGAAAGGAAAAACCCTCATGGGTTTTTCTCAAGTTTTTTGAAAATATGGATTTTACATGGTCTCTCTCTCTCTCTCTCTCTCTCTCTCTCTCTCTCTCTCTCTCTCTCTCTCTCTCTCTCTCTCTCTCTCTCTCTCTCTCTCTCTCTCTCTCTATCTATCTATCTATCTATCTATCTATCTATCTATCTATCTTGAGTTTTTCATCATCCATCATTTTTGAAATTTGACAATCAAAACAATTTATATAGGTGTAACACCTTAATCCCCGACTCAATATTTAATAAGGTAATTCAAATGAAATTCCACAATTAAAGTGTCACGCATGCTTCACCGTAACATAAAAAGATCAAAACAAAATAGTCATATTAAAATAAGCAGTGGAAATCATCAAGTTTGACATATAAACAAAAAAACCAACATAAGTCAACCATAATACAAATAAAGAATGAACATCTCATCCCCAATGCTACATATTAGAGCGACTCCTCTAAGACCCAATGATAAAAGTTAAAGAATCATCAATGATATCCTCTAACTCAAGCGGCTACTGTAACACCCTAAAACTTTGCACTTAATATCATAAAATAAAGCATATAGGAAGCACATATTCACATTTAGGATGTTACTCATCTTCAAAAACACATGTACAGTAACACATATTCAATAAAATAAAACATTCACCTACACCTGTCATCACATGCTAACCTTCACTTAGGGTATCATCACAGTGCAATTTCATCACTAAGCATGCATCACATTAATATAAATCTCGTAAATTTTCTTTACTTAAATTAAAACATTCATCGCATAAGTCTCCATGATCAACAAAACTCAAAACATTGAGAGATCATCCAACTCTCCATTAACAAAACATAATGATAAAGTAACAAATGTTCGTCCATCCAATGTTACAGAACAGAGCAATAAAAATCTAAAAACGTGTAAAAAAGGAAAAGAGAATAAAAGCCTCAACGCCATCCTCTAGCTCTATACAACTACTCATCTACCTGCTTATATATACTCTAAGGAGGAACACATACAACAACAACACAAAGAGGTGAAAATTCACATCAATAAGATAAACGACATAAGCTGCAAGGTAGAATCACAAACATCTACATGCATATTCCATCAAACACGCAACACATTATCATATCCAGCTCATTATCATACACATCGTAATCACATATCAATCATTTAAACTTATGCAATGAGACTCACAATGTCAACAAGACTCACATGTATGCGGTACCATATCATCAACAATTGGTTCACTCAGGAACCCGGTTCACCTTGATCAAACTATGAATCCACCCTGCTCGGATTCAGGATAAGTCACCAAGTCATCCTGCTCGGATCGCAACTTCCCTTGAATAACCGACTCCCGATCCCGAATTTGATTGTTACGACCATTTTCTTTTTCTTTTCAAGGATTTTATCGATATTTTCCTTTTCCTCCTTTGGAATAAATAAAGTTCGGGGTGACTCTGTTCGAACATATTTTCCGCGAACGTGTGAGCGCCTCGTGAAGGATCGTGTTTTTCGAGATGCGTAAAAGAGATGAACCTATATGTGATTTGTTGGGACATATGAATGTTTATGTATTATTTCATTAAATTGATATTGCATGTTTATTCAGTTACTCTTTTGTGCATTTTTGTTTATGTGTTGGCGAGTGCATAGATTAAACATAGGATTATAAGGATTATTGACCCTAACCTTATATGTCTGATCTAGAGTAATTGTTTTCCTTAGGAATTGCTTTAGGGATAAACAATTATAAGTCGTGACCTTGAATTAACGATATGTGATTGCCTAATTTCTTTTGTAACTAGCCTAAGAAATTAAGGATTTTTAGTTTAAATTAGCGAGTTAACACCAAGGAACTGGGTATAACAATCGTGTTAGTCCGTCGTAGACATGCAAGATTTATCTCTAGCCATTAAATGCACTCATCAGCAATGATACTTAGAGGATTCAAGTAAAAGTTGATCGTTCATTAATCTGATATTTTCTTATATTTGTTTAATTTTCTTGTTTACCAAAGTCAGTTACGCATCCCTAATTTTTACCTTTTCAACACACATTAGATTGCTTTGTTAAAATAGCATAATCTTTGCATACACAAACATAGATTTTTATTACTTCGATAACGATTAGTACACTTGCTAAATTATCATCAATAATCTTCCTCTTACTTCTCAGAATCAAATGGTCAAGCTTCATGTGCCATAACTTATTTTCTTTAATTTTAGAAATTCGATAGGATTTAAGTTCATTGTAAGTAGAGTGTGACCACATGTAACAATTATTAGTGGATCTAGCATCCTTCATGAGTTGAGTGTGTTGTTTTTCTATTACAACGTATTCTTATATAGTGAAATTGACACTCAATTCCTGGTCACAGGGTTGAATAATACTTATGAGATTAGCGATAAGACCATCGACCAACAAAACATCATTAAGACACAGAAGGCTAGGATCATCCAACTGACCCTTACAAATGATTTTTCCTTTTGCACCATCACCAAAAGTAACATAGTTGTTGGAATAGGGCTTTATATTCTTCATATATCTTCTTTAGTAAGTCAAGTGTCTAGAATAACCGTTGTCAAAATACATTTCTTCACTAGATGAAACTCAGATAGAGGTGCAAGTAATGTTGACTTGATACTTAAGCTTGACATGCTAGAATTGTTGAGGACGGTGGTGATACTTTATAATTCATATTTAATAGAATTAGTTTTGAGGAATATTTCTCTCATTCAATCTATAACCATAAGGAAGAATTTGATCATGTCGATCGTAGTGACGACAAACCTAGTGAGGTATGTTGACATGAGACCTGTTTGAGGCATTAATATGTTGGTAATAATATGTGGCAGGTTGTCAAGACATAGTACGAGATATTTTGGTTTTCACTTTTTGAGCGAGAGGAACAAACATAATATTTAGGGTTAATGGAGAGTCATTATATCCACATCCTTTCATATTGAAAATCGTTTAGGTCATTAAATTCTTTGGTCATATGTTTTGACTCAACATTCTCATGATCAACCATATATCTCCTTAATTTCAACTATCCACTTGTATGATTGTCAAGTTTTCCTAATCATTGTGACTCAAGAGTCCGTGTTTAATTGATGAGAATAAGAAAAGTCAATTTTGTAATATTTATGTGTGTTTTTGCATTCATGTCTTTTGATTTTTTATGTATAAATCAATAACATTTTCTTATATAAAAATGATATTAATATTTACAAATTTAATAATATAATTAAAAAAAATACCTAAAGGCTATTAATATTTACAAAGTTAATAATACAATTAAAAAAATTCATGTTAATTTTTATATAAAAAAAAGACAAAAACTTAATTTTATTCTTATAAAGTGTTATAGTTAGAGTACCTAAAAAATTCTTTAAAATTCTAAAGTAAATGACCTTTAATGACAATAACTTAAATAGTGCTTTACATTGAAATTAAAGGATGCTACAAATTTTTTTGGCAGTGTTTAAAAAATAAGAAAATAAATAAAAATAGAGAAAAAATTATTATTAATAAGATGTTCATGTGTAAGTTCAAAAATATTGATTAATGTAATTTCAACTTTATGTATAAAATAATATAATATTACATTATTTTTTTAATTATGTAACCAAATTTATTATTGGAGAGTTGCACATATTTATTTATTTATCTAGAATATAAGAAAGATAAATGTTATAGAAAAGACTTCAACCTTCCATTTTAAATTCTACCTAAACTATATGTCCAATAAGGGAAAAAGATTCTCTCACCTAAACATTTCACAGGAGAGGGAGAACTTCATACTCATTTTGTATGTCTTTTACATTTTTAATTTTGTAGTGTAGATTTTTCTTCATGTACATTTTTAATGGAGAGAATCTATTTCCGTCCATTCGTTAATAAAAAAAATTTATCACACATTTTTGCATTTTACAATTTCAACTTTGGTTTTGCCATTTCAACTATCGTCTTCAATGATAACATTTAGTTTCAATTATTATCAGAAAATATACTAATAATCTTTTTCATTTTAAAATATAAAAAAACGATTTTAGGTGAGAAGACAAAACCATTACTTCTAATGATTCACTTTTTAATATGTATTTAAAATACTAATTGAGCTATTATGTTAATTAAACCATTGTTAATATAAAATATTCAATATACTAATAAAAGTTTGAATGTTTTTTTATAATAATTCAAAATATAAAATTTCTATGAAAAAAAATTATTAGTCAAAAAAAGTCAAAGATATAGACAAAAATTGGATAATAATGAAAATTTAAATAGTTTTTTAAAATAATTTTTTTATATTATAATCACCACTAAAACTATAAGAATCCAATAATATAATAGGAAATTTATGGACCATTTTCTAAAGTATTTGAAAAATATTATGGAGTTTATAATAGAGTTATTATATGTTTTAAATTTTTATTTTCATTGTAAAATAATTTTCTTATTTGTAAATAAAAATTAAAATAATAATTTGTTTAATACAACATTGATTTTTTTAACTTTTAATTATATATTTATTTCTATTGTAATACAACATTAATTTTTTTTCACTTTTAAATATATATTTATTTCTATTGTATGAATAATATTCCATTATTATTATGTATTAAATCTTTATAGATGCATCAATTAATGACAAAAATATCAATATTTAAAATTTAAAATTTTAATATCTACGTTTTGATGGCTAACAATAAAAATTGAAAAAAAATTGAGTTGTAGTGACTCAAATATAATAAAATTTTAAAACTTTTGTTTTCTTCTATTTTAAAAATTATATAAAATAGAAAAAATAAAATTATTAAATTAAATATTATAAAATAAAAAAGTTATTAATAATATTTTTAAAATATAGTAACAAATGCGCGTACACATGCATTATAATAGTTTTTTGTTGGTATTAAATTACTTTTTATCCATAACTCACTAACATTTTTTATGAAAAAATACTATTAGTAATTGCATATTTAATATCGCTATTAAAATGTTCAAAAGTTCAATTTTGTACTCTTAATAAACATTAAAATTTTAAAAATTATTTGTTCTAAAATAAGTGTTATTTTTTTGTTCCAGTGTAATTTTAGTTTTTATCTTTTAATTGTATTATATAATTAATATTATTAATTTATTATGTTTTTTATCTTGCATTAATAATGATAAAAATACACTAATAATAAATAAGGATAAGTTGATAAAATTATTATTCTTTCCTACATTTATATTATTTTTTTAATCTATATGAAAATATAAACTATGAAACTTATTTTAGAATAGATGGAATAATATTTTTTTAAAACTATAATAAATAATTATATTTAATAGTGCAAACTTCAATCACACCTTAAAACATAATTAAAATCCAAAAAAATATGGTTAAATGTCATTTTTAACACAGAATTACAAAATAAGAAGAAAAAAAAAAGAAGACAAATGAGACAATTCAAGATGTTCCCACAAATTTAAAATCTAAATTAATGTAATTTAAATTTGTATACAAAATAATTTAATGTAGTTAAATTATATATATATATATATATATATATATATATATATATATATATATATATATATATATATATATATATATATATATATATATATATATATATATATAAAATGAGGGTTAGAATTTATAACTACATTGTATTTTTAATGTATATAATATTTATTTTCACTAATATGTATGATTCTATTAGTCATGTTTAAAACATGAAAAATGAAAAAGTAAGGAGAACGCATTTTTTTATATTAACGGAATAGTTCAAGTAGTTGGTGGTATTCTTTGCAATGAAAATGCGTGACTTGCATGACTTTAAAAGTTATATTTAGAGATCTTTTTTTCAACATTTTTAATTTTTTTTCGAAAATAACCAATTTTTTTTAAAAAAAAAACCAAAATAACCAAGTTTAGTAGAGGATGCGCCAGATGAACTGGCGCACCCCCATACCAATAAGAGTAGGTGCCAGGAGCATTGACGCACATGCATTGGGCCTCATGAGGAGGCGACAATGCTTGTGGCGCCTGCATTGGCCCTCATGAGGAGGCGCCAATGCCTTTGACACCTAAGTGCATTTTCATGGTGGGTGTATGCGCCAATTCATCTGGCGCATACACCCCCTATTATTTTTTCATTTTTTTATATTTATTTAGTTTATTAAATTTTTTTTAATTTTTATTTTTAACATTTAATATTTATTATTTAATACATAAGAAATAATAATGAAAAATAAATAAATTTATTAAATATGTAATAATTTGTTACATTGGACAGACAAAAACCTAATAACCCGCCCGATTATAACGTCCCCCGGTTCCACATCCCAGTGCGTTAGTTTGTCTCCGAGGTCTCCCACGATTTTCTTGAGGTGTTTGTGGTCTTTGGGTGCCGAACTGATCGAGCGATAGTTGGTTGGAAGGTCGGGCGGAAGTTTCGGCGGTATTTGACAAATGTGTCATCATTTGCTCCCAATATCCGGAGGGGCTCTGGCCAACGACGCTTCCATAATGGAGTTCGGTGCCCATGTCATCGTAGTTAGGGCGTTGGGGTTGGTGAATTAGGGATGGTATAGTTGCCCAAATTGGGCCATTGAGTCGTTTTGAAAACGAAGTAATGGTTCCTGGGGCGTACTATAGTTAAACAATGGTTGGGTGTTCATTGGTGGGGGGCTACGATGAAGTGACCCATATGAATCATCTGGGCTATAGACGGTTGTGGTTGTGGGGTTTGATTCTTGGTTTTGTGTTTGGGTGGGTGGTATGAATGGATTGCGACGTTGGATGGTGTCATACCCCAATTTTGTCTGGGCATTTTAAATTTTCATAAGTCTGGTTCCATTTTTATTTGCATCATATGCACAACATGACATGCATTCCATCAGGAATAATACTTAAAATATCAGTCGGAATAAACTTATTGAAATAACAGACAAATCGGTTAAATCATTTCTCAACGAGTTCTGTTGTTTGTAGTGCCTTCATCCTTTTGGTGATAACGAGTTATGTTGTTTGTAGTACCTTCATCCTTTTGGTGATGGTGACTGTCGACTTATTATCATCCTTTTGGTGATAACAAGTTTTGAAGTTTGGTTCTTACCTTTATCCTTTTGGTGATAACAAGTTTTGAAGTTTTGTTCTTACCTTCATCCTTTTGGTGATGGTGATCATTTAAATTGTTGTAGCTTATTATCATCCTTTTGGTGATAACCAGTTCTGTTGTTTTTTAGTACCTTCATCCTTTTGGTGATGGTGACTGTCGACTTATTATCATCCTTTTGGTGATAACAAGTTTTGAAGTTTTGTTCTTACCTTCATCCTTTTGGTGATGGTTATCATTCGAGTTGTCATGACTTACTATCATCCTTTTGGTGATAGCAAGTTTTGTTTGTTTAATTTTACCTTCATCCTTTTGGTGACAGTAATTATCGACTTATTATCATCCTTTTGGTGATAACAAGTTTTGTTGTTGATCTTACCATCATCCTTTTGGTGATGGCGATCTTTGTTGTGGCCACTATAACCATCATCCTTTTGATGATGACTACTTTTGAAGCTCGGTTTATCCATCACCCTTTTGGAGATGACAAACCTGGAAATCATTGTGAATTACTATCAACCTTTTGATGGGGGCGATTAACTCTACTGTCACCCTTTTGGTGCCAGAAAGCCCGTTCAGTTTTAGTCCCACATTTGTCTTTACATCGGAAATGACCTTTGCAAGATTTAAATGTTGACTCGAGGGTTGGCATTGATTCGGCATTAAGCCCAACACCTTGGTACTATTAGAACTCATTGCATTTTCTTTCTGCATTTCTCCATTGCATTTCAAAAAAACAAAATTTGGGGTCTTTTCGTATTTAATTACCTTCCACCACGAACGTATGAAGATTGTCGTCATTCTTACCTTCTAGTTCAAGATTAATTAAATAGGGGCAGCTGTCATACCCCAATTTTGTCCGGGCATTTTAAATTTTCATAAGTCTGGTTCCATTTTTATTTACATCATATGCACAGCATGACATGCATTCCATCAGGAATAATACTTAAAATATCAGTCGGAATAAACTTATTCAAAATACAGACAAATCGGTTAAATCATTTCTCAAGAACATGCAAAATCGACGGGTAAAAAGTTTCATAATTAAAATTGCAGACGCCAGTATTTTTAACCTCTGGTTCACGTAGTTTAACCTATTATGCTCGTTATATTTTTCAGCGACTGTTTCGGCTGCGTTTTGACCCGCCTGAGCCTGTTAACCGGTGAAAATTTATTTCAAAGTTAAAAGAAACGCAGTATTTTTTCAATAAGTATATTTTGTGTTGGTCATTTTAGTGTGTCCGATTTAATTTTTCGAGCAAATTTTCGCCCGTCTTTTATTCATAATTAGTCATTTTTATTTTATTCCTTTGTATGAATATCCAAATTAATTAATTAGAATTTTTCTAGTTTGAAATTTGGTAAATTTTAATAAGTATATTTTCTTTAAAAAATATTTGTTGCTTCAAAACAAAAATGGGATAGCATTGGATTCTTTGCCAAATAAAATCAACTGCGTGACAGCTCACAAGAGGCATATCAAAAAATATCTCTTCCTTCCATACAGGTGGTGACACGTGTCTCTCACTCCTTCACACTCTCTAGCCACCACTCATAACAAACTCTTGCCTCTCTCTCACCTCACCAATTCCATCTTTCACTCTGAGAGAAACAATAAAAGAAAAACGAAAAAGAAATTGAAGGGGGATTCCACTCAAAAGCCACTCACGCAACCTATCATTCACGTTACCAAAGGCTGAAAGAAAGAGAAAAGAGGAGCTGACACCTCACCCATCCTCACGTTCTCTCTTCTCACATCACCACCTACCTACCACTCTCACTATCTCTCTTCTCTCACCATACGTCACTCAAAAATACTCACTCCCTCTACTCTCTCAGACGCCATCTCTCTGAGGAGAAGAAAAGAAGGAAAGTTTTTTCCTCCTCCACACACGCGTCTCCATCACCAAATCCACCTTCCTCTTCATCTTCCGCCACCATCAAAACCCTCCATCTCCACCATACCTCACAAGTGACAATCCCCTCTTGTTCTGACACCACAGTCCAACCAACCTTAAAACATCACTCACCGCCATAACACCAACCACCACCACCAATCACTCGACATTTATCTTCTCCCTCAACCTTCGCACCATCGATCCCGCTGGAAACTGCGAACTCCGTCCAAGATCCACCGCCGCCACACCGTAGCCCCTCTCCATAACATCCATCCGCCTTCTTCGAGCTTTTTCTGTTCACCATACCGAACCAATTTTGTTTGTGTGGTCTTTGACCATTAATGTACATAATAATAACAAAAACCCTAAAAACTTTTGAGTGGATTATTGGCTTGATCTTGGACAAATGGACTTAGCATCTAGGCAACCTTCCTAAGCTAAAGGACTTGGCCAATGCCAACTTGTTGAAGAACCAAGTGCTTGCAATTTGAAATTCATCTGATACATCTTTGAAGATCTCTCTAAATTCATCTACAACATGATCATTGTGAAGCTGTTATTTTGAACCTGTGACTTGTGGAATTCATCTGTTACATGGGTTATTTTGGAAGAAGATCATGGAATGGATAAGCTAGGATGAGGCCATCTTTATTTGATGCCTTGCTCTTCAAGATAATATAATTGTGCATTTGTGTGTTGTTTGATTCTAAAAGTCCAAGGGAATTCTGGGTTTCTATTGACATTTTTGTCTATTGGATTGCTACCCATTTGGTCAGATCTTTTCAACTCTAAACTTTTAATTTTGTACATAGGATAGTCTCTTCATCTTCTCCCCATTTCTTTAATTTCAAAATTTCCCCCTCCATTTTTCAAAATCTTCTTTGTGTGAACTACTTTTGTTCTAAACTTTGACCACTTTTGCAAAAAGATAGAAACTTTGGCCTTATGCCATTGCATTTTCAAATTTCTTTTCTTAAATCAAACTTGTAAATAAACTTAAATATACTTGACTTAAAATTTCAAAAATCCAAAAATAATTAACTCATTCAAACCATTTTTAGGCCTTTGTGCCATTTAAACTTAATTTTTGTTAAAAGCAATGCATCCATTTTGAATTTTGTATCACAAACTACGAGGTTTTGATCCTTCATTTTTATGTTGGTACGTAGGCACAAGACCGAAGGTCTTGTCAAACACAAAAATATAATTAATCAATTCTTTTCTCATCCCTCCATTCTATTTGTTTGTAAATATCACTTTGTACCAAAATACATATGCAGACAAAAAGGGCTCCCTAGGAGTACCTACGACACTTTGGGTGTTAACACCTTCCCTCTGTGTAACCAACCCCCTTACCTGTGATCTCTGACTTTTATTCGTTTTTATTTGAAAACTTCTTACTTTTTGGGTTTTGTTCGTACTTTTTCCCTTTTTCCTTGGAAACAATAAAAGCGCGGTGGCGACTCTTGTTATTTGATCTCTAGCTTGTCAATAGCTTGATGATCATGAATTTCCCGCTACAAGAGGGCCTTCATTCTTATGAATATGGATGGTGAGGAGCTCCCACGCCCTGTGAATACTGACGCAGTCAAGAAATACTTCGCCTAGAAAAATAAAATAATAGCTCGCTAAGTCGAAAGCCCAAAAAGGCGGCTTAGGCAAAAATGAGCGTCTCGGTGGACTGAAAACCCGAAAGGGCGGTCCAGGAAAAAATTAGAGACATAAACAGAAAATGGTTATCCTGGTAGATTGAAAACCTGAAAAGGAAATCTAGGCAAAACAAAGGATTATGGCAAGTAACTGCATCTAATCAGATTGGATCACTTGAAGCAACGCCTGCCTGTCAAAGCTCTCAACTGGCTCTTATCAAAAGCCCAAAAACATAGGGAATTCAAATTTGTTATGGAGAATAGTTTCATTGTATTTTAATGTAGCCTTTTCCCATATTACCATTTTTCTAACTTTGTAAATATCCATGGGATCACGCCATTTGCGGTCACCATTCTATCAATAAAATTCGAGACTTATCCGTTTATTGGAAATCCTTAATTTATTTTTGCTCCGCAAAAATATCATTTTTATTTTGATAAAAATTCTTGAAACGAATATTTGAATTTATTTATTTTCAAAATAAAATTTTGTTTTGATTTGTGAATGCAAAAAATAACGTTCATAGTTAAATCCCCAAGCGGCAAGTAAGTTGTGAAATGTTGGATGTTGGACCTCAATGTTCCCCAGCAAAGTGTTAAGCTTAGATTTTTTTTATCAAGCTTTAAAATAAACATTCAAGATTTTTCAAGCGATCTTCATTATCCCCGAAAGAATCATTTTGAAGGTTTTCCTGACCAATCTACACCTGTCCATGGTAGAGTCTACATGTTTTTTCCCCTATGTGAAGTCTTCTTCTCCAGGGAAATTGGAACCCTACAACAAGATCTTTGCTCCATCAAAGGTTGTTGGTTCTAAGTGTTGGCAGAAATTTTGGTAAAACAAAGAGTGTTCACAAGATGTTGCATGTGATGTCTTAACATAAGATATCTTGTACCTGCTGGAGGTTTAAAAATATAATTATGCAGGATTGTTTCAGGATGTCATACACGATGTCATGACATCTGATATTATGTACCTGCTGGATATTTAAAATGGAATTATGCAGGATTGTTCCAGGATGTCAGACCCGATGTCGTGACATCTGTACATAGAACATTCAATGTGAATGTTATGTGTTATGTGATTGCGCTTTTAATAGCAATCTATGTATGATTGAAGATCTGATTTACAAACGCATTCACTCATTAATTATAACCAGATTTACTTATTTTCCAAAGAGATCTAATCAGCTGTCATGAGAATATTTGAATGGAAAATAGTTTTAGGGTTTTATGATGTCCAAGCCCAGCTGAAAGCTTCTATAAAAAGGACATGGAAAACCTGATTTGATACACAAGAAGAAATACAGAGCAAAATATTGAGAGAGAATAAGGGTTTGTGTCTTGTGTGGTCGTGTGACTTGTAAGCCATTCAATTCATCCATAGATGATTGAATTGGTCTGATTTGTGAGTTGTAATTTGTCACTCAAAGCTTTTAAGCATGAGTGTGTGTCTACTTGATTGAAGCTGCTAATTAAGATCAAGTGTGTGTCTTTGAAGAGTGTCTTCTTTTCATAAGCAATTGTTGTTTATATCACTGGTGTGATTGAGGGGGAGTGAGTGGGATCTCATATCTAAGAGTTCTTAGGTAGAAGTCACACGGGTAGAGATTAAGTGAAAAAGACTGTAACTTGTGTTGTTTATTGAGAGTCTTTGAACTGATTCTATTTAGTGGATTTCCTTCCTGGCTTGGTAGCCCCCAGACGTAGGTGAGTTGCACCGAACTGGCTTAACAACTGCTTGTGTCTCTTGCATTACTGTTCTTTATCTTTTATCATGTTTGTGTTGTACAAATGTTAGTGTCGTGACATTACCTTCGACATCTCATATATGATACCAGAATTTCAATTGGTATCAGAGTAGGCATCCTGCTCTGGTTCTGGGTGAGATCTAGGGACGATACTTTCTGGTACTATGGAGAGAGATGGAGGATATGTTCACAGGCCACCTATTTTGGATGGACCCAACTATGACTACTGAAAACCTCGAATGGTAGCCTTCCTAAAATCTCTAGATAATAAGGCTTGGAAGGTTGTGTTAACAAGCTGGGACCATTCAGTAGTTACTAAGGAAGGAGAAGCTACAACTGATAAAAAGCCTGAAGAACAATGGACCAAGGAGGAGGATGATCTAGCCCTTGGAAATTCTAAAGCATTGAATTCTATATTCAATGGAGTAGACAAGAATATCTTCAAATTGATAAACAACTGTGAGGTGGATAAAGATGCTTGGGACATTCTCAAAACCACTCATGAAGGCACCTCTAGAGTGAAGATGTCTAGACTGCAGCTGCTCACCACCAAGTTTGAAAATTTAAGGATGAAAGAAGATGAAAATATTCATGAATTTCATATGAGTATCCTTGAAATTGCTAATGCCTCAGGAGCCCTGGGAGAGAAGATGTCAGATGAAAAATTAGTAAGGAAAATACTCAGGTCACTCCCTAAGAGATTTGCTATGAAGGTGACAGCCATAAAAGAGTCTCAAGACATCTCAAATATGAGAGTTGATGAGCTAATTGGTTCCCTCCAAACATTTGAGATGGGAATGTGTGATGGATCTGAAAAGAAAGCCAAAAGCATAGCCTTCATGTCAAACACTGAGGAGGAAGAGGAGGAAAGTGGTCAGGATGTTGATGAAGATCTGGCAAATGATGTAGCAATGCTGGAAAGACAGTTCAATAAACTTATGAAAAAGATGGATGTAAGATCTAAGGCTAATGTCAAGAACATCGCATCTGACATCAGTAAATCCAACAATATTGGAAGAAGAACAAGATCAGATGAAAAGCCCAAAGAAGGAAAAGGAGTCCAGTGCCATGAATGTGATGGGTATGGACACATTAGAACTGAATGTGGGACCTACCTCAAGAAACAGAAGAGGAGTCTTGCTGCCACTTGGTCTGATGAAAGTGAAATAGAAGAGTCTGCGAATGTTGTGACTGCCTTGACTGGAAGATGGGGTTCTGATGAAGGTTCAAGTGGTGATAAAGTAACCTTTGAAGAGTTGGCCACTACCTACAGAGAGTTGTGTCACAGAAGTGCAGAAGTGTGTAGACAAGTTGAAAGCCAGAAGAAAGTGATAGCACAGCTGGAGAATGAGAAGGCAGAACATGTGGAAACCATCTCCAAGTTAAAAACTGAAGTTGTATTCTTGAATTCTAAACTGGATGAGATGACCAAGTATGTAAGAATGCTAAACAATGGATCTGACACCTTAGACAAAATTCTCCAGACTGGACAAATAACAGCAGACAAGTCTGGCATTGGGTTCAGTGAATTTAAGCCTGAGCGCAGTTACACTGGTGGCAAACCTAAATCCAAACCTAAGTGCAGCCATACTGATAGAAAACCTGTGATGTCACATCATATGTCACAACATCATAAAGGAAGACAGCAGAAAGGAAAACACCAAAGATGGAGATGTCATTACTGTGGAAAATTTGGCCACATAAAGCCTTTCTGTTATAAGTTGTATGGTTATCCTAGTCCTGCTCATCATCAACCTAGACCTAAACATCACAGACCTGTCAACAAAAAGCAATGGGTTCCTAGGACTAATGTTACAAGTCTGATAGCTCACACTTCCTTCAGAGTTTCAGCCAAAGAATATTGGTATTTTGACAGTGGGTGCTCCGGACACATGACTGGACACAAAAACCTGCTAACTGGTCTACATCCTCATGCCACAAGCTATGTAACCTTTGATGATGGAGAAAAGGGTGAAATCAAGGGGATTGGTAAGCTTGACGGCCCTGGAGTTCCTGACCTTGACAATATCCTACTTGTTAAGGGATTGACTGCAAATTTAATAAGCATCAGTCAACTGTGTGACCAAGGTCTAAATGTTAACTTCACTAAAACTGAATGTCTGATTACTAACAAACAAAGTGAAGTGATCATGAAAGGAGTCAGGTCTAAAGACAACTGCTACATGTGGAGTTCTCAAGAAACTAGTTATTCTTCAATGTGTGCCTTAGCCAAAGAAGAAGAAGTGAAGACATGGCATCAAAGATTGAGTCATCTGCATCTTAAAGGTATGAAGAGGAGTATATTTGTTGAAGCTGTTAGAGGAATTCCCAACTTGAAGATTGATGAAAGAAAAGTCTGTGGGAAATGTCAGACAAGGATGTCACACCAGAAGCTCAGACATGACACCACTTCCAAAGTTTTGAAACTCCTTCATATGGATTTGATGGGACCCATGCAGGTGGAAAGCCTTGGTGGGAAGAAGTATGCATATGTAGTGGTGGATGACTTCTCCAGATACACCTGGATGAATTTTATAAGAGAAAAATCTGATGTTTTTGAAGTCTTCAAAGATCTTTGTCTCAAACTTCAAAGAGAAAAGGAAAGTCAAGTTGTCAAAATTAGAAGTGATCATGGGAAGGAATTTGAGAACAACAAATTTGCTGAATTTTTCTCTTCAGAAGGAGCTCATTATGAGTTCTCATCTCCCATTACTCCCCAGCAAAATGGTGTTAGTACAGATCAAAGTTTGTGCAGAAGCATGATAGGAAGTCTGCTATACGTCACAGCAAGTAGACCTGACATTCCCTTTGTTGTAGGTGTTTGTGCTATATATAAAGTTGAATACATAGCAGCTGGAAGTAGTTGTTCTTAACTGGTTTTGATGAAACAAATGTTGACAGAATACAATGTCACACAAGATGTCATGACATTGTACTGTGACAACCTGAGTGCTATAAATATTTCTAAAAATCCTATTCAGCACAGCAGGACAAAGCACATTTATATTCGTCATCACTTCATTAGAGAACTTGTGGAAGATAAAATCATTGCACTGGAGCATGTTACTACTGAAATGCAATTAGCTGACATATTTACAAAGGCTTTGGATGCTAATCAATTTGAATGCTTAAGACGGAAATTGGGGATTTGTATCCATGAGAATTTATAGCAATTAATGTGGAGTGGAAAAAGCTCAGATAAGGAAGATGACATTGCTGAGAAGGTAATTGATTTGGAAGAAGAAAGCTCAGACGAGGAAGATGACACCTTGGTTCATCATTTGAAACCAAGTGTTGCAAAGAAAATGAAGACTAGGAAAGGCAATTCCGTGGCTGATTTGATGACAGCTAGAACAGGTAAGAAGGCTGCTGCTGTAGGTCCTTCTAAATCATGGAGTAAAGTGGAAGTCAAGAAAAGAAAGGTCAGAGAAAGTTCTGACTCTGAAGATGATGTCGAAGACGATGTCCCAGACATCTCTACTACTAAAAGGCAAACTGTTAGAAAGTCTCCACCTAAGGTTGCAGCTGTGCATTTGGACAACATTTCCTTTCATTTGGAAGATGGTGCAGCCAAGTGGAAATTTGTTATACATAGAAGAGTTGTTGTGGAAAGGGAGCTCGGGAAGGAAGCTGTGGAAGTGAAGGAGGTTATGGAGTTGATCAAGTCTGCAGGTTTATTGAAAACAGTTAGTGCATTACCCCAGTGTTTTGAAGGTTTAGTGAAGGAGTTTGTGGTGAATATCCTGGAGGATATTTCTGACAAGAATAGCAAAGAATTTTGCAAAGTGTTTGTTAGAGGAAGGTATGTAAGGTTCTCCCCTGTTGTAATCAATAAGTTTCTAGGGAGAGGAACAGAAGGAGCTGTTAAGTTAGAGGCCACGAACAATGATGTCTGTAGGACAATAACTGCTGGTCAAGTCAAGGAATGGCCAAGCAAGAAGCATCTATCAGCTGGCAAATTAACTGTAAAATATGCTATCTTGCATAAGATAGGTTCAACCAACTGGGTGCCAACAAACCATATCTCAACAATATCTAATGCTCTTAGAAGGATTATATATGCTATTGGAACCAGGCTCAACTTTGATTATGGAAGGTTCATGTTTGAACAAATTGTTAGACATGCCTCCACTAATGCAGTAAAGCTGTTAATTGCCTTTCCCTCGATCATTTGTGGAATTATTTTAAGCCAGCAACCTGGTATTCTAAACACAAGTGATATTCCCAGTAGAAGGAAGCCTCCATTGTCCATTCATTACAAGTTATTTGAAGGCAATCATGTCAATGATATTGTCATGACATCTGCAAGGAAGGAGCCAGCCTCACAAGGTGGCCTGATTGATCAATTAAAAGAAACCTGTAAGGAGTTGGAAACTGGGATTAGGGTGGCCAAGGCTAGGAAAGAGGCTTTAGAGGTTCTCATTAGTAGCTTGGATCCAGGAGAGATGGATAAGGTTGGTAAAGCCAAGGAGACAGATGCCCACACCTCAAATGAGAGGTCAAATTCTCAAGATCAATCTAGTGGCAGTTCTGGATCTGAAGGTGAAGAAGATGCTACCTCCTCAGACTAAGTTGTGGTGATGGTCCCCCTGTTAATGATGTGTGTTCTGGATGCTTGGATGAATTGATGTTTTTCTGTTTGATGTTTGTAATTTGTGGCAGTCCTTCTTGATGCCATGATGTAATATTTGGGCTCTTTATGAGTTCCCTGGATTTCTGATTATCTCAGCTATTGCAGCTGTGTATAATTATGGTTTGTACCACCTGACATTGTGTTTTAACATTTTATATGTTATAACATCCTCTGTGACATTCTCTGTTGGACTGATTGACATTTATTTTGTCTAATTGGTCACTTTGGTCTATTTTGACTAAAAAGGGGGAGAAGTTATTATGTTGAGAGTTGCAGTTAATGTGTGGAGATGTGGAGAGCTGCAGTAACTAGCTAGGCTAGACAGGTGACAGTTGATGTTAAACAGAATAATGTTCTGTGATGTTGAAGGAGTTGTCTGATGTTGAACAGAATAATGTTCTGTGATGTTGGAGGAGATGTCAGAGGGTGACTCTGAATATTACAGGTGCTGTTGTTGGAGGAGATGTCAGAATGTGATTCTGAATGTTACAGATGTTGAAGGAGATGTCAGAGTGTGATTCTGAATGTTACAATGTTGAAGGAGATGCCAGAGGGTGACTCTGAATGTTGCAGGTGTTGTTGTTATAGGTGCTGTTGTTGTTGGAAGAGATATCTGTGTTGAACAGACTTAAGGGGAGAAGAAGTACCCATGTGCATTTGTGTGTTTTACTAGTTGCTATTATAGCTAGTAATTTTGTTTGCTTCTGCTGCTGCTTAAACTGTTGTTATGCTGTTTAACTGCTGATGTGTTTTTTCTTGTGAATAAAATGGACTGATATATGTTTTAGCCAAAATTTGCAAAAGGGGGAGTTTGTTGGTTCTAAGTGTTGGCAGCAATTTTGGTAAAACAAAGAGTGTTCACAAGATGTTGCATGTGATGTCTTAACATAAGATATCTTGTACCTGCTGGAGGTTTAAAAATATAATTATGCAGGATTATTTCAGGATGTCATACACGATGTCATGACATCTGATATTATGTACCTGCTGGATATTTAAAATGGAATTATGCAGGATTGTTCCAGGATGTCAGACCCGATGTCATGACATCTGTACACAGAACATTCAGTGTGAATGTTATGTGTTATGTGATTGCGCTTTTAATGGCAATCTATGTATGATTGAAGATATGATTTACAAACGCATTCAATCATTAATTACAACCAGATTTACTTATTTTCCAAAGAGATCTAATCAACTGTCATGAGAAGATTCGAATGGAAAATAGTTTTAGGGTTTTATGATGTCCAAGCCCAGCTGAAAGCTTCTATAAAAAGGCATGGGAAACCTGATTTGATACACAAGAAGAAATATAGAGCGAAATATTGAGAGAGAATAAGGGTTTGTGTCTTGTGTGGTCGTGTGACTTGTAATCCATTCAATTCATCCATAGATGATTGAATTGGTCTGATTTGTGAGTTGTGATTTGTCACTCAAAGCTTTTAAGCATGAGTGTGTGTCTACTTGATTGAAGCTGCTAAGTAAGATCAAGTGTGTGTCTTTGAAGAGTGTCTTCTTTTCATAAGCAATTGTTGTTTATATCACTGGTGTGATTGAGGGGGAGTGAGTGGGATCTCATATCTAAGAGTTCTTAGGTAGAAGTCACACAGGTAGAGATTAGGTGAAAAAGACTGTAACTTGTTTTGTTTACTGAGAGTCTTTGAACTGATTCTATTTAGTGGATTTCCTTCCTGGCTTGGTAGCCCCCAGACGTAGGTGAGTTGCACTGAACTGGGCTAACAACTGCTTGTATCTCTTGCATTACTGTTCTTTATCTTTTATCCTGTTTATGTTGTTCAGATATTAGTGTCGTGACATTACCTTCGACATCTCATATCTGATACCATAATTTCAAAGGTTCACATTTCATCCCCAGACGAAGCATCTTCCTCTCCCTAGAGAGAATTGGACCTCGTGACGAGGCTTTTTTCCTTTGATGACCTTTAACTCATCTCCAATGATGTTTTCCACCTTAATGAGATTAGCCAAGCTCATGCTGAGCTATGAAACATAGTATGTCCCCAACGTGTCTATTTTGTCTATTTTTGTCAGCATAAACATGACGTGCATACATGCATATATACATACATGCATATATATCATGAATAACCAAATTCACATCCATTTTGCATTCCTTTATGACATTTACCTTAATTTCTTTGAATATGTTCATCCTTGGGTGTTATGTTTCCTTCCCCATAGGAGTCGTCAACCTTAATCAGAGAGTTTACATCCTTTCTAATTCCCCACTGAGTTCATTTCTCGTGGAAGATGGTTGCTTTAGTTGTCCTTTTCCATCTTTGGATAGGATAAAAATCCCAATTGAGCTTCATTCCCCATTGGTAGAGTCTTGCTTGATTTCTTTTCCTCTCAAGTTGTTCATGGAGTGATCCAAATATTTGGAAATTAATGGTGAATCTCTCTATGTTGTTAAACCTAGACCGAGAGTGCATTTATTTTGCACTGTCTCCCCAGGAGAAGCATTTTTCATTATCGCCAGTGAAGACATATCCTTTTGCCCAGGGTGAACACAAGTGGCTATCTCTTTTGAGATGCTTGTCTATCTCTAAGGAATTATCAATATGGAATTTTTCTTCCATCATATGGTTTTCTCTCTAGAGAAGTTTGATGAAGACTTCCAACAGGTAGCTGTCTCTTTATTTGAGAAGCCTGTTTCATGATCTCTGATCCCCAATAAGTAGTTGTCTTTTCCCGAAAAGCTTATTGACACCCATTTTGGATAGCAAATGGCAATCTCTTTTTGAGAAGTTTGTTTATCCCCAATGAAGTTATCAACATATCAATCGTTCTTTCCAACAAATGGCCATCTCCCTAGGAATTTTCATCAGAGAAGTTTGTTGAAGACTACTATAAGCACCTTTCTTTTATCACATGACTTTATATCCCCGGTGAGGTATTCCGTTACAAGGACTTATATCACCAGTGAGGTGTTAGTCACAACCAATGGTACTTTCCCTTGTAAATCACGGTGGAAGTCTATTGAAAATCCTTACTGTGATTTTCTCTTTATTTGAGAATTCCATATTTTTATAAGATTAACTGACCCGCGTCCTTCGAATATACCCGATGAAGTTACTTCTCTTTCCCCAACAAGTGGTCACCGTTTTAGGAGCTTGTTTCATTGATCCTTTCCAAGAAAAAGACTTGGTTAAAAAAGAAACCAAGACCCGTTCGTTGGCTTATGACCCGAATCGCAGATAAGTTTATTTTGCCTTTTCTAAGTGGAGTACTTAAGTAAAGAAGAAGCTGAATCATGTTTTGATCATGTAAGCTTATTCAGACTCATTATTTAAACAGACGGTGATCTCTACCTTTGAGAAACCTGTTGCGAAAGCTAGAACTCGTTATTTGAACAAATTGTCATCTCTACCTTTGAGAAACCTGTTGCGAAGATACTTTCTAATTCACATTTAATAGAAGTAGTTTTTAGGAATATTTATCTCATTCAATCTATAACCATAAGGAAGAATTTGATCATGTCGATCGTAGTGACGACAAACCTAGTGAGGTATGTTGACATGAGACCTGATTGAGGCATTAATATGTTGGTAATAGTATGTGGCAGGTTGCCAAGACATAGTACGAGATATTTTGGTTTCCACTTTTTGAGCGAGAGGAACAAACATAATATTTAGGGTTAATGGAGAGTCATTATATCCACATGCTTTCATATTGAAAATCTTTTAGGTCATTAAATTCTTTGGTCATATGTTTTGACTCAACATTCTCATGATCAACCATATATCTCCTTAATTTTTATGTATAAATCAATAACATTTTCTTATATAAAAATGATATTAATATTTACAAATTTAATAATATAATTAAAAAAAATACCTAAAGGCTATTAATATTTACAAAGTTAATAATACAATTAAAAAAATCCATGTAATTTTTAAAAAAAAAAGACAAAAGCTTAATATTATTTTTTTAAAGTGTTATAGTTAGAGTACCTAAAAAATTCCTTAAAATTCTAAAGTAAATGACCTTTAATGACAATAACTTAAATAGTGCTTTACATTGAAATTAAAGGATGCTACAAAAATTTTTTGGCAGCGTTTAAAAAATAAGAAAATAAATAAAAATAGAGAAAAAATTATTATTAATAAGATGTTCATGTGTAAGTTCAAAAATATTGATTAATGTAATTTCAATTTTATGTATAAAATAATATAATATTACATTATTTTTTTAATTATTTAACCAAATTTATTCTTTGAGAGTTGCACATATTTATTTATTTATCTAGAATATAAGAAAGATAAATGTTATAGAAAAGACTCATGTTCATTATTTTTAATGTGTCATTTTTACAATTATTCTTTATAATTATTTTTGTTACATTTGAGTTCAACCACTTATTACTTTATTTGCACACAAAACAACTCTTCCTTCTCTAATTTCAATTGAACCTTCCATTTTAAATTCTACCTAAACTATATGTCCAATAAAAGAAAAAGATTCTCTCACCTAAACATTTCACCAGAAAGGGAGAACTTGCCATTCATATTCATTTTGCATGTCTTTTACATTTTTAATCTTATAGTCTAGATTTTTCTTCATTTACATTTTTAATGGAGAGAATCCATTTCCGTCCATTCGTTAATAAAAAAAAATTATCACATATTTTTGCATTTTATCATTTCAACTTTGGTTTTGCCATTTCAACTATGGTCTTCAATGTTAACATTTAGTTTCAATTATTATCAGAGAATATGCTAATAATCTTTTTCATTTTAAAATAAAATAAAAAATTTTAGGTGAGAAGACAACATCATTACTTCTAATGATTCACTTTTTAATATGTATTTAAAATACTAATGGAGCTATTATATACTAATAAAAGTTTGAATGTTTTTTTATAATAATTCAAAATATAAAATATCTATAAAAAAAATTATTAGTAAAAAAAAGTCAAAGATATAGACAGAAATTGGATAATAATGAAAAGTTAAATAGTTTTTTATAATAATTTTTTTATATTATAATCACCACTAAAACTATAAGAATCCAATAATATAATAGGAAATTTATGGACCATTTTTCTAAAGTATTTGAAAAATATTATGGAGATTATAATAGAGTTATTATATGTTTTAAATTTTTATTTTCATTGTAAAATAATTTTCTTATTTGTAAATAAAAATTAAAATAATACTTTATTTAATACAACATTGATTTTTTAACTTTTAATTATATATTTATTTCTATTGTAATACAACATTAATTTTTTTAACTTTTAAATATATATTTATTTCTATTGTATGAATAATATTCCATTATTATTATGTATTAAATCTTTATAGATGCGTCAATTAATGACAAAAAATATCAATATTCCATTATTATTTTGTTTTCTTCGATTCTGAAAATTATATAAAATAGAAAAAATAAAATTATTAATTTAAATATTATAAAATAAAAAAGTTATTATTAATATTTTTAAAATATAGTAACAAATGCGCGTACACAGGCATTATAATGGTTTTTTGTTGGTATTAAATTACTTTTTATCCATAACTCACTAACATTTTTTATGAAAAAATACTATTAGTAATTGCATATTTAATATCGCTATTAAAATATTCAAAAGTTCAATTTTGTACTCTTAATAAACATTAAATTTTTAAAAATTATTAGTTCTACCATAAGTGTTTTTTTTGTTCCAGTGTAATTTTAGTTTTTATCTTTTAATTGTATTATATAATTAATATTTTTAATTTATTGTGTTTTTTATCTTGCATTCATAATGATAAAAATACACTAATAATAAAAAAGGATAAGTTGATAAAATTATTATTGTTTCCTACATTTATATTATTTTTTTAATCTAAATGAAAATATAAACTATGAAACTTATTTTCGAACAGGTGGAATAATATTTTTTTAAAACTATAATAAATTATTTATTTTAATAGTGCAAACTTCAATCACACCTTAAAACATAATTAAAATCCAAAAAAATATGGTTAAATGTCATTTTTAACACGGAATTACAAAATAAGAAAAAAAAAATAGAAGACAAATGAGATAATTCAAGATGTTCCCAAAAATTTAAAATCTAAATTAATGTAATTTAAATTTGTATACAAAATAATATATATATATATATATATATATATATATATATATATATATATATATATATATATATATATATATATATATATATATAATATATATATATATATATATATATATATATATATATTATATTATATATATATATATATATATATATATATATATATATATATATATATATATATATATATATATATATATATATATATATATAGATAAAAATGAGGGTTAGAATTTATAACTACATTGTATTTTTAATGTATATAATGTTTATTTTCACTGATATGTATGATTCTATTAGTCATGTTTAAAACATGAAAAATGAAAAATTAAGGAGAACGCATTTTTTTTATATTAACGGAATAGTTCAAGTAGTTGGTGGTATTCTTTGCAATGAAAATGCGTGACTTGCATGACTTCAAAAGTTATATTTAGGGATTTTTTTTTCTTCAAAATAATCAATTTTTTAAATTTTTTTTTCGAAAATAACCAATTTTAAAAAAAAAACACCAAAATAACCAAGTTTAGTAGAGGATGCGCCAGATGAATTGGCGCACCCCCATACCAATAAGAGTAGGCGCCAGGAGCATTGGCGCACATACATTGGGCCTCATGAGGAGGCAACAATGCTTGTGGCGCCTGCATTGACCCTCATGAGGAGGCGCCAATGCCTATGACGCCTAAGTGCATTTTCATGGTGGGTGTATGTGCCAATTCATCTGGCGCATACACCCCCAATTATTTTTTCAATTTTTTTTATATTTATTTAGTTTTTTAAATTTTTTTTATTTTTTTATTTTTAACATTTAATATTTATTATTGAATACATAAGAAATAATAATGAAAAAAATAAATTTATTAAATATATAATAATTGGTTACATTGGACAGACAAAAAACTAATAACCCGCCCGATTTTAACGTCCCCCGGTTCCACATCCCGGTGTGTTAGTTTGTCTCCGAGGTCTCCCACGATTTTCTTGAGGTGTTTGTGGTCTTTGGGTGTCGACCTGATCGAGCGATGGTTGGTTGGAAGGTCGGGCGGAAGTTCCGGCGGTATTTGATAAATGTGTCATCATTTGCTCCCAATATCCAGAGGGGCTCTGGCCAATGACACTTCCGTAATGGAGTTCGGTGCCCATGTCATCGTAGTTAGGGCGTTGGGGTTTGGTGAATTGGGGACGATATAGTTGCCCAAATTGGGCCATTGAGTCGTTTTGAAAACGAAGCAATGGTTCCTGGGGCGTACTATAGTTAAACAATGGTTGGGTGTTCATTGGCGGGGGCTACGATGAAGTGACCCATATGAATCATCTTGGCTATAGAAGGTTGTGGTTGCGGGGTTTGATTCTTGGTTTTATGTTTGGGTGGGTGGTATGAATGGATTGCGACGTTGGATGGTGTCATACCCCAATTTTGTCCAGGCATTTTAAATTTTCATAAGTCTGGTTCCATTTTTATTTGCATCATATGCACAGTATGACATGCATTTCATCAGGAATAATACTTAAAATATCAGTCGGAATAAACTTATTGAAAATACAGACAAATCGGTTAAATCATTTCTCAACGAGTTCTATTGTTTGTAGTACCTTCATCCTTTTGGTGATAACGAGTTATGTTGTTTGTAGTACCTTCATCCTTTTGGTGATGGTGATTGTCGACTTATTATCATCCTTTTGGTGATAACAAGTTTTGAAGTTTGGTTCTTACCTTCATCCTTTTGGTGATAACAAGTTTTGATGTTTTGTTCTTACCTTCATCCTTTTGGTGATGGTGATCATTTAAATTGTTGTAGCTTATTATCATTCTTTTGGTGATAACCAGTTCTGTTGTTTTTTAGTACCTTCATCCTTTTGGTGATGGTGACTGTCGACTTATTATCATCCTTTTGGTGATAACAAGTTTTGAAGTTTTGTTCTTACCTTCATCCTTTTGGTGATGGTTATCATTCGAGTTGTCATGACTTACTATCATCCTTTTGGTGATAGCAAGTTTTGTTTGTTTAATTTTACCTTCATCCTTTTGGTGACAATAATTATCGACTTATTATCATCCTTTTGGTGATAACAAGTTTTGTTGTTGATCTTACCATCATCCTTTTGGTGATGGCGATCTTTGTTGTGGCCACTATAACCATCATCCTTTTGATGATGACTACTTTTCAAACTCGGTTTATGCATCACCCTTTTGGAGATGACAATCTTGGAAATCGTGGTGAATTACTATCAACCTTTTGATGGGGCATTTAACTCTATTGTCACCCTTTTGGTGCCAGAAAGCCCGTTCAGTTTTAGTCCCACGTTTGTCTTTACATCGGAAATGACCTTTGCAAGATTTAAATGTTGACTCGAGGGTTGGCATTGATTCGGCATTAAACCCAACACCTTGGTACTATTAGAACTCATTGCATTTTCTTTCTGCATTTCTCCATTGCATTTTAAAAAAACAAAATTTGGGGTCTTTTCGTATTTAATTACCTTCCACCACGAACGTATGAAGATTGTCGTCATTCTTACCTTCTAGTTCAAGATTAATTACCATTTTTATTTGCATCATATGCACAACATGACATGCATTCCAATAGGAATAATACTTAAAATATCAGTCGGAATAAACTTATCGAAAATACAAACAAATCGGTTAAATCATTTCTCAAGAACATGCAAAATCAGCGGGTAAAAAGTTTCAGAATTAAAATTGCTGACACCAGTATTATTAACCTCTGGTTCACGTAGTTTAACCTAGTATGCTCGTTATATTTTTCATCGACTGTTTCGGTTGCGTTTTGACCCGCCTGAGCCTGTTAACCGGTGAAAATTTATTTCGAAATTAAAAGAAACGCTGTATTTTTTCAATAAGTATATTTTGTGCTGATCATTTTAGTGTGTCCGATTTAATTTTTCGAGCAAATTTTTGCCCGTCTTTTTTTCATAATTAGTCATTTTTATTTTATTCCTTTGTATGAATATCCAAATTGATTAATTAGAATTTTTCTAGTTTGAAATTTGGTAAATTTTAATAAGTATATTTTCTTTAAACAATATTTGTTGCTTCAAAACAAAAATGGGATAACATTGGATTCTTTGCCAAATAAAATCAACTGCGTGACAACTCACAAGAGGCATATCAAAAAATATCTCTTCCTTCCATACAGGTGGTGACACGCGTCTCTCACTCCTTCACACTCCCTAACCACCACTCATAACAAACTCTTGCCTCTCTCTCACCTCACCAATTCCATCTTTCACTCTGAGAGAAACAATAAAAGAAAAACGAAAAAGGAATTGAAGGGGGATTCCACTCAAAAGCCACTCACGCAACCTATCATTCACGCTACCAAAGGCTGAAAGAAAGAGAAAAGAGGAGCTGACACCTCACCCATCCTCACGTTCTCTCTTCTTACATAACCACCTACCTACCACTCTCACTATCTCTCTTCTCTCACCACACGTCACTCAAAAATACTCACTCTCTCAGACGCCATCTCTCTGAGGAGAAGAAAAGAAGGAAAGTTTTTTCCTCCTCCACACACGCGTCTCCATCACCAAATCCACCTTCCTCTTCATCTTTCGCCACCATCAAAACCCTCAATCTCCACCACACCTCACAAGTGACAACCCCCTCTTGTTCTGACACCACAGTCCAACCAACCTTAAAACATCACTCACCACCATAACACCAACCACCACCACCTATCACTCGACATTTATCTTCTCCCTCAACCTTCGCACCATCGATCCCGCTGGAAACCGCGAACTCTGTCCAAGATCCACCGCCGCCACACCTTAGCCCCCCTCCACAACATCCATCTGCCTTCTTCGAGCTTTTTCCGTTCACCATACCGAACCAATTTTGTTTGTGTGGTCTTTGACCATTATTGTACATAATAATAACAAAAACCCTAAAAACTTTTAAGTGGATTGTTGGCTTGATCTTGGACAAATGGACTTAGCATCTAGGCAACCTTCCTAAGCTAAAGGACTTGGCCAATGCCAACTTGTTGAAGAACCAAGTGCTTGCAATTTGAATTTCATCTGATACATCTTTGAAGATCTCTCTAAATTCATCTGCAGCATGATCATTTCGAAGCTATTATTTTGAACCTGTGACTTGTGGAATTCATCTGTTACATGGGTTATTTTGGAAGAAGATCATGGAATGGATAAGCTTGGATGAGGCCATCTTTACTTGATGCCTTTCTCTTTAAGATAATATAATTGTGCATTTGTGTGTTGTTTGATTCTAAAAGTCCAAGGGAATTCTGGGTTTCTATTGACATTTTTGTCTATTGGATTGCTACCCATTTGGTCAGATCTTTTCAACTCTAAACTTTTAATTTTGTACATAGGATAGTCTCTTCATCTTCTCCCCATTTCTTTAATTTCAAAATCTCTCCCTCCATTTTTCAAAATCTTCTTTGTGTGAACTACTTTTGTTCTAAAATTTGACCACTTTTGCAAAAAGATAGAAACTTTGGCCTTATGCCATTGAATTTTCAAATTTCTTTTCTTAAATCAAACTTGTAAATAAACTTAAATATACTTGACTTAAAATTTCAAAAAAGCCAAAAATAATTAACTCATTCAAACCATTTTTAGGCCTTTGTGCCTTTTAAACTTAATTTTTGTTAAAAGCAATGCATCCATTTTGAATTTTGTATCACGAACTACGAGGTTTTGATCCCTCATTTTTATGTTGGTACGTAGGCACAAGACCGAAGGTCTTGTCAAACACAAAAATATAATTAATCAATTCTTTTCTCATCCCCCCATTCTATTTGTTTGTAAACATCACTTTGTACCAAAATACATATGCACACAAAAAGGGCTCTCTAGGAGTACCTAGGACACTTTGGGTGTTAACACCTTCCCTCTGTGTAACCAACCCCCTTACCTGTGATCTTTGACTTTTATTTGTTTTTATTTGAAAACTTCTTACTTTTTGGGTTTTGTTCGTACTTTTTCCCTTTTCCCTTGGAAACAATAAAAGCGCGGTGGCGACTCTTGTTATTTGATCTCTAGCTTGTCAATAGCTTGATGATCATGAATTTCCCGCTACAGGGGGGCCTTGGTTCTTACAAATATGGATGGTGAGGAACTCCCACGCCCTGTGAATACTGACGCAGTCAAGAAATACTTCGCCTAGAAAAATAAAATAATAGCTCGCTAAGTCGAAAGCCCAAAAATGCGGCTTAGGCAAAAATGAGCGTCTCGGTGGACTGAAAACCCGAAAGGACGGTCCAGGAAAAAATTAGAGACATAAACAGAAAATGATTATCCTGGTAGATTGAAAACCTGAAAAGGAAATCTAGGCAAAACAAAGGATTATGGCAAGTAACTGCATCAAATCAGATTGGATCACTTGAAGTAACGTTTGCCTGTCAAAGCTCTCAACTGGCTCTTATCAGAAGCCCAAATACATCTGGAATTCAAATTTGTTAGGGAGAATAGTTTCATTGTATTTTAATGTAGCCTTTTCCCACATTGCCATTTTTCTAACTTTGTAAATATCCATGGGATCACGCCATTTGCGGTCACCATTCTATCAATAAAATTCGAGACTTATTCGTTTATTGGCAATCCTTATTTTATTTTTGCTCCGCAAAAATATCATTTTTATTTTGATAAAAATTCTTACAACGAATATATGAATTTTTTTTTTCAAAATAAAATTTTGTTTTGATTTGTGAATGCAAAAAATAACGTTCATAGTTAAATCCCCAAGCGGCAAGTAAGTTGTGAAATGTTGGATGTTGGAACTCAATGTTCCCCAGCAAAGTGTTAAGCCTGGATTTTTTATCAAGCTTTAAAATAAACAGTCAACATTTTTCAAGCGATCTTCATTATCCCCGAAAGAATCATTTTGAAGGTTTTCCTGACCAATCTACACCTGTCCTTGGTAGAGTCTACATGTTTTTTTTCCCTAAGTGAAATCTTCTTCTCCAGGGAAATTGGAACCCTACAACAAGATCTTTGCTCCAACAAAGGTTCACATTTCATCCCCAGACGAAGCATCTTCCTCTCCTTAGAGAGAATTGGACCTCGTGACGAGACTTTTTTCCTTTGATGACCTTTAACTCATCTCCAATGATGTTTTCCACCTTAATGAGATTAGCCAAGCTCATGCTGAGCTATGAAACATATTATGTCCCCAACGTGTCTATTTTGTCTATTTTTGTCAGCATAAACATGACGTGCATACATGCATATATACATACATGCATATATATCATGAATAACCAAATTCACATCCATTTTGCATTCCTTGATGACATTTACCTTAATTTCTTTGAATATGTTCATCCTTGGGTGTTATGTTTCCTTCCTCATAGGAGTCGTCAACCTTAATCAGAGAGTTTACATCCTTTCTAATTCCCCACTGAGTTCATTCCTCGTGGAAGATGGTTGCTTTAGTTGTCATTTTCCGTCTTTGGATAGGATAAAAATCTCAATTGTGCTTCATTCCCCATTGGTAGAGTCTTGCTTGATTTCTTTTCCTCTCAAGTTGTTCATGGAGTGATCCAAATATTTGGAAATTAATGGTGAATCTCTCTATGTTGTTAAACATAGACCGAGAGTGCATTTATTTTGCACTGTCTCCCCAGGAGAAGCATTTTTCATTATCGCCAGTGAAGACATATCCTTTTGCCCAGGGTGAACACAAATGTCTATCTCTTTTGAGATGCCTGTCTATCTCTAAGGAATTATCAATATGGAAGTTTTCTTCCATCATATGGTTTTCTCTCTAGAGAAGTTTGATGAAGACTTCCAACAGGTAGTTGTCTCTTTATTTGAGAAGCCTGTTTCATGATCTCTGAACCCTAATAAGTAGTTGTGTTTTCCCGAAAAGCTTATTGACACCCATTTTGGATAGCAAATGGCAGCCTCTTTTTGAGAATTTTGTTTATCCCCAATGAAGTTATCAACATATCAATCGTTCTTTCCAACAAATGGCCATCTCCCTAGGAATTTTCATCAGAGAAGTTTGTTGAAGACTACTATAAGCACCTTTCTTTTATCACATGACTTTATATCCCCGGTGAGGTATTCCGTTACAAGGACTCATATCACCAGTGAGGTGCTAGTCAAAACCAATGGTACTTTCCCCAGTAAATCACAGTGGAAGTCTATTGAAGATCCTTACTGTGATTTTCTCTTTATTTGAGAATTCCAGATTTTTATAAGATTAACTGATCCGCGTCCTTCAAATATACCCGGTGAAGTTACTTCTCTTTCCCCAACAAGTGGTCACCTTTTTAGGAGCTTGTTTCATTGATCCTTTCCAAGAAAAAGACTTGGTTAAAAAAGAAACCAAGGCCCATTCGTTGGCTTATGACCCGAATCGTGGATAAGTTTATTTTGCCTTTTCTAAGTGGAGTACTTAAGTAAAGAAGAAGTTGAATCATGTTTTGATCATGTAAGCTTATTCATACTCATTATTTGAACAGGCGGTCATCTCTACCTTTGAGAAACCTGTTGCGAAAGCTAGAACTCGTTATTTGAACAGGCGGTCATCTCTACCTTTGAGAAACCTGTTGCGAAAACTAGAACTCGTTATTTGAACAGATTGTCATCTCTACCTTTGAGAAACCTGTTGCGAAGATACTTTCTAATTCATATTTAATAGAATTAGTTTTGAGGAATATTTATCTCATTCAATCTATAACCATAAGGAAGAATTTGATCATGTCGATCGTAGTGACGACAAACCTAGTGAGGTATGTTGACACGAGATCTGATTAAGGCATTAATATGTTGGTAATAATATGTGGCAGGTTGCCAAGACATAGTACGAGATATTTTGGTTTCCACTTTTTGAGCGAGAGGAATAAACATAATATTTAGGGTTAATGAAGAGTCGTTATATCCACATCCTTTCATATTGAAAATCGTTTAGGTCATTAAATTCTTTGGTCATATGTTTTGACTTAACATTCTCATGATCAACCATATATCTCCTTAATTTCAACTATCCACTTGTATGGTTGTCAAGTTTTCCTAATCATTGTGACTCAAGAGTCCGTGTTTAATTGATGAGAATAAGAAAAGTCAATTTTGTAATATTTATGTGTGTTTTTGCATTCATGTCTTTTGATTTTTTATGTATAAATCAATAACATTTTCTTATATAAAAATGATATTAATATTTACAAATTTAATAATATAATTTAAAAAAATACCTAAAGGCTATTAATATTTACAAAGTTAATAATATAATTAAAAAAATCCATGTAAAAAAATTATAAAAAAAAAACAAAAACTTTATTTTATTTCTTTAAAGTGTTACCGTTAGAGTACCTAGAAAATTCTTTAAAATTCTTTAAAATTCTAAACTAAATGACCTTTAATGACAATAACTTAAATAGTGCTTTACATTGCAATTAAAGGATGCTACAATTTTTTTTGGCTGTGTTTCAAAAATAAGAAAATAAATAAAAAAAGAAAAAAATTATTATTAATAAGATGTTCAAGTGTAAGTTCAAAAATATTGATTAATGTAATTTAAATTATATATATAAAATAATATAATATTACATTATTTTTTTAATTATTTAACCAAAATTATTATTTGACAGCTGCACATATTTATTTATTTATCTAGAATATAAGAAAGATAAATGTTATAGAAGATAAAAAAGATAAATATTATAGAAAAGACTCATGTTCATTATTTTTAATCTGCCATTCTTACCATTATTCTTTGTAATTATTTTTGTTCCATTTGAGTTCAACCACTTATTATTTTATTTGCACAAATAACAACTCTTCCTTCCCTAATTTCAAACTAACATTCCATTTTAAATTCTACCTAAACTATATGACCAATAAGGGAAAAAGATTCTCTCACGGAAACATTTCACGGGAGAGGAAGAACTTGCAATCCATACTCATTTTGTATCTCTTCTACATTTTTAATCTTGTAGTCTAGATTTTACTGCATGTACATTTTTAATGGAGAGAATCCATTTCCGTCCATTCGTTAATAAAAAAAATTTATCATACATTTTTGCATTTTACCATTTCAACTTTGGTTTTATCATTTCAACTATCGTCTTCAATGTTAACCTTTAGTTACAATTATTATCACAAAATATATGAATAATCTACTTCATTTTAAAATAAAAAAAGATTTTAGGGGAGAAGACAACACCATTAATTCTAATGATTCACTTTTTAATATGTATTTAAAATAGTAATGGAGCTATTATCTTAATTAAACCATTGTTAATATAAAATATTCAATATACTAATAAAAGTTTGAATGTTTTTTTATAATAATTCAAAATATAAAATTTCTATGAAAAAAATTATTAGTCAAAAAAAGTCAAAGATATAGACAAAAATTGGATAATAATGAAAATTTAAATAGTTTTTTTTAATAATTTTGTTATATTATAATCACCACTAAAACTATAAGAATCCAATAATATAATAGGAAATTTATGGACCATTTTCTAAAGTATTTGAAAAATATTATGGAGATTATAATTGAGTTATTATATATTTTAAATTTTTATTTTCATTGTAAAATAATTTTCTTATTTGTAAATAAAAATTAAAATAATAATTTATTTAATACAACATTGATTTTTTTAACTTTTAATTATATATTTATTTCTATTGTAATACAACATTAATTTTTTTAACTTTAATTATATATTTATTTCTATTGTAGGAATAATATTCAATTATTATTATGTATTAAATCTTTATAGATTCATCAATTAATGACAAAAATATCAATATTTAAAATTTAAAATTTTAATATCTACGTTTTGATGGCTAACAATGAAAATTGTAAAAAAAATTGAGTTGTAGTCAGTCAAATATAATAAAATTTAAAAAACTTTTGTTTTCTTCGATTCTGAAAATTATATAAAATATAAAAAATAAAATTATTAATTTAAATATTATAAAATAAAAAAGTTATTAATAATATTTTTAAATATAGTAACAAATGCGCGTACACAAGCATTATAATAGTTTTTTTGTTGGTATTAAATTACTTTTTATCCATAACTCACTAACATTTTTTATGAAAAAATACTATTAGTAATTGCATATTTAATGTCGCTATTAAAATGTTTAAAATTTCAATTTTGTACTCTTAATAAACATTAAATTTTTTAAAATTATTTGTCCTAAAATAAGTGTTATTTTTTTGTTCCAATGTAATTTTAGTTTTTATCTTTTAATTGTATTATATAATTAATATTTTTAATTTATTATCTTTTTTATCTTGCATTAATAATGATAAAAATATACTAATAATAAATAAGGATAAGTTGATAAAATTATTATTCTTTCCTACATTTATATTATTTTTTTAATCTATATGAAAATATAAACTATGAAACTTATTTTAGAACAGATGGAATAATATTTTTTAAAAACTATAATAAATTATTAATTTTAATAGTGCAAACTTCAATCACACCTTAAAACATAATTAAAATAAAAAAAAATATGGTTAAATGTCATTTTTAACACGGAATTACAAAATAAGAAGAAGAAAAAATAGAAGACAAATGAGATAATTCAAGATGGTCCCACAAATTAAAAATCTAAATTAACGTAATTTAAATTTGTATACAAAATAATTTAATGTAGTTATATATATAATCAAATTTAATGAGGGATTTTTTTTTCAAAATAATCAATTTTTTTATAAAAAATTCAAAAATAATCAATTTTTCAAAAAAAAAACCAAAATAATCAAGTTTGGTAGAGGATGCGCCAGATGAATTAGCGCATCCCCATACCAATAAGAGTAGGCGCCAGGAGCATTGGCGCACATGCATTGGGTCTCATGAGGAGGCGTCAATGCTTGTGGTGTCTGCATTGACCCTCATGAGGAGGCGTCAATGCCTCTAGCGCCTGAGTGCATTTTCATGGTGGGTGTATGCGCCAATTCATCTAGCGCATACACCCCCTATTATTTTTTCAATTTTTTTATGTTTATTTAGTTTTTTAAATTTTTTTTTATTTTTTTATTTTTAACATTTAATATTTATTATTTAATACATAAGAAATAATAATGAAAAAACATAAATTTATTAAATATGTAATAATTGGTTACATTGGATAGACAAAAAACGAATGACCCGCCCGATTATAACATCCCCCTGTTCCACATCCCGGTGCGTTACTTTGTCTCCGAGGTCTCCCACGATTTTCTTGAGGTGTTTGTGGTCTTTGGGTGCCGACCTGATCGAGCGATGGTTGGTTGGAAGGTTCGGCGGAAGTTCCGGCGGTATTTGACAGATGTGTCATCATTTGCTCCCAATATCCGGAGGGGCTCTGACCAACGGCGCTTCCGTAATGGAGTTCGGTGTCCATGTCATCGTAGTTAGGGCGTTGGGGTTGGGTGAATTGGGGACGATATAATTTCCCAAATTGGGCCATTGAGTCGTTTTGAAAACGAAGCAATGGTTCCTGGGGCGTACTATAGTTAAACAATGGTTGGGTGTTCATTGGTGGGGGGCTACGATGAAGTGACCCATATGAATCATCTAGGCTATAGACGGTTGTGGTTGCGGGGTTTGATTCTTGGTTTTGTGTTTGAGTGAGTGGTATGAATGGATTGCTACGTTGGATGGTTGGTTATTGGGTGGTTGGCATGAATGAGTTACGATATTGGGTGTGTGGTTGTTGTGTGTATGTGGTTGGTTGATGTTGTGTGGTTGGTTGTTGGGTTTGGGTGGGTTTACATTGGTGTTGGGTGGTGAATTGTTGTGGGGCGTACGATGACAAAGCATGTTGGCGTGGATCCATCAAATACCGCGGCTCAAATACAAATTGCTGAGTTGTTACCGACCTAAACCGTGCCATATATTGTTGAGTGGGTCTTGCACATTGGATGACTGGTTCGTTCAAAATGTGTTGTCGTTGATTCCTCCATTGACGACACATGTCTTTTGTAAAGTCTCTCCAGTCAGAATAATCCCACTGTGTATCGATCCTTTTTTGATGCCAATTCCCCAAACACGTGAGAGATTCTGGAATCTGTTGTAGCATTTCGAACTGCAGTTTGACCCGATCACTTTGGTGCATTTCCACTGTAGTGAATCGGATAATCGGTGTCTTCGTTGTCCAAACTGCAACATCGTCATGGTTCACATCATGATTCAGACCCAGATATGGCCTCCAAACAAACTGTAAAACAAAACCAAATGGTTAGATGGAAAATAATTTGAGAAGTAATTTTAAATTAAAATATAGTTCGGTAGGATTATTACATCGTCATGTCCAATGTGGTCCAATAGATTTCGATAGACTACAATAGCGTGTTTCAGACACCTATTGTAGTTCATTCCCCTTACTGACCACCTAAGATAATAAAAAGAAGCGAAAAATATTATTTAATGTTAATTATAATAATAAATATAATTAACTAAATGGTGAATGATAAAGTGTTAGACTTACTTGGTTGCAAACGGGAACACAAATGGACGCTCATTTATCGAGGCGAGCGACGACATTCTCGGCAACCCCCAAGCTTGAAGCAAATAAGCACATGAAAAAAAAGTACAAGTATTCTTTTTTGCAGTTCTACACATTGCACTATATAGATGGGCCAACACAACTGAACCCCAACTATAAGTGTTTACCTTATTAATGTTGCGTAATAAATGTAAATACATTATATTCACAGAATTACCTGTACTTTCTGGAAACAAAAAGTTACCAAATAAAATCATAATGTAACACCGAGCTTTTATTATTTTCTCATACTCGGTTGAATCGTCGGACAATACTATACTGGCATAATATTGTTTTAGGTATTTTAAATTTATATCTTGCCCCCTTGCTTGACCGAATGTGTCTCCCTCAGTTTCGTCGTCTAACAAAGGGGCACCCAATAATTCATTGCATATATTATTGTCTTGGTTAACTCTCCCATTCACTGCCATTCCCTTCCTCGAGTACTTGGATACGAGTAGCCTTACTCGGCCATTCGAGTATTTTTCATCCGTCCAAAATACATTAACCTTATCTAAATCTTTTACAATTAAGGATCAAAATGGATATGGTCTAGAGCCTTCTATTCCTCTTCCCGAGTACTTGGATACGAGTAGTCTTACTCGTCCATTCGAGTAATCGTCATCAAACAAAACACTCAATAAATCAAACTATTTTTCTGCATTTGTGCGACTTTGTAAACAATTTTAGAAACAAGTATGCTGTATCCATATCGACGTGAAACAAACAAAGACTTCTGCTTCCAAGAGCGAGCAGCAAGTAAAGATTTAGTCACTCGATACGTCTAAAGGATAACTCCTTAAAAACAATCAACTCATTAGTTATTTCTAAGTATAACTAAGTAGCCTTGAGTTCTCCATAGCAACTAGATACGTAGGAGCATGATTGAGAAATCTTGTCAGACACTACTTTAATATAAAAAATGTTTTCCTTTCTTTCTTTTTCTTTCTCAATAAGTAAATGAAAATAATTAACATCACGCTATCATTCAACGACAAATCTAACTAATAGGTTCCCGTTGAGTACAACGGATGTGAGGGGTGCTAATACCATCCCCTTGAATAACCGACTCCCGAATCCGAATTTGATTGTTATGGCCATTTTCTTTTTCTTTTCAAGGGTTTTATCGATATTTTTCTTTTCCTCCTTTGGAATAAATAAAGTTCGGGGTGACTCTGTTCGAACATATTTTCCGTGAACGTGTGAGCGCCTCGTGAAGGATCGTGTTTTTCGAGATGCGACAAAGAGATGAACCTATATGTGATCTGCTGGGACATATGAATGTTTATGTATTATTTCATTAAATTGATATTGCATGTTTATCCAGTTACTCTTTTGTGCATTTTTGTTATGTGTTGGCGAGTGCATAGATTAAACATAGGATTATAAGGATTATTGACCCTAACCTTATATGTCTGATCTAGAGTAATTGTTTTCCTTAGGAATTGCTTTAGGGATAAACAATTATAAGTCGTGACCTTGAATTAACGATCTGTGATTGCCTAATTTCTTTTGTAACTAGCCTAAGAAATTAAGGATTTTTAGTTTAAATTAGCGAGTTAACACCAAGGAACTGGGTATAACAATCGTGTTAGTCCGTCGTAGACATGCAAGATTTATCTCTAGCCATTAAACGCACTCATCAGCAATGATACTTAGAGGATTCGAGTAAAAGTTGATCATTCATTAATCTGATAGTTTCTTATATTTGTATAATTTTTTTGTTTACCAAAGTCAGTTACGCATCCCCAATTTTTACCTTTTCAACACACATTAGATTGCTTTGTTAAAATAGCATAATCCTTGCATACACAAACATAGATTTTTATTACTTCGATAATGATTAGTACACTTGCTAAATTATCATCAATAATCTTCCTCTTACTTCTCAGAATCAAATGGTCAAGCTTCATGTGCCATAACTTATTTTCTTTAATTTTAGAAATTCGATAGGATTTAAGTTCATTGTAAGTAGAGTGTGACCACATGTAACAATTATTAGTGGATCTAGCATCCTTCATGAGTTGAGTGTGTTGTTTTTCTATTACAACGTATTCTTATATAGTGAAATTGACACTCAATTCCTGGTCACAGGGTTGGATAATACTTATGAGATTAGCGATAAGACCATCGACCAACAAAACATCATTAAGACACAGAAGGCTAGGATCATCCAACTGACCCTTACAAATGATTTTTCCTTTTGCACCATCACCAAAAGTAACATAGTTGTTGGAATAGGGCTTTATATTCTTCATATGTCTTCTTTAGTAAGTCAAGTGTCTAGAATAACCGTTGTCAAAATACATGTCTTCACTAGATGAAATTCTGATAAAGGTGCAAGTAATATTGACTTGATACTTAAGCTTGACATGCTAGAATTGTTGAGGACGGTGGTGATACTTTATAATTCATATTTAATAGAATTAGTTTTGAGGAATATTTCTCTCATTCAATCTATAACCATAAGGAAGAATTTGATCATGTTGATCGTAGTGACGACAAACCTAGTGAGGTATGTTGACATGAGACCTGATTGAGGCATTAATATGTTGGTTATAATATGTGGCAGGTTGCCAAGACATAGTACGAGATATTTTGGTTTCCACTTTTTGAGCGAGAGGAACAAACATAATATTTAGGGTTAATGGAGAGTCATTATATCCACATCCTTTCATATTGAAAATCGTTTAGGTCATTAAATTCTTTGGTCATATGTTTTGACTCAACATTCTCATGATCAACCATATATCTCCTTAATTTCAACTATCCACTTGTATGATTGTATGATTGTCAAGTTTTCCTAATCATTGTGACTCAAGAGTCCGTGTTTAAATGATGAGAATAAGAAAGGTCAATTTTGTAATATTTATGTGTGTTTTTGCATTCATGTCTTTTGATTTTTTATGTATAAATCAATAACATTTTCTTATATAAAAATGATATTAATATTTACAAATTTAATAATATAATTAAAAAGAAATACCTAAAGGCTATTAATATTTACAAAGTTAATAATACAATTAAAAAAATCCATGTAAATTTTTTTTTAAAACAAAAACAAAAACTTAATATTATTTTTTTAAAGTGTTATAGTTAGAGTACCTAAAAATTCTTTAAAATTCTAAAGTAAATGACCTTTAATGACAATAACTTAAATAGTGCTTTACATTGAAATTAAAGGATGCTACAATTTTTTTTGGCAGTGTTTAAAAAATAAGAAAATAAATAAAAATAGAGAAAAAATTATTATTAATAAGATGTTCATGGGTAAGTTCAAAAATATTGATTAATTTAATTTAAATTTTATGTATAAAATAATATAATATTACATTATTTTTTTTCATTATTTAACCAAATTTATTATTTGAGAGTTGCACATATTTATTTATTTATCTAGAATATAAGAAAGATAAATGTTATAGAAAATAAGAAAGATAAATGTTATAGAAAAGACTCATGTTCATTATTTTTAATCTGCCATTTTTACAATTATTCTTTGTAATTATTTTTGTTACATTTGAGTTCAACCACTTATTACTTCAGGTACATTTTTAATGGAGAGAATCCATACTCATTTTTAACCGAGAAGGAGAACTCGTAATCCATATTCATTTTGTATGTCTTTTACATATTTAATCTTGTAGTCTAGATTTTACTTCAGGTACATTTTTAATAGAGAGAATCCATTTCCGTCCATTCGTTAATAAAAAAAATTTATCACACATTTTTGCATTTTACCATTTCAACTTTGGTTTTGCCATTTCAACTATCGTCTTCAATGTTAATATTTAGTTTCAATTATTATCAGAAAATATACTAATAGTCTTCTTCATTTTAAAATATAAAAAAATAATTTTAGGTGAAGACAACACCATTACTTCTAATGATTCACTTTTTAATATGTATTTAAAATACTAATGGAGGTATTATGTTAATTAAACCATTGTTAATATAAAATATTTAATATACTAATAAAAGTTTGAATGTTTTTTTTATAATAACTCAATATAAAATTTCTATGAAAAAAATTATTAGTAAAAAAAGTCATTTTACTCTGTTATGTTCCATCAATTCAAACGTAGTCTTATGGGTTTCCCGTGCTCTTTTGCTATTAATTTTATGGTGTTTTTCTTAATTTGGTATATCTCTTATACCTCTTCACTAATTTGAATTTTCTGTACTTCAGCCCGTCCTTGTATTATAATATATACATTTTTCCATTTAAAATAATAATATTTTTAACAAACTATTATTTCCCGTGTAAGAACCTTGTTGATGGATAATCAAGGTTTTTTTACCGAGATAACCCAGTTTTTCAAAAAAAAATCCAAAATACCCCAGGTTTCAGAAAAATCCCCAAACTACCCCACTTTTATGAGGAGTCGCCAATTGAATTGGCGACTCCTCTTAAAACTTGAATGGAGGCGCCAATTGGATTGGCTAGGGCAGGTGCCTTAGCCAATCCAATTGGCGCCTATGTGTAAGTTTTAAGAGGAGTCGCCAATTCAATTGGCGCCTCTCTTAAAAAATCCTCAAATGACAAAACCTCCAACATGAAAGTTGTAGATCTTTTCAAGACAATGAATTTGGACATACATTTTGCATCATTTGGATTTTTTATGAGAATGTTATGGGCAGGTGAAGTTGGACTTTTGAGTTTTTCAACTGTTATCTGACCTATAATGTTTTGTATTATCCCATGTGTTTCTTTTAGAATTATGAAATTTTGTCCAACATAACATTTGAAGTAGACATCTCAAATTTTCCAATGCACTTGGTCCCACCTCAAAATAATTAAAAATGAGTGAGTTAGGTCCTTACGAAGTTGACCCAAAATTAGGGTTTCTGTCAAAACATGTGTATGTGAATTTTGCCAAAAGGGACCAACTTCAAGCCCTTGTGTTTGAATGATAAAATCCTCAAATGACAAAACCTTCAACATAAAAGTTTTAGATCTTTTCAATAAAATGAATTTGGACTAAAATTTTGCATCATTTGCATTTTTTTTGAGAAAGGTATGGGCACCTGAACTTGGGCTCTTTGACATTTCAATTGTTATGTGGTCTATAATGTTTTGTATTATCACATGTGTTTATTTTTTAATTATGAAATTTTGTCCAACATAACAATTTAAGTAGACATCTCAAAATTTCCAATTCACTTTGTCCCACCTCAAAATCATAAAAAATGAGTGAGTTAGGTTCTTGGGTAGTTGACCCAAAATTAGGGTTTTAGTCAAAACATGTGTATGTGAATTTTGCCAAAATGGAGTTTACACAAAGAAACCTAATGTTTGGAGTTTACACAAAGATAAATTTGATATAATACGACTTGATATTAATAAAATTTGGAGTTTACACAAAGAAACCTAATGGTGATGACCGAGATCACCTAACCTACCTCCGATCCCACATCCCCTAGCTACCCTAACCCTTGGCCCTAACCCACGTTGACGATTCTGCACCGGTGTTTGTTCATCTGAGGGGCCAGGAGCGTCATTACCTCCTACAGGAAAGGATCCGTTGAGGTATTCAGCCAAGTCAGCATAGTCTTCAGTGTTCAATGATGGTGTACCGGCGTAGCTGAGCTCATGACCCATGCCAGAGAAGTTGGGATGTGGTTGACTCATGGATGGGCGACCGGGACGGTTGAAGGGAGACATGGGTGTGAATGATGCGTCTAGGAAAGGTTGGAAAGGTTGTTGGGGTGTTTGGAAGAGATAGGGTTGTGGGATGTTTTGGTTTTGTGATGTTTGGGCTTCTTGGCTACGGTAGGAGGATGGGCGGTTAGTGTTTTGGCTAAGGCGACTTTGGTAGGGTGATGGTGTGGGTGCGAAGCGATGTTCGGTCTGAGGTTGATGGTCAATTTGTTGGTGGTGGTATGGGGTATGTTCTTGGTATTGGGGTTGGGTGAATGACATGTTTTGGTTGTATGTTTGTGTGTTTGTGGAACGGAAAGTTTGACGGATAGGGGGTTGTGAGTAACCGGGCTAAGAATGTTGTTGGGGGTTAGATGTTGATCCTTCTTGTGTGTAACTTGTCTGGCGTGGGTCGTAGAGGTACATATCATCGGCGATGAATTGAAAAGCAATCGATCTGTACCAAGCCATATAAGTACGACTTGGTTTTACCTCATTTGGCATGACTGCGTCAGTTAAGACATGGTCATGATGGTGCTTCCACTTGCGACACTCCGATCTTGCGAAGGTTTGCCAAGGGTTGAAGTTCCATTGGTCGTTCACTTTACGCATATGCCATTCTCCTAGGCTAGCTGGGGGATCTGGGATATTCTGGACCATACCGAACTGCAGCTTGACACGATCGGTGTTGTGGATCTCCACAGTTGTGAACCGTATTATCGGTGTGCATGCTGTCCATACGGCTGCGTCTTCAATGTTGACCTCATGGTCATGATCCAGATTAAGGTATGGACGCCAAATGAACTGAAATGTTAAAGAAGATAGGATTATAATGAATGTAGAAAAAGTTAACATAATATGACGAAATAATGAAGTTATTTTGCTTACGTCTGTCGGTCGAAGGTGATCCAACAGGTTGCGATACTGAGTAATACAGTGTCTCGGACATCTGCTGTAACTCATACCACGTGTCGACCATCTACACCAAAAAGTTAAAAAAATTAGTTTGAGGTAATAAACTTTAAGGAAGTAAGTAAAGATATAGCAATTTAAACAACTTACTTTTTTGCATATGGAAAAGTGAAAGGGTTGTTATTGACTGGTGCTAGAGACGGTAGTCTTGACCAACCCCATGCTTGTAGCAAAACAGCACATCCAGAAAATGTAGATGTGTCTTTGTGGGAGTTTTTGCACAACGAACTATAGAGGTAGGCTAGACAAGCGGATCCCCAACTGTAACTACCTATTCTATCTACATGTCTAAGTAGAGGTAAGTACATAATATGCATGCTAGAACCACTACCTTCGGGAAATAAAAAGGATCCTATTAACAACATAATGTAACACCTAGTTTTTATTATTCGAGCATCTTCGGTAGAATGCTCATCTAAATATAAACTATTATAATATAACTTTAGGCGTGAGAGTAGTATACCTTGACCTCTAGCATTATCATCTAACAAATCAGTGTCTAAAAGCTCCATGCAAATTGAATTTGCATAGTTGGTCTTACCATTAACAACTTTTCCTTCAATTCGTAGTCCTAAAAGCATGTAGACGTCTTCTAACGTCACGGTACACTTGTCGCATCCTGCGAAAAAACAACCGGCGGGACTCAAATAAAAACACAACACAGAGCCGCCACTGCGCGTTATTTATCCCAAAATAGGGAAAGGAAACGCTCAGAGAAACCTGGAAAGGAAATGGTCTCGCGACCAAAGAGAAAGGGTAAGGGAGTCGGTTACGCAAGGGGAAGGTATTAGCACCCCTCACGTCCGTCGTACTCGACGGGATCCACGTTCTAAAATAAAGGATAGGTTGCTAAAACATCACACACACACACAGGGAACGCAGGTGGGGTTAAGAGAAGGGAGCTCGATAGGACATCGCGTCCTATGCCTACATATCTCGTATGGAACGAGAATCAGAGCCACTGTAGTTCGGCTTACGCACGCCAAACAACACAAAACGCACAAACAGATGGCAAACATGGAGCCCGACAACCACTCGATGGAATTACGTCAGCATCCGAACCAAAACACGCACAAAACGGCAAACGTGGAGCCCGACCGCCAATCACTGGACTTACGTCGGCATCCGAACCAAACACACAATCAGATAACAAGTAAACACACACAAAAAGAAAAAAAAGTGCCCGGAGTGGTCTCGCACGACCACCTGCCTACATACCTCGTCTGGAACAAGGATCAGGGCGATGTAGTTCCCCCCAAGGGGCAGAAAATCTAGCCAGAAACCGAGGGAAGACACACTACCAGGGAGCTGGACTCGAGCCTAGTGTTGTCATGCATCATTACCCTACGTTCAGGTTTCTACCTACTTGCACAACTGCAAGCTAATCCTATCCAGGAAAGAAGCAAGCATACAAGCATACAGATCAAAACAGAGCAAACACAAGCATTTCAAGCAAATATTCACATAGCACACACTATAACCAATCAAGTGAGGCTCACACAATGGGTTTGACTGCCGAAGCAAGTCATCTGTACATGGGTATTATTCGCTCTTAACCTTGCCATTACGAGGCTAAGGTGAAGCAGATGAAAAGGTGAAGTGAGGATGAGACCTCACAGCTCTTATCCCTGACCAGGGAGAGCTTCTGACAAAGGAGCGTGGGTCCAGAATGGAGGGACCCTTCTACGCTCAAAGACTCTGACTCGATTGTGCAACAGCACGAGATCTTGGGTTTGTGCCCTAATGCATCAACACACAGCCGTGTGAGCAGAGGGACGACTCACAGAGTAGTGGGGGATAGATTGCATATCCCTTGGCTTCCACCAATTGCCTCATAGAGGACTTCACCTGCTTAGGCACAATATTAAACAATCACAAACATCGCCTCTTAAGGAGGACTTCAGACATTTTGCCCGGCCAAGTAACAGGCCGGGTCTCCCAGACTACATGAAGAATAGAAGTCCTACCTCAAGTGGTTCAAAAACCAAGCAGCAGCAAGCAAGTTCTTAAAGAACTGTAAGCAACTAAATGTACCTGAAATCAATCAAGTATCATCAGTACTCAGACAAACCAACAGTAAACAGCAAATGTTAATCAGTCAGACTATACAGATTAAGCAACACAGATTAATGCACACAAGTGCAAGCTATAAGCTCAAGCTCAAGCTTCACAACCTACAAAACAAAGTTATGTTAGTTCTCCACATCAAACAAATTCAATTTTATTGACTTGAAGCATTCTCCTTAAGCACCATGCATTTCATCCTGAAAAGTCAATCCAAATGTGAGAAACTAGACCACTAGGCCAAGCCTAGGGTCCAAAAGGGAGAAAAAGCTCTAAACAGCAAACAATTCTCAACCAAAACCAAATTAATGCAAATAGAAAGCAAATGCAATTGATCCCATACTCATATCATCCACCATATTCATTTCATGACCAAAACAAGTCAAACTAGGTCAAATGCAACATCCAATGTCCAAACAGAATAACTTCCATCAAAAGCATACCAAAACAATTCCAAAAATCCTCAAATAATTCACACCTAAACAGGACATATTCAAGGTATAGCATGTCAATTTTCAGCTCAATTGGACAAAAGGAACTAGGTCAATGAAAATCAAGAAATCCAGACACAATTATTCAAGCCAATTCAAGGTATCAACACATACATTCACTTCAAAAATTCATAAGTCAATGAAAACAATTAAGAAATGAATGGGACCAAAACAGGGATGTCCTACAATGTGTCTACAACCAGCATACCAAATTTCATGTTCATCTAAAACCACATGAGAATTTCACATTAGATATACAAACATGTGTCCTATGAACTTGCATAATTGACCAACAGAGAAGAAAAATATCAATCAAATTGAAAATGCCATATAAAAATCCAGAAAAATTCACATAGCATCTCAACATATCCATAAACATCCATGCAAAATTTCAACTCATTTCAACAAGCATAGGCTAGGCAACAATATTCATGAAGTTAACCTAGCTAGGTGTGACACAAATTGTCACACCTAAGTTCAAAAAATCATATCTCACTCCACAGGTATCCAAAAATCACAAACTTTACATGTAAATCACCAGCAACATGTCTAGAATCACCACAAAAAATTTCAAGAATTTCTTTTAAAGCATGAGTATTTCACATTGAAAATGGTAGAACATGTCAAAAATGCATACAAGTCAAACATCCATAGGCCAAGTCAACTTTTCACCATGCACAACTTCTAAAATCATGTCCATAAAAAACTAGAGACAAAATGGGATCTACAAAAAAAATCCTCATATTTTTCTGATCATTAAAATATTTTTTATGAATTTTTTAAGATTTATGTGATTTTTAAAATAATTATTAAATGTTTTAATTTAATTAAGTTAATTTAATGGCATACTTGTAATTACGCGCTCCCAGACCAAAACGCTGGCGTTTCAATAATTCAGTGGCTTCTCCTGATTGGCTGGTTTTGCGCGCTAAACATAATTTGAACCGAGCCAAGCCTTACAGCGGATCAAACACGGGATTCTTCATCTCTTTTTTCCAGAAATTTTCCAGATTCGGGGAAGAACACATGAACATCAAACCCTAACCAAAATCTACAAACTAATACTCGTTGGAAAGGTCTCAATGTCAGGATTACAAATATGCCAATGGTTTTGTCCAATTCTTCCTATATTTCCTGAATCGAGCAACTTAGGTTTCCACATCCTAACTTCTAATCACAATATCTCTCTCTATGATTCATCACTTCACAAACCAAGCCTAGCATGATAAACTACATTGAACACTCTTCAAAACGCCTATAAACATTCATCAATTCATGAGATTGAAAAATCACCTTGAATCAATGGCAGTGATGGATCTCGTGTCCTTGCGCTCCAATTTCCAAAAACAGATGCAACAAGATGTTAGGGAAGATGAACGGAAGTGTTAGCCTAGCTCGAATTTGCCTCTAATGGAAGAAATCCTCAAACACCATAGTTGAACCTCACTTGGACAGTGGAGATTGGTGAAGCCTTTGATGTTGATCTTCAAAAACAGTTGAAGAAAATGATAATTGGAAGAAGCAGCAAGAAAAACCACACGATTTGATGGAGAATTGGAAGAGTTATGCTTCAATTTGCTTGATGTGTTCTTGAGAGAATTTGGTGAATTTGGAGGGAAAAGAGATTGTGATCTTGATGATTGTGATTCTGTTAGGAGTTTGTTAGGATTAGGAACTTATACCTCCAATTAATCAATCCTTAATCATCCAAATTAACAAATGTGCAAGTGATTAGCAAAATGTCATTTTCAAAAGGCAAGGGCAAAATGGTATTTTCCTATGGGCTCTGTGACAGCTCATTGACAGCTCACACACTCTCAAAATGACATGTGTGAGCTGTTGCAACTTGTCCCATGGCCATTGGATGTATATTTTGCAATTTCACTATGTCATGGCACTTTTATGCATTTTCAAGTTCATTTCAAAAGTGAATTCTTCAACCATTGCACCTTGACCTGTTATGATGATTCAAACCATTTCCAAATAGCATTTGTGAGGTGTTACAAAAATCCCCATTCAAAAATTCCCATTATTTCTCAAGTTGGACCATTTTGCCCCTGGATTTTTAACTGTACACTTGAAAATTGACTTTTTGCATTGACCATTTTTGATGAATTCCAATTATGCACCATGAAAGTACATGTCAAATGGAGTTTGCACATAAAAAGAACACTCAATTTGGACACTCCATGTGGAAGTTATGCCCCTCTGATTATGGGTCATTTTTGAAATTGAATGGACCATAACTTGCCAACCATACATGGGAACTTCAAGTTCTTGGACTTTTTGGAAAGGTGAGACCAAGATCTACAACTTTCATGTTGAACAAATTTTCATTTGAAGCTTCCTTGGACATGTAATTTTGAGGTCAAAAACTTTCCATTTTTGGAAACTTCTATTACAAGTCACTTTCTATTTTTGGCAGTTTTTGTCCTGACTTGGTTTTCTTCATTCTTGAGCTTTGACATGCCAAATAACACTTGTTTCAACATGAATGAAGTGTATCCAACTCTCTCCCACCTCCAAATCCATAAAATCAAGCACAGTTGACCACAGTTGACTTTTTCAACTGATAGATGAATTTGGCAATGCACTGATCAATCTGAGCCCCAATTCTCTGATGAAATGGCTCAAGGATGAAACCCTAGCCTCCATAAGCTCCATACAACCATATGATGATCCTCAAATACATCATAGACCCCATCTCCTGATCATGCCCTGATTGGCCCAATGCACCTGATTAGGGTTGACCAGTGGTCAAAACCCTAATCTCAAGGAATATACTCCAACACTTGATGATGACAAACCATGATGATGATGAATCATTGCAATCAAGATGAAGACCAATATCCTTTGAGAATCATGAAACCCTAATTTGAACTTGCACATCCTCAGATGATTAATGACCAGTCCAATGAAACCCTAGGCTTGCACATGACTTCCTCATCTTCTGATCAAGACTTGGGAGAATGGCTTGCACAATGTAACCACATGATATGCAATATGCAATACCTAATTACCTAAAATGATATGCAAATATGTTAAGCTAGTCCCAAGAGAGGAGGGCAAATTTTGAGGTGTTACAGCTGCCCCTATTCAATCCACTGTGAACCTGTCGATATGAATAGCCTCGGCTTTCAGATGATCAGGATGAAGAGTGATTGAATACCAAGAACAGACGAACAATTTGCACTCTGATGGGAAAATAATTAGCAACGCCTGTCAGAACCGGCGAAGAACAAACTTGAAACCAAAATCCGTCTGGAACGGAGAAAGTCGGCCTAATCACCGAAACAGCAACGTCGACCTGGATGCCAAAATAAATGGTAACGCAGGGATAACCATGGCCTGAACACCACATCCGCCCGGGATTATTATTTCTTTCTCTTCTTTTTTTCATGCTTTTCTTGAGCCCCGAAATTTTTCTGCTTTGCTCTTTTTCATTTTCTTGAACCCCGAAATTTTCTCTTCTTTTTTCATTTTCTTGGCCTGAACACCACTTTGGTCTGAACACCTCTTCGGTCTGGATACCACTTCGGTCTGGATACGCCGGATTGCCGCAAGCTGCATCGATCTAATCATCGTGAGCTTCTTCGATCTGGAAATCGGAAACTGGCCGGAGTGCCACAAGTTCTTCGTCCTGACTGTTGAGAACCTCTTCGATCTGGAAATCGGAAACTGGCCGGAATGCCACAAGTTCTTCGTCCTGACTGTTGAGAACCTCTTCGATCTGGATATCGAAAACTGGCCGGAGTGCCACAAGTTCTTCGTCCTGACTGTTGAGAACCTCTTCGATCTGGAAATCAGAAACTGGCCGGAATGCCACAAGTTCTTCGTCCTGACTGTTGAGAACCTCTTCGATCTGGAAATCGGAAACTGGCCGGAGTGCCACAAGTTCTTCGTCCTGACTGTTGAGAACCTCTTCGATCTGGAAATCGGAAACTGGCCGGAATGCCACAAGTTCTTCGTCCTGATTGTGGAGAACCTCTTCGATCTGGAAATCGGAAACTGGCCGGAGTGCCACAACGACCCATGCTGAGGATGACAAGCCCTGAGCCGACTGCTCTCTATTCAACCCTGGCAGACAAACACTTCGCGTTTAGCTGGGGATTATCTTCTTTCTTGTTTTTCTTTTTGGACCCCGAAACTTTCTTGATTAACATTCCCATCTCTGCTCGACAGAAACTTACCCTCCAGTATCGTACTACTGGGGAATATCCTTGATTAAAACCATGATGCTAGACTCCTCGGAGTAACACCTTCACTGTCTGATAAAACCACCTCCCAAACGGTAACCACGGCTTGAATCGCGCTGATCGCGTAACGTCCTCTGATTTTATTTCCATCTCTGTCCGACGGAAACATTTCCTCCAATATCGCACTACTGGGGAACATTGCTGATCTGACGTTGTGATGCTAAACTCCTCGGAGTAACATCTTCACCAATTGGTGAACCCAAACTTCAAGCTGTAACCACGACTCGAATCGCGCTGATCGCGTAACCTTTCCATCTCTGTCCGACGGAAAAAAATCTCCTCCAGTGTCGCACTACTGGGGAATATTGCTGATTAAAGCACGAAGCTAAACTCCTCGGAGTAACCCCTTCACTGTCTGGCAAAAACCACCTCTCAAACGGTAACCACGGCTTGAGACTAGCTTATGCGTGCAATATGATGCATGATTGATTCTTTCTGCGTAATGCTCCATAATTATGGAAATGCTACGCGATTTATTATTTTTCTATGCAATATGCTATGCTTACGCTACATGATGAATGCATAAAAACGTCCCCCTCAAGGGATTCTGCTGGGGAGCACGAGACACTCCGTTGAGGAACTCGTCATTACTCCAATCTCCACCCCGCTGGGGAATACCACTGCTGCTGGGAAAAGGTAACCCTTGCTGGGGAAGAACCTCCTTTGCACCCAATCCGCTCGGGAAACTGCTGGGGATAAGCACCACCAACACTCTGTGGGGATACAACAGTTTTTGACTTGCTGGGGATATCAATCCCGACTCTGCTTTGAGAACCCTCACAGATACCTGACGACTTTACTGGGGAAAATGCTCACAGATACTCTGCTGGGAAACAGCCACCTTCAGGTCTGGCAACTGGGGAAGCATCGATCTGACACCTGCTGGGGATAACCATCCTGACCCTGCTAGGGAAGCGAATGCTACTCCGCTGGGAACAACCCATGCAACCCATAGGTAGAATCAACTCAGCTGGGGATGCAAAATCCGTCCGCTACGGGAACTTGTCCAATCCACTGGTAGGATGAACACTGCTGGAGATATATTTCATTGAAACCCGCTCCACTCGGGGAATAGCAACCTTCAGGCCTGGCTGCTGAGGAAACCTCGTTTACCTACCTGCCGGGGATAACCATCTTGACTCGGCTGGGGAATCCACAGACCTTTGGTCTGCTGGGGAGTTAGTCCTCTAATTCTGCTTGGGGACCTCGCTGGGGAAATGAGAAAAGTTGGCACAGAACACCCGTCGACTCGTCGAACCACGGTATCCACCTCCCAAACGCGTATCAGCTTTCCACTTTTGAGAACTCCCAGACTCGTCTGGACCTTTTCTGCTCCATCATCTTGTATTCCCAATCGCTTCGTGCTCGACGGAAAGCGAACTCCTGGGACTTATACAGAAATTTCAATCTTTCGACTTTGAAGAGTCTTCTTGATTAATTCCAAAGGCCGTCGGACGTCCCTCGTCGTCTCCCCGTTCTTCATTCGTTTCTCTACCCATTCATTCGTCCCTGATTGGACCCTGCGGGGAATTTCTACAGACTTTCCAATCTTCCGATTTTGAAGAGTCTTCTTGATTATCATCAAGGATCGTCGTACGTCTCAACGTCTCTTCATCATTCTTTCGTGCACTCGTCCCTGATTGGACTCTCATGGGGATTTGTTTCAAAGCTTCCACATCACAACCTGCAAGTGAGTGAAGAATATCTAACAGTTCCTGCAAAACAGATCGTTAGATAAAACCGTGCCCCAGGCGTGTCAAGATTTCAACACTTGGGTCACCCAACCTTCCGAATAAGATTTCAAGCTTTCAATCTTATAAACATGCATTGGAAGGGACCTGTATGTCTTAAAATGCAAGATTCCTTATCAAAAATAATCGGATGTTTTTGCAATCAAAACGGTAATGAAAAACAAAAACAAAATTATTTGACTGAATATGCATTTTATTGATTGGAAAAAGTGTGGCTCAAATTTGAGCAATACAAAGGAAGCAATTCCTGAAAAGAGGTAATTGCACAAAAGGAAAAATCTATCCTAATGGCAATGTGAAACCCGTGATCTCATCGAGTTCCAACTCGGTTACACCCCATATGTCCTCAGACTCTCCATGCTTTCTGCCTTCCGAACAAGACGATTCTGAATGATCCCTACCGGGTATTATCCATGATGCTTTATCCAAAGCGCAAACGATCATGCTGGACGCAGCTGTTCGTTTCAATCCCTCTTTTGCCTGGACCGCCCTTTCGGGTTTTCAATCCACCGGGATACCCCTTTTTGCCCAAGTCGCCTTTTCAGGTTTTCGACTTGCCGGGTGTACATTTTTTCTTTATCCCTAATTTTTGCCCGAACCTTTTCTTCTGTTTTTTTGGTTCGCCGGGATGCCCTTTTTTGCCTGGACTATTTTATTCTTTTCGTCCAGCGGGTCTCTTCATACGAAGTATTTTTTAACTGCGTCCGCATTCACAGGGGATGGAAAAGCTTCGCCATCCATGGTCGTTACCAACAAGGCTCCGCCAGAGAAAACCTTCTTGACCACGAATGGACCTTCATAATTCGGTGTCCATGTGCCCCTTCGATCGTTTTGAGGAGGAAGGATCCTTTTCAGCACCATATCACCTACGTGATATACCCGAGGTCGTACCTTTCTGTCAAAAGCACGCTTCATCCGCTGCTGGTACAACTGCCCATGACAGATGGCCGCTAGCCTCTTTTCCTCTATCAGGCTTAGCTCTTCATACCGGGTCCTTACCCATTCAGCCTCTTGCAATTTCACGTCCATCATGACTCTCAAAGAGGGAATCTGAACTTCAACAGGTAATACAGCCTCCATTCCATACACCAATGAGAAAGGCGTTGCCCCAGTAGGCACACACCGACGTTCAATACCCATGCAATGCAAACGGCAACATCTCATGCCAGTCTTTGTAGGTTACCACCCTTTTCTGCACAATTACACTGTCGGTGCATTCAAACGTTATCCGGGCAACAAAAGCTCATTTACCTTAACCTCCCCATCAGACATCAGAATCCGTTCGGATTCAGGGTCAGGCCCCTTCTCCGGGATCGGTCGCTCTCAATCCTTCGATTGGAGCACCTCGAGATATCCTCATCAGGGAACTCAAACTTCATCGGTTGATAATCCTCAACGGGTTGCGGGGCGATGTAATCAGACAATACACCCCTTGATTGCTTTCTGAGAGTGTCACAAATCAGTCAATATTCTTTCGCCTTTTCACAACCCGTCCGGTCAATGTTGGATTCTCAAACCCATGCTTGATCGGATCCATCTTGGAAATCCACAAAGTGGTATGAACCAGCATACACTGTCTCAGTCGGCGAGCAGCCTATGCCAAAGTACAGCAAGTTTTCTCGAACAGTGAATGTATTGTTTCACAGTCGGTAAACTTTTTGCTAAGGTAAATTGCATGCTCTTTTCGACAAGACTCGTCATGCTGACCCAATACACCTCGTAGACCCCTCGAAGGCCGTCAAGTATCAGATTAACAATTTCTCCCTCCACATAAGGCATCAGAATCAGAGGTTCCTGCAACTTATTCTTTTATTTTCAATGCCCCTTGGCAATCATTATTTCACCTGACCGTTTGATCTCTTTTCAACAACTTGAACATTGGTTCACACGTGGCTGTTAGATGAGATGTGAACCATGACAGGTAGTTCAATCTTTCTAAGAAACCACGAACCTCTTTCTTTCTTTCTCGGTTCAGGCGTTTCTCTCATATTTTCTTTTACTTTACCTTTTTTTTTTTTTTATTTTTTTTTTTTTTTTTTACAGGATGAACCTCGATTCCCCTCTTACAACGAACCCCAGTAGCTTACCGGCCCGCACTCTGACAGTGCACTTATTCGAATTCAACCTCAGTTTGAATTATCTCAACCAGTCAAACGACTTGCCCCGGTCTGCCAGATGCCCCTCTTCTGTTTGGGACTTTGCTATCATGTCATAGCATAGCATTCAATTTCATGATGAATCATATCATGAAACAAAGTCACCATGGCTTTCTGACAAGTAGCACCGGCGTTCTGCTCCTCTAGAGGACAGTCTCCTTTCCACGGTAGCTTGTGCGCAATGACACCGGTATCCGACCCTGGCATATCCTGACATGACCAGGTGAAGGCATTCACATGCTCTTTCAACAAGGCTACCATTCTGCTCTCGATTCGCCTCTGAAGCGGCCCCAATTTTTGCTTCCTTTATGACCTCGGCGGTGCTTGGAATAACAATCTCAACCCGCTTCTCGTGCGGCTGAATCACCTTCTCCTCTTGTTCTGACAACCTGGCTAATTTCAGCAGATCACAATCTTCTTCGCCTTCTTCTTCGGCATGACAGTTTGGATTGTCGAAGTCATATGAGGTGTAACCAAATTGTTATCAATGAGATCCGGAGAATTATTTTTCGACTTTGGGACGAGACAAATCAAAAAAGAAAAATGAAAACAAACATTGCCATTTTTATTTGTCTTTAAACTGCAAAAATAAATGAAAAACAGGGAACACCGCTTTTTGACTGAAAAACATCCATTTATTAATGATGCAGAAAATGCAAATTTAAACATGAGGTGGCCCTTACAATGGACCATTACGTGTCGGGCAACACGTATGGCTTTCATGCAAATAAAACTGAAAACAGGAAATCATTACTCTTCCGGATGAGTGACAGTGCTGATCTGTTAGGCCTTCCAGTTCCCTGGTACGCACGGCTTTATCCAACCATTGAACTTGCAGTCACTGCCAGCTTCTCCACCTACCGCATAGGCGTGATCCGAATCTTCATCAATTGCACTCACCATCGCCTGACCATGCGCCGGCATGGGATTAGCATTAACATTTGGAGACGGTGCAAAGTTAATAGCCTTGGAGTCTACCAGATCCTGGACAACATTCTTGAATGCTCTACAGCCCTCAATATTATGCCCCGGTGTACCAGAATGGAATTCACACTGGGCGTTCTCATCATAATTAGGTGGCCTCTGATCTGATCTCATCGGAACCATCGCCCTTGGCTGAACCAACCCAAGATCCATCAACTTTTTGAACAGAACAGCGTATGTCACGGGCGGCTTATCAAAATGGCGATCAATCCCTTTACCTCTCACTTGATACCCGGCTCTCTGTTGAGGTGATTGACGTTGCTGTCGGACTGACTGATTACTAGCAGGGATAGTTACAGCAGCAATGTGCTGGTAGTAACGATCCCTACCGTGTCCTCCCTGGGCATACACAGCACTTGATTCACCCTCATTCTTGCGCTGACCATTCCCAAATGGCTTCTTCGATCCTGATGCCGAAGCGTTACCTTGAATCTTCCCCATTTTTAGCCAACTTTCAATTCTTTCTCCGGCCACCACAATATCAGCAAAGTTGGTAACCGGGCATCCAACCATTCTTTCAGCAAAAACCCCTTGCAAGGTACCCATAAAGAGATCAGACATCTCTCTATCAACCAATGGAGGTTGAACTCTGGCAGCCAACTCCCTCCACCTTTGGGCATATTCTTTAAACCCTTCACTTGACTTCTGAGACATACCCTGCAGCTGGGTACGACTAGGAGCCATGTCAGCATTGAACTGGTACTGTTTAAAGAATGCATCTCCCAAATCCTGCCAGCTCTTGATGTCAGAAGATTTCAGCTTGGTATACCATTCCAAGGATCCTCCAGACAGACTGTCCCGGAAGAAGTACATCCATAGCTTCTGATCTGTCGTGTACGCAGAGATCTTGCGGACGAAAGCTTGGAGGTGAGTTTCTGGACAGGAACTCCCATTGTATTTGTCAAATGCAGGCGCTTTGAATTTCTGTGGGATCACAATCCCCTCAACTAGCCCCATGTTGGACATGTTGACAAATCCCGGAGTGGCGTGGCTTTCCAGAGCCCTTACCTTTTCAGCCAGCAACTGAATCTCTTTGTTCTGTGGCGGAGCACTGTACGGACCAAATGGCTCATTGTGCATGGAGAATTGATCAGCCTCTCTGTCTTCATCAAACCCGTAGAATGGAGGCAACAGATTATCCTTCAGATTATGCCCCGGACCGGGCCCACCACCAGTAGCAGCACCAAATCCACCAGCATTGTTATTTACCATACCCACAGTTGCTCTTTTTTCACCGTCTCTGGATCCACCGAGCCCCTGGTTGGAGACACCATCCAGGTTGACACCGCTGTTAGCAGCTGAAGCCCGCTCGAGCTTCTCGACCTTATCAGCCAGAGCTTTCTGACCCACTGCAAAACCCTGCATGATGTTGATCAGCTCATTCATCTTGTCTTTCAGCTCGAGGAGATCAGTACTTGGAAGATCCATTAGCCTGGGAGTATTGCGTCTGGTGAAGTATCTGTGAGGTCGGGTTGAGTGCAAAGGTACAGTTCTACGAGCACGAGCAATGATTCCTGCAAAACAGCAAACAGGTTAATATGCATGAATGCAACGTCTATCCATATGAGGAAGATTCCGTCCTTCGATTCTGGTTTCATCGAGACAGATAATATTTCACCAATAACTTTTTGACATCCAGATGTCTCTCAACCAGATTCTCAATCCATAATACTCCCCATATGGCTAGACGTAGGTTTAGTGCAGATGAATGCAAAATGAGAATGATGCAGATGTAATGCACTGTGCCATCCTCCAAGTCATCTGATCATCTGTTGCTCTGAACCACAACTCGGATCCCTGGACTGATCACAACCATCTGAAGGAAAATGTAACCACAAATCCGACTCAAGGGTTCCGAAATAAACGGAACTGAAAGATACACCATCATCATCATCAGTTTCTGTGCAGACACTCACAACCATATGAATCGGCCCGGGGAATCCTGAAATAAACGGATCCCCACTGATAAATAACACGGACAACACTCCGGCGTCTCAGAAATAAATGGCCATAAATCCGACTTATAAATAGGACTCCGATCAACGGAACCAATAATCACCATCAAAGTCACCATCTGAACATGCATTTGAAAGAATCACCCTTCCCTCACAGGTAAATTCTAATCAGGTCATCCTAAGGCGGATAATAGTCTCGTCAATCGGGCAGAGATACTCAATGGGTTTGCCCTTTCGGGTGTGCCATTGTAGCTCTCCTGAGATCGTCTCAACCAAAGATCCGGGAAATGATCGGTCACCAGAGTCAATAGTTCAG